>NC_135500.1:102098047-102745547 GCF_052857255.1 Amblyomma americanum
TCTTTCTTCCTTTCTTCTTTCACTCCCTTCTTTATCCGTTCCCTTACAGCGCCCTTCAGGTGTCCATCGATATATGAGACAGATACTGAGCCATTTTTCTTTCCCGAAAAACCAATTAATATTGTTATTATTATTACGGCGCGTTTCGGTTGTCCGCCGAGATATGTGAGACCGCTACTGTGGTGGTGGTGTTAGTGGTTTTTAATTAAAATAATAGTAAAAAGAAAGGAAAAGATTTTTGCTAACCCCGGCATCAGCCATCGATACTGAAGAACCTGAGCTGGGGCAGCGGAAATAAAGGATAGCAGGCAGAATGGAGAAATGAAATGAAAGATGTGAGGGGACAGGAAGAGAGGATAGCGGGAGAAGTAATATGTACAAACTATTTACACAATAAGAAATGTGTCCTGGTTGTGCACGTGTTTAGTTCATTTAAGAGCAATAAAATCACACACGCGCCAGGCACTCTGTTGGCTACAAATGGAGTGGATCGTCCAGTTATTAATCGTTCAAGGTAGAACATCGCGGAGCGTTCCGTCACTGCGTGTAACTACCTGACGGAGAACAGACGGGACGTCAAGCCCGTGAGTTCGGGGAATGCACAGAGGCTCACCAAAGTTCGCTCACGAGTGCGCGCACTGCGCTGCGGCCCCAATAGCATCTTGATGGAGTCTGGTAGTATGCCCTGCGCTCTGTAGGCCGCGAGCATATCGCGACGAGCATCGGCGAGCGCGGCACAGTGAAGGAGTAGGTGTTCTATTGCTTGCACTGCACCGCATCCGTCACACACATCACTCGTCGCGATTCCTTGACGCACCCGTCGTTCCCCGGGCCACACGCCGACAACGCGCGCATCGACAGTATCACCGGCTGTCGCGCACTTACACGGTCACAACGTGCAATGATCCTCCGCGCTCTACTGTGGCATTTCGTTTCATAAAAAAAACTCCTTTGTCCCTTTCCTTAGGGCGCGATTCTGCTGTCCACCGAGATATGTTAGACAGTTACTGTTACATATTGTTTCGTCAAAAACCAATGTAACTGATCCGCCGCCGTTCATTGGGTTCATTGGCGCTGACAACGTTGGAGAGGCAATTCATTTTCACGAAAGGAAAGGCGCACAACTGCGTCATGGCTTAGTGGACACCCTCAATTTCATGTACTCTCGGTGGTGTTGGTGCATACTGGTAATTAAAAATTGTTTTTCGGGGAATGGCGCAGTATCTGTCTCATATATCGGCCGACACTTGAACCGCGCCGTAAGGGAAGCGATAAAGGAGTGACTATGAGAAGAAAGGAAGAAAGAGGTGCCGTAGAGGAGGACTCCGAAATAATTTCGACCACCTGGGGATCTTTAAAGGGGCTCTGAAAGGGGCTCTAATAAAGTTGCAGTTTAGCTGGGGTGTTCAAGCTTGCCTCCACGAATACTGTCCAGCAAGATATTTTATAATGCGCTTTGTGGAAGCTACCTGTAGTCAAAATTTGAATTTCAGTGTCTTCGCGCTGTCCCCTCTCCTCTCGTACACTATTTGCACTGGAAGGTCAGCGCTCCTTTGCCAGCCGCACCTCCGGTAGCCACGGTGGCTCATTCGTTAGGGCACTCGGCTACTGATCCGGAGCTCCCGGGTTCGAACCCGACCGCGGCGGCTGCGTTTTTATCGAGGAAAAACGCTAAGGCGCCCGTGTGCTGTGCGATGTCAGTGCAGGTTAAAGATCCTCTGGTGGACGAAGTTATTCCGGAGCCCTCCACTACGGCACCTCTTTCTTCCTTTCTTCTTTCACTCCCTCCTTTATTCCTTCCCTTACGGCGCGGTTCAGGTGTCCAACGTTATTGAGTCAGATACTGCGAAATTTCCTTTTTCCCAAAATCCAATTATTATTATTATTAGCGCACTTTCCTGACCCGCCTCAGCTAAGCGGCTAATTGGCCGCGGCCTTGGCAGTTGCCTCACATCTGAAAGATTATAACCAGTAGCCATCTATTAACATGTACACGTAGATGCGAGTGACGGAGGAGGGTACGAGCTTTAAAAAGTTGCCGGGAAGGGCCGTTAACTTTCGCGCGTGATTGGAGGTCATCTGCTCGGTGTAGAAGTGTATTATTTGGCTCAGGTTTTCATGACAACACAAAGCAGTGATTAAGCGAGTTGATGTGCTATCCTCGTTTCGCATTCATCGACACGCGGACGCAGCGGTCGGGTTCGAACCCGGGTACTCCGGACAAGTAGCCGAGCGCCGTAACCACTGAGCCACCGCGGCGGACAACTGCAAAAACCTGCTTTGACTGCGTTCCGCACACTGCAATTGCTGATCGCGAGAGGTTGGTCACGAAATCAACGCGGCGTCTTATTGCTGCTCTGCCGCGTCTCAGCCAAAACGTTGTCAGCGCTAATGCATGCAGCCCAAATGTGTCACCACCGCCATGTACAGTATTTCTCAAAAAGTCTATAGCCTAAGTGGCTGCTTCTGATCTTCTGTCTGGTCTCATTCCTGCAGCGCGGCTGTTCTTACATACTCGGGGTCCCTAACCTCACGAAGGCAGGAAGAAAAGTCCGTTGGCGTTGTCAACGCCAATGAGCACACTGGACGCCGAAAGCTTTCGTTTTGTATATCGTGGATTAGCTCACCTAATCCACATCTATTTTTCGAAGCGAACAGCTTCACTACGCATCTTTTCGAGCCATCAGTCGGGCTGCAAGTTTGACCTTGAATGTAGCTAGAGGTCAAACAAGGATATGACGCCTGTCTCGCATATATCGGTGGATACCCGAACCGCGCCCGTAAGGAATACATAATTATAATTGGTTTTTGGGGAACGGAAATGGCGCAGTATCTGTCTCATATGTCGTTGAACACCCGAACCGCGCCGTAAGGGAAGGGATAAAGGAGGGGGTGAAAGAAGAAAGGAAGAATAGGTGCCGTAGGGGAGGGCTCCGGAATAATTTCGACCACCTGGGGATCTTTAACGTGCACTGACATCGGACAACACACTGGCGCCTTAGCGTTTTTCCTCCATAAAAACGCAGCCGCCGCGTCGGGTTCAAACCCGGGAACTCCGGATCAGTAGTCGAGCGCCCTAACCACTGAGCCACCGCGGCGGGGCAAACCGTAAGGAAATAATAATAATTGTTTTTTTGGGGAAAGGAAATGGCGCAGTACCTGTCTCATATATCTTTGGACACCTGAACCGCGCCGTAAGGAAAGGGATAAAGGAGGGACTGAAAGAAGAAAGGAAAAATAGGTGCCATAGTGGAAGGCTCCGGAATAATTTCGACCACCTGGGGATCTTTAACGTGCACTGACATCGCACAGCGCACGGACGCCTTAGCGTTTTTCCTCCATAAAAACGCAGCCGCCGCGGTAGGGTTCGAACCCGGGAACTCCGGATCAGTAGTCGAGCGCCCTAACCACTGAGCCACCGCGGCGGGGCAAACCGTAAGGAATTAATAATGGCGCGTGCTCATGGTAGCGCGCCGACGATGAAGACGAAGTGTGCGTGCGGTTCGGACAGCCATCTTGTGAGTTCCCTGCTGTGCGCTGGACTTCGCTGAGACCGTGATCTGTGCCGGTCCTGTCTTCGTTACATTTTTGGTGAAGTTGCGGGGTACTTTCCAACATCTACGTGCCCCGAAGGCTCTCTATGAACACGGATTTGACTCCGATTCATCGCAGTACGAGCCGCCGAATCCAAGGTCAGTCACCAGAGTACGGTCCGTTATCCCCTTAGACCAGGGCTCCAGCTGCGACGCGCAGTACTGACGCGGCCCCTATGGCTAGCAACGGAGACGCGGCAGCTATGGCTGACAACGGGAACTCAGCTGCTCATTTCCTGGTCCTCCAGCCGCGAACGCCGCCGACCTTCCATGGCGAAGTGTTCGAGGACGCGGAGGACTGGCTTGACCAGTTCGACCGCGTTGCCAGGTTACAACGGCTGGGATGCGGAGCGGAAGCTGCACAATGTTTACTTCGCTCTTGACTACTCGGCGCGGACGTGGTACGAGAACCACGAGACAACGTTTCCTTCTTGGGGATGGTTCTGTAGCCAGTTGCTGGCGACCTACGTCAACACCGACCGTCGGGAACGAGCTGAGTCGGCGCTGCAGTCAAGGAACCAGCGACCCAATGAGAGCGTCGCAATGTATTATGAGGACATGATACGACTGTTCAGAAGGGCGGATCCAAATATGGCCGAGGACAAGAAAGTGCGCCACCTGATGCGCGGGATAAAAGAACTGTTTGCTGGGCTTGTGCGAAACCCACCTAACACCACTTCGGAGTTTCTATCGGAGGCCACTACCGTCGAAAAGACCCTGCCACAACGCGCCCGCTATTACAATCGCGCCGTGAACACCGTATCAACTGCCGACTTTGCGCCAGCCTCCAGCGACTTCGCTGACACCCTTCGGGAGCTGGTGAGTGAAAGAAGAAAGGAGGGAGTGAAAGAAGAAGGGAAGAATAGGTGCCGTAGTGGAGGGCTCCGGAATAATTTCGACCACCTGGGGATCTTTAACGTTCGAGCCCGACCGCGGCGGCTGCGTTTTTATGGAGGAAAAACGCTAAGGCGCCCGGGTGCTGTGCGATGTCAGTGCACGTTAAAGATCCCCAGGTGGTCGGAATTATTCCGGAGCCCTCCACTACGGCACCTCTTCTTCCTTTCTTTAACTCCCTCCTTTATCCCTTCCCTTACGGCGCGGTTCAGGTGTCCAACGATATATGAGACAGATACTGCGCCATTTCCTTTCCCCCAAAACCAATTATTATTATTATTAGCTTGGATTTGGGGGAAAGGAAATGGCGCAGTACCTCTCTCACACCTGAACCGCGCGCAAAGGCAAGGTGACTTAAGAGAAGAAAGGAACAAAGAGGTGCCGCAGTGGAGGGCTGCCGAATAATTTCGACCACCTGGGTAACTTTAACGTACGTGCACTGACATCGCACACCACACGGGCGCTTTTGCGTTTCGCGTACGCGATTGTCCGGACCCCGTAGAGTATCTGTTATGGGTCCAATTGGACTTATTTTTGGAAATGTGGCGGAGAGATTGAAGGATGCTTCACTCCCGCCACCAGTTGGCCCGGTATTGCACTGCCTCTGGGATCGGCCTTATCTTTAGCGCGTCTTTACTATCCTGTCTTTCTATCCCATCTTTCAACTCTCCTACTATCTACACGTGGTAGCGATTGTGGCTCGGCTCGAGCCAGTGGGTAGGCCTGTGCACTTTCCTTTTCTTTCTTCCTGGCAATAACTTCTCTCGCGTTTCGGGTCCATCGAAAAGGGAAGGAAAATAAAATGAAGATTGGTTTTAGGTAAATAAAGTGATTGGAAAAAATTTTATTTACATACGTAAACATACCAAGGTTACCGGGTGCATTGACATTCACAAGTAGACATGACGCTAAGCATGTAAGGCGAGCCAATTTAAGATGTACCATAAGCAGCTTTGAGCAACTAACAGAAATAGCTTGTGAGCGATTTAAGTCGAGACAGCATACGTGTTCACAGAAAAGTGAAACAGCAATTATTTACACGGAAAAAAAGACCGTAGCGCCAGTTTTGGTCTAAATACCAAAACAAGACGATCGTTTTTAACAGAAATGAATGAACATGACCACCGAACGGAGGCCCGGTATATACTATCGGACTCTAAAACTGCCATACTAAATTTCGCCCGCGGGAGAGTTCACGTCCCTGCATTTCGCATATTGAACTCCTCGCCGCACACCCGCCCCGCCACATGGAGCTCATATGGGTGCGTGCCCACTCCAGGAATCCCGGAAACGAGGCTGCCAACGCTTTAGCCCGAGGTTCTCTCAACCGGGCACCAGCGGCCTCCGATCTGGGGTTCTCACGGGAGCGCATGCATTCCTTCAGTGAACTGACGCAGGCCTGCAAAGCCGAGCGTCGGCTGTTTTCCCCCACCCGATCCCTCCCTCGACAATTATCATCAGACACTTTGTAGGCGGCTCCAAACACGCACCTTACCTTCGCCTTATATTCGCTCCTGCTATCACCAAGTCCACACAAACCTATCCTGTACCCTCTGCCACCACCCGAAAGCCACTCTCGATCATATCCTTTTCCTCTGCCCGGCGGATCCTCCCCCGAGGGGCCTGGAGCACCTTACCACTTGGGAGGCTTGGGAGACCCTACTGCACTCCGAGGACCCGGCCTAGCAAGCCATCGCCACAGGCCGGTCTGCCAGCGTTATGAGCCTCCGGGGCATGAACGTTTGAGTGCAGTGGGGCCGTGAGGGGGCCCAAGGACCTGCGCGTCCTAAACTCCCCTGTATGTAATAAAGTTTCCACCACCACCACCACCATCGCAGGAAGAACTCTTCCTCTTCCAAGAAAGAGTTCCTCTGACAAGAAACTGATCAGCTCCCTTCGTAGACGGCTAAGTATTGGCCACACAGCGCGACGTCGAAAGCTAGCAGCCAATGTGGTGCATCGATTGCGCCATAAACTAAAATGACCCGCAACAATTAACAGGCGAGCAAAATGGCCGCTGGGGAAGCGGCCGCGGGAGTAGTAGTAGAAAACATTTATTCCAAAAAGGTAGGATAGAGAGGCGGAAATATAGATTTTGGGTGGAGTCCTTATTTCTGGACCCCAATACCCACCCCAGTTGCTCTTGCATGGGAATTCAGCTTTCGCTGCGTCGTCAACTCAGAGCTGGGCAGGGCAGACTCCCACTGTTCTTCGGAGTGATGTTTGTCTAGTTCGGGGGGCTTGGGACCGGTAGTAGTAGTAGTACTAGAAAACATTTATTCCAAAAAGGTAGGACAGAGAGGCGAAATTACAGATTTTGGGTGGAGTCCTTATTTCAGGACCCCAATGTCCACCGCAGTTGCTTTTGCTTTGGATATCAGCTTTTGCTGCGTCGCCAAGTCAGAGCTGAGCAGGGCAGACTCCCACTGTTCCTCGCAGTGTTGTTTGTCTAGTTCTGGAGCAGCCCCTTGTTACATGATATGTTGTTGGAACTCCGCCACACCAGGGGCAGATTCTGACATATCTGTCGGGGAAGAGGATGTGGTACTTGTGTAGGTTAGCAAAGGTGTTCGTCTGTAGTTGTCGCCATTCCCTCGTCTATGCCGCCGTTAGCTTACGGTGTGGTGGGGGATGGACTTGACTTTGTGTTCGGAGAAGGAGGAGGTGCTCGCCATACGTAGAGGGGAGAGGGGTGAGGTCGGGGAGGTTTGTTGCTCGGTTAGTATATCATCGAGCTAGACTGTCCGCGGCCTCGTTTCCCTTGAGCCCTCGTGCCCCGGAGTCCAAGTTAGTTGGTGCTTGTATGTGGAATTTGGAACTTGTGGGGTAGTCAGAATGGGAGCGACGGAGTGTGGAAGTCTGCCAGAAAGGAAGAGGCGACACGCCGACTGGGTGTCGGTAATAGTTTTTAGCGGCGAAAAAGCTCGAAATGTCCTGCCCACGGAATCCCGCATGAACCGCGCACCAAAAGACACGCGCTACCACGCAGGTGACTAGCGTGGCGTTTAAATTCCGGAAGCGGGCAATTCGGACAGGTACTGGAGCCTCAAACACCCCACCGCTTTAGCCGATCACAAGTAAGCAGCACTGCCCAGCAGTTTCCAAAGTCGTGTAGATGGTCTGGGAGAAGAATCGACGCTATGCGCGCCCATTGAACGCGGCGCATCGATGAACGGCGAGTCGCCGGCACAACAGGCAACAATAGCGAGCCTATAATGTCCACCACACGGTCTGCAACGATGTTGACATCAGGTACTACTGCGCTTACATGTCTAAAAAAGGCCACTGGCGTAGCATAGAGAGCAGTAGGCTGCTCTGTTTGAGGTTCATTATTAACAGGGGCCGAGGGATTCAAATAACGCAAAGGGCCCAAAAAGTGCCGCGCTAGGGTAGCGCCGGAGCCGCGTCCCCCAGCAGGATAAGCAAAATGCACTTCAAAGCTAACAACAAGAACGTGATGGACAAAGTTGGAAAGGTAAAACCGCCTCTCTCCCGTGGTTGTCCAAGAACAGCACGAGCCACAAGCTCGGTTCCGCCTGAGCAAAAAAAAAGAGAAAAAACTGTAGTCTACACCCGCCTTAAGACGCGCAGGGTGTGGTTTAACAATGTGGCAAAGGTACCAAAAGGCACCCAGCACCACCGACTGAACCAGGCAGCGCCTCTCAAGCAGAGGCAGGTCAAATGTCTGGACCGTCTGCACACGAACTGTAATGCCCTCTACGACCGAAGACCCCATACCATCCCATATTCCAGCACAGTCGTAGGTCACACCTAAAAGGCGCATCTGCGCACACCACTGCAAAGATATCGCACATGTAATACGTCTCTGAGGAGACCCAGCAAAAAAAGTAGTGACTGTTCGAATAATTAAGATCAGCCCCCGAAAAGGAGGCGTACGCACGAAAAAGGTTTAAGGCTTCGAGCAGGCTACGTTCATCAGCTAAGTAGCGTTTGGTTTGGTTCATGGGGGTTTAACGTCCCAAGGCAACCCAGGCTATGAGAGACGCCGTATAGAAGACCCCCGGGAATTTCGACCACCTGGGGTTCTTTAACGTGCACTGACATCGCAGAGTACACGGGCCTCTGGAATTTAGCCTCCATTGAAATTCGACCGCCGCGGCCGGGATCGAACCCCCGTCTTTCGGGCCAGCAGCCGAACGCAATAACCACTCAGCCACCGCGGCGGCTAGCTAAGTAGAGTGTGATGTCATCTGCATAAGCAGTGACGCGTACTGCCTCACTGCCTGGCAACGCATACCGCTAATAAGAGAGTGGTGATTGACTGGTAGGAGGAAAGGCTCTAATGCTAAGACAAACAATAGGGCGGAGAGCGGACAACCTTGATGGACGCCGCGGTCAACATCATATGCAGTACTTTCCCAGCCATCCAGGAACAGAGTGCTTAAAATGTATCTGTACAGCTCTTTAATGAGAAGCACGAAAGGAGGTGGGAAACCGAAAGCATCCAGTTAACCGTAAATATACACATGCTCTAAATAGTCGAACGCCTTCTGTTGATCGAGGGAAACAAGGAGACCCTGTGCGCACCGCCGTAAAGTATACTCCAGGATATCTGGCATTACGGAAGATAAAAAATGTATTTCACGACCCGGGATGGAGAAAACATGGTGGCAGGAAATGAGGGACGGGAGAAGAGACCGTAGACGGCGAACGGGTAACTTTGCCAATACTTTATAATCTGCATTTAGTAACGTGATAGGGCGCCAATCGGCCGAACATGTGGAGAAAGAAGTCTGTTTAGGAATCAGGACAATGCGGCCTCTTTTAAATGAACCGAGAAAGACGTGCCGAGTGATACATATTTTTAACACTTGCGAGAAAATGGGGCCTACAATATGCCAGAATTGTAAATAAAACTCCACAGGAAGACCATCTAACCCAGGCGCGGAGCCTGGTTTCATACAATCTAACGCCTCCTTGATTTCACCTGGTGTTGGCCATAAGGCCACCATAAGGCCACAGGTGTTGGTGGAGCCATAAGGCCACCATAAAGTTCAGCGGCAACCTGCGGCAAGCCTGCAAAAAATGGGCGTGCGGAAACGTCATCGCAGTCAACCAGGAGCGACTGAGCTATATCCCGGAGATGGACGAAAAGGGCACCGAAATTCCTGCCAACTGGCTGGGCCACAGCCCTGGCGGAAGATGTAAAAGCAGGGGCACCTTGAGGGCACAACAGCTCCTGGCGTGTAAACCGAAGCACCTCAGTATGAGCAGTTGAACTGCTCGACAACGCCATGCCGCCGCTGTCAAAGAGGATGATCGTAAAAGACGCTGGGGACACTCCGAAAGCTCTTCTTTCCATGCGCACATAAGCGACGATGGCGACGGGGTGCGCTGAGCTATACGTAGTTTCGCTGTCACCACACGCACCTCAGCTGAGACGCGAGCCCTAAGGGCTCGAATGAAGCGGCGCAATTGTGACGCCACAGATCCTTCAGACGGTCCCAGTCACCAGGCACGACCCCAACATCCGAAAAACACAAGGCCCGCGTCAGTCCTTCTCTCGTGCTGGCGTCGTGAACGATGCGCGCATCCAAACGCCAAGGTCTGTGAGGAGACACTGCAGCCGCCGGAACCCCGAGTGACAGAAGAAAGGGATGATTGTCTGATATGTATACCGGCGAGGATGGCAGCGTAATTAAGTTAGCAGCGCACACTGTCCTCGGAAGGCTTGTCGGTACATACGTCCTGTCTAGCCTGCTCGATGATATACACAAAGACACCTCCAGACAGGAGCTCATAAGCGTCTGTGAGCATAAGCTATTTGACTAGGCGGCGCAACTCGCGCGCAATCCAGCCTGGCCGGCCCCTACCAGGGCTTTGCACATCAGCGAGCGTATCGAGCACGCAGTTGTAATAGGCCAACATCACAGCGTTACGTCCGCCAAGAAAATACACATCTTGATCTTTAAAGAATAAGTTCACCATATTGGAGTGCGTAGGTGCATAGATGCAAAGAATTCTCAGGCGAAGTGCGTTAAAGTGCAGTCGAACGCCAGCACGCGTCCAAGCGCATCCTAGGTAATATGATGGTCTCGCAGCAGGATGTGGTTAAAAACAAAAATGGCCACGCCGCTAGTACGCGTGCTGGCGTACGAAAAGAAACCATAGATGCCAAATCAACGCTTAAATTCCAACACGTCACTGAGGCGGAAAAAATGGTTTCTTGCAGGCAGAGGATATCGCAGCCCGATGAACGAGGGAAAGCGACCACTTCTGCCTGCTTCATAACATTGCGGAACCCCTGCACGTTAAGAGTAATGATGTTAAGAGTAGTCATTTTGGAAATGAAAAATAAAAATAGGAGCGGTGATGTCTAGGCAATACAATGCGCGCCGCAAACGGCGCCAGACCACCTCATTTTTTCCGTAGAGTAGGGTAGGGTACGAAAAGAGTTCAGATTAAGTTAAGGACAACGCAGCGAGCCATGAAAAAAAAAATGATAGGTGTAACGTTAAGAGAACGAAAGCGGGCAGAGTGGGTGAGGGAACAAACACGGGTTAATGACACCCTAGTCGAAATCAAGAGAAAGAAGTGGGCTTGGTCAGGGCATGTAATGCGAAGGCAAGATAACCGCTGGTCCTTAAGGGTAACGGAGTGGATTCGAAGATAAAGTAAGCGTAGCAGGGGGTGGCAGAAGGTTAGGTGGGCGGATGAGATAAACAAGATTACAGGCAAAGGGTGCATGCAGCTGGCAAAGGCCTGGGTTAATTGGAGAGACATGGGAGAGGCCTTTGCCCTGCAGTGGGTGTAGTAAGCCTGATGATGATGATGCTATATTACGCTCGGCTTTCGTATCCGCTTCGTGCGCTGCAGTTTCAGCCGTACATGTGGCGCCACCTGGGAGGCGCAGCGGGAAAAAAACGGCTGTTCCGATCAGACGCCGCCGCTGCAGCCGACGCTGTGTTCCTCTGACCTCGCCGTGACTCTTCGCGAGAACAAGCTGAAAATGCCTCGTAAAACACCCACCTCGTTTACTGTTGCGTTTCTCCTATCGTATCGCATGAATCAAGTGTAGGGGAAGCAAAGAGAACTACTGAGCTGTAAATCCAGATGGAGATTTTAGACTCAGACTCTTTTGCACACATGCCTGACTCGACGCCTCAGGGCAAGTCTTCAGACGTGGCCCGCGTGAATGAGAGAACGCGACGTCTGCCCGTCCTGCAGAAACGCTTTTCTATGATCTGCTTACCGTTTCTATCACCGTTTCCTGCTTTTCTCGGCGTTTGCTTCCGGGCAGTTTATCCTGCCGTCGACGCACGCCACTGGTAGCAAAGGTGATAGCAGCAGTGCTTTCTTGCTTGTTTGCTAGGTGTTAGATCTGGACTCCCACAAGAGCCTAAAGAAAACGCCCTTTGAAACAAGCAAGTCTATTCACGGTTTCCTCGATGGGTGCCATAATAGCTGAAAAAATGCCGCAGGGAGCAGTTAAAGATTATGTTTTATCGTTGTTCCTGGAAATCATACAAGTGCAAAACGAAACAGCGCGGCCGAGAGCAGCTACGGCGTGCAGGGTAAACAGCCCAGCGTAGAGAAGCGATAGAGATAATTGTCAAGTGAGAGCTGTGTAATAATATTAATTGGTTTTTTAGGGAAAGGAAATAGCGCAGTATCTGTCTCATATATCGTTGGAGAGCTGTGTACACAAAAAGTAAACAAATCTGCGCCGCACGCGCGAGTCTAAAGCACTATCCGAGAACAAACTGCGCGAGCGACTACCATTGGCCTAATTTACAAAGAATGCTATTGCCTTCTAGCATTTTCACTCGCTTCCTAATTGAAACTGCCAACTGTGATGTGTGCAGGCTAATATTAGACAATAGTTCGCTTTTCATGAACAAATAATGCTTCCTCATGTCCTTTAGGAAAGGTGAGATTTCAATGAAAAGGAAATGGAGTGCACCGTTTACTTATGTCCCGGCCTGTACGTTTCCTGTTGCGCTTATTTTTCGGGAATACGAATGGTGGGATCAGTCACACGGAGGGCCTTCACATCCTCTTCGGTTGGTTCCCGTTGATTGACGCCTTCCATAGGCTCCATCTCGGTGGCTACGCGCCGCCTATTACTCTCGGCAGCCTTGCATGCCCGTTTGGCAAGGCGCTCCTCTCTTTTCGGGCGTCTCCGCTGCTCTCTTCGCCTTCTAACGCTCATTCTTTCTTTGATCGGCAGCCTAATTGTCTGGCGACAACCTCAAGACCGGAATAGTTAGTCTTCTCTTGTCTATACCACCGTTTAGCAGTCGCTGGACTCTTGTGTGCATGCATGTCAAACGTTGGGGTACAGAGGCCCATTATTTCTCTGCCTTTTATACGCAATGCTGCGCATGCGACGCGCGTTTCGGGTGATGAGCGGCTTGCGGCGAGGCGGCGAAGAAGAACGCGGCGCAGCTGGGGGATCTCTCTGGTTACCATGGTATCGGCGCATGCACACAACTGCTCATGCGCGTGACGTCACGCTCGGTTCCGTCGGTGGAGCGGGTGCGCCGCGACGGCGAAGCACACGCCGCACCTTGATCCTTTCCGGTTACCATGGTAACGGCGCACGCGCGCAACTGGCCTCTCTCATGCACCGCGAAATGCTCGACTGGTAGTCAGTGTAGCTCTTGCTAAAAAAATGCAACCCCTCGACAGGGACGAGCAGACGAAGAGCGCAAGTGTCCCTGAGCGTTCGTGCTTTGAGACTTTCTTCGCACTTCGAAAGTTTCTTGAAAACCTTAGAGAAAACTCTAATACCAACCGGTGTCTGTCTAATGGATCAGTGTGTTTGCTGTATAGGCCCCCTGTTTGTATGCTATGAGTTTAAATTAGTCTAAGAGGAAACAATACGCATATTTTGAAACAAGGACCAAACTACTTCGTTGACATCCGCAGTTAATGCAGTCTTCAGGCACCAGAATTCTAGAGGCAAAGCTGCTCAGGCTTACTCAGCTTATGACGAATATCATAGTGGTAATTGTTTATATAGCTTCACCAATCAACAACTCGCCTCTTTTAAATATGACTATGTTATTCAAATGCGCTGTAAAAGCCAAGTGAAAGCTGACTATGTCCAGCACGTGCAGAGTTTTTGTGCTTTGCGTGTTCGTAAGTTCCCGAAGGACATCTGCGCACGCGTGCTCCGAGTGGAGACCTCTAGCTCTTTCAGCTCGATAGCCCCACAGTCTTCTTCCTAGCTACAGACAATCCAATAGCATGATGTTTTTTCTCTTTCAACCATTCAATACTAGACTAATCGCCTATTAGTTTACGGGAAGCAAATAGGTTATATGTTCTGGTGATACAATTTCCGCTATAGAAGAGAGCGACGCTTCACAGCCTCCTATCTCGCAGCAGTAACTGCGCTACATTCGTGTAATTTGAACAATATTTCGACAAGGTATTGCATTTCTGTTGTAAAAGTAGCTGTCTATAAATACACGTGATGCGCAGATACTGCGAAAATTCTAATTTGGTGTCGCAGCATGTATTTTGACGTAATTTTCTTGATTATCTATGCTCTATATATGTTGCCGGTGAGGTGCGCATATTTTTTGTTTTAAACTAATATATGAATCTAGTTTTACTTTGGTGTCTATTCAAGTTTGACGCCAACTGCGATGTTCACAAAGACGCTTTAAAAATGGCACATTTTAAAGTCTCCGCGAGCACTCTTTGAGGCACTACGCCATTCACTACGCCATTCAAAGGTTTATGGGACCATGGAGTCCCTTCTTGTATTCGTCGCCGAGAAGGAACGTTTTATTGCTCTTGATCCTCCTTACAGCAGCAACCGAAGCATCGTCGAAGATGGCAAGTCAACACTTCCGCCGGCGACCGAAAACTGCCCACGGTGTTTACCTTCTCAATATAGAAAAAAACACGAAATTGAGAAAACGCGCTGATTGTTGCTGTGCACCACTCTGTCACCACACTGCAGTCCTGCATCTACTGATGCAGGACTGCAGTATGGTGACATTTTCTGTGAGAATTGGCGACATTTTACGAAGCGCGGCGCTTCGTGTGAATATTTCTCTCAATATAGCAACTTTCACGTCTAAAGTCGTTATGCAAGGTTTTGCATGCTTTAACCAGGGGGTGAAGCTTCGTATACCTCCAAGCGGGCCCGAATTAAAGACGGTAGCGCCAATTCCTCCTTCAGTTACGTTCATAGGGTTGGGTGTACGAGTTACCTTCATGACAACGGACGATTCAAACACGCGGTCGCAGGAGGTGTTCGCATGACATCTGCTTCACGTGCGGACTGGTCCAAAATCGGGCCCGCTAGTGGAGGCGGGTGGATGTATCGTCGTCCGCTACTTCGCGCGGCCGCGTGCCGCGCTTCATTTTGGTTTTCGTACAACCTTTCTTTGCTTTTGTGGCATGTTCAAATTGCTTACGCTGCTGGTCTACAATGGTAACCACAGCCTTGGGCCATTGTATGGAGAACAGTAACATTTTTCATGGCTTTATTGAGACATACATCCTTCTCGTTACTGTTAGTCACAAAGATACTTCGCAAAATGCACTACATGTCTACGTTACAGCATTCTGTGCGATAGAAGCATTGTGTGTCGACACATCAGAGGCGCCAAGTTTATCTCAAACGGCGCATCTGACTTTTCACTACATCTTTCGTGCATCATTCACGCTATACATATGCGATCATTCGTGCATAATTTTCACGTAATACAGAAGGATCCGTCTGTTCACAGTGAATGCATGCAATTTAATGCACGAATGATGCATCTTACAATCACAGCCAATTGCAGAAACGCGTGAAAACAAACCATTACCACGCAATAGCTTTCTCTCTTCATGCTTATATATGTGACACCAATAAAGACTAATTAACATGCAGTTGCATAATCGGTTCCCACCATGTGGCGACTCTTGCGGACCAAATCCGATGATTGCTTTGTCAACATCAGTGACTAACGAGAACCGATATGAGTGGTGGCTCCCGAGAAAGCGAGCGCTGGTAGCACTTCCCGTCGTATCCGTCCGGGTCTCGCTGCACTCTTAGCAGTCTCGAAGGTCACGAGCACACAACGAAGCACCACCGTAGTTGTCACAGCACCGACATAACTAACACATGAAGGAACATGATGCCAGACTGCCTGTGAACGGCGGCGCAAAGCTGGCGACAGCGCCCGACATAACGGGCGACTGACGGAGTTCGCGAAATACACGCCAAGGACAAAGATGCGCGGAGGTTCCACTGGCCAAAGCGGTCAGAAATTTAAAAGGGATATATGTAGAGAGAGAGAGAGACAGTGAGAGAAGGTTTCTCCTTTCAGAACCTTCTTGAGGTTAGATATTGTCCTTTACTACAGACGCTAGCGGCAATTCCTCCTTCAGTTACGTTCACAACGGATGGTGTACATAACGGCTTCAGCGGAGGTTTTTCAAATAGCCGGGACAGAAGTGGCTCCTTCTTAAGTCACCCTGCTTTAACGGCGACGTGTTGCGCAGAGGTCACGTGAACATTACATTGGGCACTCTATTCGCTTCTTTCACTGGCAATCAAGCTTCCAGGAGGTAAGAGAATCGCCTAAAGGACACGACTGAATTGATCCCAGAAATCCTTGTGAAGAACTAATAATTCACGACTGGCGCATTCATGTGATCCTCTGAAGCGCGAAAATGGGTCCCAGGCTAACACCTTACTGCTATGAAAATGCTTTTCCAGTTTTCCATAAAATTATTAAGATATTCTCCTAAGAACAATAGGTGGCATCAATAAGACAGGTCGTTTAATAGAAGTCACGCGTCCGGAGAAACTTGAGAGCTCAAGAACTTATACATGCTTAGCACTTCTCATGACACATGTCCTGGTTTCTGAATGTATTAACTCCTATTACGTACATAGTTCATGCAATAACAAGAACTATCATTTGCGTCTAGACCCACTCAAGACACTGTCAACACTGTGCTTTGCTGCACAATGCATCCAGAGCAGCGTGAGGTGTACTACGGGACTGCGGCTACCTATGGTCGGAGCAGTGCTGTGTGAAGCGTATGGCGAATCAAGGGTGTCAATTTTCGGCACCGCTCGGCAGATATCGCAAGTTAGCGAAAACCGGTTGTAAGATTGGTGGTTGAAAAAAAGAGAGAGGACGTAAGGTTAGAAGAGTAGGACTCATAACGTATTTAAAGAAAATGGTGAATTTTAAGACCAATTTTCAACACGGTTAAACAAAAATAACGAATGAAAATCGGAGCACGGTGGCACTTGCCACCACTCGTTTCAACGCAGACGCTCTTCCATCCATCCATTGACGTGGGGTAGAGGATAAGAAAGGATAGTATAAACTTTATTTGCTATAATTACAAGGTCATTCAGCGGGCCGACAGAGTTCTTCCATCTTTCTGATGGGGATAGCTTCTGTCTGGCAGGGTTGGTGTTCCTATTCCAGGGCTCCACTGAGGGTGGCTGCTAGTCGTGCACGCTGTATGAGCACCCGTTGTATACACTGGTCGCCGCTGGAAAGGACCTTCTCCCACTGTTCCGCATCGGGTTTTCTACTCTATGGAATGCTTTGTTTTTGCTGCATTCTCATGTAATGTACGTACTAAGCAAAATGTTCCCTGGGCAATATAGGGACACATGCCCATGGTGTGGTGCAAAGTCCACCCTTTATCACATTACATGGGGAGAGGAAGCGCTCGTCAAGTGGTCAAGAATTCCTCCACGGTACTAGTGCACAAATACATTTTACGGCTACGTTTGTGCCGCTCTTTGTCGTCACGTTTTGTGCGTCGGTTTCTCTCCATGGAACGCTGAACTTCCATTATCTGCATAAAAGCACAACGCGAAGCTTAAACGAGGTTCAAATTCTCGTTTCCTGGTTGATTTGAATTCTAGCTCATGATATCTTCGATTTAATCTAGTCCAACTACTCAGGTTTTTAAATTACCACCAACAATAAAGATGTTGCGAAGACAGTCACTCAGCGTATCCCAAACGAAATTGTTGTAACATCGGTAAGTGGCAGGCCGGAGCCGCTTCCCATGCGTGTACAAATGCGGCGCGTGGCACGTAGATCTCTGCACTAGAATCGCCGCGAATGGCGCCACGTGTCAGCGAGGTGCGCGCACCCTAGCTGCGACAGGACAAATCAGCGGGTGCACACTGGCGGCGCGAATGTCTCTGTCACCCGACACTAAATATGAAACGACCACTCTGGCTCGCCTCTATAAATTTTACCCAATAACTGTGTTCCTGTGACCTAAGAAAATGGCGTTCGCATTGGTGGAACCTTGAAGAAGTACTGCTGCCAGTCGCCGAGGAAGCGATCGCCTTCGGAATTGACCGGCGAGACCTTTGCCATAGAAGAGGACCGACAACACAACACGAAAAGAAGCGAGAGGAAGAACGCTTCGGAAGCGCAAACACGGACCAGCACGCATTCCTTCTTGCACTGGGGTAGTCTAGGCGTAGCACGGATTACCCACTATTTTCTTAAAGCGGTAGCTTTAAGGCTTCCGTTCAGCGAAAAAGGCACCGTCGGCATTTCGTCGAAAATCACACGCCGTATCCTCTTTGATTTAACGTGGCGTAGTGGCGCCGGCTCTCGGAGGCCACTGGAATAGTGTCGCTCTCTGATCAGCGCCGGTGACCCATTAGATGGAGCGCGAGCACTATAAAGTATTCTCAGTGCAGAACCTGCGTCCTGGTGGGAGCTCCTTTGCGGCCAGCGATTTTGTGTATACTGCAGTGAGTACTAATCAATATGTGTGTATCAGAAGCAACACTGTTTGTGGAAACTTGAGTGTATAAATGTTCAAAGACAAAAATGCGGAAACTGTGTTGTGATTGCGGCGTTGCGCTCGTCCTGGAGCTGACGCCTCTCGCCTCGCCAATTGTGCACATGCGTAGTAGAGGAAGACGGGCTGTCGCTGTGTTTTCGCTACGGTTCGGCGTAGCGGGAGGCGAGCCGCAGCGTTTGTTCGGCGTCGCGTCAGCGTCTCGTCTATTGGCGTCGTTGCTCGGAGCCGGCAGGAGAAAGCGACCAAATAGATGAGGGCATACGAAGTGGCGTCTCCAAACGGGAATGGGGAGACATAGTGGGCAAGGCCCCTCAATTATCCCCTGTCCGTAGCTATTGGCCTATTCAGCGTATTCTTTGGAATGAATGAATGAATGAATGAATGAATGAATGAATGAATGAATGAATGAATGAATGAATGAATGAATGAATGAATGAATGAGCTGTTTATTCGGAATGGAGGCTTAAGACCGTTTGTTGGGGAATAAGGTTGTTAATGAAGGAAACAGTAGGCGTCTATTGATACATGAAGGGACGGCATGGGTGGTCTAGGTGGCCACGCTTTACACTGCTTTGTAGAGGCCACTTAGCATGTTTGCCAATATTTTCCCAGATGTCATTCGCTCCGGCTCTGGTCAATGCATGAAATTCATCGCCATCGGTGGGAAAACCATGCCTGGCGACGAGGTCGTCGCATCCCTTGCGGAACTCTGAACAATGTCAAACTAGGTGGTACAGGTCAGCACGACACCTACAGCCACATTATGGGCACTTCATAACGTCAATACTGCTTCATTGACGCCAGCGAGGGCCGGTAAGCCATTTACGGATGATGTTTGGCGTGTACGCGGCCTTTACGATGATCTTATTAATGGAGATCTGCTCATGCCGTGTGAGAGCAGCTCAAGTATCAAGGTAACCCACTGGTGTAACGGCCGTAAGTCGTGCACGGCTGCTCTGTTTGACACGCTCTAATCTGCACGTTAGGACAGCCAAGTTGTTGGACATATCAGCAGGGTCGTCGATAACGGCAGGGTATTCCAGCGGAGGAAGGAACGAGACACTCTCCCGAGCCACGTTGTGAGCGCACCGGTTCCCGTCGTCAACCCCCGTGTGTCCAGGGATCCACGCAAGGCGGATGCGCACGTCGCTTCTTTTTAAGGGTTCTGATTATAGAAGTAATCTACTTTGCAATTGGGTGGGTCGAGAATGGTTTGTGGAGCTCGCGTACCGCTTCATGCGAATCAGAGAGTATTGGGATTTTGCACATGTCCGTTTGTAGCAATTTATTGCCGACCAGAACGTTTTCTACCTGCAGTAGAACGCCATATATAGCGAAGAGCTCCCCTTCCTTTACGAACCCATCGAGTGCACGAATAGTACGGCAGCCGTTGAAATTGAGTTTCTCATGGCTCCGCCATGCCATTGATATGGCGCCGTCTTTCAGGGATGCATCTACGTATATGTCCTCCTCATCTTGTTCTCTATCAGCGGCCGTGTGTCGAGCTAGGTGGAGCCGTGCCACCGTATGAGCTTTGGGTGGAGCCGCACGTTTGTAGCGGACGAGGTGCGGACGAAGCCAGGGTGGAGCCGGCTGGCCTTCATAATCAACCGGTGCCGAGTGTTGGCTGTCCCAGCGTTCCAATGCGCGTCACTGCTTCGTGCCAGTTCTGCATGTTTCGTGCCGAGTTACAGCTTCCTCAATGATTTTTTGTATAGCAGAAAGGGCCACCGCTTCCTCTAGAGCCGTGATGCGCGTATGTCGTGGTAGACCTGTTAAGGCGCTTAACGTGGCCCTGTGCAGACGAGCTAAATCTTCGTGGATTTTCGTTGTCAGTTCGCACGAAGGGGCGCCGTAGAGATTCTTGCCAACTGCTACCGCGCTAGTTAGTGTCTGACAACTGACAAGCCTCCTGCCTTGCACCACCGTGCTTGTTTGACATACGAGCGATTGGATGTAGGGTACTCTTCCAGGTGCTCTTGAGGCGTTTGATCCAAGTACGAGGACTGTTACAGCTGCTGACGGGCACACTGAGAAGCTTGAGTAATCCGTTATGAGATGTGACCACCTGGCCTGCCATGAGAAGATGGAGCTGTTGGGAGGGGTTAGTACGAGTCCTGCCATCAATGCTGAGAAATTCAGTCTTTTCAGGTGCCAGTTCAAGGACCAGCTCTGTTAGTGAGGTCTCCAGGCTATGCACCGCTGCCTGCAGCTCGGCTTGCATGCATGTGATCGACTGACTCAAAATAATTGGCCTCGGACCACACTGTTACGTCGTCCGCGTAGATCACGAATCTTGCTGCACTGTCTTGTTCTAGTTGTCTTGCTGCCTTCGCCATCGCCAAGTTAAACATTGGGATAAATAAAGTTTCAACCATTGCTTAACCATGTGCACTTCTCAAAGCATAGACAGAGATTAGCCAAGTAAATCATCAGGAGTATTACATCCCTCAACCACAGCAAAGCCTAAGCGTAGTCATGGCCTGTAGCTCTCGCTTCCTACCATGTTCAACCAGAGCTAAACCAAAGGAAATTTTTTTCCTTAAAATAAAGTTTTTCCTCGTCATCCTCTTAGCTTCCCCTTCGTATTGGATGGTGACAAGCGTAACTGCACCATCAATTCTTAGCGTGCTCAATCTCTTGGATTAACTGCCAATTTCCTTCACATTTCTAAACTCCTCTCTTCACCTGCTCCACCAATCCACTGGTCATCTCATACTCTTTTCTACTTTTTGAAAATTGAGCATGTCCTGGCTATTCCGAAACCCTAGTGCTTCCTGTGCACTCCTGTGGAGGCACCGTGCACTGAGGGTTGGGGGGATAGAACTCTGTTATGGCGAAGAACAAGCACGAAAGACCGAAAGACTATCAGTACGTACTGATCATGACCGCCTTTGGGTCAGTGGACTTCGTCTTTCTCTTTCGTTTTCCATCGCTGTCATTCATGTTGTCCTATTGAAACTACTGGAAGGTTAATACAGTCAAACGCATCAAACTCCCTGTCAAATGATCTCACAAACCGGCCACATCACGAAAATGAAAACTATATTGCGCAGAGCGCGCTTGCAGTGGACCACGCGCAGTGAGAACTTGCAGTGAGAACGCGCAGTGAGCTCACTTGGCAGCGACAGGGGCAGCGGGACAAAGCCTGACCGACCGCACGCTTTTTCTTGTCACCCACATATACCCATGATCTGCTGTGCTGTGCCGTAACCCACGTGCCAGGATTTTTTATCCTTTGGAAAAGAACTTTTTGTGACGTCACGGCAACGCCTGCGGTGCCTACGTCTCGCAAGTTATTTCTGCTCATCGCCGAGGACTGCAACGACAAGGAACCACCACCAGGGGCCATCAACTACATAAGCGCCATCGGACCAGCGTCTACCTCACTTGGCAGCGACAGGGGCAGCGGGACAAAGCCTGGCCGACCGCACGCTTTTTCTTGTCCCCCACAGATACCCCTCATCTGCTGTTCTGTGCCGTAATCCACGTGCCAGGATTTTTATCCTTTGGAAAAGAACTTTTTGTGACGTCACGGCAACGCCTGCGGTGCCTACGTCTCGCAAGTTATTTCTGCTCATCGCCGAGGACTGCAACGACAGGGAACCACCACCAGGGGCCATCAACTACATAAGCGCCATCGGACCAGCGTCTACCTCACTTGGCAGCGACAGGGGCAGCGGGACAAAGCCTGGCCGACCGCACTCTTTTTCTTGTTCCCCACAGATACCCCTCATCTGCTGTGCTGTGCCGTAATCCACGTGCCAGGATTTTTATCCTTTGGAAAAGAACTTTTTGGGACGTCACGGCAACGCCTGCGGTGCCAACGTCTCGCAAGTTATTTCTGCTCATCGCCGAGGACTGCAACGACAGGGAACCACCACCAGGGGCCATCATCTTCATAAGCGCCATCGGACCAGCGTCTACCTCACTTGGCAGCGACAGGGGCAGCGGGACAAAGCCTGGCCGACCGCACGCTTTTTCTTGTCCCCCACAGATACCCCTCATCTGCTGTGCTGTGCCGTAACCCACGTGCCAGGATTTTTATCCTTTGGAAAAGAACTTTTTGTGACGTCACGGCAACGCCTGCGGTGCCTACGTCTCGCAAGTTATTTCTGCTCATCGCCGAGGACTGCAACGACAGGGAACCACCACCAGGGGCCATCAACTACATAAGCGCCATCGGACCAGCGTCTACCTCACATGGCAGCGACAGGGGCAGTCGGACAAAGCCTGACAGACCGCACGCTTTTTCTTGTCACCCACAGATACCCCTGATCTGCTGTGCTGTGCTGTAATCCACGTGCCAGGACTTTTATCCTTTGGTAAAGAACTTTTCGTGACGTCACGGCAACGCCTGCGGTGCCTACGTCTCGTAAGTTATTTCTGCTCATTGCCGAGGACTGCAACGACAGGCAACCACCACCAGGGGCCATCAACTACATAAGCGCCATCGGACCAGCGTCTACCTCACTTGGCAGCGACAGGGGCAGCGGGACAAAGCCTGACCGACCGCACGTTTTTTCTTGTCACCCACAGATACCCCTGATCTGCTGTGCTGTGCCGTAACCCACGTGCCAGGATTTTTATCCTTTGGAAAAGAACTTTTTGTGACGTCACGGCAACGCCTGCGGTGCCTACGTCTCGCAAGTTATTTCTGCTCATCGCCGAGGACTGCAACGACAGGTAACCACCACCAGGGGCCATCAACTACATAAGCGCCATCGGACCAGCGTCTACCTCACTTGGCAGCGACAGGGGCAGCGGGACAAAGCCTGACCGACCGCACGCTTTTTTTGTCACCCACAGATACCCCTGATCTGCTGTGCTGTGCTGTAATCCACGTGCCAGGATTTTTATCCTTTGGAAAAGAACTTTTTGTGACGTCACGGCAACGCCTGCGGTGCCTACGTCTCGCAAGTTATTTCTGCTCATTGCCGAGGGCTGCAATGACAGGGAACCACCACCAGGGGCCATCAACTACATAAGCGCCATCGGACCAGCGTCTACCTCACTTGGCAGCGACAGGGGCAGCGGGACAAAGTCTGACCGACCGCACGCTTTTTCTTGTCACCCACAGATACCTCTGATCTGCTGTGCTGTGCTGTAATCCACGTGCCAGGATTTTTATCCTTTGGAAAAGAACTTTTGTGACGTCACGGCAACGCCTGCGGTGCCTACGTCTCGCAAGTTATTTCTGCTCATCGCCGAGGACTGCAACGACAGGTAACCACCACCAGGGGCCATCAACTACATAAGCGCCATCGGACCAGCGTCTACCTCACTTGGCAGCGACAGGGGCAGCGGGACAAAGCCTGACCGACCGCACGCTTTTTCTTGTCACCCACAGATACCCCTGATCTGCTGTGCTGTGCCGTAACCCACGTGCCAGGATTTTTATCCTTTGGAAAAGAACTTTTTGTGACGTCACGGCAACGCCTGCGGTGCCTACGTCTCGCAAGTTATTTCTGCTCATCGCCGAGGACTGCAACGACAGGGAACCACCACCAGGGGCCATCAACTACATAAGCGCCATCGGACCAGCGTCTACCTCACTTGGCAGCGACAGGGGCAGCGGGACAAAGTCTGACCGACCGCACCCTTTTTATTGTCACCCACAGATACCTCTGATCTGCTGTGCTGTGCTGTTTTCCACGTGCCAGGATTTTTATCCTTTGGAAAAGAACTTTTGTGACGTCACGGCAACGCCTGCGGTGCCTACGTCTCGCAAGTTATTTCTGCTCATCGCCGAGGACTGCAACGACAGGGAACCACCACCAGGGGCCATCAACTACATAAGCGCATCTGGCCAGCGTCTACCTCACTTGGCAGCGACAGGGGCAGTCGGACAAAGCCTGACCGACCACACGCTTTTTCTTGTCACCCACAGATACCCCTGATCTGCTGTGCTGTGCCGTAATCCACGTGCCAGGATTTTTATCCTTTGGAAAAGAACTTTTTGTGACGTCACGGCAACGCCTGCGGTGCCTACGTCTCGCAAGTTATTTCTGCTCATCGCCGAGGACTGCAACGACAGGGAACCATCACCAGGGGCCATCAACTACATAAGCGCCATCGAACCAGCGTCTACCTCACTTGGCAGTGACAGGGGCAGCGGGACAAAGCCTGACCGACCGCACGCTTTTTCTTGTCACCCACAGGTCTGTGGTTATTGCTCCTTTTTACGTTTATAGTATTATAGTACCTTTTGCTGCTGTCGCTGCCAAGCTGACGTTGCCTGTGAAATATGCCTATTGATGTCGAGAAGCTACGTGAAGAACTCCGAATAGAATTCCGAAAGGAAATTGCTTCGTTGCGTAGCTCAATCGAGAGGGATGTTCGGAAAGAGTGCCGCGAATTATCCAAGAGTGTTGAATTCTGCTCCAAAAAATTTGATGACATAGCTGCTGAGTTTACAGCGCTTAAGGAAGAAAACAAGGTACTCAGAGCTGAAAATTCTACACTGTCATCCGAGCGTGATGGACTCAAGAAGCTTGCAGAAGACTTTGAACAGCGATGCACTGTTCTAGAGCAGTTTTCCAGAAATAAAAACATTGAAATTAAGGGTCTTCCCGAAACTGAGCGGGAGAACCTTCAAGACACATTACAGAGGGTTGGTGAGGTGATCAATGAGTCCTTAGCGCTCGATGACATTGATGCTTGTCACCGTTTTCCTGCCAAGAATACCACAATCCCGAACATCATTGTGCAGTTTCGCAACCGCTTGAAGCGGGACACCGTTCTAACAAAGGCGAAAAAAACCAATATGACTACAAGCGAACTTGGCCACCCCAGACAAACTTCCATTTACATAAATGAGCACTTGTGTCCTGCCCTGAAAAAGCTGCTAGGAATGGCAACTTCGCGTAAAAAGGAGAAAAGCTGGAAATTCGTCTGGACACGTCATGGCCACATTCTAGCTAGAAGGAACGAAAGTTCGGATGTGGTCAGGATCGCTTGCCTAAAAGACTTAGACAAGATAAACTAGGCGTCCCCTCCCATGCATTCTTTTTGTTACTAATGTGGTATCCGGCTTCTTTACACATGATGATGCTTTATCTTTGTACGCAAAAAACAAAAAAGCCTCAACTTTTTTTCATCTGAACGCACAGTCACTCTGTAACAAAGAAGATGAAGTTGTTGCCCTTTTGGATGCTTTTACCTTTGATTTTGATGTCATTATGATAACCGAAACGTGGTATAAAAAGGATACGGTGCCACTGAAACTGCCGCAGTACGATATTTATCTCCAATCTCGCGTTAATAAAAAGGGCGGAGGTGTGTTGATAGCTGCTAAGAAATGTTTCCAATGCTGCCTTATTCCAGAATTCTCAAAAACGAACGAAAATTATGAGATACTTTCTTTGAAATCTGGCAGTAATGTATTTTCTGCTGTATACCGTCCCCCAGCTGGGAACATCTCAGTCCTTTTTTCCTTTTTAGATCTAATGTTATCTTGGGTAACCGAAAATGACTTAAAGCTAATACTAAGTGGTGACCTTAATATTGACTTTTCGTCCTCATCTCCTGAGTCACAAGAAGCAAACAGGTTGTTCGAATGTTACGCCCTTACCAACTTCATAAATGAAGAAACGCGACCGTTAACACAGACATCCATTGATGTTTTCTGTAGCAATGTGCCCAAGGAATTTATCAAGTCTGGAGTGGTACTAACGCAAGTTAGTGATCACCTGCCAATTTTTCTTTTTGTCGAGTTGCCAACGGCATTTCGAAAGAGTAAGCCTTCCTATATGACATACCAGTGCATAACAAAACAAACTATCGAAAATTTCAGTAATGAAATACGAAAAGTCGACTGGAATCACGTCTACAAAATAATTGACCCTAGCAAAGCATATGACGCATTTATAAACACACTAAAATTTTTGTACAATAAATGTTTCCCTTATAAAACAACTAAGAGGCCTAGTAAAGCGCGCAAGCCCTGGATAAATCATCGTTGCTTAAATATGATTCAAAAGAAAAATAATCTTTTTAAACGGTTTCTTCGAACTAGGTCTTCCGACGACTTAGCCAGATTTAAATCATATCGCAACAATGTAACTTCATTTCTTCGAGAAACCAAGAAGGAATACATAGAAAAATTATTTTCTGGTAATGTACAAAATCGATGCGACCTCATGTTGAAAGAAATAAATAAAGTTCTAAACCGTACAGAACAGGAACCCGTGGAGCTAGAAATCTTAGTCCGAAATCAGAAACTTTCGGGAAAAGAACTAGCAGATACTTTTAATAATTACTTCGTGTCTTTAGTTAACAGTGTACATATTCCTGATTCCCTGAGCTATCTGAAATCTAGAAATCACAGTAGTGCATTTTTATCACCAACGAATCGCAGTGAAATTGAAAGCTGTTTTCTTGCTCTCCGAACGAGTAGTACAAGGGACGTAAATGATCTAAAAATTCAACCTATTAAACATATCATTGATCTAATTAGTCCTGTTTTAGAGCATATATTTAATCTATGCTTTCTGCAGGGAGTTTTCCCACAAGCCATGCAAGTTGCTAGGGTGACAGTAGTTTTTAAAGGTGGCGAGAAAAATAACTTGTCGAACTATCGTCCCATATCAATCCTCTCCATTTTTTCAAAATGCCTAGAGAAACTGCTGTACAAAAGGATCATTAGCTTTTGTATCAAACATAACTTATTGACACCTCATCAACATGGGTTTAGAAGTGGCCACTCCACAGATACAGCGCTTTTAACTCAAAAGGAAATAATCCTGCAATCTTTCGAACAGCACCAATTAACTCTCGGTGTATTTGTAGATTACTCAAAGGCATTTGATTCTATTAATCATCAGACAATGCTTGCTAAACTTGAGTTCTATGGCTTCCGTGGCGTTTTTCATAACATATTGAACTCTTATTTATCTGCGCGAGTACAACAAGTCGTAATTAACAATAAATTATCCGACTCGAAATCAGTTTTAGCAGGTGTCCCGCAAGGAAGCATATTGGGGCCTCTACTTTTTATCATCTACATTAATGACATCGTTCTCATTGACCCACGCCCAACATTTATAATATATGCTGATGATACCAGTTTATTTTTCAACTCTAACAATATACAAAATCTGACTGAACAAGCAAACACGTGTTTACAACTTTTAAATCATTGGTCGATCGTCAACTCACTATCTATAAACACAAATAAAACAAAAGTCGTGCTTTTTAGGCCAAGAAATAAAATATTGTGCGATAGCGACATTTCACTTCGGATTGGGTCTGTGCCTGTAGAAGTTGTCTCCGTCGTAAAAAGCCTTGGAGTATATTTTGAGAAGCATTTATCATGGTCAACACATGTCGATAAAACAGCGGACAAGCTGTCAAAAATAACTGTGTGTTAAGTAAACTACGCTATTTTTTGCCACAAAAAGTGAAACTAATTCTTTATAATTCCATGTTTGCTTCCGTTTTAAACTACGGTTTCACGGTATGTGGAACTACTACACTCTCAAACTTAAACAGGTTACATGTAATCCAAAAACGAGCCATAAGAAGCATTGCAAGCATCCCCCGCTACGTTACGACAAAACCCCTTTTTAATCCCTTCCACATAACTCCAATACACGAGCTACATAATGTCAACTTAATATAACGATATAGGAGAAGTAATACCTATCGTAATTTTCTTGAAACTTTGTCTCAACTAACACCTAGAGAACACACTTATGCCATAAGAAACCGCGATAAATGGTTCATTCCCCAAATACGAACTAACTATGGGCGTCAAATGCTCAGCTACCTCTTACCATTATTGCTAAATGCTTTGTGTTAGTCTTACAAACCAGTATTATTGCATCTTAATTCTTTTCCTGTTTTTGTCTGTTTTTATCTCTTTTTTTATTTTTTCCGAGTCAGTTGTGTCTCGCTTATTTTTCCTCAAACGCAATTGTTATGTTAGTTGCTGCCAATATATGTAACCAAACAAACCTTGTAACCTTGTACGGGGGCGCAGGCGCGCAATCAAGCTCCAGTGAGAGCTTTTTGTCTGCGCCCCTAACATCTGGGTGATGTAAATAAAGATTTGATTGACTGATTTATTGATTGATTGATTGACCTTTGCAAGTCTGCCGAAGCGCAGCGGGCTGCTGTCACCCAGCTGCGTGACACTGTTCAGCGGTCACGTACTCTGATTTTGGCGAAGATTGGCAAATTTTGTCACGCCGAAGACAACGAATCGTTCGCACAACGGTTCCGTGCGGAACTCGCTTAAGCAGCAAGAAGTTTCTGCTCATGTTTTGTGCAGTGCTGGACAGAGTCTGTTAAGCGCGGTATTTTCAATTAGCCGCATCTAATTGCTGCTGAGCTGCTGCCGAATCACAACAAATTGATATACTCAGCACGAAAGAGCTAGAATTTGATATATTACCTCGGAGGAAAATTTTTGCTTCGTAAATGAGAAATATTCGACACACAATCTTCATGGGTGCTTCCGAAGGGTATACATTCATGCCGCTGTACACCAATTACTTATAGTTTCTTTATCGTGAAATTTGAGTGTTTATTGAAGGATGTATTTTTGTGACGTCGTTTACTGGGAAGTAAAAAAGAAAGCACAGAACTATTTTTTTAATGTGGCTCCCCTAGAACGAAAAATGTGAAGAATTATTGTCAGCAGCATAAAACTTAATATTCTCTCTACATATGGACGCCTATCAACACCACTATAGGCTCGAGTTTGACATGCCTTTATTCCAAAATCAGGCCGGCACTTTAATACTGGCCCTATATTCTGCATCGAACACATGCACACAAACAAGTTTTTTCTAAAACTGGCGTAACATTCACAAATGAAACCAAGAAAAACAAGGAAAACACATATGCTACGTGAAAATCCTCCTTCTTTTTCCATTTCCATTTTACTTATTGTACCATACAATACAAAATGTCATAACTAATGGGAGCTGTTGTTAAGGGGAAACTGGAATGGTTCTTTTTTTAATTTTCCGAGGTTCAAGGATTAGAATGTGTGAGGCTTCTACGTAAAGCATTCTAAGTATTATTGCGTTAGAGTAAAAATGGCGACTGAATCGCCGGTTAAAACATTGACAATGTCCTTGCTGCACTTAACTGCGTAGGGAACGGAGAAGTGCGGAGAAGCTCATGATGACGCCAATAATGCCGAGATTTCATATTTCCGCATCGTTCGCTCACATCCAGCCGTGCATCGTCCGATGCTCCCAAACAACGCTCCGTGGAGCGTTTCCCCCGGTGTATTTGTTTTTTTCTCTTTCCAGCAGTTGACCGTTTCTGGTTTGAAACGTAGCGCCGCCGTACATGACGTCATCACTGCGGCCCTTTCAAAGCGCAATGCACTGCGGAGAAGCCTCAACGCCGTAGAGGCTTTTTTCGGGGACTGCGTCATCGTCTGAAATGCTTACACAGAAAGGTCTTGCATGCTCTACCTGCAGGTTTCACTCAGTCGATAATTTTTAAAGCCATAGTCTTTTATCGGAAGCGTGTCAGCTAGGTTTGTTGGTCCACGACCATGTTGGTCAGAGACGAATAAAAAAAAATTCGCATGTTCCGGTAGAAGTTGCCCCATGCAGGAAATGCAAGGGCAGAACAAGGCACAAGAAAATTCAAGTATACCAAACGCCAAACGTAAATAAGCGCAGAGTAATTTTATTCTAAGCCAACACCATGGTACCATTCCATACGTGTCACTTCTAGAACGCCCCAAGTGCACTTCACCCTGGAATAATAAATTAACAGATGTGCAGAGCTTCTTTATGTATGGCCTTGAGCCCAGGCTGGGCCCGACCCATGTCTGCAACTTCAAACCCAGGCTCGGCCCCGGCCAAGCGAAATTCCCCATCCCGGCCCACGGCCCAGGCCCTTCAAAACAACCCATTGCCCGGCCCGGCCCGGCCCAGCTCCGTCCGCGGGCTGGGCCGAACCGCGTCTTTCGTGTCGACAGAGCCCGTGCTGTGCTCTAGAACTGACTATTTACTGTATAGCCGATATCATGGTTCGTAAGACGCCATCCACGATTTATCAAACGAGACTGCCGAATAGAAAAGGTATGTTTTTATTGGTACTTCCCTGTTTCTCAGCGCGTCAGCTTGTTATTCGTTTATTTTGGCAAGAAGTGATCGAGTGCCACAAAAAACATTTAGCCGCTAAAAGTCCATAGAATCTGTAAAATCTCGTCGTATTCTAAAACCCCTTTAGTTGCCCTTTAATGCTTTGTTATACAAACGTTCACTGAAAAATATAATTTTTACATAATCGAAAGACGCCCATTTCTTCCTAATGTCGGGTGCGAATGAACTTGTATTGCACAGCAGAAGAATCAATGTCGCCCACGATCTACAACTTTCGGGCTAACCTTACTTTCACATTTTCAATAGGGTTGGCGCCAGGGGCAAGCAGGTTTCAGAGACACAGCTAGCCCTGTCCTGACCTACCCCTCCCTTTGGGTAGAATTAAGTCGTTTCGTTCTCCAGATAATTCAGGAAAGCAGCTTTTGCTACCCAAACTATCACTAAACCATCATTTTTTTTAATCTAACATTGAATAGTACTTAACAGGTAAATTTCTCTTCGGACCCAAAAACGTGCCTGGGTTTCCATTGATCAAACGGAGCTTTTTTGAAAACAGATCGCTAAAATTTTTGCCTCCAATAACTCTCATTAGACCCAAGCTTCATTATGCGCCTTTTGAAGGGGATCCATACACAAGGAAAAGATGCAGCAAAAATTGAAAACCTACAACGAAGGTTCTTCTTTCTATATTCATTTAGCTTTGTACCTTCCAAATACACCCTTCAAGCTGCAAGTAAGTAGCTTTTCGTCTGTGGTCCATCGCCTTCTTGAAAGGGGTAATTAAAGACCCGCAAAGGTACCAAAGATTGTTCGAACCAAGCTTAGAAAATCACCAGTGGCCAAGCTGCGCATCATTGGCTCATCACTGCTGACGAATCAAGGTCTGTGCTTGGGAATGGTGACAAGCCAAGCATGCCCTAGCGAAAAAACCCCATAGGGAAATTTATTGGTGTTATAAAACTTAATATTGGTGCTATAGTTTCTCAATGGGTCGTATCTGCATTTGTACTAGACCAACAGAGAAACCAGTACACCTTATTGATCGATACATATATGTCTGATAAGCTATGGTATGGACTCCATTGGCCTATGTATGGGCTGTATATGAAAAGTATTAGACCAATACAGAATCCATTACACCTTGGCGACTGATACATATTTGCCATGTGGACTAATACTTATTCGTCCATGGCACTGACAGACCGATATTCATTAATCAATGGGTCCAACAAGATCAGTCGGTTGGTGATTCTATTTGTTTCTCATTGTTTCCTTCTCCAGCTCATTCTCTGATCATAAAATCAACACATGTCGATCCCAGCGCTTACGAGGCATTGCAGCAACGTAAATTATTTGCCACTAAGAATAAAGTACGCTGAGGCATACAGATCAACTGCCGCCTCACGTCCCAGAGGATCTGGCGCGAAACGCTCACGAACAAATTAATTTGGAGTTTGACGCCGCAAGCCGCGTACAACGCGGTGCACGCAGCGGAGAGAAGGACGGCCGGCGCTCTCATCGGGAAAGGTCACGAGAGAGGAACACTTTTTCCTTTCTCTCCAAAGTAATAAAGAAATCAAACAAGAAAGAAAGATAACCAGCTTTGGTTGCCCGCATGCACTCTTCTATGTAGGACGGTAGGACCGTGTGGCTATGTTGAGGAAAGCTGTTTTTTTCTCCTATTTTTCGTTTTAGAAGAAAATTATGCAATAACTAACGCTGCCACACTCAGAGTTTTTATGTCACTAACTTTTTTCAGTTATCTACTGAGTTTTATGCACAATCCAGCGAAAATGTCTTAATTAGTTCGTAATCGATGGGGGGCGACATTGGTTAGCAGTTTTGGTTTAGTTTGCTGGCATGTGCGCATGAGTAGCGTCTAGGCACAGCTGCATGTCCAGCATCCCAAACCCACCACAAGCAAGCCCGAACCCCTACCCCGACACCAGCGGCCCCGGCCGCACCTACCCCCACTCTTCCACCGCCACCTCTCCCTACTCGCGAACCGCCGGCCAAGAAGTGGGCCGCAACAGCCAGTACCTCCCTGACCACACCAATCCCGACCGAGGGAACGCCAGCGCTGCCTCCCAATTTCGAACAACTCATGGCGGCCAGAATTCAGGCCACGGTGCAGACGGCCATCCAGGCTTTCACAAATCAATTTGCCAACCTCACTGCCCGTCTAGACGAATTTTCTCGCCAAATTGACGAGCGTTTTAAGGAGCAAGATGCTCGCCACGCGCCAGCCCGTGCTTCCGTGTGGTCTAAAAAGAAAGCCCGTCTCCACACCATCTCCAACTACTCCATGGCAAACAACAGCTTCAGTGATGGCAGACCACGCACTAGCCTAACCATCTGGTAGTGGAAGTGACGAGGCTTTGGTTCCATGGGAGCTGCTTCACCAGTTCCTAGCTCGGACAGACGGCCCCGACGTGATCGCGCTGCAAGAGTCCTCCAATCCCCTCACCCTACCCAGCTACGTGCCCATTGTCCCCTATTCTCCTACACCACCTCGGGTTGGAGTTCTAGTACGCTGTGCTCTCACTACCATCTCCCACCTTTAGGTGTCCCCGAAATAGATCATCTCCTCATCGAACTCGTGCCGCAGCGCACTCGGGATACTAGTCTCTTCATCCTCAATGTGTATACAGCCGCCCGAAGTGCCTGCTGCACGACTTCAACCGACTATTCACGATTGACAAGCGAGCTGCACACAAATGCCCCCTCCTGATTCAACGCCCCGCACACGGCCTGGAGCTACACAGCCGAAACCCCCTAGGAACGCAGGCTATGGCTCGCAGCTCAGCAGGCCGGCTTCTCCCTTCTCACAGACCCCACCACCCCTACTCGCACTGGGAACAGCGCTTGCGCAGACATTTCTCCTGACCGCACCTTCACCCACCGCCTCCGTCACGCTGCGTGGTGTAACACCAACGAGGATTTGGGTAGTGATGACTACATTATCGAGATTCTCCTACAAGCAGGCCCAACACGTAGACCCTCTCGTGGTGCTACCATCACGAAGTGGGACTCGTTCCGCACATCTCGAGCTGCCCGCACTCTACGCGCCATCTCAGATATAGCTACTTGGTGCGACCACCTCCAGCGTGACGTCCGCGCCGTGAATCGCAACTCCCAGAGGACTGCTCTGCAGACTCGATGGATTCCCATCTCCTGCCGCTATGGGAGGCCAAGGCGGGGGAAAATGCGTGCCGGTGAATTGATGTACGGCGGATGACGAAGTGAGCTGTAATAAAATTTATGAATCAAGCACATACTAGTAATACGACGTCTATAAGCTAGAGATGTGAAGCCTGCTCTGCTTTTAATGATGATATACTAACATTATATGAATAGCACGAATATATGATTCTTGTGGCTCGACTTTGTACTGATTCTAGAGAATTTGTTAGATAATTTTGGTTAGGGCGCCAAATAGCAGAGGCGTATTCTGATTTAGAAAGGACAAGTGATTTGTAGGCAAGTAATTTTACGTATTGAGGCGCATGGCGTTGATGTCGTTTTAATAATCCAAGGTTTCTGTTAGCGGATGATAAGACTTTTGTCACATGCGCGCTCCAGATTACATCATTTGACAATGTTACGCCGAGATATTTATAAGTCTGAATTAATTCTACGGTGACGTGCGATATTTTATACGAGAAGAGGAGAGGATTGCGTTTTGGGTTCAATGAAACGAGTTTACATTTATTGGTGTTTAGTTCCATGAGCCACTGCTTACACCTGTCCTGTATGATGATTAAGTTATTCTCTTACGAAGTAATCCAACAATATTGCTTAGGCGACGTTTTCTCGTGGCAGACCTTTGAGGAGACGAGGCACCCTTGGAAGATTTCACCCAGCGCTTTTATTTTTAAATGCGAAAATGTTACTGTTGTCACACCAAACCGCTTTTCGAGAAAAAATTGACTGGCTGCATGGTCTCCGGATTGTGAGCAACCTGACCAACGTCCGTGGGAGATAAATTGTAGCAAATTCGAGAGAGGTCACATGACCTTGTGACGTCATCACAAACCCACTGGGTTCTGAGCAACCTACTTTCTAGGCAGCAATCTAGATAGAGAATGGGGAGCATAAATCAGAAAGAAAAAAATTTGAGGGGACACTTAAGCTCCGCCTTAAGTGCATGACGCAAGAGAATAATGAGTTAATTTCAATATATGCAGAAGGCTATTCTATGCTTTGCATTCATAGGTCTCTGGGAGTCTTGACACCCATCCTGACACAATGATGCAGCGGTTAAGCAGTGCGCCACTGCTCTGCGATGGCAGCTGCTCCCGGCGATGGGCGTTGTGCGACGCAGGTTGCTCTTTCCGAACGACCAATAATTAGTTAACTGCCGTCTGCCACCGTGGGCAGTTTGTGATCACACCGCCAGGTCACGTTACCTAGGTGGCCCACCTGCCTCCGAAGTTGCTCTCTGAGGTCCAGCTGCCAGAGCCATGCTCGTGGTTTTTTTGCTCACAACGCCGACACCGGATTTTCTGGTGAAAGGGGCATTTAACGCTGTCGAGTTAAAAAGAAACTGAAGGTAGGAAGCATATCGTGCCTCTAACGTCATTCCTGGCCTCTGCCATCCAAGCTGGTCCTCAGAGGTCAACACGAGCTAATCTGGAAACAGATCTATGCGTGTTTACCCCCCCCCCCCCCCCCCTCCTTCTGGAAACACTGGCTTTCGGTGGAGCAGCTACTAACTCATTTATGTTTCATTTCACAAACAGCATAAAGAAATGGCGCGGAAAAACTGAGTCTATGCTTGACTGCGCTGTCGGCAATAAAGGGAGGAATTTTCGAAATAGTGCCCCTAAATGGGTCTCCTGCACCGAGAAGATTGCTTCTGTTTAGCCAAATTCCCGTTCAGTGTCAGCAGCTATCCGCGCTGCTGCCAAAACGACTGTACACTCAACAGCTTCGGTTCTCCATCTACCCTCCTAAACAGCTTTTAATTAGCAACCTTTAGTGGATAAGCCCTTACATTTTGCCTGGTTTCGTTCGCCGAAGTGATGACATTCGAGACTCGGCGCCGTAATGGCACCTCCCTCAGCGACCTCTAGCATGAGAAAAGACTCAAGTGCCTTGACGTTCTCTCGAAATCAGCATGGCGTACACAAATGCCTGATTACAAACTTTTCTCGCACACCGCACGGTTATCTCGTTTCGGTCATTCTGTGTAACAGCCGCCTTTACCAGTAAACGAATCAATACGCTGTCAACAAAAGCCTCTCGCGGAGAAAAAAGAATATAGTAATGCAGCTTTCTCTCTACGTGACCATAATTTTACGCATGCGCCGTCCTACTTCCTGCGCTCCTTCAGGGAGTAAAGTGAATAAAGCGCTCCCCTCACGTAATTTTCTCTAGCCTGCCCCGAACAAGACGGAGCAACACACAAAACTAACAAAACGAGAGGAGAGAGGTACGAACGTGCACTGACGCACATCAGATAATCAGATCGCCGCATTCATAGCGCTTATTCATATGTATATATATATATATATATATATATATATATATATATATATATATATATATATATATATATATATATATATATATATATATATATATATATATATATATATAAGGTAATGAGGTGCCCGTTTAAAGAACATGAAGGGAGCCAACAGTCACTGAAACCAAGGTGCATAGGGGAATGTTATCTTTTTTTTAATGTGTTTTACTTATTAGTGGGTTAATAATAATAAAATTAATCAATCGCTTAAAGAAAATTACTTATAAAGCCGCAGAGGGTGGCACTGGTGAACACTCTCAAGGTTGGTGAGAGCACCGGACGCGATATTCGGAGGTCGTGGGTTCAGGTCCCACCGGCGACATGGTTGTTTTTTCTGCTCCATTATAAGTAATTTTCTTTAAGCGATAGATTAATATAATTATTATTATCCCACTATAAGTACAAGACAATAAAAAATATAACATTCCACTATGCACCTTGGTTTTGGTGACTGTTGGCTCCCTTCATAAGTTTTTTAAACAGGCTCCTCATTTTCTTATATATATATATATATATATATATATATATATATATATATATATATATATATATATATATATATATATATATATATATATATATATATATATATATATATACATTTACACACACACACACGTAGGTGTCCACTCGTCAGATGTATAGAAAGATATCACTGAATATATATTACTTAAAACAAATCCTAAACAATGCTCACCTGAAGGAGGCGTTGCAAAGAAAAGGAAAGATAACCTTTCTTAGAGGGCTGCAGAACTTTATTTTGTTTTGTTTGGCTTAAGCTCGGACCTTTGTCGTTCGCACGACGCTCTTCGCTACGTCTCCTGCATATGAGCCTGCTCATATTTGGATTTGTGTTTGTTTCTAGTTTTTGTGTTGGGCACCATCTTATCACTTATACATTCAAAAATCCTCCAAGACTAAAGTGGTCGCTTATCCATTGCGTTTCAAAGTCAGTCTCCTCCGGTCCACGTTTTTTTTTTTTTTGCGCTGTATTGCCATTCAATATTGCACCAAATATCCGAACAGCAAGCTCTAATATTAAAAAAGACTCGTTATTTTGCTACGATGAGGGTTTTGGCAGCTTTAATAGGCTTCTTTGTGAAGCCGAAGTACTGAGTGTTTAGCAGTGCGCAAAGTAAGCAGCTGAATATGGTCACATGCACGTGTCATTACGTGATATAGGCAGTTAGGTATTTGTACAGCCTTAAATTAACCTCTTAATTACTAACGTAATGGCTAATAGAATAAGGGCACCCTTAGGCTTCCGTCAGCCACCGGTGAAGGCTGGATTTCTTGAAGGACGTACTCGACAATATATCACGTTCATACCATCAATCAGGTGACAAAGAAATACGAAAAAATAAGCAACTCTTACATATAGCCTTCATATATACTGTGCAGAAATCGTTTGACTTAGTAGAAAAGTCAGCTATTATGCAAGAATTTCGTAACCACGGTGTTGGAGTGGGGTGTGCAACGGTAATAGAAAATATCATGACACATGGAAAGTGATCACATTCCAATCAACCAGGGTACCAGGCACGGATTGAGGATCGCTCCACTAAAATTCAATGCGTGTGAAAAGTTTAGAGATTTTGAATGTGAAGTATTTGGGATGGAAGCTTCTGGATGACGCTTACAAACTGCAGAGCATGAGTTAGGGTCGAGAGAAGCAGAACGATGGGTCTAAATACTGACAGAAAGAAAAAAGAACTAATGTTGAAGAACCTGGAAGCGGAACAAATTATGATTTGCAACGCAGGACGGAACTGATAAGGGAATACATCTGCTCAGAGCAAATAGTAACCGCTTACACGGCCCACAATAGAGAAAAAACTGGGCGAATAAGGATTCACTGGAGTGCATTTGTCACGCGCTTTCAGGTGTTGCATACAAACGAGAAGAAAGTACAAAGCAAGTTGTACCTTGCCAGTACTCACCTTTGGTGCGAGAACTTCACTTTAAGGAAGAGGCTTGAAATTAAGCTGAGGACATCGCAGGGAAAGAAGAATAATAGGTGTAATATTAAACAGACAAGAAGAAAACTAAGTGAAAGAGGATATGGTTCTCGAAACAAAGGAGAAATAGCCGTTGGTTGGGTAGGGCACGTAATGCAAATGTTAGATAGCTGATTAGTCATCGGAGTAACAAAATGGGTTCCAAGACAAGGCAAGCGTAGCAGGGGGCGGCATAAAATCATGTGGTCAAATGAGATCGGGAAGTCTGCGGGCGTAAGGTAGCCACAGCAGGCACAGGCCGGGGTTGATTGACTGGATATGGGAGAGAACCTTGCTCCACAGTGGTTGTAATTAGGAAGATGGAGATGATGATAAAACTAACGCTTTATGCAAATATTATTCAATTAATTGTAAATTAAGTACATGTCCCCGACCGTCTACAGAAATTTCAAAACCATTTCTCCCGTTCTAAGCGAGGAGCGTGAACGCTGTGCACAGGGAGGGGAGCAACTTGAGGCAAACTCACGAGGGCGGTTCATGCTGCGGTGTTTGCGTCAGACACATCGTAGCAGGGCGACATACGTGCTCACCGCGAGCAGCCGAGAAGAAAACCAATTGGCGGTGGTTTAGTTCTGCTTAAACCTAAATGACACTATAGCTACACCTGGCCGAGTGGAACTTGCTCAGTTGAATTGCTAAATTAGTCTTTCGCCGCTCCGTTTCGCTGGGCGTTCCTTCTTCACCTTCGTCCCAATTGACACGGCCCATGCGCATGACTGTTGCAGCTCGGCCTCGCATGACTTTTGAGGCCTCTGACAGCAGCAGCTGCTCCGCACCACGTGCTTGGTCACGTGACCAACCACATGACCATGGCGACTGCACGTGGCGGTGCCACCGCCAAGCTGAAGGCTCGAAATCCTACCGTAATGTAGCTATCGCTACAAAAATTTTCTCGTGCTGCTTTTTTGTTTTAAAAGAACTCGAAAAAGTGTGCCGTAATTAGAATTGTGTGGTTAGCATCTCGTCCATAGTTTATATTTCATAACTACACACGTCGACCTGTCATCGCAGCCAAGAAATGTGTGTCCGCAGCTGTAATCAAACACCGTCCCACTGTAGTGGTGACGAAACACGACGAGGAAGCAGGGCAGTTCCCCTCAACGCATCGAATTATAACACCGATCATTTAGGTTCTTGCTAACATACAGCTCGGCCACGCACTTTCTTGTTTTAACCGACAAACGTCGAAGAAAAATTAGAGTATGGAATCGGTTAAAATGGAAAAGCACCGGTTTATTAGCCTTACTCCGAAATTTCGATGAGACCCAGCACACCTCTCATGTACTTCCGGTAGCGTAGTGTCTGCGAGGTCTCTTTTTCTTGGCCGCTCATCGCACGCATCAATGATATCCAGGCTCAGAACGTGGCCCTGTTTCCAATCTTGAGCAAGGGTTGTCTTGTCCCGCTGCAGTAAGGTGCCAGGTATAAGGTGGCTTGGAACCAGAAGTGGAGATTAAACATTCCTGAGAAGGCGAGCAAAACCTCTAACAGGTCTCTGAGAGATGTAGCAGGCCATGGGAGGTCTCATGCGGCCATGAACATTTTCAGTTCGTGTAGACTGTTCCGGGAATATTGCACGCAGGACGCAACCAAATCGGCTACCCTTTTTCTGACGTTCGGCACCGACCCTTCTGCAGTATATTTACTTGTTGCGAATCCGGGATCCCGTTGAATGTCATTGAGAGCATGGATGTACATCATGTCCTGTGCAGCATCCACAACAGACGACACACGGTGCTTTTGCCTCCAGCCGTCACACACAAATCGATAGAGGTCTTTGCATGGCTTCTGTGACCGATTGCGCAGGATCTGAGATGAGACCAGTACATTTTGCACGCCGTGATGTCACATCTTGGGAGGAGCGGGAGATCTGCGTTTTTAACGCGGTGCCGCAGTGGGCTTGTGCGCCAAAAATCCCCGCGCTGGATCCGCATCCACTGCGTCGTCGTCATGTAAATGGGTGCTGTAGCGGCCAAGATGAAAACTATAGGTAGAAATACCACTTTGATGCGGTTGCCCAGTCTGCAGTTCGCCGGGTGCGGGACAATCCTGACTTCCTTCGTACCTTGGTTTGCTGGTAGCTGGCGTCGGTGGTCTCCCGCACTTGATGCATGTACAGGCGGGGACTCTGGGGCGCCTCCGCGGGCATCCTCCGGAGCCGCAGGTTGCAGTCTGCTCCATCTCGTTCAAATCGACAATCTCGTAGAGACTGCGACGGATGGACCCAGGTCGCCGCGGCTGAGATACCAGGCTCCCCCGGCCCAGAATGCCTCCAGGTCCGAGTCGGCGGGGATGGTAGTGGGGCCCCTGTGCAAGGCGCTTGGCACGTCGTCAGCAATGGCCACGTTCCTGAACCCGAGCGGGACGGCGGAGCGCTTGGGCTTAGTTGTCGCGAATGTGAGGTCGCAGTAAGTGCCCCGGTAGACTCGGAAGCTCGCCTTCTAGCTCTGACAGCCCTCTGTGAGCGCCGGTACCTTCGCTGCTGCTCCTACTCTTCTTCTTCTCGTGCCACGTTCCGAATGCCGCGCGTGACGCCCGCGCTGTCGCGGTCATCATCTACCTCTTCCCGCGCCATGAACTGCTCTGCCGTTCAAACTTTTCAGAAACAAAACGCCTACCATCATAGGCTTTTGTAATGACCCTTTACACTTTATTTGGGTACGTTCTTTTTCCTATTCCACGTTTTTTTTCTTCTTTCTTGTACTAAACCCCTTGCATAAATTAATCTTGTTGAACCCCTAACCAAACTCAGCCACCTTTATCACGATAAATGAGTTGCCCAATTTTATAGGCCATCCTATGTTTCTTTCAAATTCATTACCGTAATGCAAACAAATATTCACAAATAATTTCCACTGATCAACAGCACAATTAAAAAAACATGTGCGTCTTGGTTTCTCTCGTTGTTGGTTCATCTTGCACACACACACACAAACACACACACACACACACACACACGCGCGCGCGCGCATACACACACACACACACGCACACGCGCACACACACACATGAAGGAGGCCCGCAGTCACCAAAATCAAGATGCATAGGGGAATATTTGTATTTTTTAATTTTTGTTGCGCCAATTGCTTGGCACTATAAAATTACTTATAAAGCAGCAGAAAAAACAACCATGCCGTCGGTGTGATCCGATACCCACGACCTCCGAATATCGCGTCCGGTGCTCTTTCAAGTGAGCTACGACGACGCCGGTCCGATCTGCTGCGCAGCCTAACAGGCACCCACGTATCTGAACGGTATATTGCTGCGGCGTATTACATCACTAACCAAGATGTCTCGAACATTTTAAACAAGTCTCTACGGCTTTATGTCTGGGAAGAGGCTAGACCATGCACCGCCTGTGCTGATTTCTACTTCAACAAGGCAGCGGCGCGTGTGCACTGACCAGGTATTATCGATGCGCTGAAGTGTGCCATTCGAAATTTATTTGTCGGCCATCCAACCTAGTTCGGTAACCACACGAAGGCCTAAGCTGAGGGTAAAAGCCTCCCGCGTCTCAGACTTACAACCCCGGAGGTAAGCAACAGCCCAGAGAAGCCCACGTTTCTCCGACTGCACTTCATTGTTCGCAGAAAAGAGCCGCGCCCAGGCGAAGTACTCGTTGACAAGTGGCAACCAGCGACCGGTTGGGATGCCAGGTGTCGTAGTTGCAGTTATGTTGTGAATTGATATACGCAGGATATTCTGTTCTGAATCGGCCTTCGTGGACCCTAACACATCCAGTGCCATCAGATCCACTTGCTGCAAAGCAGTGGAGAGTTCTGCTCCTGACTCCAAAACTCCGAAGAGACACAGCGCACTTCTGATGTGCTTCCGGTAGCGTAGTGACAGCCGGGTCTCTTTTCCTTGACCGCTCATCGCACGCATCAATGCTATTCAGGCTCGGCACGTGGCGCTGCTTCCAATCTTGAGCAAGGGCTGTCATGTCCCGCGGTGGTAAGGTGCCAGGTATAAGGTGACTTGGAACCATAAGTGGAGATTCCACTTTCCTGAGAAGTCGAGCAAAACTTCTAACAGGTCCCTGGGAGATGTAGCAGGCCACGGGAGGGGTCATTCGGCCATGAACATTTTATGTTCGTGTAGACTGTTCCGGGAATACTGCATGGAGGACGCAACGAATACGGCTGCCCTTTTCCAGACGTTCGGCACCGACGCTGCTGCAGTGTTTTTAATTTAACGAATACAGGATCCCTTTGAATGTCATTGAGCGCATGGGTGTACATCATGTCCTGTGCAGCATCCTCAACAGAGAGCACGCGGTGCTGTTTCGGTCCAGCCATCACACACAAATCGATAGAAGTCTTTGCATGGGTTCTGTGACCGAATGACGGAGGATTCGAGATGAGACTGCTACATTTTGCACGTCGTGCTGTCACAACTTGCAAGGAGCGGAGATCTGCGTTCTTAATGCAGTGTCGCAGGGGGCTTGTGCGCCAAAAATCCCCGCGCTGAATCCGCATCCACTCCGTCGTGGTCATGTAGATGAGCGCTGTAGCGGCAAAGACGAGAACTACAGGTAGAAAGACCACTTTGATGCGGTTGCCCAGCCTCCAGTTCACCGGGCGGGAGACAACCCTGACTTCCCGCGTACCTTGGTGTACTTGTAGCTGGCGTCAGTGGTCTCCCGCCCTTGGTGCATGTACAGGCGGGGACACTCGGGCGTCTTCGAGGGCCCCCTCCCGAGCTGCAGGCTGGAGGGCTGCTCCATCTCGTTCAACACGACCACCTCGCGGAGACAGCGACGGATGGACGAAGGTCGCCGCGGCTGAGATACGGGGATCCTCCGTCCCCAGAATGCCTCCAGGTCTAATTCGGCGGAGGTGGTAGTGGGGCCGCTGTGCGAGGAGCTTGGCAGGTCGTCAGCAATGGCCACGTTGCTGAACCCGAGCGGGGCGGCGGGGCACTTGGGCTTGGTTGTCGCGGATGTGAGGTCACAGTTAGTGCCCAGGCAGCCTCGGAAGCGCGCCTTCTAGCTTTCAGGCTTCTGTGAGCGCCGGCACCGCGGCCGCTGCTCCTACTCTTCTTCGTCTTCTTCGTGCTCCTACTCGTGCCACGTTCCGAATGCCTCGCGTGGTGCCCGCGCTCTCGCGGTCGTCATCTACACTCTAAAAAAAAGAGGTGTAAAAAAGAGGTAAGAAAAGGGTAACTTCGAATTTTACCCCTTCTCGGTAGGCATGGAATAACTTTGCACCTTTGAAATACCTGCTGCGAGACGGTTAGTCTGTTTCCTGAAAGTTGCACGTTTTTTATCCCTTTTTGTCATTGTTGGGAACTGTGTTTCATTTTTTGTGCCAAATATGGAGGAAAGAAAAGCTTCCAGGGATTTCTCCTAGACGGCACTTTGGGTTTAGTGACTGAAATGTTGGAGGCCAAAGCAATACTCCGGCATTGTTTGCACTTGCACAGTATCTTCATGCTAGCGGGTTCTTTTTACTGAAAAGCGCAGTTTTCTTTTTTCTTAAGAAGAAAACTTTGAAGCGCGGCAGTACTAGTTGATCAAAAAGACATCTTTTTTTCTATGTGGAAGTTAGAGCAAGATCTCTTATACGAAGAAAAAGCTTTGTATAGAAGCTTTGCTGTTTTTTATCCTCCCAGAGTTGCTGATCATAACTTACCACTCTAGGTGTAATTTTCCCTTTAGTAACAAAACTGAAAACAATGACAATGAAGAATCTTTTTTTTTGGTGCAATGCTCAAAGAGGCAGCCAGAAGAAATACATATATGTGAGGTCAGGATTCATTTCCGCAACCTTCGTTTTTTAAACTTGCTTGCATCAAGGTTTTTGTATTTCTTCGTTCCTCAAATACGACGTGGCACATTATTTTACTTATAGCTTTAATATGTGCCGTGACCCACGTTGTTTGTAAAGAAAGTCGGATGAATGCAGTTGTATGAACGCGTCCTTGAAGCAAGTTGTTCTTAAGCGGTGAGCACCCTCAGCGATGTAAAGCTGGGCTTTGGCGGTAGTACGCGGAAGGCGGTTATACGTCGACGTAACGCATGCGCGCGGCACGGCGACGTCACGTTGGCCACAGCGAGACCCTCTACACTCCAACGGCCCTTGAACGCCGACTCGATCGGCGGGTACGCCGCACCCCGTCCACACCAGCGGCAACTAGGAGCGTGTTTCGATCTCGCTCCGAGCGCGTCAGCCTCCGCCGGCCCGGCCAGACCGCTTCCGCCTCTCGTCGGGGCGGCGTTTTCCCGTTTTCCAAAACTGATGGAATCCGTCTGGAGTTCAGGTTTGCACAGATTAAGGTGAATACCCCTCACCATTTCTCAAAAGATTACAATGGAAGGCGACTGACTTGTCTCTCTTCACACTACCCCGGTTCTGGGTAGAGCAGGAAGTGAAAACCAGTCTGTGAACGAGGGTGGTTGTCGGAAAGCAACTTATTTTAAGTCAGTTTTCTGGAATTTTGAAGGTTGAAACCGAAAATTCTCCTTCACGTGAATACAGCCTTTTAATTTCCTGCTCTGCCAACAGAGGAAATGTGAGTCAATCGCCTTCCATTTTATTCTTTTTATAAAAGAAGAGAGAGTTACGCCCCTTAATCTCAGTGAACCTGAAGCCCCACAGGTTACCACCAACTTTCGATATCGAGTGTAAAGGGTGGTTCACATGCAAGCGATTCGGCAAACAGAGCGAACAGCGGCGCGGCGCTGCGAAGCGTTTCGCGAGCTTTCGGTTCACATTCGTCGCTGCTGCGCGTTTCCCACCGCTACAGTGGCTGGAATTCCAGCCACTGTACAACCGCTGCGAAAACAAATGTTGCTGGCAAAAGATATGCGCTTGCAACCAGTTTTGGTGGCCTGCAGACACAAAAAAGCGTAATATATCAGCACAATTTTGTCGTTTATTTTCATAGTTTATTTGAATAAATATTAATATTGCGTTTTAAGCAGTCAACACTACTTTACATAAATTCTTTTTAAACAAAATTTTGTACGTGCGGCGTACAAACACAAACACTGGTATACGCGCATGCTTTCTTGCACGAGGCCTCTACTGGTCACCTGGCAACGCCGAACCCGTCATTGGTTGAGATGCGGTGCTGCCGCGTCGCCGCCGCGAAAATTTCCAACTCGCCCGAACCTCGCCGCTCCAGCCGCTGGAGCTTCCTTCCCCACTTGAGCTGGTGTATGCGCCGCGGCGGCGGGATTCGCAAGCGGTTCGCTTACATGTGGAAAGGGCAGTTGCCGAAGGGTACTCTGCTGCACCGTTGTACCTGTTTCGACCTGTTCCTCGCGTTCGCAGCCATGCTTTGCACACAAAAGAAGAGAGAGCGAGTATTTATTGTGGATAAGCTAGAGACCAGTTCTGATACAGGAGGCGAACTTGTCGCCCTATAGAGTCAGTGGAAATTTTGGATTCACTGGAACTTTCGGCTACCTATTGTGTCCTTTCAACCACTCCCATCTTATACAGTTAAAAACGCATCTTCCCTCTTCCTTTTCGAACAAGAATGCGGCAATGTGAACAAGGGTTTTCCTTTTAAAATATATGTGCTATATTGCAGAGGGTGCTACTATATATTCTGCAAGTTGTCAACTGCCCACATGCGGATACCAGTAATACCCCTGCCACGCGGAAAATTTAATGCAATTCCCATCGAATGACATTCGCAACTAATGCCAGTAATCTGCTGCTACACGGGAACATTTAATGTCATTCCCATTCAATGACATTCGCCATCGAATGAGTTTGGGGAATTCATTCGCATTCGACCTCGAACCGAATGTGTACTCTGGACACCAGATACGGAACAGAAACAAGCGACGCAAAAAATAGCATGCGCACTGCCAAAGTTAAAATAATATTTATTTAGTTCTAAAGAAATATCGATTTTGGTGCGAACCTCTTTACACTAGAAGCTGTCGTGGATAGCTGTTACTCTCGATCCCAGCAGGAGCCAACGGCAGCGGCCGACCGTGAAGCAGGGCCTTTCTCGCGACCGTCGATCATTTTGGATTGCGTACGTGTTTCTTGCTGGTCGGCGCTCCACATTCGTTTAGCTCGCAGGTACTTAAAGATGTAACAGTGCACATCACCTTTTCAAAGTCATTTCCAAGCTCCGCGCGCCGCCGCGTCAGCCATTTTGTTAGTTTACATCTATCGGATTTGTGTATAGTGCTCTAGAAATATCTTCTAGTGGCACGAGCGGCAACCCGGAGGCGGGCCGGTTCACACAGACAACGCTAGATGGCGCTACTGCAACCTTTTCTAGTGCTGCTGCTGCTTCGTTGGCTGGGCGCCAGCGGCATCGCGCAGCTAACTTTTCAAGATACGGCTTTTAGGTTGTCACAGCCATTAACATGCGGCCGCTTAGCGATCTGTAATGTTTGTCGTATGGTTTTGCCGATCACCCGCTTTAAGAAATGCTTGCCCGCTTCAATGGCTCCGGTATTGCACCTGCTGCTCGCGTTTCGTTTACTCGTTTTATGGACTGGAATTTTCTCGACGAGTAAGTAGGACATGCTGGTGCATAGTTTGGATGCAAAAAGCGATAACACAGACCAAACGCACAAGATTATACGAGCCGCCCACATCCAGTCTTCACTCACTGCGCGTGTGTTTCATTTACAATACCACTTTCTGCATTCAAGTTTGACTCGCGCAGACTGCATATTTTCTTCCCCGCGAGAAATACAGCTAGGGCAGATAATATAGAAAACAAATTACCGCTAATTTCAGAAGTGAAGAAAATCCTTGCAGCTGTTTAATATCACCTCGTTATGGCTCCATGTCCTCAATTCAAAAGTGCTCTTTTGCATATATAAAAAACGGCATATACTAAAAAAATTACAATAAACTAAATTTTGTTACAACTTTTTTGCTTATGAGGGGCTAGAAAATAACTTTTTTTAGAACATACGAGTCAGAGGCCAAATAAGTGCCTACAGTTTCTTCGTTTATTAGGAGATATTTACAACCTAAAAACACTGTTCACAAGGCATCCCATATTATCTGAGGTGCACAGCAGAGCCTTGTTAGATCTATTCATGCTCACCACACAAATTAGACAGCCAAGTTATCCTACTAGCATCTGCTTAGTTTCGGGTGCTTTGATGCTAGGCGCCTTTTGCTATTGCTTTTGTTGATGCTCTTTGTAAAAAAATGCATGCGAGTTGTGATGTAAAATGCCATTAATGAGGCAGAAACAGCCTCGCATTGGTCAATGCACCAAGGCGAGAATCTTGTTTTGCATTTACGACACTCATAACATTCAATATGCTGTCAGCATGGAGCTCAAGCAAGTGGAAACATTTTTTGAAGGCCTTCTGCAGGCCTGCTACAAACTGGTACAGGAAACTGGATGGGTATAACAGGCCCCCATTATCATTCAGACGAGTGAACTGTGCCAAGTTCAAGTTCTGAGATTTTTCTCTGCGAATCAACAGCATACGGAGGCAGTTCTCGCAGCCTGTCTTCAAAATACACTTTCGTGCGACATAACCCGCTATATAAAATATAAGCCGGCTGTCGCTTGATGCCACAGCATATCCTGAGTGATGTGGGGATGCCCTCAACAGCACCGCCTCTGCTGCCTCTATGTTTCCTGCATCAAGGCACTTATAGACCAGTAGCTGGTTTCCAGCAGAAGTGCCTTGCCCAGCAGCATCTGGGCCTAACAACGCACTAAGAACGCCCGGTTCACAATTCCCTTTTGACACAGAACGTGCAAGGCTACTGAAGGCTAAAAAGTTTACAGTGACAAGAAACTGTTGTGGTGTCGGGTAGCGTGTTGCAGCCAGAAGATTGCCGCACAGTGCCAAAAAGGTGCTCCGCAGGGTCCTGGCTGGTCCTGCTGGTCAGGAGATACTTAAAACCCACTTCCTCTGAGAGGTACTTAAGTAATGATAGCACACTTGTCACAGTCACACGCAGCAGTGTTGCAGTTAACTGGCTCAGAAAGCCGCGCTGTCCTTTGGTGTGAAACTCCCATTCCTTAAGCAGCACCAGCATGGCTTGCAATTTGTCAACAGATGCGCTGTTTGGTCGCAGAACGTTAGCAGGGAACCGCGAGGTCATTATGTGAATGAGGTAACGAATTTTCCTGCAAAAATTACGATAAGAATGTGTATATCAAAACATTAGACCTCATAGCATGTTACCTTTTCTTTGAAGTAATATATTAATGAGCTAGTGCAAAATTCCAAGCAATTGTATAGAGAACTCACTCGAAAAAAGACAGTGTGGCTCCTGTGCTGCCGCAAGTTTCTTCAATTCTTTCTCTGTAGAGGTGCAGTTCATTAATGACCGTTTCGCGTAAAAGTTCAAAGGCAAGAGACACTCTCATCTTCTCAAAATTATTTGGAGTGGTGTGGCTGGCACTGATTCCGGGCATCACCTGTAATGTCACATTGCTTCCATCTAAAGCGACTGCTTTCCGCACTGCTTTCATTGAGACCTGCAATGCAAAAATATGCTACATTAGAGCACAGCTGTGAAGTAAGCAAATGTATCAAACACAGCCAGGTATCATCCCTAGAGGGAACATGCAAATGCCTGATTCCGCACTCCATCGAAACAGCGCAGCATATTCTGTTTGCATGCCCGGCGTTTGCTGACAAGTGAGCATATCAAGACTACTGTATGGAGTTGATCAACACTGTGAATGCTTACCCGGCCACCTGGCACCATATAGCACGAAGCGAGTGGACCGTTGCGCAGGCATTTGATGAGGTGCGGGAAGTCTCAGAGAACAAAAAGAAAGGCGACGCTTTGGGCTGACAGGATGCGGTGCGCTGCATTTGATGCTCATCAAGGATGCACTGGCACCGGTTAGCGTCCACATCCGGCGGTTCCATGTGGCCCCATCTGATGTTATAAAATCAACTTTTAGGCCTGCTTTTCCGGCTAAAATGACCGCTTCAATCAAGATCTTAGTAAGGAGGCTTCCTTTGACGTTCTCCTTGGTGGCAAAAGCAGCTGGAAGATGCGTCCATTTGCCTACACCAGGGACAAACATTACCACCTTTCCATGGTCACACACATCGTGCTTATCGTCATCTGAAGTAAATGGACCAAGGTCCACAAAACTTTCTACGTGACCAGCAGTTGTTACTGATAGATGCTCTGACAGCTTCATTTCATCTACAATGACGCCCCCATGCTTCTTAAATTCATCCACGCTTCCTGCTTTTTCGCTCAGCACATCAACAACTTCACTATTAAACCCAAATCCTGCCTTGTAGCACTTCAAGAACTTGCGGAGCGTTGTTTTGCTTGGTGGTGCCAGTATAGTTTCTCTTCTCAGTTGTTTATAGAGCCCTGCCCTTTTAATTTTGATGATAATGCACTCCAGAACCCATTAAGTTGAAAACATTATTCCTTTCTGGATTTTGCGTGAAGATGCCTTAAACATTTGAAGCACTGCCTCCCGTTGCTTTGAACGAAATGTAGAAACTTTGGCTGTAAACTCCTCTTAAGCAATTGTTCGGTTCTTGGCTTCCATTTCTGCAAGTCTCGGTTCCCTGGCAGTGACATGGCTTCTGAGGTGCACTGCTTTCCGTTTTTGAAGCTTAAGCCGGTGAGAAAGAGCTCCTTTTGCTGGCGCAGGCATTTTTTGGCGTAATGTCACACACTTCCTAGTTAACACCGCCTTCCGAACCGACTTGCATTCAGTACAGACAGCTCCTGCAAATGAATATGGAACGGCTGTAAAAACTAATACTTAAAAGGAAACTTCAGAATGCAACATATTTTAGGGCAATAGACATAACAACTTACCTTCAGCACGAACTTTTGCCAAGGATTTCCTGCTAAAGACAGCATGCCCAATCAACGTAGCTGAAGCCCGCAAATTCTCAGTTAAATATTGCGACATTTCACTGAAATCAAGTGTCGACATGGCTCCCTTGCAGATGCAGATTTTGTCAGTTTCCTAGAGCACACTGTTCGCTTCAGAAAGGGACTGGACAATCCTATCTTCGCACAAGACACCTCGGACATATGTCTGGGCGCGCACTTCGTCATCAAGAGCACTGAAACAGAAAGCCTTCTCGTGAATTATTTCAAGCCTTGCCTCACATCGAATTGTAGTAGTGGCAAATACGACGCCTACATGATCACCAGTATAATCATCAGGCTCAAGACGACACCACTGTTTCTATGAAACATGTAATTCCACAACGCCACAATTAAAAAAACCTGTGCATCTTGGTTTCTCTCGCTGTTGGCTTATCTCTCTCTCTCTCACGCACACACACACACACACGCACACACACACACACACACACACACACACACACACACGCACACGCACGCACGCACACACACGTGCGCACACACACGCATACACACGCACGCACGCACACACTCACACGCACAGACAGACAGACAGACAGACAGACAGACAGACAGACAGACAGACAGACAGACAGACAGACAGACAGACAGACAGACAGAGACAGACAGACAGACAGACAGACAGAGAGGGAGATGGACGGACTGACGGACGGACGTCTAGGGAGAGGCACGTTATCCTCTGCTCATTTGATAAATGTACCCCTGTAATTTTTTGGGCTGCTGTGCTGTCATTGGTTACTGGACTCATGGGGGAATCTGACGGGTTCTGTAGTTTTTTTTGGGTCTAGATTTTTCATGGCATGTCAGCAATGAACAGTTTGCGCTATATACCGATTATGTTCAGGACGATAGGAAGATCTTTGCAGAAGCTTTCTTGTGGCGAATTTTGAGACTTGACCTGCCGGTTAACTTTGCCAGTTTGCCAGTGAGTCGTTGGAAGACATGTAGTCGGCAACAAGTATGATGTGGGCAGAAATATGAAATGCACAGATGTCACCCAAGCGTGGCTGGCACAGAATTTGCGCAGCAGGTATTGACTGCACTCGATAACAATCCCCAGAATATGTGTCCTGACCGCAGAGGTGTAGCTGATGATTTCGGCGGGATCACGTCTCCTGCGCACTGCGAGAGTGACCGCGCGGCCCACCCGATGATGACAAAGGATATTAGGGGCGGCTGCGAGCGCTGAGTCAATACCTGATCGCCGGTGAGTGTGTGCCGTGCCTACGATAGTACACTACCACTGACGCCAGCGTCGCGTAACTCAGGGAAAGATATCACAGCTGTGACTGTGAAATTTGTAACCTTTCAAGTCACTGGAAGGGCCTTGAAGGAGTAGCGTATCACATTCTAGAGCGGGACACAGATTCTTTTAGCCGCATTCCTTGAGTCGGTGTCGGCCTATTTATACACGTGTGCAGCGTGGTGTTCGTCCGATTTTCTTCTCTGCCTTGGCGATTGGCCGAGCGCTTCTGTACTGAAGCGTCAAGCCCGAGTCAGGGGTTGAAGACTCCGGCCATGTTCGATTTCAATCACATAAGCTCATCTGGCGACTGGAGGAGAACCGATACGTAAAACTGAATGATTCCTGCCCACGGAGGCACCGCGAAGAGGCTGTGGCGGTGGTCAAGTGGTCTGAGCGACCGGGATGCGAAGCTGCTCTTGTTTTTTTTTTTTCGACGGTGGTGGTTCGAACACGGCCCAGGGATGAAGTTTTTTCGTTTGGATATCGCTTTCACGACGATGATACGGCACTCTAGTTGGCTTTCATTCGACTGCTATGGGAGGAATTGGGGCTGACGTCTCTATTTGCCGAACAGCGGTGTATATGAAAGTTTCTCCTGCTGCGGATGCATTTCAAATTTTCAAAAACGCTTACCTGCCTTCGAATAATCGGGACCCATTATCACGTGCACCACTAGTGCCCCGGAGCACGTCGAGCAGCATGGTTGTATAAGGCATGAAACGAAAGGTATGAAGATGATAATGACCGATGTCCTTTCATATTGCATTACTGCCGCATGCGTCGCCACTTGTAGCAGTAAGCATTGCATCACCATGCGTTGCGAATACGGCGACATACACTCCCTCGTGTGGCGGGGCCTGTGTAGCGGAATCTAGTTTTTCCATGTAGTCTCTAGCAAGGGCTGTTGATATGTGGAGATAACTGTTACGCTCCATCATTTCATCCCTGCTGCGAAGTACGAGCGATCAACGTTCACTTGAGTGCAGCAGGAGGCGTTTATAAATATTTTTCTCGTATATAAGTGCATATCGAACAGAAATCCGGTTCAGCTTTGGCGCCGACATCACGGCGATGTTGAAAGCATGTTCAACTGAGCTGGACAACAATTGGAGCGAAAGGAATCTCACAACAGGAAAAAAATCACTCATAGCATGTGATCGCAGTCGCTAAACAACACCTTAAATTGTACAGTTGAGAGCACGCCCAATTTTCTACCCAAGCTAATTACGGAAGCATTCCTCTTCTTAGCGGCCATCCTCCAACAACTGAGACGGCTTACTTATTTCGATAAACACTTTAAGTATTCTCCTCTATAATTGAATCTCTTAGCCGAGTGCGCGAATCCGTACTACATATTACACCTCACATCGCTGTTCAACGTTCACGGCACCATCTGGGAGGAAAAATGGTTTATTGCACGAGAAGACGCGTGCAAAAAATATAAACAAATAGGATGGTGATTACTGCCGTAACGTGATATATTACCTAATTTATCCTTGACGAAAGCTCAATATGCGAGACGTGCGCTTGTGCTCTACTTTGGTCGTGTATCTGGTTGGGGTCGTAACTACGAAGATTTGAGTTAAACGTGAAGCATTCATAGTGAGGCAATTTTTTAAGACAAGCGAAGTGCGCTAAAGATTCGTTAGTTGGTTTCTGGCGTTTATTATTTTTCTTAATTAGTTGAATAATCTGGAATGCTGCAAATAATCTGGATCTGGCTTCGACTACCTTAAAAATAAAAAAGCTCATGTGTGATGCACCAGCGGAAGTTTGATACCGTTTGATACAGTTTTTAACGTCCAGGTTGCCTTGCTGTCTAAGAAGGAGTTGCCTATTTTTGTTTTTGAGGTGCGTTGTCGTCTAGTCGCGCTCTAATTATGCATGTGCAGAAAGAGAAACGCTCTCCTGAAATCAACGGAAGCTTCATAATGCAGATTTTCCCCAAGTTCAGTATCTTGAGAGGCAATATCCGGGCTCCCGTTCAGCAGTTTTGCATACGTAGGCCTTATATGGCTTAAGCAGGGCGCACATCGCGCTGAAGAAGTCGTGCGTGACCAATACTTTCATTGTCTACTTGTGGACGCCATTGAATTCAACCCATGGCTCGTAATCGATGGTCGGATGGTGTCCCCTCCGTGTCTTCTGGCCCATCTCGTAAAACAGCTGCTTGCCTTCGGGTCCCTGGCTGCACCTGTCCAGCACTGGCCAGTCGGTGCCCACTTTCCGCGCGCAAGGCTGGCCTGCCTTGGTGGGGTCGTCTTCCGAAAGGATGCATGCGATGAAATGCAGTAGCAGCGTGGGAGGGTGGACGTATTTACATGCGCACATCTGGACCTCTTCAGCGTAGCATTCCTCAGGGCCGTGCTGACACGCAAAAATGACGGTACCGTTGACAACTTTGATGTGGGCATTGCCGAATATCAAGAGGTGGAGGGTGTGATAGTCTTCCAGCCGGTAGTAAGTGGGACGCAGTTGATTCAGGATGAATCTTAGACAACCCTCGCAGAGACCTTCGTAAAAAAACGTTATTTTGGCACAAGCTCCTCCTCCTCCTGACCCATTGAGAGGCTTTGACGGAGTGTATGCACAAGTGAGGACAACGGTTGAAGCGAGGGCAACGGCTGAAGCGATGACCATGACATGCAAGGACTGCATTTCTGCTGTGTTGAAAACCCTGCGAAGCACGAACGCTTACTTGGTGACTGTGCGTTCCGACTGCTGACGGATGGTCTAAAATGCTTTCTTCAGCTTGGCTTATATAGACGCTGGCTATCTGAGCTGATGCATAAGGCGGATACGTTGTCAGGCCGTCTTGTTTGGATAAGATGGAGCGTTCTCCCATGAGAAGAGAACAGGCATTGAACCGCTTATCTTCTTTGCGCTACATGTTCAGCTTATTTGTTACTCCATATATTTCTGAACTCTATTTTTTTTCCTGCACATAATCACATCATCAAAATCTGCGCCACTTAAGCGCCGTTTGGCATGTATGCGACATAGGCGGCCTTTGATGTTTGGCTGTAAAGGAGCATAGTCTGACAGAATACTTTATACATACGCAAAATATCAGACAAGCACCTTTAGGCTCCGATTACTTGCGGAAAAAACAATAATTTAATTAGCATACAATGTGAGTATAGCCATCTAATCCTTCCGACAGACCTGTGACCTAACTTTAGAATCACCTAAAGAGACAATGAAAATGATATAAGATTCAGCATACCTTTGTTGGTCAATAAGCATGAACGCTGAAAGCATCTGAAAGAATTGAAGCAGCTGTTGCCACCACTAGGCAAGCGCAAAACAAAATTATAACATGTATACTTTACAGGTACCGTGTAATCTTAATATTTAGAGGCCGAAAGGCATCAGTAGTCAAACGTTAAGGTTAGAACAGCAAAGAACAGAAAACACGAAATTTCTCGAACTTTTTAATTGAGCAGTGCAGTTCTAGACATTCTCAAACAATTCATCTTTACAATTTGCTTGCTGTTTGAAATGATTCAACGCTAATGTATTAATCCTAAAAAATTCGAGGTATTGTGTACCCGATTGTTTTTTGCTTTAGCTATTAAACCTACTGTCTTAGTAGTGCCCTGTATAGAAAATGTAATCTATTTACTGCTTCAAAGACAAGGTACTAAATTTTTTACCAACTTGTATCTGACATAATCGTTGGCGTCTTCTTTGTTTTCCAAATTTCTGACACATTTAGAAAATATAGGGTTTAATTGTTTCATTACCATGGCGGCACAAAGCCGATATAATGTACCGTACTTAGTACCGATTCTCCGAGTGCACACTACTATATTTTTCGTTGTCAGTTGTCTATTAACAGCTTGCATTTATCGGTTGCATGCCTGAAATATTAATAATAATAATATTAACAATAATAATAATAATAATAATAATAATAAATATTGCCACAACATATTGCGATGGATGGATGGATGGATGGATGGATGGATGGATGGATGGATGGATGGATGGATGGATGGATGGATGGATGGATGGATGGATGGATGGATGGATGGATGGATGGATGGATGGATGGATGGATGGATGGATGGATGGATGGATGGATGGATGGATGGATGGACGGACAGACGGACGGATGGATGGAGGGTTAAGGCTTAACCCTTTAAATCGCGCGGTGGTTCAAGCCACCTAGCCATGACTTGGGAAATTTTACTCGTCTTAATTTTAGCCACCAATAAGGTAACCTTCGCTTGGTTACTTTTACTCACAAACAAATCTACAACTCATTCACTGTCATTAAAACGCAATGCTTTGAATAAATCAGCGCCTCTGCGCAGTTGCCTCCTCCTCTTCACAAGCGCCGCACAATGTGTCTATCTCGTGGTACCTGAATCTATATGTCTTAATCCGCAAAACTCGCATCCTCTATGGCCTCAATCTGCAAGGAGCTTCCCCTAAAATTATTATAGATTTTTATTTCGCGATTTCCCGCTTAAATATCCTGTATGTTCCCAGTGCCGATTTCGTCAGCATCCCTGTTTTCCACAGAGGTCTCGCTGTTTCTTAACCTTTTTCTTGATCGATAATTGCTCATTTCTCCCTCTACAGCTGTCCATATATTTTGCTGTCAAATTTCTAGTTCGCTTTTTCCTTTTCGTGCCAACATTCCTTATGTACAGGTAGCTTAAAAATTTCCTAGCTCACTACTTTTCCTCCACCTTTCTCAATCGCTCCTGAAATGGTACCTTAGTGCTGGCTTCTCTGCTCTCGAACGACGACCATCCCATATCACACTTTACGCCCTGATTTGGTGCATTGCCATTTGTTCCCAAAGCTAGCCTCCCTACGGCGCTTTGCGTGATTTATAACCTTATTTGAACATCTGATCTCATGCACAGGGCCGCATTGCCGAAAGTCATACTAGGAACCATCACCACTTTCCGGATACTTCCTACCACTTCATACCTATTGTAATTCCACAGTGCCCTATTTTTCATTAGAGCTGTATCTATACTAACTTTATTCATTAAATATTTTTCATGCTCTGTCAGATACTCAGCACCGTTATTTGTCCACACCCCAAGAAACTTATACTCATTTACTACTTCTAGCGTGAACTCCTGCATTCAATGCTCATCGCTCTCATCATTAAATACCATGACTGCAGATTTTTCCTCACAAGACTTTAAACCTAATTCATCTCTCTCTGTACCACAAATGTCTATCAGCTTTTGCTAATCTTTCTTGTTGTCATTCATTTAAACTATGTTATCCGCGTAAAATAGTCCCACATAAGTCCTCCACACCGGTACATTAGTCCCGGTTTGATGTCAGCTACAGCAGCGACACCGGCGGCTATTACCCAGCTATCTCGACTTCGACCTTTCACCTTGACCTTATGGACCTTATGGAAAGAATGCATTGAAAGCTCCGGTTAAATAGCGTTTTAAAACTCGGCTGGTGTTTCAACAGACAGCTTCATGTCCTTGCTGGAATTTTATTTGCAAGCCACCTTTATCTCTTTTAAAGACAGTTTTTACATTCAAAGAGAAGGCATCTGCATTGACTGCTGTGTCGCCCCGGTCCTCTGCGAAATATTTTAGCTGCTATTGACCGTACCCTGACTCTAGAGCTTACTAACCACGGTGTTCTTAAATGTTATAAATATGTTGACGATTTTTAATCGTTTTTTCTAACCAGAAAACGGTGACCTGCACTGACTCAGTTAGCAGTGTTGTAACTCTTTTTGGACAATATGGCCAAGGTTTGGACACCCAACTAACGGTTCTTTGCAGTTTTTAGATATTAACTTGCAGTTTGGCTTGAATCATGTCTGTTGGAAATATGCTCCTAAAGCACAGAAAGCACTTCTTCTATTTGATTCTGCTCACTCGAAGATTGTGAAAAGAGCAATTGCAATCTCAGGCTTAGAATATGCATTAAACAAACCATGCCATGATGAAATGCGTTCCAGCTTTCACAATCAGATCAGCAGGCTGCTTTCAGCCGGGTTCCCCTGCTCGTTCCTCCCTGCGGTAGCCGAGCACCTTTTGCAGAAGGCAAAGAAAGGCAAGTGCAGCTGTGTCCCTGAGCGCATGCGTAGTACAAAGCCGACGGTGGTGCCATATATGCACAAAGTCTCCCACTATATAAAAAGTGGCAAACAGGCATGGCGTTCCGGTGGTATTTTCTGCCCCAAAAAGCTCGCTGGGTTATGCTCCGGGATCACCAAGGATGGAAGTCCACGAAGCTCATGCACAATCAAACATGCTGTACAGTTTGCGAAATGTGCCACTGGCGTGGTATACCAAATCCCGCTGAAATGTGGACGTGTGTTTGTGGGCCAAACTGGACGCTGCATCAATCAACGAGCAGGGGAGCATGCTCTTTTTATGCAAAAAAAGAGAAGGGGCGAACGTGCCCGCACATTGCATTTCATGCCTTGGTTGTGAGCCGATTCTAAAAGATATCAAGATTCTGGGCAAAAGCAAAAACAAAAAAGCCCACGAACTTTTGGAGGCATTTTATATGAGAGAAAAAGGTGTTACTGTGTTCGTCCTGTGTTCGTCTCGTTGTGTGCGCAACGCCATACCAAGAAAACTTATGGACTGCCTTGGTGTACAACTTGACTACCACCAGTTATGCTGATCGTTTGACCTCAAGCGATATTCAAGGTCAAACCCCGCTTACGGCTCCAAAAACTGGCTTAGTGAAGCTAAACCAGCGCCCGGGAAGAAGACGGCGCCTCCACCGCCCAGCGGCAGAGACACTGGCCATTTCCCGGCCCTCAAGACAATTGGCGCTGCCGACGCCCGGGCATCAGCGCCTCAACACCACAAACAGGTGAGCAGCTGGGCTGAGATCGCCTCCTCTTCCTCCCATCCCTCACCCTCCCCCGTAACCGTCTCCGCACTCGACGCGGAATACAAAAAACAGATAGACGTGCTCCGGGCACAGAATGAGCTTTTGCTCAACAAAATTCAAAATTTAGAATCAAAATTGGCGTCCGCCGCACCGAGCCCGCAGAACTCGGACGCAGTGGAGAGCGACGCGGAGATCTCGCCTGCCCTCGTGACAGCCATCTCTGCGATGGAGGAGCGCTTAACCTCTAAATTGCGATATATGATCGAGACCGCCATGGACCAGATCTTGACAAAGGTCAAATCTGCCGTCCCCGGGGTGGTCTCAAAACACATCTCGGACAACCCCCGCCTCCTCCGTCGGACGGGACCCATTAGGGACGTATCCCGCCCTTCAAAATTCACCCGTCTGATTATTGATTCGGGCAATGAGGACAACTGCCCCGCTCCTTCCGTCATCACCCCCTTGATGGCGCAAGTAGCTGGCTCTGAGGCAGCCAATCCCTCCTCCTCCCCCCCAAGAATTTTAAATCATGGCGAGACACCTTAATCAAAGGATTTCCGCCATCTCCAATTCGGCCATGTCAACTTCAATAACACAGTGGAGCTGTAGAGGCTTTAAGGACCGCACTAAGCGGGCCAATTTCCGCCTCTACCTTGAAAATTTCGAGTCCTTACCAGCCGTGGTTTCCCTCCATGAGCCAGGCCTGGGCGCCACAATTTCAAATTACACGACGTTCCAACAGAATCCCGCGTCTTGTCTTCTTGTCCACAAAGACTACACAGCAAATCTAGTGGATCTCGACCTCCCACTAGAGTACTCTTATATAATGCTGACCCTCCTACCAGTCCGCCGCAGGGACCCACCGTTGCATATACTCAACGTGTACTGCTCTCCCAAACTAAGCGAGTGACTTTTGCGGACCTCTTAAGCCGCGCGCTAAGAGTAGCGGGCCGCGATCCCCTCCTTATTGTGGGCGACTTTAACGCTCCCAGTCAGCAATGGGGGTATCGCAAGGAGGAGTCACGCGGGCGTAAGCTGGCGGAGCTTGCGTCCACGTTGGGCCTCACCCTCCACACGGACCTTGTCCACCCAACCCGGCTAGGAAATTCCGTGACACGGGATACGTGTCCGGACTTAACCTTCACTCGCAACATACAACACGAAGACTGGCTCAACACCGAGGAGACCCTCGGTAGCGACCACTGCATCATTAACACTACACTACGCACACGCCCCTCAAGCGTCCCAGAACACAAGCCCATATCCCAGATTGGACGAAATTCAGGCAAAATTTTAACTCACTTGATAATACACCCATTTCCGCGCAAGGCTACACAGCATGGTCCCAACAGCTGCTGGCACACCTTTCCTCGCATGAAACACACATCCAGCTCTCAGAGGCGGTCACGGACGTGGATAACCACCTTCTACACCTCTGGGAAGCCCGTCGCAGCCTCGTCCGCCGTTGGCGACGCCAGAAACACAACAGAAAGCTTAAAGCTCGAATTGCCGAGCTTACCCAGAAAGCGGCAGAGTACGCGGCCCAACTCGCCGACTCCAACTGGGTAGATAGATGCAACACGGCCGCGCGACAAATGTCCAGCCGAAACACTTGGCGTCTCTTTCGAGCCCTACTCGACCCAACCCAAACTCGAACCGAAACACAAAAACATTTGCAGCGAGCCATGCACCATTTTCCTGGCAACACGACTCAACTGGCACAGAAACTTCGGGACCAGTATCTGTGTACAGCCCAAGACCCCCGTGGATCTGCGTACTCTTATGCAGGCAGAGAGAACACGGAGCTGAATCAACCTTTCCAGCTCCATGATCTGCGGGCGGCTCTCGCCAAAATGAAACGGGGCACTGCGCCAGGACGGGATAAGGTCACCGTCAAGCTTTTGACGAACCTGCCCGACTTGGCATACCAGTCCCTCCTGGAATACGTCAATGCGATTTGGCGCGGGGACACCCCCCTGCCAATCGAATGGAAAACGTCTTTGGTGACTTTTATTCCTAAAGCTGGCAAACCAATTGACACAGATAACCTCCGCCCCATCTCTCTCACCTCATGTGTGGGCAAACTAATGGAGACGATGGTGCGGGATCGGTTATCTACATATCTTGAACACAAACAAGTCTTTGCGAGCACCATGTTCGGATTCCGCCCAAACAGATCCGCACAGGATGTCTTCCTTCAACTCAATCGGGAAGTCCTTGACCCCCTCGAATGCCCCCATAATGACCGGGTAGTACTCGCCCTGGATCTTAAAGGGGCATTTGACAATGTAACACATGAGATCATACTCACTAACCTAAGTCACACCGACTGTGGCCTCAACACATTCCAATACATAAGCCAATTTTTAATGGATCGTCAATCCTACATTCAAATTCAAGATAGAGACCATGGTCCTTACCTACTCGGCACGCGGGGAGCCCCTCAAGGCGCGGTACTTTCCCCGCTGCTCTTTAATCTGGCCATGATGCACCTGCCGGCCCAGCTGAGTGGTGTCGCCGGCGTGCAGCACGCCCTGTACGCCGATGACATCACTCTGTGGGTCACACAGGGCAGCACAGGAGACATTGAAACCAGCCTGCAAACAGCGGCGACGATAGTAGACCGCTACGCCCGCCGCTGCGGTCTTCAATGTTCCCCTCAAAAATCGAAATTTGTGCACCTCCGCCCCTCACAGAAGTGCACAACTAAAATATCTCTCTCTCTTGAGAGCAGTCGTATACGCGAAAGTGATGAGATACGGGTACTCGGACTCTACATCCACAAACACAGGCGGCCAGACACTACATTGGCCAAACTCCGTAAGGTGGGGGACCAGGTGGGCCGCATGGTCCGCCGGGTTTCCAACAAACGCGGAGGGTTACGAAGTAAGGATGCCTTGAGGCTGGCAAACGCCTTCGTAACTAGTCGAATTCTCTATTCGACTCCTTATCTCCACCTACGGAAACAAGAGGAGGACGCCCTTGAGGTCATCCTTCGCAAAATTGTTAAACGTGCCCTTGACCTCCCCATCACTACTTCAAACAGCCGGCTTATGGCTCTTGGGGTGGTGAACACTTTCCGGGAGCTCCGGGAGGCGCACCTTACAAACCAGTACACGCGCCTGTCGCTAACGGAGACGGGTCGCCGCCTTCTTGCTCGACTCCATATCCAACACACCCCTCCAATGGAAGACAGGTTTCGCATCCCGGAACTATGGAGACGTGCCCTCCACGTGCGGCCTCTTCCAGCAAACATGTCACACGAAGACCATAATGGTCGGCGCCTGGCACGAGCGGAAGCGCTAGCCCGATATTATGGCAACAAAACAGGTGTCTACTACGTGGACGCCTCCGGCCCTCACCACGGGGGATGGTACACGGCCGCGGTAGTTCACAACAGCAACACAGTTAACGGCCTAACTTTCAGAGCCCGCAGTGTAACACAAGCAGAAGAGGTCGCGATTGCTCTCGCGGCCTCACATTCCAATTCAAAATACATAATCACCGACTCGCGAGGGGCCTGTCGGAACGTCGAACAAGGCTGCACTCCCTTCCTAGCCTATCGAATATACCAAAATTGCATACGGGATACGGACCCCGCACACCGTTACCTCATATGGGCCCCTGCTCATCAGGGGTTGGCAGGAAACGAGGCAGCAGACGCAGCCGCCCGCGCGCTCTCTCACCGGGCTGTTTTCTCCTCCCCATCCGCTCATGAACCCGATTTTAATCCGGTCTATACATTCAAAGATATTACAACATATTATCAAAATGGTCATCGCCTTTACCCTAGTCCATGTAAAGGCCTGAAGAAGGCGGATGAGCGGCTCCTTCTCCGCCTTCTCACCAATACATTGCTGTGCCCGGCAGCGCTAAAACATTTTGACCCCTCCTTTAGTGGCAGCTGCCCACACTGTAGTGCAGTGTCCTCTGACACCTATCACATGGTTTGGGCCTGCCCCTCCAACCCCGCTATTCCCCCCATCCCCAACCCTACCCGGGAGGACTGGGAGGCGACCCTGCTCGGCTGCCACGACTTACAGGCCCAACAAGCCTTAGTCGGGCGCGCCCGGGCGGCGGCAACCGCCACTGGGGTCCCATACTAGGGACCTCCACCTAGTGCTTGTACGGATCGGTCCCTTACGGGCTGATCCAAACATACCTCCTATTCATCCGTAATAAATGTTTTCACCACCACCACCTTCAAAACATTTCAACACCACCACCACCACGGGCTGCAGTGACGCTGCTCCCTGAATTGGCCCTTGTGGGCCGACGTTGTGATTGTGATTTTAGAGGAAAGGAAAGGCGCAGTAAGTGTCTGAAATGCTCGTGGGCACCTCAACCATGCCGAGAGGGAATGAATGAACGAATGATTGAATGAACGAAAACTTTATTGTCTACCGAGAAGGTTGCCCCCAAATCCCCAGTCGCAGCACGCAATCCTTGGACGCGGGCCGGGGATGATCCACAGAATATTGCTTCTTCAAGGCCTCATCCGCCAGGCGGGTGACTTGATGTTGGATGGCGGGGTCCTAGCTACGCAGAGAAGCTTCGCAGACTTATGTTGAAGCCGGCGCCCGGGGAATCAGCGCATTAACAAGTTATGTGATGAAGTGTACCCGTTGGACCGCAGTCTTATACATTGAATCTTCTTAACCCCGGTGGGTGTCAGATAGACCCAGACTGGGCATATAAAATTTCCAGCTTGTAACTGCCTCCAAATGCGTGCCTCATTCTTGGAGACATACCGATCTTCGGGTTGAGAGAGAGAGAGAAGTTGTTGCCAGGAAGAAAAGGAAAGTGCACAGGCCTGGCCGCTGGCTCAAGCTGAGCCACAATCGTTACCACGTGCAGATAGTAGGAGAGTTGAAAGATGGGATAGTAAAGACGCGCTAAAGACAAGGCCAATCTCGGAGGCAGTGCAATACCGGGCCAACCGGTGGCGGGAATGAAGCATCCTTCAAACTCTCCACCACATTTCCAAAAATAGCGAGAGAGAGAGAAGGAGAGGGCGAACGGTGCTCGAAACCGGGTCGCCGGGCCCCTCGGCCGTCGGGTGATCCAATTGGACGCGTAACAGATACTCTTCGGGTTGAAATATCCTTCTGTATAATTTATAGTTATCGGTAGTTTCGTGGTATATATAGATAAAATCTTTCATACCCTTGCACTCGGGCTGTTCTACTGCCACTCGATAGGTGAGATCTCTAGCAAGCGCGCGTGCCGCTACGTGTGGAAGCATCAGTATTCAAACGTGAAGATTATGCAAAGAAAGTACAGTAAATGCGAAAATTCTCGATCATTTATAAATGAACAAAACAATATTTTTGAAATTTTCGAATCAAATTATCTTCAAAATTTGCTTGACGTTAAAAATGATGCCACGCTAATGTATTCATTCTAAAATATGTAAGGGATTCTGTGCCCGAGTATTTCCTGTAATTATCACCTGTTTGTCGTTTTAGCTGTTAAAGTTACAGTCGCAGTCGTGCCTAATATAGAAATTGTAATATCTTTACTCTTCTAATGACAAGGTACCTAATGTTTTTACCAATTGCTTTTTGACATCATCGTTGGTGGATCGTTCGTTTCCCAAATTTTTAACACGTTTAGAACATACATGATTTAATTTTTTCTTTACTATGGCAGTACAGAACCGACATAATACTGTACCAAACAGCACTGATTCTCCGACTGCACTCTACTCCATTTTACGCTATCAGTTGTCTATTAACGGCTTGCATTTACTGGTTTCACATTGGAAATAAATAAATAAATAATAATAACAACAACGAACTCGGACCAGTAAAGCCAAGAAGTGGCTTGAAGGACTAGGTCTGGCAACATCGGCGAGGTAAAAGGAAAGCAATAAAAATATGATGATAACTGTACTCAACCTGAAACACAAATTGTAATAAATACACAGTGGAAAATAAAAAAACCGCTTTAGAAATCATGTGTTCTCCGAATGATTTGGCCTTAAAATATCACAGATTTTGGCATCCGTTGTCAGGGAGTTTTAAGTAGCGGAGAGTACATGATCATGAAGTCTACTAAATATTGTAAGGATATAAAAACCTCGTCTTGCTTTGCCGCATCCGGTTGAGTGTTTAAGGGCAATGTGGTGCTGACCTTTATGCGGAGTTCTGGCAACAATTGATTTAGCCTTGAAGGCAGGATTTTAAAGGTGTCGTAGTATAACTTTGTTCATACTGTTATAATTGTTTGTTCATACTGCCACACTGCTGACATTCTGCCGGAGCCACCTGGTGGACAAACCAGTCTCCAAGCGCGTGGCGGAACGTCTTCTTTTGTCTCGAATGAGCGCGGCTGCTCGGCAATCCTCGCCTCAGCAAACGGCTGTGCTTCCCGTGTCCTGATACATTTGTCGGTGACATCTGGCGGAGCCGTGCAGGGTACCATCCCATGTATGCTGACCCCGACGATATCCTTGACGCTCCGCCCCGGCGCGCGATCGCCACACCTGTCCACTATGCCAGCCGTCGCCTGCGAGGCCGGCAGCCCGAGTTTAAGACTACTGACAAGGTCTGTGCGAAATATGACTTCAAACACTGGCAGCCAGACAGGTCAGTACTCCGGCAGTGCCCCGCCGTTCGTCTTTCTCGCACCTCGTTCACCAACATCCTTCCACGGCGACCGGTTCGGGAATGTTCAAGATTGGTTGGAGAGTTTTGTCCATGTTGCTGCATTCAACCAATGGGACGACGAGCGGAAGCTAATGAATGTTTATTTCGCATTGCAAGAATCAGCGAAAACGTGGTTCGAGAACCACGAGGCGTCCTTTACCATCTGGGTAGCTTTTCGCCGTGAACTGCTCACGACATTCAGCTTGAATGAGCGAAAGGAAATAGCGGAAATTACCCTTCGCGCCAGGTCACAACAGTCCAACGAGAGCGTGGCCATGTGTATTCAGGACATGACTCGCCTCTTCAATCGGGCCGACTAGGCTATGCAAAAAGATACAAAGGTGCGGCACCTTTTGCGTGGGGTAAAGCAGCAGCCGTTTGCTGGCCTGATGTGCGACCCTCCGAGAACCGTCACCGCCTTCGCCAAGGAAGCTACGAGCATGGAACGTTCATTGTAGGAACGTAGTGCCCAATACGGCCGTCAGGCAAATGTAGCGGCCGCTCACTACTGCACGTCCTTGCCAGGCCCCGGAGATGAGGCGCTGCGAGAGCTTGTGCAGAGCATTGTCCGCGAAGAACTGCGACACCTCCACTTCGATGCTCCGTCGGCAAGCATACATTCTACTGGCGATGTACTCCGTGACGAAATTCACCTATTGGGGTAGCAACCACCAGCACCACAATCGGAGCCGCAGTGATGTCCTACAGCAATGCCCTGCGCCGATTTGCCCCCGCTCCGCAAGCGTTTCGCCCCGGTGCCGAACCACGACCACCCCATCGTTACCTGCGTACCGTTGAGCAGCAGCAGGACCTGTGCCTTCCTTCCAGCAAAGCGCACGTATGGCGAACGTCCAGCAATCACCCGTCTGCTACCAGTGTGGGGAGCCCGGCCATATTCTGCAGAATTGCCCGTACCGGCGGATGGGTTTTAGAGGATTACCACCGGACGCACCTCGACCACGCTATGATGAAAGACCGCAAGACAGAGGAGTACGTGGCCACTCAGGTGCTGCACTCCAGCTCGCAGCGGCGCCAATCGCGATCTTTTGCTTCGCCCGGACGGCCCTCATCCTCTGCTCAGTTCAGAGGCAGGTCCCCTCGCCGGGAAAACTCAAGACGGCATCCTCCGGTGGTAGTGCCGCCACCACAGCACAGAGTCAACAGCCTCAACCCGACGATTTGACGCGACGGCCTGAGCGCCGGCGACCCGATCCTACGACCTCACCGAAGTGCTGCGAAGGATTAGTTGCTGCTGAAAATTTACTAACCGCCGACAGTCATGAACTGACCACACTCGGCGATACCGGCGCTGATTTTTCTGTGAAGAGCAGGCAGCTCGCCACAGCCCTTCGTAATGTACTGACGCCTTGGTGTGGACTCGTAATCAGCACCGCAGGTGGCCATGTACTGACGGCGATCGGTGCCTGCATCTCTCGCATACAGATCCACGTTCTTACTTTCACTGGCTCCTTTGCCGTATTACGGGACTGTTCGAAAGATCTCATTTTAGGCATGGATTTCCTTCAAGAGTATGGTGCGGTCATCGACCTTCGGAAGCTCATGGTATATTTTTCCGCCCAGCGAGCCGTTTACACCAACACCGAGCCCAGCAGAGTTACGTTGCGCGTATGTGACGACCACAAAACGATCCCTCTGCGAGCCAGCATGTTCGTCACAGTCGAGTGTAATGACAGCACCGGAACTCTTGGCATCGCTGAAGCGAACGTGTCGCTGCTACTAGCTCGGCAAGTTTGTGTTGCTCGAGCCCTAGTAGAACTTGCCAACGGTCGCACTGACATCTTATTCACCCACTTCACCCGTAAGCCACAGCATTTAACAAAGTCTGCGGTCATCGCTTATTTTGACGAGCTTATAGAGTGTACCAGGCAGTGCTCTTTCTCAACCACGTCACACATCGACGATGCAACGTCCAGTCATTCCGATCGACATAAACCCACACCTCTTGGCCAGTCATAAAAGCTGCGTGGAAAACCTCACCTGTTACTTCCGCGACTGTTTTCCATTAACTTCCAAGGTGCGACAGACGCCGCTTACCCAAGCACCGAATTATCGTAGCTGACGACGAAAGACCACTATGGCAGCGCCCTTATCACAGGTCTTCAAAAGAACGTTACGCCATCCGCCGTCAAGCTACACAAATGCTCCAGGACGACGTCATACAAAAGTCCACAAGGCCCCGGACATCGCCTGTTGTCCTCGTCGCGAAGAATGGTGGCACCATCAGGTTCTGTGTGAATTGCAGACGCCCGAATAACGTCATTAAAAAGGATGTGTATCCGCTGCCACGCATTGATAACTCCATAGACCACCTGCGCCGTGCCACCTGCTTTTCGTTCCTTGACTTCCGCAGTGGGTATTGGCAAATGGAGGTCGACGAACGCGACCGAGAGAAGACCGCCTTTATTACTCCTTACGGCTTGTACGTGTTTAAGGTGCTCCCATTTGGCTTGTGCTCAGCCCCTGCCACTTTCTAACGAATGATGGACACCGTGCTGTCTGGCCTGAAGTGGCAGCCGTGCATCGTATATATCGTCGTTGTTGTGATCTTCTCCGAAACTTTCGATGAACACGCGAAACGTTTGCGTGCTGTTTTCGAAGCCATACGTTCCTCTGGTTTCTCTCTGAAGCCAGAAAAATCTCACTTTGCTTTTCATGAGTTAAGGTTTCTTGGCCACATTGTCAGCGCTCGAGTTGTAAGTCCGGACCCTGAAAAGACGGCCGTGCCTTTTCCAAGCCAACAGGCAAACGGAGCTTGCATCGTTTTTTGGGGCTGTGCGCGCACTATCGCCAGTTTGTTCACCATTTCTCCAAGCTAGCAGGCTGTCTGACTCTCCTGATGAAAGTTGATGAACCCTTCTTCTGGGACCAGGACCAGGAAAGAGCCTTCACGGAACTCAATTCCCGTCTCCGATGTGGGCCTGTGCTTGGCCACTTCGACGGAGAGGCTGACAGGCAACTGCATACTGATGCCAGTAACGTTGGTCTCGGTGCGGCCCTTGTTCAGTGGCAGGATGGTTTAGAACGCTCGATTGCTTACGCCAGTCCCACTTTATCCCATTCCGAAGTCAATTATTCCGCCACGAAAAAGGAATGTCTGGCTGTGCTGTCGGCAGTTTGGAAATTTCGACCATACTTGTATTGCCGCCCGTTTCGGGTGGTGAGTGACCAACGTTCACATTGTTGACTGGCGATTCTGAAAGATCCCTCGGGGCGGCTCGCTTGGTGGAGCCTTTGGTTACAAGAATTTGATGTCACAATCGTGCACAAGTCCGGGCAGAAGCAGAGTGGTGCTGACTGTCTCTCCCGCGCTCCTATTCCCTGCTCCATGAACGAATCCGACGACGACTCCGCTTTTCCCCGTGCTGTCACCACATCCACCCTTGCCCGCCAACAGAGGGACGACTCCGAACTGCTGACCCTCATGGAGTACCTCGAAGGAACCGCTTCATCACCTCGACTCTTCAAGTGCGGACTGTCATTGTTTTTCTTGCACGATGGTGTCCTCTACAAAAAGAACTACAGCCATCTGCTTGCAGTGCCTACAACGCTTTAGGACGAATTTCTGCGTGCGTGCCACGACGACCTTCCCTCGGGCCATCTCGGGGTTTTCTGCCCGTTAGGGCGCATACGCCAGAGGGACTATTGGCCCAGGCTTGCTGCGGTTGACCACCGCTACGTGCGAACCTGTCGTGTGTGTCAGCGCCGGAAGACGCCGCCGACTAAACCAGCCTAGCTTCTCCAGCCTATCGATCAACCACACCTCCCATTTCAACAGGTCGGTATGAACTTACTCGGATCATTTCCGGCGTCTTCAATGGGTAACCATTATATTGCTGTTGCCACTATCTTCGCCGCTACTGGGAGTTCAAGGCACTTCCCCGTGGCACCGCTGCCGAAGATGCACATTTTTTCATTCACAACGTTGTGCTTCGTCGCGGATCTCCAACGGTCTTAATAACCGAGAGGGGCACCGCGTTTACTTCGGCACTTACGAGCGAGGTACTTAGACTCAGTGGCCACCAGCCATCGCAAGACTACAACTTACCATCCGCAAAGAAACGAACTGACTTAGCGGCTTAACAAGACAATTGCCGATATGTTTTCTATGTATGTCTACGATGACCATGCGAACTGGGACCGGATACAGCTTTACATGACGTTCGCGTACAACACTGCGCTTCACGAAACAACGCGCTTCACTCCGTTTCATTTGGTGCATGGTCTCAGAGCCTAGACCATGCTGGACGCCATGATTCTTCCGGAACCTACTCCCTTTTCTGTAGTGGACGCTGAAAAGTTTGTTCATGACGGCGAAGCCGCTCGCCAAGTTGCTCTACAGCGAATCCGGTGCCAACAACAACGGGACGTCTAGCGCTACAACCTCCGCCGCAGGGAGACGATTTACACACCCGGTGACCAAGTCTGGGTATTGAGTCCGAACTGTTTCTGAGGGTGCTCTCAGAAGCTTCTTCGCCGTAAGTTTGGTCAACACCAGGTGTTACGCCACGTCAGCGCGGTGAGTTACGAGGTGCTCCCTCAAGGAACTGTCCAGTCGTCTCGAAAACCGGCGTCAGTAGTAGTCCACGTGGCGCGAATGAGGCCGCATTTCTCCTGTTAGCTCTTTCCAAGAAGACACTCGCGCCGGTAACTTTCCGCCTTATGTATGTTTTTTATTCTCGCGTGCGGCATCAAGTCGATGCCTCATGGAAAGGAGGGGGGCAATGCCACACTGCTGACATTCTGCCGGCGCCACCTGGTGGCCAAACCTTGTCCCCTAGCGCGTGGCCGAATGTTTTTTTTTTGTCTCGAGTGAGCGTGGCTGTTCGGCAAGCCTCACCCCAGTAAACGGCTGTGCTTCCCGCGTACTGCTATGTTTGTCGATTAGAATAAAAACTTTCAAAGTACGGAAGAGCAAGAAAGTTAAACAAGTTCATAGGCGGTACTTTTGAACATGATTTTTAGAAGACCATCTACATGATCATGTCACCGTTGCGAATAAGATTAATCTAACAATAATGTTTTGATTGTGAGGAAATTAAAGCTGCAGTTTCTGCCTGGATCTCGGTGAAACTAGAATCGCGTCGTGAAGGAAGGAATGTAGGAGGTAGTGAAGTGCATTTGAGGTTCGTTTTGCAAGCGGCAAATCGGCTGTTTTAACCTGAGATTGGGGGACGGCTTCTATTGTTCTAGATTTGGCTTTCTTTTTGTTCCTGACAACCAAGATTCCGAACAACAAAACTCCTTCGCCAGAGGCATTCCTGATTAACCCTTGCCATTCTCTTTAGCTGCCATTACTGGGCTATCGTTGCGTTGGCTGTAACGAGCGGCATGGTGTCAATGTACCTTCCAATCACGTGACACTCATACCTAACGGAAGCTTTTGTAACGTGAGCTCAGAATATGACGACAGTCTTTCAAGTGTGGCATCCTTGACGGTGCCATCTGCATCGTGCCTCGCCCACGGGTGGCTGCCACTCCAGCTATTTAACTGGGACCTAGTAGCAATTTATGTTGGTAGCAGCGTTCACTGGCACATCTATTGGTGAAAATTAGTGGAACGATGGCTGAACCAGGTTGGCTTTACTTTATTGTGCCTTGTTCTTTGCCGTAGCGCTGTGAGGAGCCCATTTTTTTAAAAGATAATATGAACGACGTCATCCCACCAGTGTCATGTTAAAACATTCTTCTATATGAAAATGGACTACTCTCGTGCTCATAAATAGGCGGATTTGAACACCTGTGGCCTTTGATCCGGTGGTCTTGAGAGGGGACTTTCTGAAAGAGGAGATATGGGGCGCGTACAATGCTCGGTCAGATTTGATTTGTCAGGGCAAACACTAGTGACACTATGTGAGAAGTGCTTCATAATATACTGCTTGTCGCTTTGGCTACGAATAGTAAACAATCCGGTAGCTGCTACCAAGGAGTACGCGCATGACCGCTCACTGCGTGCAGGTAAGAGGGCTATATTTTACGTTTACAATGGTAGGAAACTGCTCGCTGGCGCTACAGATTGGCTTAAAAATGTTGCACGGAAAGCACGATTGTAGAAGGTGATCCATTGACACAAGGGTTAATACAAAGGCGCAACCACTTTAACCCTGAGTTTATTTTATGGTTTGCGCTGATCAGTACATAGTTGCATATAACACCATCAAAATCACTACCCGCATTGATGAAAAAGTACGCAGTCGGAACCCTTACAGCTGTGTCGCACCGGAAACTGCGGCGTCTACGCAATAAGGTTGCGAGGGCTTCAAGACGGACCCCAAGAATAAGATTTAGTTCGCTGGCAGGCTATTTGTACACCCACGTGCAACGTATAAAGCTGCGCTTTACTTGTTTCTCCCTATAGCGGCCACATCACACAGCAGACGCAATAGAAATTTTGACAGCACAAATTTTACCAAGGTCTTCAAGAAAAGGAGAACGCGAGGTTTCCCTGCTAAGGTGGCTGCACATCGCTTCAGTGAAAAATCTCGCCATCCACATAAATACATTCCTTATGTCAAGACAACTGAGTTCGCACCATCTGACTAAGCTTCCGAAGCTCATGCGCCGTCTTACTGGGTGGCATTCAGCAAATCTCCCTCAGTCATCCCTACAGCTGGCCTGTGCTCCGAGACTAGGCTTAGGGCCGCCGGTGAGATTCTGGCAGAAATTGCTTCGCCGGCATTGTTCACGACAGCTCAGCAACACCTCTTTTGACAGCTGAGTTTGGGTCCCAGCTCCTGGTTCCTGCTCCCGGTCCATCAGCGGCAGCGCACATCCCGCCTTCTCCAACTGCACTTCAGCCCGTGAGCGATCTGCCCTCTGGGCGGAACTACTCAATGGCCGCCCAGCCTCCAGTGCTGAATGGTTCTTTAACCCGGGCTGCGTGAAGAGGAAAGCTCTCCAATGGAGCGGTCTTCAGCACCTCCATCCGTGCCACCGGCTTCCCGCTGTTCTCAAAAGCGTCCATCAGGGGACACTGCTCAGGATTCGTCTTCTGCCAACGGCAGCTCACAAGGCAAGCGTTCCTGCCTAGCGTATGCCAAACAGTTTGTGCCGACACCGGGGTCGGTATCGTATAAACGGCCTTTAAAGCTCTGGCAGCTAGACACACATTCCGAACAGGATTCTTCTGGCGAAGCTAGACTCGTGTTTTGGGACCAAAGGTTTCCGTGGTTTCACGGCTAAAAGTAACTTAATACCATCGATGTGTGGCTCTCGACGTTGGCTGCTGTCGAGTGTCTGCAAACTCTCAATTTCATATCGATTACAAGCGAGATCTCGATACCTGTCCAGGTGTACTTAGTAGAAGGTTTAAACCTACAACGCTGGGTTGTTTAGAACCTCGACATTGCCGAAGACCAGACAACCCTCCACTGTACAACCCACCGTGTCACCCAAGCGCTGCATATGGAAAAGGGGCACTTATGCATCGTCGCACTGAAAGGCCCACCAACTCTTCCAGAACGACTTTACTACTATGGCTGTATTCAGCGGTCTCGTCCTTACAAAATGAGTGCTGTCTATTGGTACAGCTGTTTCAGACCTGTTCAGATGCGCCGATAATGCACTTTAACAACGCAAGATGAGGCTAGGCCACAAGGCCCACCGTCTTACCGGTGTGAACTTAGCAAGACAGGCGACCACGAGATCCCCTCTCCAATATGCCCCACAGAACAGAAAGCAACTGCAAAGGTTCGGCGCGGGATCCGTATGCAAGTACCTCCGAATGAAAATAGATCCCTGATACAGACTTTTAAAAGGTTTGCGGCTCTCCAGTAGGATGAAGACTCCTGGCCGTAGCTTTCTGGGCCCAATCCACCTGTAGCCCCTGCCCAACAGCCTTACAGTGATAAAGTGCGCGAGGATCGCCGTCGCATTCAGGCTATAAAAAAGCACAGCACGCTACAACCTCTGCGTGAGGACATGGCAGCAGTTGACGACCAAATCACACGCCTTTTTGCCGAGGTCTCTAAGCTACGGCAACACCGTGAACTGCTTGATCGTCGTAGACAACCAGCGGAATCCCACTCCATGTCAATCAACGATGCAGCACCTTTGACTACCTCCAGCCCTCATGCGCTTTTCGCACACCCTACAAGATCTTCTCGAGCACTGCAGGATAACTCAACAATCCTCCTCCGATTTATGGTAAGCCAGTTACCTAACTTGACACCAGTTCTTTTACAAAGCTTTGAAGCCTAATCGAAAATTGCGAGTACACGTTTTGTATTGTGCTCCAGTTTCACAGCAGAGGCCTCTTCCAAAAGCTGGGATAGCTCAAATCTCGACTTTGCATAAACAAGCTCCAGATGTGGTCAGGAGACAAATGCCTTGCCATCTATATCGGGCTTTAATGGACAACCGTCGTGTGCACACTGCTGGCCCTCCGGGAAAGGCGGCGGTATACGTTGATGCACCTTTTCCTCAAGTTCGCCTCTCTCTAAAAAACAGGTGCACCTCATATCAAGATGTAGTCGCAGTGGTTGTAAAGCTTACCAAGCCATCCCTTGTGGTCGCGTCATACTATGTAAGACCCACCGGTGGAGCTCCCTCCCACATTAAGCTGGTGTGGTTGTTACCTATACGACGACAACACCCAGGGTGACATACTTCAGTCGGTGGTGACTTTAATGCCCCTCACCCGGGCTGGGATTACCCCAAATCAAGCTGCTGTGGTAGGCATGTGCGGGAGGCATTCGCGGATGAGCTGTTTGTTTTAATCAGTCATCCATAATAAGCAACGCCGACTGTGCGCCATGCTCGCAGTCCAACATCTGCTCCGGACCTTACGTTGTGGTCAGGTCCTCATTGTTGCTCGGCATGCACGGGTGCATAAGCTATAGTTAGTAATACTGTACGGGTGCTCAGGCGAGAGATAACGGCTATTGTTTATTAGGCAGAGATTTTCTGCCGTTCGTCACATGTTGCGTAACAGAGGGCGTGCACAGTTTATATATACAGGCACCCAGGCCTGTAACAATATTAATAATATTTGGTTTTTGGAGGAAGGAAAAGGCACAGCATCTGTCTCATATATAGTTGGACACCTGAACCACGCCATAAAGGAAGGGATAAACGAGGGAATGAAAGAAGGAAGAAAGAGGTGCTGTAGTGGAGGGCTCCGGAAAAATTTCGAACCACCTCGAGATCTTTAACGTGCACTGACATCGCACAGCACACAGGCGCCCTAGCGGTTTGCCTCCTTAAAAACGCAGCCGCTGCAGTCGGGTTCGAACTCTGAAACTCCGGATCAGTAGCCGAGCGCCCGGACCACTGAGCCACTGAGGCGTGTCCAAGCCTGTAAGCCATGTCATATTTCAGAGATATAGCGTGTTCACACTATGCCTCCACTTAGTTAACTTCTGGAACGAGCTTAAAGCACATCCACAGGGGCCGTTTCACAATTTCCTATATACGAGAGGCGTGAGATTATCTTTGCGTTGCGTAGTCAAATTACTACATAAATATATGATTCAAATTGCGACCTATTCAGAATATGCGAAGTCAGTGCTCAATAATTAGAAAATGCGTATCAAGTTCGCTACATTTAGAGTATTTTGGCCATATTTTTATTATATTTTATTTAGCCATACTGCAGGCCCTTTTGAGGCCCATGCAGGAGTATTTACAATGCATTCAAGTACGAAGGACAGCATTATATATACATTAAAAACCAGTACACGTGCGAAATCATAAGTTTTCTCTGCTTGTCTCATAGTTTTGCTTTGCTAAGTCGTCGGCACGTATTGCGGCGATATTAAACTAAGGATGAGCTCTGATCGAGGTTAAGCTGATCAGATATGTTCGCTGCGCAGATCGAAGTTGATGAAGACGACTATGTGCGATGTAGTTTAACCTTTGCCAATCCCTCGCCGTGGGTATGTGCCACTATGCTTGAGGTCGTCATCAAAAAAATTAGTCGTGATCGGCTGCGGTGATAGCATAGTGGCGATAGCATAGATAGCATACTGGCGGCGATAGCAAGATAACATAAAATCCTGAACTTAATTCAAAGCTACCTCAGTGACGGTCAACTGCATAGAGTAATAAAAAAATTTGCCTCTACGTCTTAAACTGTTTTAAATGGCATGCTGCATGGTACAGTTCATGGGCTCATATTTGTTTCACTTTACATAAATTTCTCTGCAATCTTAAAGTACAGTCAACCGTTGTTGTATACCGACGACACCGCTCTTGTGTTTACCGGAGAAAATTTGCGTGGAATTCCAGATAAAATCTCTGTTGAGGTATGAAATGTTTTTAGGTGGCTCACATCTAATCAACTGAACTTAAATCTTAATAAAACGAAGTAACAATTTTTCATTCCAGGAAAAAAACAATTGAATATTGAAGAAATGAATATATCACTACGCGGAACAAAATTTCAACAAGTTGTTTCCTACCAGTACTTGTTTGTAACTTTTGAAGCGGAGATGCATTGGAAAAGATACATTACACATCCTTTTTCGAAGCTGGCATGCGGAAGTTTTATTTTACTTAAGGCTCGTGAATGTTTACAGTAACCCATTGTGCATTCTTTACTTTTCCTGGATTCAGTCACCTCAGTTACAGCACTCACTCATGGGAAGACGCCTTTACTGCTTACCTGGAACCTGCATTCCGCATAAAAAACGTGCATTAAGAAATATATATTTTGCAGGGAGCTCTCACTGTAGCATGTTCTTGTACAATTCTCTTCATGTTCCGCCAATAAAGGGACTGTAAGATTTCAAACTTGCTGAGATCATTCACAAAATCATAACAACTAATGATCCACTTCCCATCACTTTGTTTAAAATTCTATTATTAAACACAAGAGCTGCCACAAACCAAAAATTTTAGTCTACCTCCATGTCAATACCTGTACGGAAAATGGCTCTTATAATTGAACGGCACTCTTATTTGGAATTCTTTGCCACTAAACATAAGACAAGCACATAATTTTACTCCTGCTTTAAAGAATCTGTTCTCAGAAAAAATGTGAATGATAGGTGACTTTGTATTCATTTACGTATAAACTATGCCTGTTATGAGTTAATATGTTACGGATTGTAGTTACTCTTTCGTTTGTTTGCGTACTGCATTTATTTTGTGTCATATATTGATTATAGACCCGATACTAGGCAATGGCTTTGGGTACTTATGTTTTTGTATTGCGAAAGATACGCAATAAATAAATTATGAATAAATTCACGCTGCCGCGGAGCCGAAACGCACCCAAACAAAATAGATTGCTCTGCCGCCAAGGTCACAATTCCCGCAATATTATTTTCTGGGTTTGATAAACCCAGCGAAACAGTGCTGTCGGCGCAAAAAGAGACTTCATAATTGCATTAATAACATGAACCTTGAGTACAAATAACAATAATCGCCTATGAATTCTTTAAGGTCATGGGTAAAAGCCATGAAAACAAGACAATGCTGTAAAACCCACACAAAGCGATTCTGCTGCAGGTGGTTTATCTTCCATAAAACGCGCTTGGGAGCAATCATTTCGTGTCCGATTGTTTCAAAAACGGGAGGAAAAATATCTTGCCGCGCTAAAACGGCGAGCAGCAATTTTTCTTACGCAGCAACCCGCAATGGAGCATTAAGCAAAGTCTCACATTCAATGAACATTCGCTCTAGAGCACATGAACCATGGCTATATGTCTGACACCATGGTTCCAGACACGCTCATTTTGGAGGCACGTGAAAATATGATTTATGTGAAAAGGCTGTCTCAGTTCGAAGTGGACGCCTCAATCGCAGCGTGAGGCAGGTTAAGAATTGTAAATTCTAAATTGTTTTTGGGGAAAGGAAATGACGCAGTATCTCTCTCACATCACAGTGAGACCTGAAGCGCTCCGAAATGGAAGGATAAAACAGGGAATGATAGAAGAAAGGAAGAAAGAGGTGTCGTAGTGGAGGGCACTGGTAAAAAAAATCGACCGCCTGGAGATCTTCAACGTGAACTGATATAGAACAGCACACGCCTTTGCGTTTCGCCTTCATACAGAAAGAAATAAAATGGACGAAAGAAATAAAAATTGGAGGACGCTTAAGCTCTACTTTTAAGAGTGGACCCGACATCGTGTTGCAGCGCAGCCGCATCTCCCTGGCTACGTTTGTGGTCGTCGAGGGACTGGCAGATTCTAGAGACAGCCATACTGGCACACACACAGTAGTAGGTATTTTATTTGTTAAACATCTTGCTTTCTTCGAAACGACATCGCGCCATGCGTCTGGCAGAGAGCTGTTGTTGTTTTGTAGCGGGAGCTACACTAGGCTACCAGTCGAGCATTTCGCGGTACATGCGAAAAGAAAGTTGTGCCCATGGGCCGTTTTCATGCCAACCGGAGAGGAGGAGTGCGTGCGCCGCGCGCTTGGTCACCTGTTTCTTCCTGAGTCCCTCTTTTATACCTCCCCTTAAAGCGCGATTCAGGTGTCCGCCGATATGTCAGACAGATACGGCGCCATTTCCTTTCCCCGAAAACCGATTTAACCTTTCGGCCGTGGTCCGCGGTGTCAGTCTCCACGAATGGATGGATGGAAACAACGTTTGTTTGAAAAAAAGGAAAGAAAAAATCTTCCAGGGTGGTCTTCTACTGGTCCAGGAGTCCACGGGCTTGTGCCTCACATAAGTAAAGTGTACTAGTACACTTTACCATAAGGCTCGATCCACCAGCCATTTGTGGACGGCGGGCTGTGTGGTCGGTAAAGCAGCCTCTCAGGAAGAATGATTGGGATTAGGGATGGGGGGTACTGCCTGTGTGGAAGGACATTCCCAAAGGTAGTGGAAAAGTATGGATCTGGGCAAGCCACAGGTGTTGCAATAAGGAGGGGAGGTGGGGTGAAAGCATGAGAGACGGTAGGGTGAAATAAAGCAGCCCATCTGTGAATGTCGCCATGTGGCGTTGGATAAGCACATGGCACAGCACACGGGCACTTAAGCGTTTCGCCTCCGTCGAAACGCCGCCGCCGTGGTCGGGATCGAGCCTGGGCACGCTGGATCCTGGACCGCAAGGATTGACCTTGTGTATCTGAGAGGAAGGAACCAGCCTATATACTGTGTAGGCAGCTTTGAGACAACTGCGTGTTACCTTACCGATCACCGGACAGTGTTTATATCTGTGAAAAGACTTGAATAGATGAACATTGTGTCTCATCGAAAATTCTTCAATGCTTACAACATGCATAACCAGTGGGGTTTTGGTTTTTTGTTTTTTTTTGGGGGGGGGGGAAGGAAATGGCGCAGTATCTGTCTCATATATCGTTGGACACCTGAACCGCGCCGTAAGGGAAGGGATAAAGGAGGGTGTGAAAGAAGAAAGGAAGAAGAGGTGCCGTAGTGGAGGGCTCCGGAAGAATTTCGACCACCTGGGGATCTTTAACGTGCACTGACATCGCACAGCACACGGACGCCTTAGCGTTTCTCCTCCATAAAAACGCAGCCGCCGCGGTCGGGTTCGAACCGGGTACTCCGGATCAGTAGTCGAGCGCCCTTACCACTGAGCCACCGCGGCGGGTAAAAACCAGTGGGGAACTACAGCTTTCGCTACGTATATCCTGTCATAGCTGAGCTAAGACACAGCCAGTTTTTTTTTGCGACTGAAGGAAGACTCGAAAGGAAAGTGCATGGGCCTGCCCACTGGCTCAGGCTTAGCCACATTCGCTGATAGGTGGAGACACAAAGTATGGTGGGGCAGCCAGAAAAAGAATGTAAACCAATAGGCCGATAGGTGGAGACAGTAGGAGTGTTGAAAAAGATGTGAGAGAAAAAGAAAAAAGGCAGTGCATTCATTCTGCTGCTGACAACGGCTTGTACGATGGGTGCCGCCGCGAACAATTACATTTTCTTGTATAGGGAGTTTGCACGAAAGCCGGCGGCGCTATGCATTCTGGGTAGTCCGCCATTTTGTCGTCCTTGTTAGCAGCCCACGCACCCAGGCCAGGCAGCAGTGTTTTTGTCCGAGTGCCGTATCGTCTTCTACAGTCATCAAAACTAACAAGGGGTTGCATATTCGCCGCCCCGGCGTGCTTTGGAGATGTCGGCAGTTTCGTCAGAGACCTACGTGTCGACTCTGTGCCCGAAAGACCGGGCGCGCTACGAGGAGAAAACAAAACAGTGCGGCGTGGACCCATTCACGCTTCGCGCGGATGACTGCACTGTCGATTTCAACTTGTGGCCGCCCGTCGACATCGCCGATATTCACGAATTTCTAGTTCTGAGAACTCGTTTTGTTACTCGGCAGCAGCTTAAGGCCAGAAAAGCTTTGGAAGGGCACAACTTCCTCACAAGTGTATGGGTACGCGAGCCATGTATGAAAACGGTCGTAGCCGACACAGTGATACCCAAAACACAGGTAAGGACATAAAACCTTTTTTTTCGTGAGGTACTAATTCTTTTCGGTTCCTTTGTCATTTGCGCCCAGGTGAACCACTCGCAAAGTTTGAATAAGCCACCCGTGGACGTGTGGGTCCTCGCAGAAAGCGACGGTCACATTGTGTCGGCTCACTGTACCTGCATGGCCGGCAACGGAGAGGCCTACTCGCATGCTGCTGCCCTGCTATTTTATGTGGAGTGTGGTGTGCGCGCACGTCAAGAACAATCCTGCACAGACGGCCTCAACGCTTTGCTGCCGGCCACCGTCAAGACGATTGATGTGCGCCCGGTGTCGGAAATGGACCTGTCGTCGTCCATGAAAAAACGCCGCCTTAACGACAAGGCATAACCCAGGTGCAGCGATGGGGTCCAGTCTGGGCTGGAATCGTCGAAAAGTTTAGACGGCCGACCTAGAAAATAAATGTACGCGTGTAACCAAGAGTGATCACTTTCGGCAGCAGTTCCTAACTTTCAAATACATTCGAGGCGCATGTTTAGGAAAAACTACGAAGAGTCGCGTCGCGAGGTGCCAGTTTTGCAAAGCGTAAAGCGCGGGTGCAGAAGTAAAAAACAAACGCGCAGTAAGCCGAGAAATCGTTGTACGCACCTGAAACGAAGTGGAGTGCACAGACTTTATACTTGTCTGGATTGGCGTCAGTCTCACTCCTGTTAACACGTGCCAACCACTCGCGTCGGCGTCGATATGAAAGCTGCTTTGCTTTCTCGCACTCGTGCAGGCGTATTTTTGGAATCTTGAAGAACCGGCAGTCGGCCTGTCCTGTTTTCAGTTTCTGCGCTTTGCTTTGGGTTCTGCTGGTGCAGCCCACAACAGCACAGTACATTATAACGCCAGCACTGTTGCACGCACGTACTACGCGAGCGTAAAATCCAACGTGCGCTTCCTGCGTCGGCTCCTACCAAGGACGACAAAATGGCGGACTACCCAGAATGCATAGCGCCGCCGGCTTTCGTGCAAACTCCCTATACGGTTTATGCTTTCACCAACACACACACGCACACAAACGCGCACGCACGCTCGCACACAGATAGACAGAGAGGGAGACAGAGTGATGGACGTCTAGGCAGCGGCACGTTGGCCTCTGCTCATTAGAGAATTATGCACCAGTGTGTAATTTTTTGCGCTGCTGTGTTGTCATTGATTACTTGACTAATTCATATATGGGGCGATCTGACTGCTTCTGTAGTTTTTTGGGGGGTCTAAACACAGGCAATGTCAGCACTGAAAAGTTTGCGCTATATACCGATTATGTTCAGTACGATAGGACGATCTTCGCAAAAGCTTTCTAGTGGCAAATTTTGAGACTTCACCTGCCGGATACCTTTTGCCAGTTTGCAAGTTAGTCGTTTGAAGACATGTAGACGGCAACAAGTATGATCTCGGCCGGAATATGAACTGCACATATGTCCCCCATGCGTGGCTGGCACAGAATTTGCGCAGCAGATATCGACTGCACGCGATAACAGTCCTCAGAACCTGTGTCCTGACCGCAGAGGTGTAGCCGATAATTTCGGCGGGTCCCGCCTCCTGCGCACTGCGAGAGTGACCGCGCGGCCCACCCGATGATGACAAAGGCTATAAGAGGCGGCTGCGAGCGTTGAGTCAATACCTGATCGCCGGTGAGTGTGTGCCGTGCCTACGATAGTACACTACCACTGACGCCAACTACGCGTAACTCTGGGAAAGATATCACAGCTGTGGCTGTGAAGTTTGTAACCTTTCACGTCACAGGGAGGGCTTTGGAGCAGCGTATCACATTCTAAAGCGGGTCGCAGATGCTTTTAGCCGCATTCCTTGAGTCGTTGTCGGCCTATTTACATACGTGGGGAGCGCGGTGTTCGTCCGAATTTCTACTTTGCCTTTGGCGACTGGCCGAGCGCTTCTGTACTGAAGCGTCAAGCCCGAGTCAGGGGTAGAACACTCCGGTCGTGTTCGATTTCAATCACATCAGCTCGCCTGGCGACTGGAGGGGAACTGATACGTAAAACTCAATGATTCCTGCCCACGAATGCACCGCGAAGGATGTGGTTTGGCCGAGTGGTGTGAGCGAACGGTATACGAAGTTGCTCTTTTTTTATTCGACGGCGGTGGTTCGAACACGGTCCGGGGATGAAGTATTTTCTTTTGGATATCGCTTTCATGACGACGATACGGCGCTCTAGTTGGCTTCCTTCCGGCTGCTATGGGATGAATTGGGGCTGACGTCTGTGTTTTCTGAACAATGGTGTATATGAAACTTTCTTACACCTGCCGCGGTTGAATTTCAAAATTTCCAAACCGCTTCTCTGCCTTCAAATAATCAGGACACATTAAAAGGCGCACCACTAGGGCCTCGGAGTATGTCGAGCAACATGGTTGTACAAGGCATGAAACGAAACTTGTGAACAGGATAATGACCGATGTCCTTTCATATTGTATTACTGCCGCATGCGTCGCCACTTGTAGCCGTAAGCTTTGCATCACCATGTGCTGCGAATACAGCGAGCTACACTCCCCCGTGTGGCGGGACCTGTGTGGTGGTGGTGGTAGTGTTTCTTTTATTAAAATAATAGTAAAAAGGAAGGAAAAGATTTTTGCTAGCCCCGGCATCTACCATCGATACTGAAGCACCTAAGCTGGGGAAGCGGAAATAAAGGATAGCAGGCAGAATAGAGAAATGAAATGAAAGAGGTGAGGAGACAGAAAGAGAGGATGGGGGAGAAGTGATATATACAAACTATTTAGGCAATAAGAAATGTGTCCAGGTTGTGCGCGTGATTAGTTCATTTTAGAGGAGTTAAATCACACACGCGCACAGCACTGTGTTGGCTACAACTGGAGTGGGGCGTCCAGTTATTAATCGTTCAAGGTAGAACTCGCGGAGCGTTCGGTCACTGCGTGTAACTACGTGACGGAGAACAGACGGGACGTCAAGCCCGTGTGTTCGAGGAATGCACAGAGGCTCATCAAAGTTCGCTCACGAGTGCGCGCGCTGCCCTGCAGCCACAATAGCGTCTTGATGGAGTCTGGTAGTATGCCCTGCGCCCTATAGGCCGCGAGCATATCGCGACGAGCTTCGGCGAACGCGGCACAGTGAAGGAGCAGGTGTTCTAGTGTTTCCACTTCACCGCATCCGTCACACACATCACTCGTCGAGATTCCGTGACGCACCCATCGTTCCCGGGCCACACGCAGCCAATGCGCGCGCGGAGGATCATTGCACGTTGTGACCCTGTAAGTGCGCGACAGCCGGTGACACTGTCGATGCGCTCACCTCCCGCGATGCGTGGGTCGGGGTGCTGCTTTCAGAGATGGTCGTGGATGGCCGTACGCACGTCCTCCAGCGCAAGGGGCAGATCGCTGGCAGGTAGTTGGTGTGCAGCGGTCGCGAGGTCGTCAGCTGCTTCGTTGCCGGCGATGCCACAGTGACCGGGCACCCACTGTGCACGCATGGCACAACCTCTCTGCGCGAGGCGCTCCATGCGCGAGCGAATTTCCCGCACTAGTGGGGTACCGCGGCCGTTAGATGCAGGCGTCGCAGGTGTCGGCCGCTCGTGGGGAGGGAGGCCGGCACCACCGTTAGATTGCAGGCGGCTGAGGGCGGCGCGGGAGTCGCGCCGCAGAGCACTCCTGGGCGGCGGAGGGCCAAGGGTGAGCAGCAGGTCCAGCTCGAGCCGGATCCCCATCAACTCCGCCGTGGTGAGGGAGCCCAGGAAGGCTGCGTGTTGCTGGCTGTGCAGTCGCAGGGCGGGGATCGTGGCTGCCGCAGCAAGGAAGCAGCTGTTGCGGACCACTGAGCCGTCGGTGTACACGAGGAGATGGTCCCGGAGGTCCTCGTGTATGACGGCTCTGGCCAGCTGCTGCACAGCACAGAGAGGTGTTCTCCGCTTTCCCGCAATGCCGACGATCTCTCGCTGTACCTCCGAGGCAGCAGGCCAGGTCGCTAAGGAGCCGTAGGGGGGTGGGCCTTGTGTCAATTGCTGATACTCGAGCAGCGCCGCGCCCATTCGTAAGCGCGGGTGCGAGCGCATACGCAGCAGCAGCGAGCCGCCGTCTGGTGCGCGGTAAAGCCGGTCGATGTTATTCAATGCCCTGCGCGCTGCTTGGAGCTCAAGTGGCCACGCTCCTGCCTCGGCCAACGTAGCGGCGCACTGCGAGTTTTTGGGCAGGCCTAGGAACACGCGCAGGGACTTGCGGTGCTGAAGCTCGAGTTTCTTCCAGCACGGCTTGCGCACCGTGACGAGCAGCAGCGCATAGAGCACCGCCCCCAAAGCTGCGGCATTGTATAGACGCAGCGCGGCTTGCTGGGAGATGCCCTGGCCTCGAGCGGTGAGCTTGTGCACGGCGGCGGTGATCCTCTTCATCTGCAGACAGGCCTTGGTCGCCGCGGGGCGGAAGGAAAGGCGCCAGTCGATGTCCAGGCCATTTTACAGCACCGATTTACGCCAAGGAATCGGAGTCCCGTCCAGTGACAGTGGCGCAAGGTGCGCACGAGCGCGAAACGCAGGCCATGGCCACCGAATTGTCCGCGCTCAGCGACAGACCAAGGCCGCGCAAGCTGGCATCGATTGCGGTCATGGCTCCCTGAAGGCACCCGCACGCGGAACGCCTCGCCCAGTGGTCCCCGGCACCACAGAGCTATGTCGTCTGCATATATGGACATGTACACATGGTGTTGGCCGCTCGTGGGGAGGGAGGCCGGCACCACCGACATGGCCACATTAAACAGAAATGGTGATAGGACAGAGCCCTGCGGCACGCCCATGTACACCGGGTGAGGCTTGGAGAGCTTACCCCCTACTCGTACGCGCATGGTGCGCCCGCTCAGGAAGCCATGAACGTATCGCAAAAGGCGCCCGCTAACACCAGCCGCCTTCAAGCACCGCGAGAATTGGTGCGCGGTGAACGTTGTCAAAAGCGCCCGAGACGTCCAATAGTAGCAGCAGCGCAACCTGGCCTGCCGCCCTGGCATGCTCCAGCGCTGTAGCAACGACCGATATAGAATTAGCCGTGCACCGCATCAACCGGAAACCCGTCTGCCGCTCGTCAAACAAATCAGCCTCCGCAGCCCGCTCGTTCAGACGCTGCAACGCCATATGCTCCATGAGCTTACCTGCAGCCGATGTTAATGCTACTGGCCAGTATCCGCTCAGCTCCGTAGGTGGGCGCACTGCCTTTCGGATGGGACAAACGACCGCGGTTCGCCAATCCTCCGGTAGCTCCCCGCGTTCCCACACCAGGTTGATCTGCTGCAGGAGGATCTGTCGTTGCTGCGCATGCAGCTTTCGCAGCATCTGGAATGTCACCCCGTCCGGTCCGGGTGCCGAGCGGCGGCAGCAGCGCTGCAGCGCATTGTTCAGTTCCGCCGCGGTGAACGGCGCATCACATGGACCTTCCTAGGCGACGGGCAAGGGACTGGCGTCGCTTCTGGGGCTCTCAGCAGCAGCTATGTTAGCGGCGTTTGCGGGGCTGGGCGGTGCGAATCGATCGGCAAACCGCTCTGCCAATTCTACAAAGCTGAGTCCGCTGGAGATTGCGAGGGCGGCCAGCGGTTGACGGTTTTGCCTGTGGTTCGGTGATGCGCCGCAGGGTGTCAAACAGCCTTCACGAGCTGACATCTTCCTCCATCATTTGGCATAGTGAAGCCCACTGCCGGCGGTATAACTTGTTGGCGTGGCGGCGCGCTGCTGCGTCCAAGCGGTTGTAGACAGTGCAGTCGGCCGCTCTGTCAGTCCGTCGCGCCCGTCGCTCTGCACGATCTCTCTCCATATTGCCGCGAATATTTGCAGTGTTTGTTCGTGTTTCAAATCTGCCGCCACACCACTTTATCGCTTTGTTTGGGACGCAAGACGCGACTAGATTTATCTCGATTGATCGCAGCCAGGCAGAGCTGATTCTACGTTGTTCCGGAATGTTCTAGTAACTTTGCGCTCTTTATCTCGAAAGTTCGCTATCAGCTTTAAATTGAGCACGGCCGACAGCGGCGGGCATTCTGTTCGACGACCGCCGAGCGCGCTTGTCGCTTCGCCGCCACCGAGTAATTCAGTCCATTTTGGGTGCAAGTCAGACCAATAAATAGTTCTTTTAGAAGACCCTTTCGTCCGTCTTCATCGCTGCTTCGACTGCCGTCACCACTACGTGACATCTGGTGGAGGTGCGGGGTAGCCTTTCATGTTCCGGACGCCCCCTTCAAGTCGTGAAGCCAGCCCTGAGCGCTTCGCACCCGAGGACGAGCCAGCAGCTCAGCGAGCCAGCCGAAGTCTCCAGGAAGAGGAGCCTAAGTTCGGGCACCTGCCGGACCGCACAAGAAAGCGAAAAGACGCGGCTACGAGCACCGCAACCTCGCCGAAGATGTCGACACCGATCATACTGCAGCAGCCGCGGGTGCCGCCAACTTTCGAATGGATCTCTAGACGAAGACCCTGAAGAATGGTTAGATCTATTTGAGCGCGTGGCGTCATTCAACAAGTGGGATGCGGCAAAAATTGGACACGTGTTATTCTCATTGGATGGCTCCGCACGCACGTGGTATGAAAACTACGAGTCGTCCTTTACGACATGTGAGCTATTCAAGAGAGAACTATTGATGGTATTCACCAGTGTCGTGAGGAAAGAAAGAGCCGAACGACTCCTCGAGTTCAGGATCCAGCATCCGAATGATCCCGTCCGTGGTTACGTCGTTGAAAGTTCAGTTTTTAATGCGCGGCGTAAAAGAACAACTCTTTGCAAGCCTCGTACGCCAGCCGCCAAAAACAGTCGAGGAATTCATGCAAGAAGCCTGCACGATTGAGAAGACCCTCGACGTCCGAGCTCGGCAGTACAATCGTCCTTCCTCTGCCTGTGCAATCCGTTCGGACACGCCGGCCACCACCAGCGGCAGCTTGCGGGAAGTTATCAGCGAAATCGTCCGAGAGGAGCTACGCCGATTACTGCCATCCTCCCCACAGTCACAAGCAGCGACTCTGGTGGACGTGATACGAGAAGAAGTGCAACAGGCACTTGGCACCCCGACGGCCACAGAACCCCAGGCCATGACCTACGCCGCTGAAGTAAGGACTGCCCAGCCCCAATGACAACCCCCACGTCCTTCCCGATATGAGCCACTTGTTCTACAACGCCGCCTCCCAGCCCCCGCCCGCCCAGCCTATGACCGACGCTCAAGCCCCAGGAAATGCGACGCCTGGAGGACTTCCGACAACCGGCCGTTGTGCTTCCATTGCGGTGAGACCGGCCATATTCTTCGTCACTGCCCGTACCGACGTATCGGTCTTCGAGGATTTGCCATTAACGCCCCACGACCACGCTTCGGACAACGTCCGCAGGAAATCGATGAGTACCTGCGTCGAGAAGAGTAAACGCCGAACCGCTTTTCGCGCTCACCATCGATGCCAACCTCGCGCTTTGCGTCGCCACACCGCAGCTACGCAACCGCGGTACGAGGAAGGTCTCCCAGCCCCCGTAGGGGAAACTGAAGGCAGCAACCTCTGGAGGTGAGGTTGTTTAAGAGCGAAACGCCGAAGATCCTCGACCGACCACGCCCCATGAAGACGCTGCACCCACGACGCCGCATGAAGAACCGGCACTCGCTGCACCGACGGCGCACGCAATGAGAACCCCGACCACGACGCAGGCTGCCTTGAAAACGACGCCGCCACCCAGAAGAGCTTCGACCACACGCCCCACCCGCGACTCGCATACGCGACGAAGCCGTGACCCGACGCCAAGAACGACGTGCAATGCAAGAGCCAGGTCCTCTGACTTAGAAGTGACTATCGACGACCGGAAAGTTACCGCTCTAGTAGACACAGGAGCCGATTACTCGGTGATGAATGGAACATTCGCTGCGCAGCTGAGAAAAGTCACAACGGCTTGGGACGGCCCACAAACTCGCACCGCAGGGGGCCACCTCATTACGCCATCAGGACGATGCACAGCGCGAGTGACTGTCAAAGGACATACCTATCCTGCGGCCTTTGTTGTGCTAGCGCAATGCTCCCGCGAAGTGATCTTGGGTATAGATTTCCTTAATGAGCATCAGGCGATCATCGACCTGCGATTCAAGCTGATCACGCTTTCGACGGACGGAACCATCGCTTCGATGAAAACTCGGGAAAATCACGTTGCCCTGAGTGTCCTGGAGGAAGAAGTGAGCGTACCACCCGATCAAGCGTTATCCTGAACGTAGGCGCCACGAAAGCCATTAACGCTGAAGCCATCATCGAGGGCAACATGCAGTTGCTCCTAGACCGAGGAATGAGCATCGCAAGAGGCATCGCCCATTTGCGCAATGGCCAGGCCGAAGTACTGCTGACTAACTTCAGTGAAGAATACCGGCACATTAACAGAGGAACGACGATTGCTTTCTTCGACGAAATATCTGACGTACGAGACTCCTTTGCCCTCTCCGACCCCTCCGCAGAAGATTCGCTTGATTAAGAGAACTCGCCCACTTTCTACATCAACCCAGCCCTGCACCGGAACAGACAAGACCAGATCCGCAATCTGCTTCAAAGCTACAGTGAGTGTTTTTCGACATCGCCGAAGGTGCGACAGACGCCAATTGCCAAGCATCGCATTATAACGGATCAACACGTCCGACCTCTCCGTCAAAGCCCCTACCGTGTGTCACCGCGAGAACGACAAGCCATCCGGGACCAAGTCGAAGAAATACTTCGCGACGACGTCATCCAGCCTTCAAACAGCCCATGAGCGGCACCGGTTGTTCTAGTGAGAAATAAAGACGGCGCACTTCGATTCTGCGTGGATTACCGCCGCTTGAACAATATAACAAAGAAGGACGTCTACCCCTCCCCCGCGTCGACGACACACTGGACCGACTCTGCAACGCCAAATATTTCTCAACGATGGACCTCAAGAGCGGGTACTGGCAAATTGAGGTGGACGAAAAAGATCGCGAGAAAACAGCATTCATCACTCCGGGTGGGCTGTTTGAGTTCAAGGTAATGCCATTTGGTCTCTGTTCCGCACCCGCGACGTTTCAGCGAGTAATGGATACAGTGCTGGCAGGCCTGAAGTGGAAAATTTGTCTGGTATATTTAGATGACGTCGTTGTCTTCGCCTCGAACTTTGAAGAGCACCTCAAAAGACTTCGAACAGTACTAGACGCAATCAAGTCGTCTGGCCTAACCTTGAAAGCAGAGAAATGCCACTTTGCTTATGAAGAGCTGCTGTTTCTAGGATACATCGTTAGCAAGGAAGGAGTACTCCCAGAGCCGCAGAAAACAGCTGCTATTGTACAGTTTCCACCTCCGGCCGATATGAAAGCTGTGCGCAGATTTCTCGGACTGTGCGCATACTACCGAAGATATGTGAAAAACTTTTCGCTCATCGCTGAGCCCCTGACCCAACTGACGAAGGCAGACGTGCCGTTTAAATGGGAAGCACCGCAAGCAGAAGCCTTCAAGGAACTTCAGCGTCGATTACAGTCCCCACCGATCCTTGCGCATTTTGATGAAAACGCCGATACTGAAGTTCATACCGACGCAAGCAGCGTGGGACTAGGCGCCGTCCTCGTTCAAAAAAGCGACAGGCTGGAGAAAGTCATCGCATACGCTAGCCGTTTCGTTTTCAAGGCCGAGGCTAACTATTCGACAACTGAGAAGGAGTGCCTTGCCATCATCTGGGCTACGTCAAAATTCCGCCCCTACCTCTACGGACGGCCGCTCAAGGTGGTCAACGACCACCACGCGCTCTGCTGGCTTGCCAATTTGAAGGACCCCTCTGGCCGATTCGCTCGATGGAGTCTGCGTCTCCAGGAATTTGACGTCACCGTCGTTTACAAGACCGGACGCAAGCACTCTGACGCCGATTGCCTCTCACGAGCCCCTGTATATGCACCGCCGCCGGACGACGATGAGGACGCCTTCCTGGGACCCATCAGCCCCAGCTCTCTTGCTGAACAGCACCGCTCGGACCCCGACCTAAAAGGCCTCATCGAGTACCTGGAAGGCAAGGTTTCTTCACTCCCCGCTTCATTCAAGCGAGGACTGTCTTCCTTCTGTGCGCAGCATGAGGTCCTTGTGAAGAACTTTACAGCGAACAAAACAACCTACCTCCTTGTTGTACTTACTTGTCTCCGCGAAGAAGTTGTACAGGCTTCACACGACGAGCCGACAGCTGGACATCTAGGGTTTACTCGCACCCTCCGCCGCATTCAAGACAAGTATTACTGGCCCCGACTGTCTGCCGATGTCGCACACTATGTGAAAACCTGCCGAGATCGTCAGCGACGAAAGACTCCTCACACACGACCAGCAGGATATCTGAGCCCCATTGAACCTCCCTCAAGGCCCTTTCAGCAGATTTGCATGGACTTGCTTGGCCCTTTTCCAACGTCAACATCTGGAAATAAGTGGATCATCATAGGGACCGACTACCTGACCCGCTACGCCGAGGCGAAAGCCCTGCCGAACGAAACAGCAGCAGAAGTCGCCAAATTTTTCGTGGAATGCATTCTTCTTCGACACGGAGCCCACGTTGTGCTCATCGCGAACAGAGGAACATCATTCACCTCGGAACTAACGCAAGCCATCCTGCGTTACAGCCAAACCAGCCACCGGAGGACAACTGCAGACCATCCGCAGACCAACGGACTGACCGAGCGCCTGAACAAAACCATCGCCGATATGCTCGCCATGTATGTCGATGCCGAACACAAAACCTGGGATGTTACGTCGTCTTCACCTACAACACCGCAGTGCAGGAGACCACCCAGATGACGCCTTTTAGGCTCGTCCATGGCAGGGAGGCCACGACCACGCTAGACGCCATGCTGCCCAACGTTACAGAAGAAGAGAACGTCGACGTTGCCGCCTACCTTCAACGTGCTGAAGAAGCTCGAAGGTTTGCCAGATTACGGATCAAAGATCAGCAGCGGTGCGACGCCAGGCGCTACAACCTATGAAGACGCAATGCGGAATACAAGCCAGGAGACCAAGTCTGGGTGTGGACGCCCATTCGCCGCCGTGGATTGAGTGAAAAGCTTTTGCGCCGCTGTTTCTGCCCGTACAAGGTTTTTCGTCGGCTGGGTGAACTGGATTATGAAGTCATCCCTGACGCAATGACTGCATCCCAGCGACGCCGCGTACGACCAGAAGTTGTCCATGTAGTCGGTCTGAAGCCGTAATATGCGCGCTAAAGGCCGCTGCATTTCCATGCTCTATTTTCGCACGATTCGTTTTTTTTTCTTACTAGTCGCATTATTTGTTTTAATGCATCGGGTCGATGCTTCTTTGAGAGGGGAGTAATTCCGCGAATATTTAGTGTTTGTTCGTTTTTCAAATCTGCCGCCACACCACTTTATCGCTTTGTTTGCGACGCAAGACGCGACTAGATTTATCTCGATTGATCGCAGCCAGGCAGAGCTGATTCTACGTTCTTCCTGAATGCACTAGTAACTTTGCGCTCTTTATCTCGAAAGTTCGCTATCAGCTTTAAATTGAGCACGGCCGACAGCGGCGGGCATTCTGTACGACGACCGCCGAGCGCGCTTGTCGCTTCGTCGCCGCCGAGTGATTCAGTCCATCTTGGGTGCAAGTCATCCCAATGAACAGTTCTTTTAGAAGACCCTTTCGTCCGTCTTCATCGCTGCTTCGACTGCCGTTACCACTACGTGACAATATTAGGTGTGGGCTGCCCTGCCCTTACCTCTGCTCGTTGGGTGGCTGCGAGAGCGCTTCGGACTAGACTTGAAAGGAAATCTGCGCCAGTGGCCGCCGCCTCGTCGACCGCCCGCCTGAACGCACTCCAGTTGGTAATGGAGTAGGCACGTTTGGGGCGCGCCTCCAACGCAGTGGGTTCGAGTAGGATGGAGTAATGATCCGAGCCCCAGAGAGGTGGTGATCGGCGCCATGTAGCCTCGATGCCTCTGGATGCGAAGGCAACGTCGATGCTGGAGCCGGTTGTTCCGCGTCGTCGAAAGGTGGGCTCGCCGGTGTTCAAGGGGGTGAGTCCCAGCTGCGTTGCTGCGTCGTGCAGGTCGTATCCACGCGCTGAGTGGCACGCACTGCCCCGCGCACTATGGTGGGCGTTAACATCACCACAGATGATTTGGCGCGGGGCACAGCACGAAGACGTCGCACGAAAACACAGCGCGTTCCACGCGACAGCTGGATGCACATAAACACTGGCCACCGACGTGTCAACACCACCGACGCGCACTGTCACCACCACGCACTCCTGGGGGTCAGATGTCGCCGCCGCCGAGACGACGAGGCTGTGCTGGACGTCCTGCCGCACGTATATCGCGCACCTTGATTTCCCGGGGCGATGAGATGTGACACAACAGGGCACCGCGGCACAGGTGGGCTCCTCGGACGTGGTGGCTGAGTGGTAGCCAATGTAGCCAGGTAGCCGCTTCTGGGGCTCGCCGTCATGTGAACGTACGTACGTCTCCTGCAGCGCGATAACTTCCGGCGAATCCTGTGCGATGCGAACTCGCATTTCGGCGTACCGCGCCGCAAGTGAGCGCACGTTCCACTGCAGGATGGATGGTATGCGGGAGGGAGTCCGGCGGCTAGCCATCATGCTGGCTTATCTGTGCGGGAGCACCCGCTGCTTCTAATCAAGCCCGGTGTCCATCGGTGCCCTCCGGGAATAGTGCGCTGAGGACGCGCAACGCCAGCTTTAGGCGCGCGATCTACGCGTCCCGTGCGTCAGGGGGCTGGCCGTGAGAAGCGGCCGCAGGCTCGGGCCGCGCTGTACGGGACGCCGGGCAACCGGATCGCTGCTGCCGCTGCCGGCGCTGCCGTTGCTTCTGTGACTGCTGCTGCTGGGGTGTTCCCCTGACAGCCTGCGCATAAATAAGAGCGCGCGGCGTCTGCTGGTGTTGCTGGGCTGGGGCCGCTGTCTCAGCCTGGACGACGGCTCGGACAACCCGCCTGGACATCGGTGCCATGGATGTGGCCATTAAAGTGGTCACGTGACGCTCACGCTGCCAGTGCGGGCACGCTGGGTCAATGGCTGCGTGCCGCCCCCGTGCAGTTAATGCAGCGGGGCTTGCTCGCGCAGGTACCAGGCTCGTGCGGCCCGCCGCAGCGCGTGCATCTGGCAGGAGTACGCCACACCTCAGTGGCATGCCCCAGGCTGACGCAATTGGCACACTGGAGCGGCCGTGGATGGCAGGGGCGGACCGCGAGCCTGCGCTTGAATATGGTGTGAACGCCGGGGGTGTCGGCGCCGCAAAACGGAGAGCGAGTGTGCTGCCCGACAGAGACGCCGACACCATCGGTACCGTTGAATCCGCCGCCGCTAGCAGCTCCTCTGCCGTCCTGCGCCCGTCTACACCAAAGACCAGGCCGGAGCTTTGATTCCGAGGAGGAGGATCCTTGGCGCAGACCGGCACACCGCGGATGACGGCCGTGGCTAGCAGGGCCTGGAGAGCATCGCTGCTCCCCGCGACCACTGCCACCACATTCTGCCGCATGTTTAGCCGGACGGCGAGGACGCCCGGGCAGGATCCGATCTCCTCGGCCAACTCCCAGCCCTGTTCCCTGGTGAAGGCGGTGCCCCGGTTCGCCGGCCGAAACAGCACCGTCCCCACCAGGCTGGACGGGATCTCCACGGCAGCCGCGGCTCGCTCCAGGGCAGCTCTCCGACGCCGCCGCGCCTTGGTAGTGATAATGCGCCACAGGACCAGGCTGGCCCCAGCATCAGCGTCGCCTCTGTGTGCGGCGCATTGCTGCGGAGCGCCGCGGAGTTGGGCGCGCTCGTTGCCAGCAGACGAAGCCCCAGCCGCAGCCTGGTTTCGTGCGGCGGGATTTGGTGAGGTCGTACCCGGTTTTCTTCCGGACGCCGTCGCCCCACCAGCAACAGCAGCAGCATCAGCAGCGGGCTGGAGGTTGGCTCCATGGGGCTCGTGCTGGGAAGGCCCTGCTCCTTCGAGTGTGGAGGGAGAGCGAACAGTGACGGTGGGGGGGCTTCGAGCTTCCCGCTTGGCCACCGCGATGTCCCTTTTGGTTTCCGAATCCCTCTCCTCCTCAGACCCTGTTGAGCGTCGCCGTTTCCGGAGAGCAGACTCGTCCATTGGGGTGCAAATGCTCTCCTCGGCTGCAGGTGTCCGCGGTGAGCCCGCAGCAGCAGCATCAGGGGAAGAGGGCATCACAGCGGTTCCCCAAGAGCAGCAATGGCGGCAGAAAGCGCAGGGGTGGCCAGAAATCGCGGGGAGGGAGCCGCCATGGAGTTCTGCGTCTGGTGAGCGAGCGCTATGGCGTTCCTCAAGGCTAGAACGCCTGGGTCCGCCGGCGACACGTCCAAGGTCCCGATGACGGACTCAATGTACTCCGAGGTGGTGATGAGCGCCGCCGTCAGGCACCTCACCGTGTCCCGCAGATCAGCGATCTCGGCCTGCATTCGCCGAATGATGCTGGACGACCTTCCTCTGGATGGCGTTCGTCTCCGTGATCGTGAGCGTGAGCAGCCTGCCGTGCGTTGCTGATTGTCACCGCCGAACACAGGCCTTCGCTCGTTCACGGTGTCTGTGGCCTCCATGGGGAGACCCGGCAACGCCGCGAAGCATTAGGCCCAGCGTACGAAGGAGCAGAGAGCTAAAAAACACGTCCGCTCGCTTCGAACGCCCACCGAAAAAGCCCTCTTCTGGTGTGGAAAACAAGTTCATTCGCATCCGACATTAGGACGAAATGGGTGTCTTTACATTATGTAAAAATTATATTTTTCAGTGAACCCTTGTATAACAAAGTATTAAATTGAAACTGAACGAGTTTTAGAATACGACGAAATTTTACAGTTTCTATGGACTTTTAGCGGCTAAATATTTTTTGTGGCATTCGATGACTGCTTGCCGAAATAAACGAACAGGCTGACGCGCAGAGAACACAGAGCAGTACTACTAAAAACATATCTTTTCTATTCGGCAGTCTCGTTTAATCAATGGTGGACGGCGTCTTGCGAACCATGATATCGGCGATACGGTAACTAGTCAGTACTAGAGCACTGCGCGGGATCTGCCGACGCGAAAGACTCGGTTCGGCCCAGCCCGCGGACGGAGCCGGGCCGGGCCGGGCAATGGGTTGTTTTGAAGGGCCTGGGCCGCAGGCTGGGATCGGGAAATTCGCTTGGCCTGGGCTGAGCCTGGGCTTGAAGTTGCGGACTTGTGTCGGGCCCAGGCTGGGCTCGATGCCATATATGAAGAAGCTCTGTACACCTTTTAATTTATTATTGAAGGGTGAAGAGCACTTGGGGCGTTCTAGAAGGATAGAATGGTTCCATGGTGTTGGCTTAAAATAAAATTACTCTGCGCTTATTTACGTTTGGTGTTTGGTATAGTTGAATTTTCTTCTGCCTGCGTTAGTTTAAAAATATGAACGATACTGATTTTTTTTAGCGTCTCGGAAAAGAACTCCGGGCACCAAAGTCTGTCTAGTCGATTAGTTTTTGTTGACGCGGATGAGTGAAAGCTTACTTATAGACCGACTTTATTAGCGTCACTCACGCTGATGTGTCCAACTACCTTCCGACACGCATGCCTGCACGTGCTGAACCGCCCCCCCCCCCCCAAAAAAAAAAACAACTTATATATGCCCTAGGAAAATACCATTCGAGAAGATAATATTGGTTTAGAACACTTCGGGCGTTCAAACACGTGCTACGCATTTAACAGGCACGTTTGCTTCTCTCCTCCATTGGAATGCAGCCAGTGAAGCCATGAATTCAAGCCTGTAAATCATGCTCAATTAAAAAAGAATAAATGACATTGCCACAGTTTCGAGGACGTTTTATTGTTTATGTCGGAGGCCGTAAAAGATGAGTGATTAAAAGTCTAGAGGTAACGCAAAATTTATTGTGCGTGCATGCCATCCTTTTCAATTGGTTCCCAGAACTTCGAAGCTATTCAAAGACAATATCAGTGTTCAAAAAGGCGAGTGAGCTGACGAAATTTGTCTTGAATTGTTTTAGTGTTTACCGGGTCATTTTTTAGTCGTTATTGTGATATGAGCGCCTTGCTTACTACTTCATCACCTGTGTAGCTGGGGACTACTTGCACACAGTCAGCAGTTCGCCGCTGGAACGGTTCGGGAAAGGGCACGGTCCAGGCCGGTCTTCACGTCGAGCATCGCGGGCCGAATTTGGGATCTGTAAAGTGATAATGCAGCAGGCCCGACCCGGAGCCCGGCCTGAAGCCGCGGGCCTGGATCGGGCTCGGGCTTCGAGACTCGGGCCTCAGAATGCGGCCCATGCAGCCTTACTACAGTGACTGGACATTATGCATGCTGAGTCGCATAGGCGGCACGCGATGCAAAAATGAGCGTGACGTTACCCTTTGTGCAGCAGCTGTATGTGTGTTCCGACTGCTTCAAGTGACGACAAATGAAAAACGATGCACTCACGCATTATATTTTTGCGTCGGGAATACTGTCGAACTAACAAAGAAGCAATTCAGTATAATTTTATTTTTCGTAAGTTAGAGGCTTCCTTGTTCTCTGTTTTTACAACCGCGGGTGTACAGTTCGACGAGTCGAAAACTTTTTGGAAGTATTGTAGAGCTTTTGAGTCTTTGCCTCATTCCACTGCCTCATAATAATTATTGAAGCAATTTTCAGTTCTAATACAAGTTGTCTAATACATCCATGAGATAAAGTAAGCGTATAGACCATATTTTAAGTAATTTTTCGAAGCCATTGGTACAAGGGTGTAGAGTTTTTCCATAAGAACAGTTCTCAAGGCGGCTTGGAAGTGTTGTCCTTCAATTTGTACAGTAATTATTAGAGCAGTTTTGATACTTGCATGCATGTGAGGCATGCGCCCAACTTCAGCCTTATAAACGATTGACTGAAACGCATACGTTTTATTAAAAGTGGAGTTCAAAGCACTAAGTTAGTTTTAGAAATACTATCAACAAAATAATACTGATGATTTCTATCAATGATGCCAGCAGCCTCTTATGTCGGCAGAACGTCTGCGGATGGCAGCGCCACTGCAAGCATAGTGGCGGGATCGGTTGTGTGATTTATTTTTCGGGAATGTTTTAAAAAGATTTTCAACCGAGGCTAAACAATTTACTCCACTTCACTTTATTGAAAGAGTGCAAAGTAGACTGCTTTAAGTGCATATGAACCAATAACAACTGCCAGTTATTTACAACTGCGGTTATTGCCTCCAGGCGTATGATCTTAGCGGCAACGTTAAATGATAACATGGCGCTACATTTTACTCCTACCTGAGATGTCAATTTGAGATATATTTTTCCGCAGAAATCGCGAGTTCTGCCCTTGTATTTCCAGCATGGAGCAACTTCTACCGGAATACGCGAAATTTTTTTATTCGTCTCTGACCAACATGGTCGTGGGCCAACTAATCCAGCTTACACGCTTCCGATAGAAGACTATGGCTTTAAAAATTCTCGAATGAGTAAATCTTGCAGGCAGAGCATGCAACACCGTTTTGTGTCAGCATTTCAGACGATGACGAAATCACCGAATAGAGCCTCAACGGCGTTGAGGCTTCTCCGCAGCGCACTGCGCCAGGGAAGAGACACAGTGATGACGTCATGTACGGCGGCGCTACGTTTCAAACGAGAAACAGTTAACTGCTGGAAATAGAAAAAACAAACTTCACCGGAGGAAAAACCCCACGGAGCGTTGTTTGGGAGCATCGGATGATGCACGGCTAGATGTGAGCGAACGATGCGGCAATTTGAAATCTCGGCATTAATGGCGTCATCATGAGCTTCTCCGCACTTCTACGTTCCCTTCGCAGTTAAGAGCAGCGACAACATTGTCATTGTTTTAACCGGCGATTCAGTCGCCATTTTTACTCAAACGCAATAATACTTAGCATGCTTTGCGTAGAAGCCTCACACATTCTAATCCTTGAACCTCGTAAAATTAAAAAAAAAGAACCATTCTAGCATCCCGTTAACGACAGCTCCCATTAGTTATGACATTTTTATTGTATGGAACATTAATTAAAATGTAAATTGAGAAAAAAGGAGGGTTTTTGCGTAGCATATATCTTTTCCTCGTTTTTCTTGGTTTTATTTGGAAATGTTACGCCAGTTTTAGAAAACATTTCTGTTTGTGTGCCTGCGTGCGCTGCAGAATATAGCGCCAGTAATAAAGTCCCGGCCTGATTTCGGAATGAAGGTATGACAAACTGGAGCCTATCGTGGCATTGATAGGCGTCCATATGTAGAGAGAAAATTAAGTTTTACGCTATTTGACAATAATTATTTACATTTTTCGTTCTAGGAGAGCAACAGTACAAAATAGTTCTGTGCTTTCTTGTGTATTTCCCAGTAAATGACGTCACAAAAATACATCCTTCAATAAACACTTAAATTAAACGATAAAGAAGCGGTTTATAAGTAATGGGTATAATGGAGGCATGGATGTATTGCCTTCGGAAGCACCCATGAAGATTGTGTGTCGAATATTTCTCATTTACGAAGCAAAAAGTTTCCCCTGAAGTAATATATAAAAAATTCTACCTCTTTCGTGCTGAGTATGTCAATATGTTGTGATTCCGCAGTAACTAAGCAGCCATTGCATGCGGCTAATTGAAATTAAATGCGCTTAACAGGCTCCGTCGAGCACTGCACAAAACATGAGTAGCAACTTCTTGCTGCTCAAGCGAGGTTCGCACAGAACAGTTGTGCGGACGATTCGTTGTCTTCGGCGTGACAAAATTTGCCAATCTTCGCCAAAACCAGAGTACGTGACCGCTGAACAGTGTCACGCAGCTGGGTGAAATCAGCCCGCTGCGCTTCGGCAGATTTGCAAAGGTCATTGGGGTTCCCCTCATCTCCGAAGTTCTTACTGCAGCATGCGCGTGGTCCACGGCAAGCGCGCTGTGCGCAATATAGTTTTCATTTTCGTGGCGTGGCCGTTTTGTGGGACCATTTGACAGTGAGTTTGGTGCGTTTGACTGTAACAACATTCCAGAAGTTTTAAAAGGACAATATGAATGACAGCGATGGAAAACGAAAGAGAAAGACGAAGTCCACTTACCCAAAGACGGTCATGATCAGTATGTACTGATAGTCTTTCGGTCTTTCCTGCGGTCTTTCCCCATAACACAGTTCTATCCCTCCAACCCTCAGTTCACGATGCCTCCGCAGGACTCCGCGAAAAACTAGGGTTTCGGAATAGTCAGGACATGCTCAATTTTCAAAAAGTAGAAAAGAGTAAAGGCGCGCTCACACTAGCGGGAAGCTTCCCGCAGCGACACAGCGTCAACGTCGACGCTGCCTCGCAGCTGCTCAGAATGACGCTCACACTGCGCGCTTTTTCTCGCTGCGGTTGTCTTGGAATGTGGAGAGAGGAGGCGCTGAGGGAGGACCCGAACGAGCAGAAAGAGAAGGGGATAGTCACGTGACACCAGAGAAGACTGGAAAGCGCACACTTTTCTCGCGTCGTCGTCGTCGGCAAAGCAGCCGCCGAGTGCCCGGCCGGCCGGCCGAACGCGCGCAGCCTCCGCCTCCGCCGACGGGGTCACTGAACTGGGACCGACGTCACGGTTCACGGTCGGCGCCCATTGGCTGTTCTCTTCAGCGGCACGGGAAAAATAGGTACCAAACCCATCGCTCCGCGGGACGGCAGATCAGGCTGTCCGCGGAAGAAAACCGGCTTGCGCGGGAAGCGGCACGCGGAAAACGTCCTGCGTTGCGCGTTTTCCCGATAATGTGAGCGCGCCTTAAGAGATGACCAGTGGATTGGTGGAGCGCGTGAAGAGAGGAGTTTATAAATGTGAAGTAAATTGGCAGTTAATCCAAGAGATTGAGCACGCTAGGAATTTATGGCTCAGTTACGTTTGTCACCATCCGATACGAAGAGGAGGCTAAGAGGAGGAGGAGGAAAAACTTTATTTTAAGGAAAAAATTTGCTTTGGTTTAGCTCTGGTTGAACCTGGGAGGAAGCGAGAGCTACAGGCCATGACTACGCTTAGGCTTCGCGGTGGTTAGCGATGTAATATTACTGACGATTTACTTGGCTAGTCTCTGTCTATGCTTGGAGAAAGACACATGGTTAAGCAATGGTTGAAACTTTATTTATCCAAATGTTTAACTTCGCGGTGGCGAAGGCAGCAAGACAAATAGAACAAGACAGTGCAGCAAGATTCGTGATCTACGCGGACGAAGTATCAGGACAATGATTTTGAGTCAGTCGATCACATGCATACAAGCCGAGCTGCAGGCAGCGGTGCATAGCCTGGAGACCTCACTAACAGAGCAGGGCCTTGAACTGGCACCTGATAAGACTGATTTTCTCAGCATTGATGACAGGGCTCGTACTAACGAGTGCCAACAGTTGCATCTTCTAATTGGCAGCCTAGGTGGTCGCATCTCATAACGGATCACTCAAGCTTCTCGATGTGCCCGTCAGCAGCTGTAACAGTCCTCGTACTGGGATCAAACGCCTCAAGAGCACCTGGAACAGTACCCTACATCTAATCGCTCGTATGTCAAACAAGTACGGTGGTGCAAACCAGGAGGCTTGTCAGACGCTGGCGAGTGCGGGAGCACTTGGCAAGATTCTCTACAGCATCCCTTCGTACGTACTGACCACGAAAATCCACGAAGACCTATCTCGTCTGCACAGGGCCACGTTATGCACCTTAACAGGTCTACCACGACATACGCGCATCACGGCTCTAGAGGAAGCGGTGGCCCTTCCTCCGATATACAAAATCATTGAGGAAGCCGCAACTCGGCACGAAACACGCAGAACTTGCACGAAAGAGGGACGTGCTTTGGAACGCTGGGCCGCCAACTCTCGGCAGCGGTTGATTATGAAGGCCAGCCGGCTCCGCCCTGGCTTCATCCACACCTCGGCCGCTACAGACGTGCGGCTCCTACCAGAGCACATAAGGCGGGACGGCTCCACCTAGCTCGACACACGGCCGCTGATAGAGAACAAAATGAGGAGGACATTCTTAGATGCATCCCTGAAAGACGGCGCCATATCAATCGCATGGCGGAGCCGTGAGGATATCAATTTCAACGGCTGCCGTAGTATTCGTGCACCCGATGGGTTCATAAAGGAAGGGGAGCTGCTCGCTATATATGGCGCTCTACTGCAGGTGGAAAACGATCTGGTTGGCAATCAATTGCTACAAACTGACATCGCGCAAAATTCGAATACTCTCTGATTCACAAGAAGAGATACGCGAGCTCCACAAACCATTCCCGGCCCACCCAATTCCTCAGCAGATTACTACTATAATCAGAACCCTCTCAACACTCAACGGGCGCATACGCTTCGCGTGGATCCCTGGACACACGGGCGATGACGACGGGAACCGGTGCGCTCACAACGCGGCTCGGGAGAGTGTCTCGTTCCTTCCTCCGCTGGGATACCGCGCAGATACCAACGACCCTGCTGATATGTCCAACAAATTGGCTGTTCTAACGTGCAGACTAGAGCGTGCCAAACAGAGTAGCCGTGCATGACTTCAGGTCGTTACACCACCGGGTTACCTTGATACCTCACCTGCTCTCACACGGCATGAGCAGATCTTCATTAATAAGATAATCGCTGATGCCACCTGCACGCCAAACATCATCCGTAAATGGCTTACCGGCCCTCGCTGGCATCCATGGGGCAATATTGACGTTATGGAGTGTCCGTACTGTGGCTGTAGGTGTCGTGCTGACCTGTGCCACCTAGTTTAGAATTGTTCAGAGTTCTGCAAGGGACGCGACGCCCTCGTCGCCAAGCATGGTTTTCCCACCGATGGCGAGGAATTTCGTGCATTGAACTGAACCGGAGCGAATGGCATATGGGGAAATATTGGCAAATTTGCTAAGTGGCCTCTACAAAGGAGTGTATAGCGTGGCTAGACCACTCATGCTGTCCCTTCTTGTATCAGTAGACCCCTACTTTTGCCTTCCTTAACAACCCTATTCCCCAACAAACGGCATTGAGCCTCCCTTTCTAAATAAACATCTCATTCATTCATTCATTCATCCCAGTGAATACGCTGAATGGGCGATTAGCTACGGACAGGGGATAATTGAGGGGCCTTACCCACGATGCCTCCCCACCCCCGTCTAAAGACGCCAGTTCGTATGCCATTATATGTTTGGTCGCCCTCTCCTGTGGGCTCGGAGCGACGACGCCGGTAGACGAGGAGATGACGCGACGACGAACAAACGCTTCGGCTCGCCTCTCGCTACGCCGAACCGTTGCGAACACACAGCGACAGCCCGCCTCCCTCTACTACGCATGCGCACAAGTGACGAGGCGAGCGGCGTCTGCTCCACGAAGGGCGCAATGGCGGAGTGACGTCATGCCAGACGGCGGTCCAAGCGCCGATGCCTGCCAGCTGCGGCGGTTGCTAGGCAACGGCTCAAGGTCGGTACGACCACGGCCGAGGTGCATCCACGGCTAAAGTGAAACCATGCTGAAGAGGCGAAGCGGCTGGCGTAGTGTAGCTCTCGCTACAAAAACAAAACGTCCTGAAGGGTGGGCTTCTATTTGCACAAGAGTCCACGGGCCTGGGCTTCACGGAGACCCTCTGTCGAAAAGCCGTGTTTGGCCAGCTGGATGTGCAGCTCCCAGAGCAGCCTTCCATGAGCAGGGGAATGGGTTGGGTATAGAGGGATATGCCATGGGTGGGGAGGATTAAGGAAGCATAAGGTAAAATGTAGCAGTTTGCTTGCAGTTGACGCCAGACCGCACTGTGTTTTGAATCCAGTGTACGGTGAAATGGCGGGAGGGTGAAGCGGTTGTTTTTGTAATGAGTGCTGATCTGATGGTATGTCAGTAGAGCCCGTGAGGTTTCGTGCATTGGTTTTGTTGTCCAATCATCCGGGGCCCGGAGGACGGTGCTAGAGCGAGCGAATGAGTGAGGATTATCTGTCTGGTCGTACGTCATGCGGAGAAGCCAACCGAAACAGGTATTATCATTGTTGCGCGTGCGAATTTACTGCGGCTCGTATCGTCTACAGCGCCAAGAAAACAGGGCTAAATACTCGGAATAACCTCTCCCTATTATTTCTGCTATTCCTCCCATATCCTATTTCTTTGCATCGATGGCAATGCGGGACAGGGAATGGACGGCTGCGCTTTGTCAAGGCTGGTATATTTGGATGATGCAGTCATGTTCGGTCACATCACAGGCGCTCGGTGCGCGTGTGTGTAAGGCCGCATAAGAGAATTATGTGCAGAAGAAAAGAGGCCAAAAAATTTTTTTCTCATCATCTGGGTACTGAAGCTTGTGGAGGATGCAGTGAAAACAGGCCTGCGCAACGATTTCGTCGCGAGCAACCAATATGGGTGGCCTTGGATTAAACAACCGCTTTGGACTCAAAACAATGCTACGCTGGCGAGAACACGATATTGTCTGACTATACGGCAGTTATGTCCTCCTCGTTCTGTATGGCGGTAGGAAACCCACTTTACATTCGACAGTTTGAGCCAGTATTACCTACCGATAGAACAAAGGGTGCCGACCAGTCTGCAACGAAGTATTGGGTCCCTTCAATTTCATGATAATGAGGTTCAACTATACGTATTGTTTCATCTAAGATATTCTGCAAATTTTAAAGTAGACTTTATGAGTGAGAAGTGCATTTTTTCGGCATATCACTGCGAGCTGTGTAATGGACCAGAATATAGCTGGGATGTATGCTAACTAGTAGGCTGGATTACGAATACTGAGTAGTCAACTTTAAAAAATTGCTGTTGGTGTCCTTATTTACTGAGGGGCGTGTTTCGCACCCTAAGTAATATCCATACCGGTTTTTAGAATTTCGGAAACGCAGTCACCCTCGGCAATGTGTGCAATCAAATTTTACATACATCGTGCCAAAATGCATGCGCGTTCGAGAATCTTGCATTCAAAGCATCCCTTCAAGTGCACTTAAGTTGTAGACATAGCCAAAATGCGCTCGTATAATAATGAAAAAAAAATTAAGGGGACACTTAACCTTCGCCTTTAAGGATATGAAGCGATGGCTTTTGTGGCTTCCTTCAGCTGTTTCTCTTTGCATACAGTCACTGTTCTTCGTTCAACTTGACAGATTTGTCGCGATAATAGCAACACACTTTCCGCGTTTTTGTCTTTCAACTTTTATACACTCCAGTTTCCGCACACAGTGTCGTTTCTGATACACACATACTGATTAGTACTCACTGCACTGCACACACAATCACTGGCCGCAAAAGAACTTCCACGCTGACGCAGGTTCCGCACCGAGAATACTTTATACTGCTTGCGCTCCATCTGATGGGTCACCGTCACTGATCAGATAGCGGCACTATTCCGGTGTCCTCCACAAGCCGGCGCGCTTACGCCACCTTAAATCAAACAGGATACAGCGTGTGTTTTTCGGCGAAATGCCGACAGCGCCTTTTTCGCTGAACGGGAGCCTTAAGGCCATCGCTTTAAGAAAATGGCGGGGTAATCCGTGCTACGCCTAGACAACCCCAGTGCAAGAAGGAATGCGTGCTCGTCCGTGTATCCGCTTCCGAAGCGTTCTTGCTCTCGCTTTTTTTTGTGCTGTATGTCGGTCTTCTTCTATGGTAAGGGTCTCGCTGGTCAATTCCGAAGGCGATCGCTTCCTCGGCGACTTGCAGCAGTAGTTGTACAAGGTTCCACCCATGCCAACGCCATTTTCTTAGGTCACAGGAACACAGATACTGGGCAAAATTTCTAGAGGCGAGTCCGAATGGTCGTTTCATCTTGAGTGTTCGGTGACAGAGATATTCGCGCCGAGACATTTGTGAACATACCTTAACAAACTAATATCCCCAAATCGCAGGAAAAACAGCGACCCATATCCATCATTCCAGTCACTTCATCGAACTGGTGTCCCAAGCCACCCTTGAGGCCGACGAATCCCTTGTCTCCTTCGACGTGGTGTCCCTTTTCACAAACATCTCCGTGAAGCTTGCGGTGACCGCTACCCGTGACGCCCTACAACGCTACGACACACTCAGCGCACGAACCCCGCTGAGTGCAAATGATGTGTGCCGCCTCCTGGAGTCGTGCCTATCAAACACATACTTCTCGTCAAACGGGGAATTTTACCGACAAGTGAAAGGAACACCAATGGGAGCATCCATCTCCGTCGTCATGGCAAATTTAACAATGAAACACGTCGAACAGCGAGCCATTAACTCATTCCACCCGCAACCAAAGATTTACCCCAGGTACGTCGATGACTGCTTCGCCGTCACCAAAGAATCTGAGACTCAAAATTTCCTTCGTCATTTAAACTCCGTAGAACCTGACATTCAGTTCAGGCTAGAGGTGGAACAAGAAAACTCCCTGCCGTTTTTGGACGTCCTCGTGTCCAGAAACGACAATATCCTTCAATTCTCCTTATACCGCAAACCAACCCACTCAGGCCGGTATCTCCACTTCTCTTCGAACCACCCGACAGTCCATAAAGCATCAGTGGTGAAAACGCTGTTCAGAAGAATTGATACACACTGCAGCACAGAACTTGACAGAAAAAAAAGAACAACGCACGATATTTTAAGAACTCATCATGAACGGCTACCCAAAAGCCTTTATTCAAAAAACCATTCGACGTCAAAAACACAACATTCGTGAAGAAATCAACGCACAAAGACCAACGCCACCACCAAAATACGTCACTTTACCTTATGTCGGAAGTGTCAGCGAAACCATCGCCCGAATCCTAAACAAATCGTGTCTCCAGGTTGCGCACAAGCCCACAAACACTGTTGCGCTTTGCCTACCTGTTCCCAAAGACCGGCTGGCGAGAGAAAGAGCCCAAGGCATTGTCTACCAAATTCCATGCGTCGACTGCGACGCAAGCTACATCGGCGCAACCAAAAAAAATTTCAAAGAAAGAATTCGCCAACATAAGAACGACGTCCGCAAATTTGCAAGAGAGCGCAATCCAGTAGCCGAACATTCCGAGGACTCCGACCATAGAATCAACTTTGAAGAGGCCCGCACCCTCGGAACCGAAACAAATTACCACAAGAGGCTCCTTCTGGAATCCTGGCATATCAAAACCACCCCGAACAATATCAACTGCACAAAAGGAAACCTGCCCCCAGTATATGCCCAGGGACTTCGCTCTTCAACGCAACGAACAAAAGTCGCCATTCAGCACCTCCCTGCAGTGCGCCAGCGTCACTAACAGCCTAAACCCCCTATGCCTCCTCCCACCTCCCCTCCTCCTCCCCCGCGCCTTGCGCGACACAGCTGTCGTTCTTTTCACCCCGCCCTCCCCTCTATACTAAAAGACGCTAGCTACTGCCCGCAGTCACCCGTGATGAAGGAGCCGAGTCGGCTTCGAAAAGTTGGGTTAAAGTTAACATTTTTGGTTGCAGATGTGCAGTTTATTATAAGGGTGAGGAATGGACAAGCGACTTCTGTCCCGGCTAATTGAAAGACCTCCGCTGAGGCCTTAACTCCGTACACCATCCGTTGTGAACGTAACAGAAGGAGGAATTGGAGCTAGCGTCTGTAGTAAAGGACTAGATCTAACCACAAGAAGGTTCTGAAAGGAGAAACCGTCTCTTGCTCTCTCACTCTCTACATATACCCCTTTTCACTTTCTGACCGCCGTGGCCATTGGAACCTCCGCGAATCCTTGTCATTGGCGTGTATTTCGCGAACTCCGTCAGTCGCCCGTTATATCGGGCGCTGTCGCCTGCTTCGCGGTGCCGTTAACAGGAAGTCTGGCATCATGTTCCTTCATGTGTTAGTGATGCCGGTGCTGCGACAACTGCGGTGGTGCTTCGTTGTGTGCTCGTGACCTTCGAAACTGCTAAGAGTTCAGCGAGACGAGCATGGAAACGATGGCAAGTGCTACCAGCGCTCGCTTTCTCGGAAGCCACCGCACATATTGGCTCTCATTAGTCACTGCTGTTGACGAAGCAGCCATGAGGTTTGGTCCGCAAGAGTCGCCACATTGTGGGAACCGATTATGCAACTGCATGTTAACTGATCTTTATTGTTGTCACGTATATAAGCATGCGAAGTGAAAGCTATTGCGTGATAATGGTTTGCTTTCACGTGTTTCTGCAATAGGCTGTGATTGTAAGGTACATCATTCGTGCATTAAATTGCATGCATTCACTGTGAACAGACGGATCCTTCTGTACTACGTGAAAATTATGCAGGAATGATCGCTTATGTATTTCGTGAATGATGCATGAAAGATGTAGTGAAAAGTCAGTTGCGCCGTTTGAGATATACCTGACGCCTCTGATGTGTCGACACACAATGTTTCTCTTGTACAGAATATTGTAACGTAGACATGTAGTGCATATTGCGAAATATCTCTTAGTGAGTAACAGTAACAAGAAGGATATATGTCTCAATAAAGCCATGAAAAATGTTCCGGTTCTCCATACAATGGCCCAAGGCTGTGGTTACCATTGTTGACCAGCAGCGTAAGCAATTTCAACATGCCGCAAAAGCAAAAGAAAGGTTGTACGAAAATCAATGTAAAGCGCGGCGCGAGGCCGCGCGCAATAGCGGACGACGATACATCCACCCACCTCCCCTAGCGGGCCCGATTTTGTACCAGTCCGCACGTGAAGCAGATGCCATGCGACCACCTCCTGCGACCGCGTGTTTGAATCGTCCATTGTCATGAATATAACGCTATGAACGTAACAGAAGGAGGAATTGGCGCTACCTTTAATTCGTGGCCGCTGCGAGGTATAGGAAGCTTCACCCTCTGGTTAAAGCATGCGAAACCTTGTATAACGACTTAAGACACGAAAGTTGCTCTATTGAGCGGAATATTCACACGAAGCGCAGCGCTTCGTAACATGTCGCGAATTTTCCCAGAAAATGTCACCACACTGCAGTCCTGCATCTACTGATGCAGAACTGCAGTGTTGACTTGCCATCCTGGATGATGCTTCGGTTGCTGCGGTAAGGAGGATCAAGAGCAATAAAACGATCCTTCTCGGCGACGAGTACAAGAACAGACTCCATGGTCCCATAAACCTTTGACAGGGACTTCTTTCATGGAAAGAGCTCTGTACATGCATGTGCGTTACGTTGGTGCTCTCTGTTGAATGGCGTAGTGCCTCAAAGAGGGATCGCGGACTTTAAAATGTTCCATTTTTAAAGCGTCATTGTGAACATCGCAGCTGGCGTCAAACTTGAATAGACACTAAAGTGGAAATAGATTCATATATTAGTCTCAAGATAAAATATCCGCACTTCACCGGCAGCATATATAGAGCATAGATAATCAAGAAAATTATTTCAAAGTGAAACACATACTGCGACACCAAAATAGAATTTTGGCAGTATCTGCGCGTCACGTGTATTTATAGACAGCTACATTTACAACAGCAATACCTTCTCGAAATACTGTTCAAATTACCGGAATGCAGCGCAGTGACTGCTGCGAGATAAGAGGCTGTGAAGCGCCACTCTCTTCTCTAGCGGAAATTTTATAAGCAGGACAACTAACCTATGTGCTTACCTTAAACGAATAGGCGATTAGTCTATTAATGAACGCTTGGAAGAGAAAAAAACTTCATGGTATTGGACTGTCTGAGGCTAGAAAGAAGACTGTGGGGCTATCCAGCTGAAAGAGCTAGAGTTCTCAATTCGGAGCACGCGTACGCAAATGTCCTTCGGGAACTTACGAACACGCAAAGCATAAAAACTCTGCACTTGCCGCACATAAATAAGCAGCTCTCACTTGGTTTTTACAGCCCATTTGAATAACACAGCCATAAATAAAAGAGGCGAGTTGTTGATTGGTGAAGGTATATAAACAATTACCATAATGATATTCGTCATCTGCTGAGTAAACCTGAGTAGCTTTGCCGCTAGCATTCTGGTGCTAGAAGAGTGATTTAACTGGGGATGTCAACGATTTAGTTCGGCCCTTGTTTCAAAATATGAGTATTGTTTCCTCTTAGACTAATCTAAACTCATATCACACAAACAGGGGACCTATACACCAAACACAGTGATGCATTAGACCGACACTGGTTGGTATTAGAGTTTTTTTTTAAGGTTCTCTGCTGGCCAATCGACTGGCTTCACAAGAAACTTCCGAAGTGCGAAGAAAGTCCCAAGCACAAATGCTAAGGGACACTTGCGCTCTTCGTCTGCTCGTCCCTGTCAAGGGGTTGCATTTTTTAGCGAGAGCTACACTGGACAACCAGTCGAGCATTTCGCGGTGCATGGGAGAGGCCAGTTGCGCGCATGCGCCGTTACCATGACAAACGGAGAGGATCAAGGTGCGGTGTGTGCTTCGCCGTCGCCGCGCGCCCTCTCCACCGACGGAACTGAGCGTGACGTCACACGGATGAGCAGTTGTGTGCATGCGCCGATACCATGGTAGCCAAAGAGACACCACAGCTGCGCTGCATTCTTCGTCGCCGCTTCGCCGATGGGACCAGTATCCCCCTCCCCCCTTCATAGCAACAACCACCACCACCGCCACAAGCCGCTCTATGATCCGAACCGCGACTAGCATGCGCAGCATTGCATAAAAGGCGGAGAAGTACTGGGGCCTCTGTATCCCAACGTTTGACATACATGCAGAGAAGGAGAGTAAAGCGACTGCCAAACGGTGGTATAGACAAGAGAAGACTAACTCTTCCGATCCTGAGGTTGTCGCCAGACAATTAGGTTACCGAACAAAGAGAGAATGAGCGTTAGAAGGCGAAGAGAGCTGCGAAGACGCCCGAACTGCCATGCCAAACGGACATGCCAGGCTGCCGAGAGTAATAGGCGGCGCGTAGCCGCCGAGATGGAGGCTATGGAAGGCGTCAATCAACGGGAACCAACCGAAGAGGATGTGAAGGCCCTCCGTGTTTCTGATCACACCAGTCGTATTCCCGAAAAACAAGCGCAACAGGAAACGTACAGGCCGGAACATAAGTAAACGGTGCACTCGATTTCGTTTTCATCGCAATATCGCCTTTTCTATAGGACATGAGGAAGCATTATTTGTTCATGAAAAGCGAACTATTGTCTAATATCAGCCTGCACACATCACAGTTGCCAGTCTCAATTAGGAAGCGAGTGAAAAACGCTAGAAAGCAATAGCGTGCTCTGTTAACTTCTGGCTGCACCTGTACCGCTACGTATATCCTGGCAAAGCCGTTTTTTCTGCCAATGCCTTTTTTTTACTCGAGTGAACGAATGAGCCCTTTCGTCAAGCTGTGAGGACATCATAAGTGTGAAATGCACCACTCTCGTACTCGATACCCAAATCCACGTTGTACGTAGCACTCGGTGTCTCTAAGGTGTCACTGCAGGTGCATGCAGATTTCTTGTTTTTTTTTACTAAGATTTCCCATCTTCGCTCCGTGCCGTGCGGTGAACATTCACCGACAGGCGCATCGCCGCCACTGTGACGAGGATTTCATGACTTCGTGTTTCACCGCCCAAATGTCTCTCTATCCGCCTCGTGCGCTGGTATGGTGGCGCCACTGCTCCAGAACAAGTGGCGCCACCTCACGCGCGGCGCGCTCGGAAAGCGGCTGACCGCTGTCGTGTGAGGCAGCGGAAGGAGCCGTAAAATGCGTGCTTCCCGACAGCGTCAGCGCGTTACAACAGGGCTTCTTTCTGCCGCTTTTGTGTTTGCGTCGCATGCACATTCGCACACACCGTGTTGGTGTTTCAAAATAAACTAAAAGCAAAGCAATGCAAGCCACAGCCCGTTCTCCGCCAGGCGCGCTTTTTGCCCCCCGAAACCTTGGGTGCGTCTCTTGTCGCGAGCGCTTCTGCTGGCGGCGCTTCGTTTTAAGTGTTTACACCCAAACAGCCATAAGAAAGGTGTTGCAAAAAAATAATTTTGCGGGCCGGGCAGACCACACACTTTCTAGTAACACGGGTCGAATCTGAAGATCTGCCCTGAAAGCCGGGTCAGGCATATGTGCAACTACAACGTCGCTCTGAAAACGTCGTCGGTATCCACCAGCAGGTTAGGTCACCACCGCTGTTCTTTTGCTTTCTCGCTCGCTCGGTCCAATAGCTCGTGCGTTAATAGTCTCGTCAGTTCCGCATCCTGATGAAGATGCCATTGGATAAACTGCAATCTCTCGCATTATTAGTGGGGAAAAATGTCTGCTCTCTTCATTCTTTTCTTCCCCATTATATGTCCGGATATGTATGTGGCAAATCACCATTTTCACTGAACATCTCGCAGGGCTTGACTGCATGGCACCGCAGGAGAAAAAGCGAAGGTTGTGGACCAAAAATAGGTCCACAGACTGGTGGGACCGGATTGTATGCAAAAACTTTGACGACAAGGACTGGCAAGAGAACTTCAGGATGTCGCGGTGGAGCTTTTGTGAGCTCGTCGCAATGCTGCGGCCGTACATGTCACCTGCGGAGTGCTTTGTGAGGACTCCAATTCCAGTCGACAAAAGGGTTGCAATAGCCCTCTACAAGCTCGGAAGCTGCTGCGAGTACCGGCTGGTTGGAAACCAATTTGGCGTTCACAAAAGCACCGCGAAAAAGCATGATTACTCCTTCTGCCTAAAGGCGTCAACACACCTAAAACAGAAGTACGTAAAGCTGCCGTCACCGCAAGAAGCGACGGAAATAGCCAAATGATTCGAAGAGAAATGCCACATGCCACAATTGTTTGGAGCTATTGATGGTACCCACATTCCTATTACTGCGCCGAAGGATGGTTATCGTGATTTCATTAACCGCAAGCAGTGGGCCTCGTACAACATGCAAGCAGTGGTGGACGACCGTGGACTGTAAGTTCACTTATGCCTTTCAGCTTACTCTATTATTTTGTCGTATTAAACATGTGTTCAGGAGCGTGTGATTAAAAGGCAAAAATATCAGTAATAGTTCTGAACAACGGGGTTGTGTAACTGTTCATGACTACTACAAATTCCTGTACACAATCTTTTACGTGAAAGGGGCATATTTCTTCTGTCTGCAATACATTTTCTTTTTAACTTTTGTACGTTTTCCGAAAAAGGTGTGCGGCATGAAAGGATAAATAAGCTTAGCATATATCCAAGGCATGAAGTGTGCTGCCTATTATTATTGCGTGAAATATGCGCAAGCACTTTTGCATTTCATAAAAAAAGTCTAGGTTTCCGAATTGGATCATTGTTCGAGCCTTCCTCTATTACTGGGTTATGTAGAAATGCAGCTGCCTTTTCCCCTTCACACAAAAGAACAGCGAAATTCAAATTGTTAATGGAGTTCTAACAGTTTTAAGGAAAATTGCGCAAAACAGACAGGACAAGAAAACGCGGTCAAGTGCTGGCCTGTTTTCCCTCCTACGTCCTATCTCTTTTGCGCAGTTTTCCTTAAAATAATCGCAGGCCAATTAGCTCAACATTTTGCGCTTATAAAGAGTCCTTACCTGGGAAGTATTTGCCTCCGTCGTTAATACGTGCATGCGTTTGCATATGCAGGTTCCTTAACGCATCATGCCGAGCTCCCGGTTCTGCCCATGATTCGACGGCACTCAAAATGACGGATATTTATAGGAGGAGCGAATACCTCCTGCCCAAGGGTGACGGGGTATTTGAAGGAAAAACATTTCGCTTCATATTATTGGCAGATCCAGCGTATCCGCACTTGCCGTGGGTTCTTAAGACCTACACGGGCAAACTCACAAGTGAACAAGAGTCATTCAACGCCTGCCACAGCAGTGCACGAAACTGTGTTGAACAAGCGTTTGGAAGGCTGAAAGGACGCTGGCGCACCTTGCTCAAGCGCACATATATATTCTACAAGTTCGTGCCCACAGTTGCTCTCACAGCATGTGTTCTCCATAACTTCTGTGAAATGCGGTCGGAGGAGTACAGCGAACTGCGGTCCCGTGTGGTCTCAGATGCGAACATTGACTTGCAGCAGCCTACAAGCAGACCATGCACAGAACTGCAGTGTAAACTGAGAGAGTGCCTGAAGGACTATTTGGCGAAAATTTTCCACTGCGCACAAGCTCAATTCGATGAAACATGAGGCCCATTCAAATGTCAACTCCAGAATCAGAACTTTAATAAATGTAACAAAAACGGATATACATATCTGATTATTAAACTGGGAAGGAGAATTGTGATTTCAACAAGAAATTTAGTTTTTTGGTTTCACTGTCTTTCCTGCAGTGTTGACGCACGCATCGTGTCTGGCCACTGTGTTTCGTGCACATTTGAACGAGCAGTGTGACGTTGCTGTGGTGCAGTGCTCTTTGGGAGTTCTGTTCTGTTGCCCAGTGCCAAGTTGGGCTGCTCAGCTATGTTGCCCACCTGTGTTGCCCGCTTGTGCATTTGCTCTTGGTATGTTGGCATGCGGTGTTCCTGCTGCTGAGCTCTGGGCATGTAGTGTTGTTGCTGGTAGGGAGGGGGGCTACGCGGATAATGTGTAGCAGTGTGTCCATGGGACAGTGTTAATGGAACCATTGGTGTCACTGGCTGCATGGGGCTAAGTAAGGCTTGTTGGTGAGAAAAAAACTGTCATGAGAGCTTGAGTTCCTTGCAAAAAAGAATTACTAATTCCTTCCAGGAACCCCTCCATTGTCTCTTGTTCCTGTTTCAGACAGTTCTGTTCTCTCTGGAATAGAAGTTCATCTCGCTGCTCCCGCGAAGTATTGTTTTTTTTTTCATTGTTGTGAGCAGATCTTCAAACTGACTTTCTTTTGTTCGACGGCGTTTGGCTGGTGGTGCTGACTGTTCTGAAAGTGCAGCTCTTCTCCTTTAATTTTCTCGCGAAAAGTTTTGAAGCAAAACAATTCGTGTTCTGTAACTCCTTTATCACAATAAAACTTATATGCATATGCCTGCACTGAACAAGAATGCGCATTTTTGCCAAATCCACTGTTGGGTTTCGCACAGTATGCTTTGTGATACACGAATTGTGCTCTATAGTGGTAAAGTAGGTTCTATGCAAAACAACAAAACTCTTCTTTAGGCCTCCATGATGGTTAAACTATGCTGAAACAGTGGATCGCAACTGGCTTGCATTAGTAGTCATTTGTGATTCTTATTCTAACCATTGGAAAATTGGTTTTCCAGAAAAGGAAATGGCGCAATAATTGTCTGGCATATCTCGGTGGTCACCCGAACCGCGCTGCAAGGTAAGCGATAAAGGAGGGAGTGAAAGAAGAAAGAGGTGCCGTAGTGGAGGTCTCCGGTATAATTTCGACTTACTTGGGATGTTTAACGTGCACTGACATCACACGGTGCACGGGTGCCTTTAGCGTTCCATCTCCTTGCGCAAAAAAAAAATTCTCTAACTTCGCATTCCCGATACCATGCATGCAGATATAAAGAGGAGCTTCAGTGAAAGTTTCTCTATGAAGCTCGAGTTTTTTTCTTATCATCGACACTCGCAAAGTGAATTTCAATAAACTTACATGCATTTAGATCTGCAAAGCTTCCAATGTCCTCTTCATTTGTCTGTGAGCCGGGTGTGTCATTGTTAGAGGAACCTGAAACAAGACCATGCCATTCAATCATCATCAGGCTGACTACGCCCATGGCAGGGAAAGGGTCCCTGCTTCACATTTCTACAGTTAATGTAGTGATGTGCTTGCGCGATCACGTTGTCTCTGCAAAGTTCTTAATCTCATCCGCCCACCTACCTTCTCCCATCCCCTGCTACGCTTGCCTTCACTCGTTATCCACTCCATTACCGCTAAGGACCAGCGGTTATCTTGCCTTCGCATTACATACCCTTCCTTTCACTTGATTTCGACTAGGATGTCATTAACCCGCGTTTGTTCCCTGGCATGCTTAATGTTACACCTATCATTTTTCTTTCCATGACTCTCTGTGCTGCCCTTAACTTAATCTGAACCCTTTTCGTAAGCCTCCACGTTTCTGCACCGTAGGTGAGTACCAGTAAGATACAACTGTTGTACACTTTTCTATTGAGAGATATTGATACGCTGCGGTTCACGATCTGAGCGAACCTGTCAAATGCAGTCCACCCCATTCTTATCTTCTATTTATTTCGCTCTCATGATTCGGATTCACTGTCATCACTTGCCCTAAGTAGACGTATTCCTTTACCACTTCCAGCACCTCGCAACCATTTGTGTACTGCTGTAGTAAAGTTTCGAAGGTTATTCGCTTTGCACCAGTGGCGCGCAGCCAGACGGTTTGCTGACTTGAAGGATCTTTGCACCTAAGGAGCCCCGTCGATGATAGTGTAATGACAGCTTCCAACAAGGGAGGTAACGAGAAAAATAAGTTGGTTATATACAGTTGGTTATATATAGAAAATGCACAACATAATAAACAGTGGCAGATAAGACGGATCTGGATAACAAAAAAATCTCCCCTCCTAGGCATAGCCGAAGATGAAGAGTATCTAAATCTGGCCTAGAACGACGGATTGGGCTCCCGGGTTTGGTGTTAAACCCTCAGGCGTCCGTCTCGCATTCAGGAAGTATGCAACAGCAGCAAGCCTCGACACGATTGGCTTCTTTCTGCGCGCTACCCCATTCAATTTTAACAGTATTAATAACTTCCCCAAAACAAAATCCAAAAAAGTCATCAAATTATTTGCAAAATGCTATGCACAGAACGATCTCCACAAAAACGTTTGGCTCTCGAAATCACGCGTCCCGCCCTAAAATTTTGGCAGTGCTTGAAAAACCCTCTCTCAAGGTTAAAAAAAATCTAGACGAACCTTGGGGCCTCTTTCTGCACGGGTCAATCGGGTGCGTTCCCAGAACACATTCAATTGTGACCCCTCTTCTGGTCCCCACGCTTAGCATGTAGCGGTGAGCCAGAATATCCCCTCTGGGGAGGGGGGCAAGGTATCTGTTGCGCCCCTCTGCTACCAGCGACTTCTTGAAGGGACGGTGAAAGTAATCACCCCTGCCTTCTGACGAACCGCTGACCACCGGCCATGGCGCCTGTCTCCCCGACGGCTGCCGGCGTTGTCCGAAAATCCGGCGCCCCCGTGTAGCTGCCTCTCATCAGTCACCCTTCCTTAGCCCCCCACTCCACCCCTCACACCGTCTAGCTTTATTTTTGAGAGGCTGGTTTACTAGTGTATGCATCACAGTTTTCTAAATCATCCGCCGGTAATGTCAATCGCAAGCCCCACTGAAATTAACTCAATATATATTTTTTATTCTCTTCCAGGACACATAAAAATGCATATTAACTATAGAGATGGTAACACTCTTCCGTAATTTTGGACGGATTAGTTAATAAACTCTGTGGTTGTCTGATTTCTGCGCAGCGGCAGCACAGTGAAATAAAATACATGAACAATTTTTTTTTTTTTTGCAAATGATTCCCTTCACGTACGCACAAAGGTTTACAAAATTTTTGCAAACAAGTTTGCAGTAGCTGTATTCAAACGCCCCCTGTCTTTATTTAGTGCTCTTATTACGTAATGTGCACGGTGATGTAATGAGCATTCTCATATGCTAGCACTAGCCTGTGCGGGTTGGTTTTCCATGTCACACACAGCGATATACATTTTCAGCAAGTATTGCTTTGGGGGGGGGGCTGGGGCTCCGGCAATTTAGCGCAAGCTGTACGTAACTAAACGCGGTAACCCCGACAAAAGCATGGGTTAGTTCGTTATGGAAAAATGCCTTTCGTTTCAGGTCATTTAGCACATCGGGCTAAACTTCAACAACTTATTTTAATTACTTAATCGTACAAACTCAGAAAATAGAGTGACCACGATTGTTCTTATGGGGATCTCGAAAGCGACCCGTTTCCGGGAGGGCACAGTCAGCGGGCCTGTCCCATGTTTGTTTGTTTTTTTAGTTTCCGATAGCATTCTCCTCAGCTCGGGGCGATACGACAACAGCAAAAAGAGTATGTCACCTTCGTTTACGGAACCAGCTAACAACAAACTGAACTCTGGGGGCCGCATGACACGAGTGCTGACATGCACTGGATCTACTTACCATATTGGACGTTATCCAAGTCGATGTCGGCCTCTACAGCGGAGTGAACACCGTACATACGTGCTTGAACGAGTGGCCGATGGCTTAATAGATCGCTCATATGGCCGAACCACTTCCATGCTGATGGGGACGCTCCGCTCATGTTCTGTTCCAACAGCTCCTAAAATCCACAAATAAATTGCCTGAGAGCTACACAGGAGCAACTTTTTCAATACTTACAAGCGTAAACCTTTTCTTCATGTTTTTCCAGCAAGTGCGCAGCTGTTCCCATGTAAAATTATAGCCCATAGCGCGCATCTCCCGCTCCAATTCTTTATACACATCTTGGTTCCTCTGGCGCTTGCTGTCGAGTGCTTCGCTCACTCTTCTAACTTCTATAAGCGCCAAGAAACTTTGAATAGATTCTTCGCTCCACGCCGCGCGCACGCTCGTACTGGCCATGGTACTCGTACTTGCTGCCATTTTCCCGCAGTGCGGGACCAGAAAATATCTCCGAGTTCCTGCGCAGCGCCAGCCAGACAAGAGAGGAGGCAAGAGACCAGACAGGAGGGGAGGCGCTTAGCCGATGCGGCAGCGTATACATGCTTCCTAGAACCCGGTCGGGCAATGTCGGGAAGAGTCAACCCACCTACTGCAGTCGGGCTGGCCCAGCTAGACTCGACGATCCCTTAGCTCGACCCCCTAGCGTTTACATTAGCCCGACAGCCGGTTTTCTGCCCGACAGCCCACTTAACCCGACTTCTGTCGGGCACATGTAAACCCCCTGACTGATACCGCACCTCGTCGTGGCGAGGTCCGGAACGAATACGCTTATGGCCGTCGCTGGCAATCCTGTTGAACTCTATCGTCGCTATGGGGACACTATCGTCGCTGCTTCCGGCATTCCTGTTCGAACACGTGGAGACGCTATTTTTGTCGTTCGCTCTTGCAGTCCTGCAGACACGTCCACTTCGCCGAATTCCACAGCAGGAAGGAAGCGCGATCACAACAGCAACCCCGCCACCAGATATTGTGCCCGGAAGATGAACTTCTCGCACGTAGCTCGGCTTACTGGGCGTGGGAGGAACCAGATGCTCTTTGGGAGTCTTCTGATGACCTTCAGTGCCGAAGCTCGGCATCGCTTCCCTTCGTCAGATGGCCGTTTTAGGAAATTCTCTGCAATGCTAGCCAAAAGGGATCACAGACGCCAAACCATACCTGACAAAAGCATGTTAGAAAGATTAGCAGGCTCAATTTTTCTCAGCGCGTCGGTAAGGGGCTGGCTAAATCAGAGTAGCCTTTACGTAATGCTGATAATAGCCTGTTAGGCCAAGAAAAGCCCTGAGTTCTGATTTTGTGGTTGGGCGACGGTCCTCCACGACGGCAGCCACTTTAAGTTCTGCAGGTTTGCGTTGACCTCGTGCAACCACGTGCTCAAGATAGTTCTTTTCGGCACACCCCAGGTGGCATTTTCCCGCCCTTACCGTTAAACCAGCCTCAAGCAGTCGACTCAACACAATACGCAGGTGTTCAATGTGCTCCTCCCAGTTTTGTGAGAAAACGGCGACGTCGACAAGGTAGGGGAGAGCAAGATCTGCAAGTCTCCGCAGCACCTGGTCCATTAATTTTGAAAAACAGTACGGAGCATTTTTCAAGCCGAAGCTCAACATTACAAGGCGAAACGTGGCCGCAGGGGACACGAACGCTGCGTACCTGCTGGAGCGCTCAGTGAGTGGCACCTGCCAGTAACCACGAACTAAATCCAGTGTGGATATATATTCTGATTTAGCGACTGTTTCAACCCTCTCCTCGGTGTCCGGAATGGGGCAGGTCTGGTCCACTGTGATTGAATTCAGTCTCCGGTAGTCCACGCAAGGTCTAAGATCCTTGCCTGGAACCTCTACAATAATGATTGGTGTCGTATAGTCACTTTCACAGGGCACTATGACGCCAAGTTCGCACATACGGCGGAGCTCCGTCTCAATGATTTCTTTTTGTCTTAAAGAGACACGGTACGGTTTGCTCCTGACTGGCTGTTCTCTGGACAGCTGAATGCCGTGTTAGACGAGGGTTGTTTTTCCTGGCGTGTTTGAAAACACCGTCTGAAAGTCGCGGAGGACGTTTTCCATGTCTCCTCGTTGATTTTCCGACAAGCGTGGCTCTTTGTCGATTGAATTTAGCAGCTCATTCGCTGGCTGCTCGTCCTCATGTATGACATAAGGTATGTCTGAGATCTCTTCATCTGGCATGTTCAGCGCCATGTTAACCATGGCCAGACGCTGCTCATAAGGCTTCATCAAATTACTGTGGATTATCCGATTGTGTTTGTTCTTAAATTTGACCTCATAGTTGGTGTCCGGAAGCTTGGACACCACCTTAGCTGGCCCTTCCCATTGCACCTCAAGCTTCTTCATTTTTGACGGACGCAGCAACATCACCTGGTCACCAGTTTGAAAGGTGCGCTTGCGTGGCGATTTGTCGTAGTACACTTTAGACAGTGACTGCGCTGCTCTGACATTTGCTTCCACGAGGTCTCTGGTTTTCGCAAGTCTTTCCAGTAGTTTAAGGGCGTATTCCACTACACAGGGATCCCCTCCGTAACCCTCCCATGACTCCCTTAGCATGCGCAATGGGGTGCTCAAGTCATGCCTGTAGACTAGTTCAGCGGGGCTAAATCCTGTGCTTTCGTGGGGGACGGAACTCATTGCAAAGAGTGCTGCTGGAATGCAGCCTTCCCAATCTCTCTTATGCTCAAAACACAGAGACCTAAGTATCCGCTTTAGCACTGAGTGCATACGCTCGACTGGATTCGACTGAGGGTGGTGAATGGAACTGTGGATTATTTTAATCCCACACCGTTCAAAGAACGTGGTTGTCAAGCAGCTTGTGAACACGCTCCCGTTATCGATTTGTATCTCTGCAGGGAACCCCACCCGAGAAAAAATTCACAAAAGGGCGTTTACAACACATGCGGAACATAGCTACTTCAAGAGAATGGCCTCGGGAAATTTGGTTGCCACGCACAGTGAGGTCAGAATGTAGCGACAGCCAGAGTTGAGCGCTGGCAGTGGGCCGACAGTATCTATTACAAGACGCCGAAAGGGCTCTGTAATTATAGGAACTAGTGTCATGGGGGCTATCCATTTATCCGTCGACTTGCCGACCTGCTGGCAGGTATCGCAAGATCTAACAAGCTGTTCCAAATCTTTCCAGCAGCGAGGCCAGTAATATTCGAGGGCTAAGGTAGCTTTTGTTTTCTTTATGCCAGGTGGCCCGCCCATGCATTTCCGTGTGCGAGTTCTGGAAGCTGCCGCCGGTACTTCTCAGGCACTAGGAGTTGCTGATAGGCGCGTCCCTTTGAGTCGCAGTATTTCCAGTACTGAAGGCCTTATTTCACATGAAAGCTGATGTTCTTTCTGGCGACTCCCTCGCTCAACTTATTGGTTAGAGCTCTTAACGATGGGTAATTTTTCTGCTCTGCAATAAGTGCTTTCCTATCAACTTTAGTCAACTCCTCCCAACAAGTCGAAGCAGGTGTTAATATTGAACCCTTCGCGTTGGTTCCTGTTGCCCCATTCTCTACGGAATCGGCTGTTCCTTGGATTTCATGAGCTATCGCTTGTTCGGGAACACCTTCACGGTCATGCTCATGCGGTTTAGACGGATCAGTTTTTCTGCAAGGAACCCCCTGCTGGTCGGGAGAGTGGTTCGGTGCCTGCTCATTTATCGGAGCGCAGTCGAGTTTCTTGGCGAGCTTTCGCGCTTTCGAGAACGTGTTAACGCCATGCAAGCCAAGCCCGGGGTGAGAGACCTTTTTCTTTCAGCGGCTGCTCGGATTTGTTCGAAAACAGGTAGGGCAAGTGTGTCGGCAAGTTTGCGCTAACTGCCGCTTCTGTGTCTAGCCTGCCCAAAGTCCCCTCTAGGGTCACTTTCGCTATAGGCAAGCATGCACTCTGTTCTTCGGCGACCTGCTTAATCCAGGCGCATTCGCCGGTGTAGTCCGTGGAGGAAACACAGGACAGGTGAGCAACATCCATGGTAGTCGCTGAATCCCGCAGTGCCCTGAATTTGTTGCCATTTATAACCACGTCCCGCATGTATGGCTCCAGCAATTTAAGGTTTTCCTCCGACTCCAGCATCAATGCGAACGCCATATTTTGCTGTTTGCAGTTCACTGAGATGTGACCCTCTTTGTTGCAATTATAGCAGACCATGGGCTGTCGCGCTTCAAACGCGCGAGCTCCAGTTGCCTGCTGTTTCGGTAAATCGACAGATTTGGGTAACTCCATCTTGTTTTCGCTATCTCTTCCTTTTGATCCCGCTTCCTCTGTTCGGTGATCTCGGTGTGCTGGTGGCACCCTGCGGTCGGGGATTCTCTTTAGATAAGTTTCTCCCTTTCCTCACCTGGTATCGTACCCTGCCTTGCTTTGGATGTTTCGGCGAACATAAGACTCGTCTGCGAGCTGTGCTGCTTTGTCTAGGTATATATCTGTTAGCCTATCTTGCACCCATATCCTCAGATCTTCTGGAATCGCGCTATGGCGCTGCTCAAGGGCGATGCACTCCAGTACCTTGTCATGACTTCCGTGCACCTCAGCGGTCTTAAGCCACTCGTTTAAGTTGACTTTAAGCCGGTACGCGAAGTCACTATGCGACTCTCTGCCTTTCTTTGAATGCCTGAATCGCTGCCTAAAGGCTTCAGCAAAAAGCCGGAACAAACTAATCAGTGCGCTCTTTACCTTCTCGTAGTCATCCCACTCTTCCCGTGAGAAGCGAGCCACCACTTCGGCCGCCTCGCACTGAAGGAGAGGAAGTAACTTCTCCGACCAAGCGCTCTTGTCGATGTGCACCTTCCCACATGCACGTTCGAAATTCACCAAAAATAGTGCAATATCGCCTCCCACGCGGCATGGTGAGACGAGATCCTGCAATCTCTGCCTCCCTTGCCTCTCTACCGAAGGTAGAGGGCTAAGACCCGCCATATTTCCTCTGTTCGACGCGATTTAGAGCTCCTTCATTTTTCGAGCATGTTCTCTCGCTTTTTCCTCTGCCTCACGGACCTCCCGACTCTCTTGAGCCAACCGAAGCTCTTCTTTTTCTTTCTGCTCGCACAGCTCCCGTCTTTTCTGCTCTTCTTTGCGTCCAACAATCGTTTCCCAAGCCTCGTCGACCTCCTATGTAGTCACCTCCTCCTGCCGCATAACCTAGAGAATTTCTTTTTTCTTTTCGCAGAACGTAGCGAAATCCCCAGCTCCTGGCAAATTTCGAGCAGGTCCTGCACTTTTAACTTCTCCATCGTGAGTTCCACTATGCGTTAGCAAGCCCACTAAAACAAAAGCCCTAGCTTGAAGTGGACAAAGCAGTTTCCCTAAATCAATTTCCCAGACAACAGGAATCCGCACCTAGCATCTGCCTGTGCTAGTACGGTCTGGCGAAATGAACGGAAAACATTGGGCACTCACCCTGCCAAGGTATAGCTGACGCCTGTCAGTCCCGTAGCTGCCGAGGTCCGTTGGAGCCGGTAACTTCACGTGGACGTCCCACAGCTGCCATCCAGTTGTTGGAATTCAGGTAGCGTGACTGGGCCGGAGAAGAGACGAGGACGATCGGAGGAAGAAAACTTGGAAAACTTTATACAAGGACTATTTACATTATGTACAAGTACGGGCAACTGAGAGGGCTTCTCAGTAAAGAGAGCTTCTTAGGAGTCGAGAGTTTCTGATGCCTCTCAAGAAGGGGGCTCCTTTTGGCATCAAACCAGCAGCTCCTTAAATACTCTTCGTATTCCCCAGATCCCTAGCTGGGGAATACAGTTCGAAAAATATGTCCAATCACACGATGGCACTGATGGTACAACCCACGGCAGGGCGGTCGTGATGCTTCTTCGCAGCTCGGTCGAGGGAAAGAGAACAGGACCCGGTCACGTTGTCGTCCCCGCGGCTTCCAGGTGGCCGCGCACGTGCGTCCTTAGGGTAGCTGCATGACACAGGAATGCAGGCTGTCTCCCCGCAGGTGTCGAAAGAGCTTGACTGGTGACCGCAACGCGGAAGCTCTGTCACAGGTGCGGCACTCGGGCAATTGTTCAAATCCAGCGTGACTGAAGGGGACCGCACTGATACCGCACCTCGTCGAGGCGAGGACCGGAACCAATACGCTTATGGTCGTCGCTGGCATTCCTGTTGAAATCTATCGTCCCTAAGGGGACGCTATCGTCGCTGCTTCCGGCATTCCTGTTCGAACACGTGGGGACGTTATTGTTGTCGTTCCCTCTGGCAGTCCTTCAGACACGTCCACTTCGCCGAATTCCACAGCAGGAAGCGCGATCACAACACTACGGAGTGTCTCATAGCCTGAGTCGCTTTGGGACGTTAACCCACCACACACACACACACACACACACACACACACACACACACACACACACACACACACACACACACACACACACACACACACACACACACACACACACACACACACACACACACACACACACACACACACACACACACACACACACACACACACACACACACACACACACACACACACACACACACACACACACACACACACACACACACACACACACACACACACACACACACACACACACACACACACACACACACACACGCAGGCACGCACGCACGCACGCACGCACACACACACACACACACACATACACACGGTGTCCCAGCTAACTTGCACCAACATTTGAAAAACTTAAGTGTCCTTCAGAAATGAAATGGCGTGGTTATTGTAAAGGTTTATTTAAAGTTAGTACCATTTTTTTATCGTCTTACTTGAATATTTATTCGAGATAAATAATTAGCTTTTTAAGTATAGCTTGAAACGTTCAGGCGTCCATAGGAAATTTCTAGAGCTCCACAAATATTGTCCAACCCAGATATTTTCAATAAGCGATAGACTTAGTGTGGCCGTTTTAATTCGGGAAAAACGAAAGCCCGCTGAATATGAAGAATACCACGCGATTACAGTGCTCTTATTCGCTCTTTGCAAAAACATCGCTCGCTTCGCGCCTTGCGTGCTGCACACGGCAGAGCTTGGCGTTGTGGTTGGTTCCAAGATAAGCACCAGTGGGTTCGGGCAGCAGTTGAAAGAAAGCTGGCTCCCGTTTCTGCGGCGATAATTGCGCTATCACGCTAGCAGATTGTCGAATGCATCACCAGCCGCCACCGGTAACGTCAGAGCCGAGCAAAGATAGAAGCCGTTTCTCGGAAGCGAAGAGATGCGCACAACAAACACAACACAGCAGCGCAAATACCATGACCAGCTCCCCAGCGGTGCAGGTGTTAAGAACTATTGGAATGTAACATTACAAGACAAAGTCGCTGTTGTGTTATGTTTGTGTATTCTGGCGCTCTTCCTTTTTGTTCCTTTCTTGTTTTTCCGTGTTTTCATTATTTTTTCCCCTTGTGCTCGAACTTCTAGCTTCCGTAGAAAGAAACCTTTCTTGCTTAAGTCTTCTCGTCGAAAATCCGACCCTCTGCGCCTCTGCTACATGTCTGTCACCTCTGTACATTTACTTGTTTTTTAAACTTGTTTCACAATCGTGCTCCTTTCCCCTTAGTGAACGCCGACACTCATGTCTTCTACTCCGTGATGTGTGTTTATGTTTTGATCCTCAAATAAAAGAAAGAGAGAGAGTTCCTCCTCTCTCTCTGCATTTAGGTCCGTAAATACGCACAACTCTGTATTCAGTCAACTTAAAACCTTGATGAAGAATGGTCCACCGTCTGAAACCGTTGGTAAATAAGCAAAGATAATCGTACCAGTTGTGACCTTTTCACTGCGCAAGTTTTCACTGGCCCGTTGAGCAACCCAGACTGCTTCCATTATATATATATATATATATATATATATATATATATATATATATATATATATATATATATATATATATATATATATATATGTATGTATATATATATATATATATATATATATATATATATATATATATATATATATATATATATATATATATATATATATATATTAATCTAAGTATTATTTTCCCTCTGATAAGCCCAAGAAATATAAAAAAGTTAGACATTCCCCTATGCAACTTGGCATGTATATATATAAAAGCTATGAATACGGCTATCTGATTATCTGATGTGCGTCAGTGCCCGTCCGTTACCCTCTCCTCTTGTTTTGTTAGCTTGGTGTGTTGCTCCGTCTTGTTCGGTGCAGGCTAGATAAAATGACGTGAGGGGAGCGCTTTATTCACTTTACGCGCTGAAAAAACGCAGGTGGTAGGCCGTCGAATACGTAAAATCACGGTCACGTAGATAGAGCTAAAGGCGGCTGTTACACAGAATGACTGAAACGAGATAACCGTGCGGTGTGCGAGAAAAGTATGTAATCAGGCATCTGTGTACGCTATGCCGATTTTGAAAGATCGTCTATGCACTTGAGTGTTTTCTCATGCTAGAGGTTGTCGCTGAGGGAGGTGCCATTACGGCGCAGAGTCTAAACGGTCCTCACTTCGGCGAAAGAAACCGGACAGAATGGAAGGCCTTATCCACTAACGATTGCTAATTAAAAGCTGTTTGGCAGGGTAGACGGATAACAGAAGGTGTTGAAGATACAGTCGTTTTGGCAGCAGCGCGGATAGCTGCTGACACTGAACGGAAAGTTGTCTAAACGGAAGCAATCTTCTCGGTGCACGAGACCAATTTACAGGCACTATTTCAAAAATTCCTACCTTTATTGGCGTGCAGCGCAGTGAAGTGTAGACTCAGTTTTCCCACGCCATTTGTTCATGCTGTTTCTGAAATGAAACGTAAATGAGTTAGTAGCTGCTCCACCGAAAGCCAGTGCTTCCAGAAGGGGAGGAGGTAAACACGCACAGATCTGATGCCAGATTAGCTCGTCTTGTCCTCTGAGGTCCAGGTTGGATGGCAGAGGTCATGCATGATGTTAGTGGCACGACATGTTTCCTACCTTCAGTTTCTTTTTAACTCGACAGCGTTGAAAGCCCATTTCACCTGAAAATCAGGTGTCGGCGTTGTGAGCGAAAAACCACGAGCATGGCTCTGGCAGCTGGTTCCCAGAGAGCAACTGAGGAGGCAGGTGGGCCAACGTTACCTTGCGGCGTCATCACAACCCTCACACCGTGATAGGTGGCAGTTTAATTTATTATCGGTCGCTCGGAAAGAGCAACCTGTGTCGCACTCCGCCCACCGCTGGGAGCAGCTGCCAACGCAGGGCAGTGGCTTATCGCTTAACAGCAGCACGACTGCGCCAGGACGGGTATCATGACTCGCAGGGATCTATAAATGCAAAGGAGAGATTGACCTTCTATCTATATGTGAATTAACTCATTACTTTATCGCGTCAACACTTAAGGTGGAGCTTAAGTGTCTCCTCGAATTTTTTTCTTTCTTATTTATGATTCCGATTCTCTACCTAGGTTGCTGTCTAGGAAGTAGGGTACACAGAACGTGGCGGGCAGGCTGTGATGACGTCACGAGGTCATGTGACCTCATTGGACTTTGCTACAGTTTATCTCGCACGGACGGTGGTCAGGTTGCTCACAATCCAGTGACCAGGCGGCCAGTTAATTTCTTCTCTAACAGAGGTTGGGATTTGGTGTGACAACAAAAGCGACATTTTCGCATTTAAAAATCAAAGCGCATGGCGGAATCTCATAAGGGTGCCTCGTCTGCTCAAAAACCAGCCACGAAAAAATGACGCCTAAGCAATATTGTTGGATTACCTCGTAAGAGATATTCGAATATCCCGTAAGAGAAATTGTTGGATTAAAGAAAAAATAACACATCGTTCCTGATGTAATCATATAGATGTCGCTTATGCTTTCAATAAATTTTTTGTTGATTGCGGAAGGAACTTGGTGAAGTCATGCCCGTCAACAACATCTGGGTTAAGCCAACCTACAGTAAAGCATAATACCATTGCTTTCCAGCAGATAACCGAACATGAAGTGCGGTCAATAATTAAAGCCCTGCAAGAAAACAAAGCAAGACGGAATACCTGCGAAGGTGTTAAAAGACAGTGTTGACACTCTATGCGCCCCCTTATGCAACAAATTTAACCACGCGATAAGTAGTCGCAAGTATCCAACAAATCTGAAGATAGCGAAAGTTGTGCCAGTCGACTAGACGGGTGAACCCAATGACCCCAATAGTTTCAGACCAATATCTGAGCTTAGCGTAATAAATTCGCTTTTCGGTACCTTATACCTGCACCTTACTGCAACGGGCGGGACAGCCCTTGCTCAAGATTGAAAACAGCGTCACGTTCCGTGCCTGGATAGCTTTCATAGGTGCGATGAGCGGCCAAAGAAGGGAGACCCCGCTGTCACTACGCTACCGGAAGTACATCAGAAGTGCATTGTGTCTCTTCGGAGTTTCGGAGTCGGGAGAAGAACTCGCCACTGATATTGTCACGAGGTGGTGACGGGAACTCCGCCGGGGTCACGTAGCACCGACTGGGGTCCGGTCTTGAGGAAGGCACAGAGCAGCTCGTAAAAGAATACTTTAATAGGCTGGCTTACGCCCACTAAGAACAGCTCTGAAAACTCAGCGGCGGCGATAGGAGCGAACGTGCTCGGCGGTCGTCGACTAACAGAAGGCCCACCGCTCTTAGCCGTGCTCGATTTTAAAGGCGGCAAAGAAAGTTCCAGAACATAGTAGGCACACTTGCGCGAGGCTAGGAAAAATCGAGATAACTCTGGTCGCGTCTCGCGTCCCAGAAAATTGATAATGCGGCGTGCCTGCCGCGATAAGAAGATCCCCCAAGCGAAGCAGCGCCGGGGGGTGACTGAGCCAAAAGTTCGCCCCGCGAGCGAGAGCAGCAGGTTCCAGACAAAAAGCAAGCTTCGCGGCATTACTCCCCCCTTAAAGAAGCATCGACCCGATGCTTAAAAACAGGGATAACGGACATAAAGATACAGAGCATACAAAATAAATACTCATAATGTAAGCACAAAGAGTCATTAGCGCGAATAGTAAGGCTTCAGACGGGCGACGTGGACAACTTCTGAGCGTGTGCGGCGTCTCTGGGATGCTGTAACTCCGTCAGGGACGAGTTCATAGTCCAGATTACCCAGTCTGCGAAGAATCCTGTACGGGCCGAAATAGCGGCGCAGAAGTTTTTCACTCAGTCCGCGGCGGCGAATCGGCGTCCAAACCCAAACTCTATCGCCTGGCTTGTATTGCACTGCGCGTCTTCGAAGATTGTAGCTTCGGGCGTCGGTGCGCTGCTGGTCTTGTATTCTCTCACGGGCAAGTCGTCGAGCTTGTTCTGCGCGCTGCAGGTAGGCGGCGACGTCGAGGTTACTTTCGTCGGTAACGTCGGGCAGCATGGCGTCGAGTGCGGTCGTGGCCTCCCTCCCGTGGACGGGACTAAATGGTGTCATTTGGGTGGTCTCTTGCACAGCGGTGTTGTAGGCGAACACCACATAGGGAAGAATGACGTCCCATGTCTTGTGTTCTGCGTCTACGTACATAGAAAGCATATCGGCGATGGTCTTGTTGAGGCGTTCTGTAAGCCCGTTTGTCTGCGGATGGTACGCAGTTGTTCTCCGGTGACTTGTATGGCTGTGCTGCAGAATGGCCTGGGTTAGCTCCGCCGTGAACGCTGTCCCCCTGTCTGTTATCAGTATTTCGGGGGCGCCGTGTCGTAAAAGAATGGATTCGACGAAGAATTTGGCGACTTCTGCTGCTGTGCCGTTCGGGAGGGCCTTTGCTTCGGCGTACCTGGTGAGATAATCGGTCGCCACAATAATCCACTTGTTGCCCGTCGTTGATGTTGGGAAGGGGCCAAGTAGGTCCATACCGACCTCCTGGAAAGATCTTGATGGCGGTCGAATCGGCTGCAGGAACCCTGCTGGTCTTTTCGGTGGCGTTTTCCGGCGTTGGCATTCACGACAACTCTTAACGTAGTGCGCGACGTCGGAGGAAAGACGAGGCCAGTAATATCTCTCTAGGATTCGGCGGAGGGTGCGAGTAAACCCGAGGTGGCCAGCCATTGGTTCGTCATGCGAAGCCTGCAGAATTTCCTCCCGAAGGCTCTTCGGGACGACGAGAAGGTAGGCGGCCTTGTTCGGTGAGAAATTCTTCTTCACGACGATTCCCTGTTGCAGACAGTAGGACGATAGTCCACGCCTGAAGAGGGCAGGAGGTGAAGGAGACTTCCCCTCAAGATACTCGTACAGGCGCTGTAGGTCAGGATCAGATTGCTGCTGTCGTGCGAAGTCGCTGGAACTTAGCAGTCCAAGGAAAGCGTCGTCGTCATCGTCTTTTGGCGGCGTGTCGACAGGGGCTCGTGACAGGCAGTCAGCGTCGGAGTGCTTTCGCCCAGACTTGTAGACCACCGTGACGTCGAATTCTTGGAGGCGCAAGCTCCATCGAGCGAGACGGCCAGAGGGGTCCTTCAAGTTAGCCAGCCAGCACAATGCATGGTGGTCGCTCACAACCTTGAACGGGCGTCCATACACGTAGGGACGGAACTTCGATGTAGCCCAGACGATCGCAAGGCACTCCTTTTCAGTGGTCGAATAGGTCGCTTCTGCTTTGGACAATGCACGACTTGCATATGCTATTACTTTTTCGACTCCTTCGTTTTTCTGGACGAGCACGGCGCCTAGACCAAAGCTGCTTGCGTCGGTATGGATTTCTGTCTCGGCGTTTTCGTCAAAGTGCCCTAGCACCGGTGGAGACTGCAGGAGACGCTGAAGTTCGTTGAAGGCTTCCGCTTGTGCCGAATTCCATGTGAATGGTACGTCTGCTTTGGAGAGCTTGGTCAGAGGTTCCGCGACGCGCGAAAAATTCCTCACAAAGCGTCTGTAATAAGCACACAATCCCAGAAATCTGCGGACCGCCTTCTTGTCATGAGGCTGCGGGAAATTGGCAATGGCGGCTGTCTTCTGCGGGTCGGGGCGCACGCCGTCCTTGCTGATGATGTGGCCGAGAAACAATAGTTCGTGGTAGGCAAACCGGCACTTTTCAGGCTTCAGGGTAAGTCCGGATAACTTGATTGCGTCGAGTACTGCCTTCAGCCTCCGGAGGTGTTCCTCGAAGCTCGCTGCGAAGACTACAACGTCGTCTATATAGACGAGACAGGTTTGCCATTTGAGGCCTGCCAACACTGTGTCCATTACCCTTTGGAAAGTTGCGGGTGCGGAGCAAAGCCCAAATGGCATGACTTTGAACTCGTACAGTCCGTCCGGTGTGATGAAGGCAGTCTTTTCCCGGTCTCTTTCGTCGACTTCAATCTGCCAATATCCACTCTTGAGATCCATCGACGAGAAATACTTGGCGTGGCAGAGCCTGTCCAGAGTGTCGTCGATCCTCGGGAGGGGGTAGACGTCTTTTTTCGTAATCTTGTTCAGTCGCCGATAATCGACGCAGAATCGAAGAGCACCGTCTTTCTTTCTCACTAGAACGACCGGTGCCGCCCATGGGCTCTTCGAAGGTTGGATGACGTCGTCGCGAAGCATTTCCTCTACTTGGTCCCGGATGGCCTGTCGTTCTCGCGGCGACACACGGTAAGGGCTTTGGCGGAGAGGTCTGGTGTGTTCGTCGGTTATAATTCGATGTTTGGCTATCGTCGTTTCTCGCACCTTTGATGACGAGGCGAAACATTCGCTGTAACTTTGAAGAAGAAGGGTGATTTTCTCTTGTCGGTCCCGGGGTAATGCTGGGTTGATGGCGAACGTGGGAGCATGGTCTTGCTTTAGGCTGTCATTTGCAGGTTCGTCGGAGATGATGAAGGCGTCCAGTAAATCAGTTGCTTCGTCCAAGAACGCAATTGTAGTGCCTCTGTTGAGGTGTCGGTATTCTTCGCTGAAGTTCGTGACCAGTACTTCGGATTTTCCATGCCGCAAATGAGCGATGCCTCTTGCGACGCCAAGTCGTCTGTCTAAGAGCAACTGCGTGTTTCCCTCGATGATGCCTTCTGCGTCTTCGAAATTTCTTGCACAGACGGGGACGATGACGCTGGACCGGGGTGGGATGGTTAGTTCTTCATCGAGAACACTGAGGGCCTTTGACTGCTCTGGGGTCGTTTTCGGAGGTAAAGCTTCGTCCGTCGAAAGCGTGATGGACTTGGACTTGAGGTCGATGACTGCGCAGTGCTGTGTCAAGAAGTCCATCCCCAGAATGACGTCACGGGAACATTTCTGAAGTACGACGAATACTGTCGGATATGTGTGTCCGTTGACAGTCAGTCTCGCAGTGCACCTTCCTGATGGCGTGATGAGGTGTCCGCCTGCTGTGCGTATCTGCGGGCCATCCCAAGTCGTCGTCACTTTCTTGATCCGGTCGGCGAAGGAACCACTCAGCACGGAATAGTCAGCTCCCGTGTCGATTAGAGCAGTAACGTTTCGGCCGTCGACAGTAACCTCTAGATCGGAAGTCCTTGCTCTTGCGTTGCACGTAACTTTCGGCGTCGGGTCACGGCTTGGTCGGTGATTGCGACTGCGGCTGCAGGGGCTTGTCGATGTCGGTGGCCTGGGGGTCTCTAAGTTGCGTCGTGTCGTCGTCGGTGCGGCGTCGCCGTGAGTTCTCGTCGTTGGAGGGTCTTCGTTTGTTTGCCGGGAAGCAACCTCACCTCCTAAGGTTGCTGTTTTCAGTTTCCCCTACGGGGGCTAGGGGACCTTCCTCGCACAGCCGCTGCGTAGCTGTGGCGGGGCGACGTGAAGCGCGAGGCTCGCGGCGAGGGTGAGCGGGAAAATCGGCTCGACACGTATTCGTCGCGGCGCAGGTAGTCGTCGATTTCTTGTGGATGTTGGCCGAAGCGTGGTCGTGGTGCGTCAACGGCGAATCCGCGAAGACCGATGCGTCGGAACGGGCAGTGACGCAGGACGTGACCGGCTTCACCGCAGTGGAAGCACAGCGGACGGTTGTCACGGGTTTTTCAGGTGTCGCATTTCCTTGGGCCCGAACGTTGTTCGTAGGTCGGGTGGGCGGGGCCCGGAGGGCGGCGGTCCAGCACTGCTGGCTCACGTCGAATAGGGCTTGGGGTGGCACGTCGAGGCGCGGGCTTGCGTACTGCAGCGACGTAACTCATGGCTGGAGCTTGAGGTTCAGTCGTCGCAGAAGGGGAGCCAAGCGCATGCCGCACTTCGTCACGGACGACTTCCGTCAGGCTCGCTACTTGAGGTTGTGAAGATGATGGCAGCAGCCGGCGTAGTTCTTCGCGGGCGATTTCACGGATGATCTCCCGCAAGTCGCTGGTTGTAGTCGTCGTGTCCGGAAAGCTGGAGCAGACCTGCGGTGGTCGGTTGTACTGCCTTGTGCGGGCGTCCAGGGTCTTCTCAATCGTTGACGCTTCTTCGGCGAATTCGGCGACAGTCTTGGGCGGATTTCGTACGAGGCCAGCGAAAAGAGACTCCTTTACGCCCCGCATTAGATATCCGGTTCTCTTCTCCTCCGTCATATTCGGGTCAGCTCGGCGGAAAAGACGCTGCATTTCTTCGACGTACATGCTGACAGTTTCATTTGGGTGCTGCATCCGTGAGTCCAGCAGCATCTGCGCCTTTTCCTTCCGGACAATGTTGGTAAACGCCTTCACGACTTCAGACTTGAATAATTTCCAGGTCTTCAAGGTAGTCTCGTGGTTTTCGTACCACGTTCTTGCAGGACCGTCAAGGGAAAAGAAAACATAGCGGAGCTTCATGTCATCTTCCCACCTGTTAAATGTAGCCACGCGCTCAAAGTTGTCTATCCAATCTTCCGGGTCGTCGCCAGGGTAGCCGTGGAAGGTTGGAGGCACCCGTGGCTGGTGGAGCATGACAGGGGTGGACGTCGCTGGCTCGGTCATGGTGGGCGCTGGAGCTTGTTGTCGTTGTCGAGTAGGATCCGGTAGTAATCCGTGCTGAGCTTGCAGGCCTTGAAGACGGCGGCTGTGTCGTACCTCGGGATCTTCTTGGCTCTCGTTCTCTACGGTGGATCTTCCAGGTTGGGTTGGGTGCATGTGCCCCGCACCTCCACCAGATGTCACGAGGTGGTGACGGGAACTCCGCCGGGGTCACGTAGCACCGACTGGGGTCCGGTCTTGAGGAAGGCACAGAGCAGCTCGTAAAAGAATACTTTAATAGGCTGGCTTACGCCCACTAAGAACAGATCTGAAAACTAAGCGGCGGCGATAGCAGCGAACGTGCTCGGCGGTCGTCGACTAACAGAAGGCCCGCCGCTCTTAGCCGTGCTCGATTTTAAAGGCGGCAAGGAAAGTTCCAGAACACAGTAGGCACACTTGCGCGAGGCTAGGAAAAATCGAGATAACTCTGGTCGCGTCTCGCGCAAGGCGGATTTAAAGTGGTGGCGAAGGCTGGGCCGAAAAGTGGTTTAGCGCGACTGCAGCACAACCAGAGGATGGGGGGCAAAACACTCATATAAAGAAATGATAAAGCTACAAAATTGGAATGTAATCTGCCAATAGAAAAGAAAAAATATATTAGCACCTTGTTTTATGAAAGAGGTAAGTCATTTTATTAAAACCTGGCAAATTTTGTATTTTTGCAACACTCTTGACCTGCCCCCTATTCATGAGTGTGCGGTGCATTACAGCGCGTCTTTGCAGTCCTTGTTTCGATACCCGGCTAACCCGGCCACGCCAGTGTCTGGAAGTGTTGCTGCCTTTCTATGCTGCCCCTCCTTTACCAGTCACTTTCATTGCGTTCCCAATTGCACATTAACAAGGCCATAACTAGCAGGAACTCGAGCACACAAGGCGAGCATATTTGACTGGCAAAGGTTGGGGCGCGCTGAAAGGCAGCAACCTTCTAGAGGTACGGGCTCGAAAACGCGGATTCTACAGAAAGACCGCCTTATAATTCGCGCCAAAGCATACGTATGCGTGACGTCATTCTACGTCACGTTTGCGTAGTTTGCCCCCCAAAATCCAGGGGGCGCTGGAGTGCCCACGAGCCGCCATTTTTTGGACCAATGGGCGTCTATGGAGCCTTCGCTACCTGTGTACATCTACCTTGTCTCGCGTCCCAGAAAATTGATAATGCGGCGTGCCTGCCGCGATAAGAAGATCCCCCAAGCGAAGCAGCGCCGGGGGGTGACTGAGCCAAAAGTTCGCCCCGCGAGCGAGAGCAGCAGGTTCCAGACAAAAAGCAAGCTTCGCGGCAATATGCAGGAGGTGGATTTGCTGACACAGGATGAGTTAGGTCCCGCTATGGCCGATCCAGAACAGAAGATCCTGTGCATGTCAATTCACAACATGATTGCAACTGTGACACCTGGCATCGCTCAACGAGTACTTCGCCTAGGCGCGGCTCTTTTCTGCTAACAATGAAGTGCAGTTGGTGAACCTCGGGCTTCTCTGGGCTGTTGCTTACCTCCGGGCGCGTAAGGCTGAGACGCGGGATGTTCTTACCTTCAGCCTAGGCCTTCGTGTTGTTTCTAGGTTGGATGGCAGACAAATAAATTGCGAATGGCACACTTCAGCGCATCGATCATCCCTGGTCAGCGTACACACGCCGCTGCCTTGTTGAAGTAGAAATCAGCACAGCCATTGCATGGTCTAGCCTCTTCTCTAGACATCAAGGCGTAGAGACTGTTGTTCAGAATGTTCGAGACATCTTGGTTAGTGTCCTAATACGCCGTAGCAATATACTGTTCAGATATGTGGGTATTTATTAGGCTGCGCAGCAGATTGGGCAGCCGTCGCCGTAGCTCACTTGGTAGAGCACCGGACGCGATAATCGGAGGTCGTTGGTTCCTTCCCACCGGCAGCATGGTTGTTTTTTCTGCCGCTTTATAAGTAATTTGCAGCGCCAATCGATTGGCGCTACAAATTAAAAAATAGAAACATTCCCCTATGCACCTTGGTTTCGGTGACTGTTGGCTTCCATCATATGTGTGTGTGCTTGTGTGTGTGTGCATGAGAAGCCAGCAGCGTCGTTCTCAATCCTCTCGAAAATTTCTATTAACTCGGGAGCAATCACCAGAGGAATCACCTCCAGTAAGCACTGGGCCACAATCAGGTGCCGACTACCTGTTAGCCGTGACTACCCCGACAGTGGATAAGATATTAGCGCTGATGAAGCAGGTGACATTCCTCATCGTGGAAGCTCTTCGGCCTCGTCATGGATAGCGCATCATCATCTATGGTGGTGCAGTGGAACTGTCGAGGATTCGCTAATAAGGCCTCTGAAGTGAACATCCGCCTTCGCGACGGAAAGCTGAAAGGATGGGCGTTCCTACTGGAAGAGCATAATGCACTCCCACGCCTTTCAGGTTTATGCGCATACCATTCGCCCTCTATACCTGATCGCCGTTGCACCGCCTCCTCCCTCAGTCCAGGTAAATCTGCAAGTTATATTCACAGTTCAGTTCCGCACACATCGCTCGGCCTTTCACGGTGGTGCAACACACGTCAAGAGGTTGTCGTCCTTCTGGTAAAACCTGCACGCACACCCATTGTCCTAGTTTCTTTTTATAGTCGTCCTGGCTCCGTATCTCCCAATCAGGGATGGGTTCGTTTTCTACGTTCTACCAACTCGGGTATCCCTATTCTAGTTGGTGGTGACTTCAACGGCGCACAGACTGCGTGGGGTTACCCATCAGATTCCTCAAGGAGTGCACACATCCAGGGGAGCTTTTGGGATCATTCCTTTCAACGTTTAAACCACCCGAATACTTCTACCCGCCCACTAGGTGGCCTCTATTCACCTGAATTGACTTGGTGGTTAGGCCCCGGTAACCCTCGTTGGGCTTTTGATTCTGATACTTGGGGTAGCGATCACAGCCCTATTTTTATCTACCTCACGCCTACGCGTCTACGGAAAATACGCCGCACTGTACGAATAATATCATGGGACTCTGTACGCGCAGATAATCATTTATCTACATTCAACCCCTCTTCAGCACTGTCTACTCTCTCTGCTGTTCTCGCTACTCACACTATTACCACTACTGTAAATGAAGACGACCCAAACCCGGACATGCATCTCTTGAATCTGTGGGCTCTTCTTCGCCAGGCGGATCTTTACGCTACTCGTCACCCCTATGACCCATCGGCTCTTCCTACTCTTCACCGCGCTACCGCACGGGCACTGCGCTATGCAAAGCGGCTAGGCAGGCAACGCTGGGCTGCATGGTGTGCCCGCCTATCCTCTACGCAGGGCAATCGACATCTTTGGAGAGTGTTTCACGCCATGGAGCGCCCTTCTCCGGTTGCAGATTACACAGAGAGCATTCGCCTCGCGCTAAATGTGGATGAGGACACATTTGCACAACAAGCGGCCCGTCAATTTTTTCCAAACCATGACTGCACCGCTACGTCTCCACCTGACTTATCGGTTACAGAGCCCTTCGATGGGATTACTTCTGACCTTAGCATGGCGGAGCTGCTGGCCTCCATTGAACGTTTAAAAACTACTACTACTCCCGGGCACGACGGCATACCTAACTCCTTATTCCGTAACTTGTAAGGGAGGGCTTTGAAAACTCTACTTGATACTTTTAACGAAGTGTGGCTTTCTGGCGTCACGCCGGGAGACTGGAAGCATTCTATTGTGGTTCCAATACCCAAGTCAGGTCAGCCTCCAGTCTCTCTCTCGGCGCCTCGTCCAATTTCCCTTACGCCTACCATCTGCAAGCTTTATGAAAACAATCTAGCCGCACGCTTGTCGTGGTGGCTTGAATCCCATGATTGTTACCCTGATTCCCAAATTGGTTTCCGCCCACAAATTAGAACGGAGGACGGCCTTGCTACTTTGGCTGCTGACGTGCTTGACCAATCTCCGCAGAGTCACCTTGTACGAACTGTAATCGCTACAGACATAACAAAGGCATATGATAACATCCTTCACTCTGCCATTCTTGCCTTCCTTCAAACTCTTGATCTCCCTCACCGGTTTCTCCTCTCCATTCACGCCTTTTTAGCAAATTGAACCTTCAGCGTGCGTGTCCACGGAAAGCTCTTTGGTAACTTCACTTCCAATAGAGGAGTGCCGCAGGTCTCCGTTCTCGTCCCCACATTATTTAATGTGGCTTTAATTCCTCTTTTTCGAGCCCTAGAGTCCATCTCTTCTATCCGCGTGCTTGCGTATGCCGATGATATAACCTTGTGGTGTTGTCATCCAGATGCGTCTATTCATCAGTCGGTCCTTCAGCACGCGCTGGATGTATTGACATCTCGCCTCCCACCTCTGGGTCTAACACTCTATCGTACTAAATCATGTTTCATTGGAATTGTATATAAAGCCGGCTTACGGAAAGCTCCATCTTTAAATTTTACAGTACATAACTCTCTGATTCCTCAGATAGAAAGTGTTCGTATTCTTGGTCTTCTCCTCCATACATCTGGGACTGGCACTCCGTGGCTGACAGCCACCCGTAAATCGGCTCATGCTACTCTAGGTCTGATTCGTCGCATAGCTATGTGCTGTGGTGGCACACGTGCTCATACGGCCCGCCAGCTTGTGCGCTCTATCCTTCAGCCACGGAGAGTATATCAGGCACAATTTCAACGTCTCACCCGCAGACAGTGGGACTCCCTTGAAGCTATCAATCGTGAGGCTATGCGCTTTATAAGATTTCTGCCTCGTTTAACACCCATACATGTGCTACAGGAATTCGCCCAACCGAATACACTCAGTTAACTCATCGAAAAACGGGTGGCAAATAGGGCTCAAAAACAGTCTCTCCAACTTCATCGTTTAAAGACACTTCCACCGTGGTCCTATTGCCAGCTCACTGACAATCGCCCCACTGTTTCCCCGTCGGTATCAGCAGCGTATCTGCCTGAAGGGTGCATATTATACACGGATGCATCACATTCTGCAGAGAGGGGAGTTACTGCTGTGTATAGTCAATCTCATCCGCATCTCAACTCTCGCGCGACGTATACTGCGGATACGAGCACCCCCCTGGCATTGGAACTTCAAGCCATTTATAATGACATTGCTTCCCTTCCGCTCGTTCCAACATTCAATACAGTTCATATTTACACCGACTCCCGCGCCGCCCTTAAACAGCTTAAGGCTGTTCGACGGACATTCCAGACTTCACAATCAATTCATGTGCTCTGCGCAAAGTATCCATGTCCTGTGCGCATACACTGGATTCGCGGCCATGCCCAGGATCCACATAACATTCAAGCGGATGCTATGACTCATCTTCATACATCAGACGATCCGCCACCGTTCCCTCTTCCCTCATATCCGTTCCTGTCCCATGTTTCCGATTCCGAAGTTCTGCTCCAGCGAACACGCGCTCTAATTCCTCCGTGTTCGCACCCTCTCTCCCGTAGTCTTACTCGGCAGGAGGATGTATGCGTGGGCCGGATTAGGGCAGGGGCGGCTCTGACACCATCTGTCTGTCATCGATGGCTTGCCAAAGATCTGCAAGCACCTGACAGGTGTCCTCACTGTACGCTGCACCGGACATTTGTGATGTGCGGCACTTGTTGTGGACGTGCCCAGCGACGGATGCTATCAGAAAACGGCTCCTCAGGGAGGTGGGCCTGCGGTGGAACCACGAAAGTGACTACGCGAAGTGGACTATGGAAAACCGTTTCATTAGCAACCTCTGCGACTACCTCCACGCAACGGTTCTTCACTCCTTCTTGTAACTTTCAATCCCGTGCATTCTTTCCCCCCTTCCTTTTTTCAACTTATGCCTCATGGCACACTTCTCGAATAAAAAAAAAAGCCAGCAGCCACAGAAACCAAGATGCAAAGGTTTTTTAATTTGTGGTGTTGATCAGTTGAAAATATTTGTGAATATTTTATCGCCAAAAGGTAATTGATTAGAAAGAAACGCCCCGCCGCGGTGGCTCAGTATTTAGGGCGCTCGACTACTGATCCGGAGTTCCCGGGTTCGAACCCTACCGCGGCGGCTGCGTTTTTATGGAGGAAAAACACTAAGGCGCCCGTGTGCTCTGCGATGTCAGTGCACGTTAATGATCCCCAGGTGGTCGAAATTATTCCGGAGCCCTCAACTACGGACCTATTTGTTCCTCTCTTCTTTCACTCCCTCCTTTATCCCTTCCCTTACGGCGCGGTTCAGGTGTCCAACGATATATGAGACAGATACTGCGCCATTTCCTTTCCACCAAAAAACCAATTATTATTAGAAAGAAACATGGGATGGCCTAAAAAATTGGGCAACTCATTTTCAGTGACAGGGGTGGCTGAGTGTTCTTAGGGGTCCAACAAGCTTAATTTTTGGAGGGGGGTAAGTACAAAAAAGAAGAAAGTACGTGGAATAGCAAAAATAAAATACCCAAATAAATGGTAAAATGTCAGTACGAAAGCTTATTATGGTAGGCGTTTTGTTTCTAGATGAAAATTTTGAACGGCAGAGCAGTTCATGGTGCGGGAAGAGGTCGATGATGACAGCGACAGCGCGGGCACCACGCGCGGCATTCGGAACGTGGCAAGAATAGGAGCACGAAGAATAAGACGAAGAATAGGAGCAGCAGCGGCGGTGCCGGCGCTCACAGAAGCCTGATAGGGCTGGAAGGCGAGATTCCGAGGCTACCTGGACACTTATAGCGACCTCACATCCGCGACAACCAAGCCCAAGTGCCCCGCCGTCCTGCTCGAATTCAGCAACGTGGCCATTGCAGACGACCTACCAAGCGGCTCGCACAGCGGCCCCACTACCACATCCGCCGACTCAGACCTTGAGGCATTCTGGGGATGGTGGAGCCTCGTATCTCGGACGCGGCGACCTTCATCCATCCGTCGCAGTCTTCACGAGGTGGCCGTGTTGAACGAGATGGAGGAGCCGCTGCAGCCTGCGGATCTGGAGGGGGCCCGCGGAGACGCCCCAGTGTCCGCGCCTGTACGTGCACCAAGGGCGGGAGACCACCGACGCCAGCTACCAGCACTCCAAGGTACGGGGGAAGTCAGGATTGTCTCCCGCCCGGCGAACTGGAGGCTGGACAATCACATCAAAGTGGTCTTTCTACTTGTAGTTCTCGTCTTTGCCGCTACAGTACTCATCTACATGACCACGACGCAGTGGATGCGGGTCCAGCGCGGGGATTTTTGGCGCACAAGCCCACTGCGACACCGAGTTAAGAACGCAAATCTCCCGCTCCTCCCAAGTTTTGACAGCACGCCGTGCAAAATGTACAAGTCTCCACTCAAATTCTCCGTCAATTGGTCACAGAACCCATGCAAAGACTTCTATCGATTTGTGTGCGACGGCTTGAGGCAACAGCACCGTGGGCTGTCTGTTGTGGATGCTACACAGGACATGATGCACACCCTTGCGCTCAATGACATTCAAAGGGATCGCGGAATCGCCACAAGTAAAAATACTGAAGCAGCGTCGCTGTCGAACGGCCGAAAAAGGGTAGCCGATTTGGTTGCGTCCTGCGTGCAGTATTCTCGGAACAGTCTACACGAATTGAAATGTTCATGGCCGAACGACACCTCCCATGGACTGCTACACCTCCCAGGGACCTGTTAGAGGATTTTCTCGACTTCTCAGGAAAGTGGAATCTCCACTTGTGGTTCCAAGTAACCTTATATGTGGCACCTTACCGCAGCGGGACAAGACAGCTCTTGCTCAAGATTGGAAACAGCGCCACGTTCCAATCCTGGATAGCTTTGATGCGTGCGATGCGCGGCGATGGAAAAGAGACCCCGCTGTCACTAGGCTACCGGAAGTACATCAGAAGTGTGCTGGGTCTCATCGATATTTCGGAGTAATGCTAAGAAACCGGTGCTTTTCCGTTTTAACTGATTCCATACTCTGTGTTTATTCTTCGACGTTTGTCGGTTAAAACAGGAAAGTACGTGGCCGAGCTGTATGTTAGCAAGAACCTAAATGACCGGTGTTATAATTCGATGCGGTGAGGGGAACTGCCCTGCTTGTTCGTCGTGCTTGGTCACCACGGCAGTGGGACGGTGTGTGATTACAGCTTCGAACACACATTGCTTGGCTGCGATGACAGGTCGGTGTGTGTAGTTTTGAAATATAAAGCTATGGACAAGATGCTAACCACACATTTCCAATTACGGCACACTTTTTCGGGGAGTTTTTTTAAAAACAAAAAAGCACCACGAGAAAAGCTTTCTAGCGATAGCTACATTACGGTAGGATTTCGAGCCTTCAGCTAGGCAGCGGCATGTAAAAGTGACAGCGCCGCCACGTGCTGTCGCCATGGTCACGTGGTTGCGTGACCAGCCACGTGGTGCGGAGCAGCTTCTGCTGCCGGTGGCCTCGGCGCCGGCGAAACCGAGCTGCAAAAGCCATGTGCGTGTGCCGTGTCATTGGGACGAAGATGAAGAAGGAACGCCCAGCGAAACGGAGCGGCGAAAGACTGATTTAGCAATTCAACTGAGCAAGTTCCACTCGGCCAGCTGTAGCTATCGTGTCATTTAGGTTTAAACCATAGCTAAACCACCACCAATTTTTTTCTTCTCGGCTGCTCGCGGTGATGTCCATCTCTTCCCTATGCACAGCGTTCACGCTCCTCGCTTAGAACACGCGAAATCGTTTTGAAATTACAGTAGACTGTTGGGAACATCTACATAATTTACAATTAACTTTATATATTTTGCACAAAGTGTTAGTTTTATCATCATCTGCCTAATTACAACCACTGCGGAGCAAAGTTCTCTCTCATATCCATCCAATTAACCCTGGCCTGTGCCTGCTGCGGCTACCTTACGCCCGGAGACTTCCCGATCTCATTTGACCACATGATTTTATGCCGCCCCCTGTTACGTTTGCCTTCTCTTGGAACCTATTTTGTTACTCCGATGACTAATCGGCATTACGTGCTCTACCCGGCCTACGCTTTTTTCTCCTTCGTTTCGTGAAGGATTTTCTCGTTCACTCTGTTTTCTTCTTGCCTGTTTAATGTTACACCTATTATTCTTCTTTGCCTGCGATGTCCTCAACTTAATTTCAAGCCTGTTCCTTAGACTGAAGTTTTCGCCCCATAGGTGAGTACTGGCAAGGTACAACTGCTCTGTACTTTCTTCTCGTTCTATGCATCACCTGAAAGCGCGTGACAAATGCACTCCGGTCAATCCTTATTCGCCCAGTTTTTTTCACTATTGTGGGCCGTGTCAGAGGTTATTCTTTGCCCTGAGCAGATGTATTCCCTTACCAGCTCAGTTCCACTTTGCATATCATAAATTGTTCCGCTCCCAGGTTCTTCAACATTAGTTCAGCTTTCTTCGTATCAATATTTAGACCCATCGTTCTGCTCTGGTTCTCTAGACCCTCACTCATGCTCTGCAATTTCTAAGGCGTTATCAAGGTTCTTTTATCTCAGATTCTTCACATTACAAACCTCTGAATATTTCACACGCAATGAATTTTAGTAAAGAGATCCTCTCTCCCTGCCTGGTACCCTGGTTGATTGAAATTTGATCACTTTCTATGTTTCTTGATATTTTCTATTACCGTTGCACACCCAACTCCAACACCGTGGTTACGAAATTCTTGCATAACAGCTGACTTTTCCACTAAGTCAAATGATTTCTGCAAACTATATATGAAGACTATATGTAAGGGTTGCCTATATTTTTCGTATTTCTCTGTCACCTGATTTATGGTGTGAATACGAGATATTGTCGATTACGGCCGTCGCAAAATCCAGCCTTCACCGGTGGCTGACGGAAGCCTAAGGGTGTCCTTACTCTATTTGCCAATACCTTAGTATTTAAGAGGTTAATTTAAGGCTGCACAAATACCTAACTGCCTAGTTCCACGTAATGACACGTGCATGTGGCCATATTCATCTGCTTACTTTGTACACTGCTAAACACGCAGTACTTCGGCTTCACAAAGAGGACTATTAAAGCTGACAAAACCCTCATCGTAGCAAAATAGCGAGTGTTTCTTAATATTAGAGCTTGCTTTTCGGATATTTGGTGCATCTTGAATGGGAATACAGCGCGAAGACACGTGGACGGGAGGAGAGTGACACAGAAACGTAATGGGTAACAAACCGCTTTAGCCGTGGTGTATTTTTGATTGTATAAATGATAAGAGGGTGCCGAACACACGTATATATATATATATATATATATATATATATATATATATATATATATATATATATATATATATATATATATATATATATATATATATATATATATATATATATATATATATATATGTATATATATATATATATATATATGTATATATATATTGAGAAAGAGAGTAAGAGCAGACAAGGTAAAGGAAATGAGGGGCTCGTTAGAAAAACTTACGAAGGGAGCCAACAGTCACCGAAACCAAGGTACATTGGGGAATGTTTAATTTTTTTTCAATGTGTAGTGCTGACCAGTGGGATAATAATACTACGATTATTCTAACACTTAAGGAAAATTACTTTTAAAGCAGCAGAAAAAACAACAATGCCGCCTGTGGGATCCGAACCCATGACCTCCGATTATCGCGTCCGGTGCTCTACCAACTGAACTACGGCGACGGCTGTCCAATCTGCAGCTCTCGTGCGTATTTATGTTTATTGGGTGTAAGCGAACCTTGAGAGTGTTCACGAGGGTGGCGCTGGTGAACACTCTCATGGTTCGCTTACACCCAATAAACATAAATACCCAATACACACTGAAAGGAAAGTTGGCTAAACGGAAGGAATCTTCTCGGTGCACGAGACCCATTTAAGGGCACTATTACATAAATTCTTACCTTTACTGGCGTGCAGCGCAGTGAAATATAGACTCAGTTTTCCCACGCCATTTGTTCATGCTGTTTCTAAAATTAAACGTAAATGAGTTAGTAGCCGTTGCGCCGAAAGCCAGTGCTTCCAGAAGGGGAGGAGGTAAACACGCACATATCTGTTGCCAGATTAGCTCGTGTTGTCCTCTGAGGTCCAGCGTGGATGGCAGAGGCCAGGCATGATGTTAGTGGGACGACATGCTTCCTACCTTCAGTTTGTTTTGAACTCGACCGTGTTAAAGGCCCCTTTCACCAGAAAATCAGGTGTCGGCGTTGTGAGGGAAGAACTACGAGCATGGCTCTGGCAGCTGGTCCCCAGAGAGCAACTGAGGAGGCAGCTAAGGCTTTCATTTGGGCTAGTTGGTTGTAGCAGTGAAACATATAGACTAACGGAAACGCGTGTGTCCTATCTCTTACACTTACTTGGGTCCCTGTCTGCGTTTGCGCTAGTCAATATGCTTCACTGAGGAGGCAGGTGGGCCACCTAGATCACGTGGCCTTGCGGCGTCATCACAACCTGCCCACCTTGGTAGGTGGCAGTTAAATTAATTATTGGTCGCTCCGAAAGAGCAACCTGGGTCGCACAACGCCCACCACTGGGAGCAGCTGCCATTGCAGGGCAGTGGCTTATCGTTTAACCGCTTCACCACTGCGCCAGGACGGGTATCAGGACTCCCAGGGATCTATGAATGCAAAGCAGAGAATGACATTCTGTCTATATGGGAATTAACTTAAGGCGGAACTTAAGTGTCCCCTCCAATTTTTTCTTTCTTATTTATGATTCCAATTCTCTATCTAGGTTGCTTTCTAGGAAGTAGGTTCCTCAGAACCCGGTGGGCAGGTTGTGATGACGTCACGAGGTCATGTGACCTCATTGTAATTTGCTACAGTTTATCTCCCATGGACGGTGGTCAGGTTGCTCACAATCCAGTGACCAGTCGGCCAGTGAATTTCTTCTCTAACATAGGTTGGGATTTGGTGTGACGACAACAGTAACATTTTCGCATTTAAAAATAAAAGCGCATGGCGGAATCTCATAAGGGTGCCTCGTCTCCTCAAAAACCTGCCACGAGAAAACGTCGCCTAAGCAATATTGTTGGATTACCTCGTAAGAGATATTCGAATATCTCGTAAGAGATATTGTTGGATTAAAGAAAGATAACACATCGTTCCTGATGTAATCACAGAGAGGTCGCTAATACTTTCAATATCTTTTTGTTGACTGCGGAAGGAACTTGGTTAAGACATTCCCGTCAACAACACCTGGGTTAAGCCCACCTAGAGTAACGCATAATACCTTTGCTTTCCAGGAGATAACCGAAGATGAAGTGCGTTGAATAATTAAAGCCCTGCAAGAGAACAAAGCATGACGGAATACCTGCGAATGTGTTAAAAGACAATGTTGACACTCTATGCGCCCCCTTATGCAACAAATTTAACCATGCGATAAGTTTTCGTAAGTATCCAACAAATTTGAAGATAGCGAAAGTTGTGCCAGTCTACAAGACTGGTGATCCCAATGACCCCAATAGTTACAGACCAATATCTGTGCTTAGTGTAATAAATTCGCTTTTCCAAATTCAATTAGCGCTACAATTTAATAAGTTTCTGCTTGATAATAACGTAATTTGTGCAGGGCACCATGGCTTTGTTTCAGAGAAATGAACTACTGACGTTGTAACACTTTCGCAGCAAACACTGCTCTTCGCAAAAACCAGCTAGCAATAGCAGTATTTCTCGACATAATAAAGACGTTTGAATGTGTCTGTCACTACAAGTTTCTGCAAGATTAAAAGCAAAAAGACGACAATAAAGGAGGAGACAGACACGTGTGTCTGTCCGCTCCTTCAGTCACGTGTCTTTGCGCATGTGGCCTTAATAATAATTTTTGGCAGCTCCTCGCCAGTTACCTCTGGACAGAAAACAAAAAATAGTTGTGAGGAACACACATTCTGAATTCCTACCCACCACTTGCGGGGTTCCGCAAGGGTCCGTAGTGGGTCCGGTTTTGTTTTTCTATTTTCGTGAAGCACCTCTCGCAAGCCGTTCAGCAGGTTGGCTTCTTCAGGTTGGATTCAGCAGGTGGCTTTTTACAAATACCAAGGTATCATCTTTGATCGACACCTGCATTGGAAAGAACACATCGGGAAGGTGCGCAAAAAGACAGCTTTTGAGCTGCTACGCACTTCTTAATGCAAAACAGCATTTTCCGTGCAATGTACTCCGTTTCTTGTACTTTTCGCTGTTTCACTGTCACATATGCTACTGCTGCAAATCTTGGGGTCAAACATAAAAAACATATTTATTTCCCTTACAGAGACAACAGAAGAGAGCATTGCACGTAACTGGATGATGTGTCTTCAAACAATAGCTGCAGTTGTCTATACAAGAAGCATCGTGTATTACCATTTGAATCTATGCTTTATTGCAGACTATGGGTATTGGTAAATAATATTGCCACGTGCCTAACGCGCCGCGCGGCCTCCACGCTTAGTCCAAATGCCGACCAAGCGGTGGTTGGGTCTCGAGAGGCGCTCTGGCTGTGTGACCTAGAGCCTGGGTCTTTAATTAAAAGCTCTCAATCTTGGATTCTCCCCGACGCCTACCTGCAGGGCTCCTCAGGTCGTGACAATATTGCCGCGAATATTTGCAGTGTGTTCGTTTTTCAAATCTGCCGCCACATCACTTTATCGCTTTGTTTGCTACGCAAGACGCGACTAGATTTATCTCGATTGATCGTAGCCAGGCAGAGCTGATTCTACGTTGTTCCGGAATGTTCTAGTAACTTTACGCCCTTTATCTCGAAAGTTCGCTATCAGCTTTCAATTGAGCACGGAAGACAGCGGCCGGCATTCTGTTCGGCGACCGCCGAGCACGCTTGTCGCTTCGCCGCCGCCGAGTGATTCAGTCCATTTTGGGTGCAAGTCAGCCCAATAAACAGTTCTTTTAGAAGACAATTTCGTGCGTCTTCATCGCTGCTTCGACTGTCGTCACCACTACGTGACATCTGGTGGAGGTGCTGGGTATCGATCCCAGTACCTCTCGCATGCCTCCCAGCCCCCGCCCGCCCAGCCTATGACCGACGCTCAAGCCCCAGGAAATGCGACGCCTGGAGGACTTCCGACAACCGGCCGTTGTGCTTCCATTGCAGTGAGGCCGGCCATATTCTTCGTCACTGCCCGTACCGACGTATCGGTCTTCGAGGATTTGCCATTAACGCCCCACGACCACGCTTCGGGCAACGTTCGCAGGAAATCGACGAGTACCTGCGTCGAGAAGGGTACACGCCGAACCGCTTTTCGCGCTCACCATCGCCGTCAACCTCGCGCTTTGCGTCGCCACGCCGTACCTACGCAGCCGCGGTACGAGGTAGGTCTCCCAGCCCCCGTAGGGGAAACTGAAGGCCGCAACCTCTGGAGGTGAGGTTGCTCTCGAGCGAAACGCCGAAGATCCTGCTCCGACCACTCCCCATGAAGACGCTGTACCCGCTACTCCGCATGAAGAACCGGCACTCGCTGCACCGACGCCGCACACAATGAGAACCCCGACCACGACGCAGGCTGCCTTGAAAACGACGCCGCCACCCAGAAGAGCTGCGACCATACGCCCCACCCGCGACTCGCATACACGACGAAGCCGTGACCCGACGCCAAGAGCGACGTGCAACGCAAGAGCCAGGACCTCTGACTTAGAAGTGACTATCGACGGCGGGAAAGTTACCGCTCTAGTAGACACAGGAGCCGATTACTCGGTGATGAATGGAACACTCGCTGCGCAGCTGAGAAAAATCACAACGGCTTGGGACGGCCCACAAATTCGCACCGCAGGGGGCCACCTCATTACGCCATCAGGACGCTGCACAGCGCGAGTGACTGTCAAAGGACATACCTATCCTGCGACCTTTGTTGTGCTACCACAATGCTCCCGCGAAGTGATCTTGGGTATGGATTTCCTTAATGAGCATCAGGCGATCATCGACCTGCGATCCAAGCTGATCATGCTTTCGACGGACGAAGCCATCGCTTCGATGAAAACTAGGGAAAATCACGTTGCCCTGAGTGTCCTGGAGGGAGATGTGAGCGTCCCACCCCGATCAAGCGTTATCCTGACCATAGGCGCCACGAAAGCCATTAACGCTGAAGCCATCATCGAGGGCTACATGAAGTTGCTCCTAGACCGAGGAATCAGCACCGCACATTTGCGCAATGGCCAGGCCGAAGTACTGCTGACTAACTTGAGCGAAGAATGCCGGCACATTAACAGAGGAACGACCATTGCTTTCTTCGACGAAATATCTGACGTACGAGACTTCTTCGCCCTCTCCGACCCCTCCGCAGAAGATTCGCCTGACCAAGAGAACTCGCCCACTTTCGACATCAACCAAGCCCTGCACCGGAATAGACAAGACCAGATCCGCAATCTGCTTCAAAGCTACAGTGAATGTTTTTCGACATCGTCGAAGGTGCGACAGACGCCAATTGCCAAGCATCGCATTATAACGGATCAACACGTCCGACCTCTCCTTCAAAGCCCCTACCGTGTGTCACCGCGAGAACGACAAGCCATCCGGGACCAAGTCGAAGGTTGGCTTCGCGACGACGTCATCCAGCCTTCAAACAGCCCATGGGCGGCACCGGTTGTTCTAGTGAGAAAGAAAGACGGCTCACTTCGATTCCGCGTGAATTACCGCCGCTTGAACAACAAAACAAGGGAGTGAGCAAGGGAGCAGCTGCAGGATGCAGACGCGTCTAAAATGCCTCGTCTTTTTTGTGCAGGCTTTTGCTACATGCGGCGGTCCCTCCTACGAAGATACAGCTTCACCGGAATTACCCTGCACCTTCCACCGTGGTTTGCGTGCACCTGTCTTGACCATAGTCACAAGTCACAGTTCAGCGTTGAATTCAAGCTTTGCGAACTTATCGGAACATTTCCGTGCTCTTCACGGACACGACAGAGTGACATCGACATCGTTGGACGCATCGAGAAACGCCCCCCAGGCGTTCTTCGTCAGTGAGCAAGGGAGCAGCTGCAGGATGCAGGCGCGTCTAAAGTGCCTCGACTTTTTTGTGCAGGCTTTTACTACATGCGGCGGTCCCTCCTACGAAGATACAGCTTCACCGGAATTACCCTGTACCGTCCACCGTGGTTTGCGTGCACCTGTCTTGACCATAGTTACAAGTCACAGTTCAGCGTTGAATTCAAGCTTTGCGAACTTATCGGAACATTTCCGTGCGCTTCACGGACACGACAGAGTGACATCGACATCGTTGGACGCATCGGGAAACGCCCCACAGGCGTTCTTCGTCAGTGAGCAAGGGAGCAGCTGCAGGATGCAGACGCGTCTAAAGTGCCTCGTCTTTTTTGTGCAGGTCAGTAACAAGCAACGCCTTGCATTTAAAAGTGACTCTTTGTGTTTGGTTGTGCTCCCTTGCTCAGAGGTGCTATGCGAGTGTGTTGCGGGTTGCTTTGACTCATTTTGCCTACTGGTGCTCTTGTTGAGTGGGGACGTTGAAACCAATCTAGGCCCCACCTTGTCAGTGTCTGATCAGTTGGAAACCATTATTGAAAATCAAAAAGTGTCTGCAACTGAGCTGAAATCTATCAGGGAGAACTTGGACGGTCATATATCAGACTCAAACCGGAGGCTGGCTTCTATTGAAGAAAAAAAAATAGAATCTTTCACACAGACAATAAAGAGGGTAGAGGAATGTGAGAGTACTGTTCTGGAGCTGCGTGAACAAATTGCATCATTGTGTAGCAAGGTTGATGACCTGGGATATCGCTCTCGGCGTAATAACTTGATTATCTTTGGGATCAAGGAAGACGGTGCAGAAACCCCGAAGAGCCTTAGGGATGCTGTGTTAACAGAAGTGTTTGAAGAAAAACTAGGTATTACCGTCGGGAGCGTTGAACGCATACACCGCTTCGGCAGGCAATTAGAAGATAAGGATCGACCAGTGGTAATGCGGTTCTTCGATTTTAATGAAGAAATGAACCTTCTTAGGAATGCGAAGAAGCTGAAAGGCTCAGGTATGTCACTATCTGAGGACTACCCGTTTAGAATTCAAAAAGTACGGAAGCTGCTGTGGTCTACTGTTAAAGATAATTGCAGACCTGAGGATAAGGCTTACCTAAAATTTGACAAGCTAGTTTTGAACGCTGACACATACGTCTGGGATGAAGAAAGGAATGAAAGACGGAAACTTACCATTTCAAAAGAATGCAAAGAAGATTCCGAAGGCGAAGATTCTGGCAGTGTCCGTGTTGCCTCAACGACACGTATTGTCACACGGAATCAGAAACGAAAGACTTAGATTCGTTTCCTTTAACGCTCAAAGCATCGCAAATAAGACAGCCGAATTCGAAGCACTCCTTTACGACCTGGACCCGCACATTACGTTTCTGACAGAAACCTGGCTTCATTCTGAAATCCCTGATGGCTCAATTGTTCCCCCCGCCTACAGAATATTGCGATGCGACAGAGCGACACGTGGAGGTGGAGTCGCGATAGTGCTTAAGGAAAGTATATCTTCGGTGATGCTGCCGGGTATTCCTAACCACGAAAGTCTTTTTTGCAAGATTGATTTCTGTGGCAACACAGGCGTAGTATATCGTAGGCGTAGTATATCGACCTCCTAATGCGGATGTCACCTTTCTTGAAGAGCTGTGCGATTACGTTCAACGCTTCCGGGGCGACCGAGTGAAGTTGATTTTAGGTGGCGATTTCAACTTGCCTGATATAGATGGGATCCACATGAGTACTATGGGTGCCAATTCTGGTCATTCTGAGCTCCTTTTGGACACTGCTTTCACATGTAATCTGACCCAGATTGTTTACAGACCAACCAGGATCTGTGCCTCTGCATCGCACATTCTTGACTTAGTGTTCATTAGCTTTGCCCTTATGTGTGTTTCTGTTGATGTTTTGAAGGGTGTATCTGATCATAATCTTGTTTCCTGTGTTTTTTCCCTATCGGCTTATGTTGACACCAAAAAGCGTCCCATTGTTGTGAAGAATTTTAATAAAGCTGATGATGTAGGAATTTTGGATTTCTTAGAGACCCACCTTGACAGCTTTAGGGCTGAGGAGAATGTAAATGTGTTATGGTGCATGTTTAAAAAGATATGCCTCGATTGCTTGACAATGTACGTTCTTAGTGTTATTAAGAAAAAAAACATAACCCATGGATTACGCGGGACGTCATCCACACCAAACGTAAGCTAAAGCGAATGCGGCAGTCAAGTATTCGTAATAAGTGTAATGAGAGTATGATAGGCAGTCTATTAAGAAATAAGATCAAGCAAGCTAGGGACTGCTTTTTTAATGTTACGCTTGGGCGTTTTCTCAGTGAAGCATCGGAAAAGTTCTATCGATACATTAATGCTAATAAACAACGCAATGTGTCATTAACAGTTAATGGTTCTCCTCTAAAAGGGTCAAAAGATATTGCTGATGTGTTTAATGAGTATTTTCAATCAGTGTATACCGATAAAAGCTCGACTTTTCCTTCTAAGCCAGACGGCTACACTTCTTTAATGCCAGATGTTACTATTTCCCGCGAAGGTATTTTGAATCTTCTTCTGAAGCTTGACGTTAAAAAGTCTAGCGGGCTTGATAACATCCCTTCAGCTTTTCTCCGCCGTTACGCAGAATGGTTATCGCATTACCTGGAAGTTATTTTCAAAGCCTGTTTGTCTCAGTGCGCAGTCCCATCAGAATGGAAAACCGCACGTGTCGTACCCGTTTTTAAAGGCAATGACCCATCTTGCGTATCTAATTATCGCCCAATATCTTTGGTCTCGACCAGTTGCAAAATGTTGGAGCATGTGATCTGCCGAGCTTCGACAGAATTTCTGGAGTCGACCCACTTCTTGTGTGATCAGCAACATGGATTTAGGCGAGGCTTATCTACCGTCTCACAACTGATAACCACTTGCCATGATTTTTTTATTGCAGTTAACAACAAGCAACAAATGGACGCTGTTTTTCTTCACTTCGCCAAAGCCTTCGATAAGGTACCGCACACCAAACTCGTAGGAAAGCTTTACACTGCCGGAATCAATCCTAACATTATTGACCTTATTAGAGCCTACTTAGAAGACATATTTCAATACGTTCATGTTGGCGATGAGTACTCTGATGCACTTCCGGTTTCATCTGGTGTTCCGCAAGGATCTGTTCTGGGGCCTATCCTATTTTTCATTTACGTAAATGACATAATTAATGTGGTTGATTCCGAAGTTAGAGTTAAACTATTTGCTGATGACTGCGTTTTATACTCCCTAGTTAACTCCACAGCGGACCAAATTAAGCTTAACAGTAACCTGCAGAAGATCTCAAACTGGTGCAACCAATGGGGTATGCTTCTTAACGTTAATAAATGTTTGGTACTTAGAATTTGTAAAAAGAAAACTGTTTTGACTCATCCATATTGTATAGCTGGCGTTTCACTTCCAGAATCCTCATCTGTAAAATACCTTGAAGTCCAGATATCTAATCACCTAAACTGGGATGCCCACATCAATATTACTTGCGGGAAAGCACTGAAGACTCTATGGTGTTTGAGGCGTAAACTGCCAAATGCCCCAAAACACGTGAAACTGGCAGCGTATAAGGCTTTGGTGCGGCCTCGTCTGGAATATGCCTGTTGTTTATGGGACCCATTTACAGCCAAGAATATTTCCAAATTAGAAAGAGTGCAAAGAATCGCAGCCCGTTTCATTTGCAACAGATACAAACGAACAGATAGTGTAACAGCTATGATCAAATCTATTGGCCTAGAATCCCTGCAGACAAGGCGCACTGAAGCTAGGTTGAAATTTCTGTACCTAATATATAATAATCTCATTAAAATAAACGTTCATGATTATATTACTCCTGTTTCGCGAGCAGGTACGCGTTATAACCATGGCAAAATGCTACAAGAATTTCGTGCATATTGTAATACAGTTAAACACTCATTTTTTGTAAAATCGATTACAGACTGGAATAAACTCCCGAAGTGTGTAGTGAATAGCCCGAATGTAGAAATGTTTGTTGACAATTTGAGAGCCTTTTGTATGTGAAATCCTTGTTTTTTGCTTTTTTTCGCATCATCTGTTCGCTTTTGAATGGCGCTAGTCTATATATATATATATATATATATATATATATATATATATATATATATATATATATATATATATATATATATATATATATATATATATCTTGTTTATTTTTTACTTGTACCTTTGTTCACCCCTGCTTGGAGTGAAGCGACTCCGCAGTATAAATAAATAAAATAAATAAAGGACGTCTACCCCCTCCCTCGCATCGACGACACACTGGACCGCCTTTGCAACGCCAAATATTTCTCATCGATGCACCTCAAGAGCGGCTACTGGGAAATTGAGGTCGACGAAAGAGATCGCGAGAAGACAGCATTCATCACTCCGGATGGGCTGTTTGAGTTCAAGGTGATGCCATTTGGTCTCTGTTCCGCATAAGCGACGCTTCAGCGAGTAATGGATACAGTGCTGGCAGGCCTGAAGTGGCAAATTTGTCTGGTATATTTATATGACGTCGTTGTCTTCGCCTCAAACTTTGAAGAGCACCTCAAAAGACTTCGAACAGTACTAGACGCAATCAAGTCGTCTGGCCTAACCTTGAAAGCAGAGAAATGCAGCTTTGCTGACGAAGAGCTGCTGTTTCTAGGCCACATCGTTAGCAAGGAAGGAGTACGCCCAGACCCGCAGAAAACAGCTGCTATTGAACAGTTTCCACCGCCGGCCGATAAGAAAGCAGTGCACAGATTTCTCGGACTGTACGCATACTACCGACGATTTGTGAAAAACTTTTCGCGCATCGCCGAGCCCCTGACACAACTGACGAAGGCAGACGTGCCATTTAATTGGGAAGCGCCGCAAGCAGAAGCCTTCAAGGAACTTCAGCGTCGATTACCGTCCCCACCAATCCTTGCGCATTTTGATAAAAACGCCGATACTGAAGTTCATACCCACGCAAGCAGCGTGGGACTAGGCGCCGTCCTTGTTCAAAAAAACGACAGGCTGGAGAAAATCATCGCATACGCTAGCCGTTCCCTTTCCAAGGCCGAGGCAAACTATTCGACATCTGAGGAGTGCCTTGCCATTATCTGGGCTACGTCAAAATTCCGCCCCTACCTCTACGGACGGCCGTTCAAGGTGGTCAGCGACCACCACGCGCTCTGCTGGCTTGCCAATTTGAAGGACCCCTCTGGTCGACTCGCTCGATGGAGTCTGCGTCTCCGGGAGTTTGACGTCACCGTCGTTTACAAGTCCGGACGCAAACACTCTGACGCCGATTGCCTCTCACGAGCCCCTGTAGATGCACCGCCGCCGGACGACGATGAGGACGCCTTTCTAGGACCCATCAGCCCCAGCTCTTTTGCTCAGCAGCAACGCTCGGACCCCGACCTAAAAGGCCTCATCGAGTACCTGGAAGGCAAGGTTTCTTCACCCCCCGCTTCATTCAAGCGAGGACTGTCTTCCTTCTGTGTGCAGAATGAGGTCCTTGTGAAAAGAACTTTACCGCGAACAAAACAGCCTACCTCCTTGTTGTACCTATTTGTCTCCGCGAAGAAATTCTACACGCTTCACACGACGAGCCGACAGCTGGACATCTCGGGTTTACTCGCACCCTCCGCTGCATTCAAGACAAGTATTACTGGCCCCGACTGTCTGCCGATGTCGCACACTATGTGAAAACCTGCCGAGATTGTCAGCGACGAAAAACTCCTCCCACACGACCAGCAGGATTTCTGAGCCCCATTGAACCTGCCTCAAGGTTCTTTCAGCAGATTGTCATGGACTTGCTTGGCCCTTTTCCAACGTCAACATCTGGAAATAAGTGGATCATCATAGCGACCGACTACCTGACCCGCTACGCCGAGGCGAAAGCCCTACCGAACGGAACAGCAGCAGAAGTCGCCAAATTTTTCGTGGAGTGCATTCTTGGACACGGCGCCCCTGATGTGCTCATCACGGACAAAAAGTATGGTGGGGCAGTCAGAAAAAGAATGTAAACCAATAGGCCCCTGCCTGTGCCACTGAGTATAACAGGCTTACTCATCACGGACAGAGGAACAGCATTCACGGCGGAACTAACGCAAGCCATCCTGCGCTACAGCCAAATCAGCCACCGGAGGACAACTGCATACCATCCGCAGACCAACGGACTGACCGAGCGCCTGAACAAAACCATCGCCGCTATGCTCATTATGTATGTCAATGCCGAACACAAAACCTGGGATGTCATCCTCCCTTACGTCGTCTTCGCCTACAACACCGCTGTGCAGGAGACCACCCAGATGACGCCTTTTAGGCTCGTCCAAGGCAGGGAGGCCACGACCACGCTAGACGCCATGCTGCCTAACGTTACAGAAGAAGAGAACGTCGACGTTGCCGCCTACCTTTAACGCGCAGAAGAAGCTCGAAGGCTTGCCCGATTACGGATCAAAGATCAGCAGTGGTCCGACGCCAGACGCTACAACCTACGAAGACGCAATGCGGAATACAAGCCAGGAGACCAAGTCTGGGTGTGGACGCCCATTCGCCGCCGTGGATTGAGTGAAAAGCTTTTGCGCCGCTATTTCGGCCCGTACAAGGTTCTTCGTCGGCTGGGTGAACTGGATTATGAAGTTATCCCTGACGCAATGACTGCATCCCAGCGACGCCGCGTACGACCAGAAGTTGTCCATGTAGTCCGTCTGAAGCCGTATTATGTGCGCTAAAGGCCGCTGCATTTCCATGCTCTATTTTCGCAAGATCCGTTTTTTTTTCCTTACTAGTCGCATTATTTGTTTCAATGCATCGGGTCGATGCTTCTTTGAGAGGGGAATAATGCCGCGAATGTTTGCAGTGTGTTCGTTTTTCAAATCTGCCGCCACATCACTTCATCGCTTTTTTTGCTACGCAGGACGCGACTAGATTTATCTCGATTGATCGCAGCCAGGCAGAGCTGATTCTACGTTGTTCCGGAATGTTCTAGTAACTTTGCGCTCTTCATCTCGAAAGTTCGCTATCAGCTTTAAATTGAGCACGGCCGACAGCGGCCGGCATTCTGTTCGACGACCGCCGAGCACGCTTGTCGCTTCGCCGCCGCCGAGTGATTCAGTCCATTTTGGGTGCAAGTCAGCCCAATAAACAGTTATTTTAGAAGACCCTTTCGTCCGTCTTCATCGCTGCTTCGACTGCCGTCACCACTACGTGACAATATTATCAATGCTAGTACTCGTCTACCACTGCGTTTTTTCCTATTACCCTACCGTAACACAAGACGTACATTAAATGAAAATTTGAATTCGCCTGCCTGTCGGAATTTATACGGAGAACACTTAGTTCAATTTTCCGGCGCAAAAGTCTGGAACACAGTGCCTACTAAATTGAAGCTTGCAAATAACTTTAAGCTGTGCTGCAAGTTTTTCCTTATTGGCAACAGGGAAGGGCCCGGACCTCCACCCGTTTATTTCAACGATTTGTTGACTTTTATGAACTTTTGTTTGCTGTTCCTTATCGCCCTGAGTTTTTTTAAAGTGTTACTTCAAGTGCGCATTTTGATCTAAGCCATTCTTTATTTCTGTTTGTGTGTTTATTTTTTATTTAGTTTTCAATTTTGGCTCATTACGCCTGTCTGGTGCATTTTATTTTATTTTATCGCGAATATTCTTTATGTAATGCCTTTTACTTTCAATATAAAGATCGCTTCGGCTTTGACTTTGAATACCCGTCCGGGAAATGTTAAATGCGCGGAGGGTGAAAAGTTAGCACAGCGAAGTCAGGCCGGAAACGAACGCACGTTAAGCAGAGCGGAGGAAGAACAAAGACCGGGGGATAACCGGGGTGAAGATAGTTTTGTTGCAAACCCACCCGCGAAGGGCAGGGAAGGGTTGAGGCGGAATGAAAGTTAGTGTAAAAAACATGAAACGATAAGGAGAAAAGCAGCAACACCCCCTCCCCTCCCCTTTCTCCTTAGTCACAACAACAACTGAAGTAGGAGAAAAGAGCGCACAGAACGCAGGAACGCCATAAGCAAAACCTATGTTCGATGATCATCGCGGTTAGCAGGCAGGCACGCATTTTCTCTTTCCGCGAGGATGCATCGAAGAGGCAATTTAACATCGAAGGCTTGTGTTTCCAATCTTGAATAATTTGCTGCTACTTGAAGAATGTTCAAGGTGATTGAGCTTAAGTTTGGAGCAAAGCTACATCATGGTCTGCTTCAATAACACGAAAAGGAACTGTGAAGAAATGGGATCCATTAGTACCAACGGCAACCCCTGCACTCTTCGTGAAGAACCGTGAGAGAAAGGCCAGGACCTCTTTATGGGCAGCGACTCAGCCGTGTGCAGCGAGCTTCGACACGAAGCTGCCAAGCATCCTTTTCTTTTAGGCGATCGTCACCATGCAGCTGTGTGCGTAGCCCCAGTCGGCAGCGTGTGCAGCAGCATCGGCGGCCAGCCGTGCGTACGGGGGTGGTGTGATCAGGGAGGGAGGCAGGAGAGCCCGTGGTGAAAATCCTGCGGCATAAGTCGGAGCGGCCATGGGTACGGGCGAACAGAAGGGTCGTCCAAAGAAGGCGTTCGTACCCAAGCTCTCCTTTAGGTAGTTCTTGTTTAGTAATTTTCCTTCAGTCGTCGTCTACTGGTGTTGTGCATAGAACCGGCTGTGCCCAAGACGGGATAGATAGATAAAGAGAAGGAGGAAAGGAAGGGATGATAATCAGAATGGCTTCGGGTTGGCTACCCGGCACTGGGGAAGGGAATGAGGGGATGAAAAAGGGAAGAGAGAAGGAACGGCAAACACAGTCCCAATCTGTCAATCAAGGCAGCTGTTCGTAAAAAAAAAATACAGTGCCTTGTAAGCTTTGATGGCAATCGACTGTTGTGGCCACGGACCGAGGATCTTGTCCTCTGAGAAAAGGTGTGAATCACGGCGGTCCAGAGTGCAATGCAGCTTATGTCTTTCTTTCACAAATGCAGGGCACTCACACAGGAGATGACGGATTGACTCTTCGCAGACGCAGCTTTCACAAGAAGGGCTGTCGGCCATCCCGATCCGGAAAGCATATTGATTTGTGAAGGCAACGCCGAGTCATAGACGGTACAGCAATGTTGGTTCGTGACACGCTACGTCAGATGGAAGACGGAGGCGCAGTCCGGGGTCCAATGCTCTGAGGCGACGGTTGCAGAACTCTCCCGTGTTGCACGCTGAAAGTGTGAGCTCGAGCGCCGAAGAACGAAGACCACACGCTGCGTCAGCTCTCGTTACAGGGATATTGAGAGGGATCCTCTCATTGTGGGCAGAACGGGAAGCCTCGTCTGTCAGGTCATTTCCTTTATTACTGCAGTGTCCTGGCAGCCACTGGAAAATTATGGCATGCCTTTTCAATGTGGCGCCGTGGTGCAGCTTGCTGATTTCTGCAACGAGTTGTTCGTGCGACCCGCGGCGTAGTGCAGCTTGCAGGCCTTGGAGGGCTTCTTTAGAGTCTGTGAAAACTGTCACGTGGAGATTCCTGACTGAAGAACTGAACTGCAGCCCAATACTGGAAACTTAAGGAAAGGCATTGGCAGGAACCACCTTTGTGGCACACCATCACCCCAGAGCCATATATTCCCTTCGGGAGAGTTCGGCGGAGGGGCGAGGCTGACAGACGGCCGTGTTTGCAGCGACGCTGTCGGCCATTTTGTGCCGAGGTACTCGGAGCTCGCCTTGGTGAGCGAGCTATTGCGGTGTTTCGGAAAAGCTGTTATGGAAGAAAATAACGGCAAATGACGTGCGTGTTCGAAGCTTTGCTTGAAGAGGTAGTGTCCAAGCCAAGGTCTACATACAGACAAGGCAGAGCAGAACAGCACGACACTGTCAGTGAACGGACGAAAGACGGGATATTGCAAATGTACTGCATTAAGGTTGTGGTTCGCGGTAAAAGGCCGAGTGCAAAAAAGCTCGCATCTTTTAGTACTAACACGGTGTATTTTAAATTGGCCATCAAAACAAAATAAATAATCGTCCCTTTAGGCGCGGAGGCCAGGAGCTGCTCCTCCAGTTTGCATCTAACAGACTGGCGAACCGAGCTTAAAAGCAGGTACCGTGCATCGTATACTCGGCATTTCGTTCAGTCAGACACGCCTTACAGGCTGCACGTTTTGTATTCGCCATTTCGTCAGTTTGATTCCCCTCGCAGCGGGAATTTCTCGCATCGATTTCGCTTGGCACAATTGCGACGCCTAATAATTGTGGCTTCGTGTACTTCATGGTCGCACCAGAAAAAAAAACAACCATCTTACCAGAAAGGCTTCCTGCTATGGTCGAGCAGCGACAAAGCATGCCAGCGCAAGTACCGAGCTTTCGGCAACGGTGCCCCTTGCGGGCGCGCCGGGCTACGAACTCGGCTGCTGCCTGGTTGCCCTGGTCGTCGCTAGGTCTTTCGCTTCGAAGCCGCAGAGGACGGTGTTTCGGATCTTGCTTGCGCCATAATAAAAGGTCTACTCTTGATATCGCTGAGCTGCCAACAGCATAATCTCTTAATAAAATTAAAAAGAATGTAAATTTCTGCGACGCCTTCAGCAGCAGATATATAGCGGACGCCGGGCGAGCTTACTGCGACGGTGAGCCAACGACAAATGCGAGGTGGATGGGGCATGAAATGTGCTTGAATCTCAGTTGGTAGTTCTGCCAGGGGCTCCGTATTCGTCAGCGATCCTCAAAGATTGTATATTTTTCACAGTTATCTAACCCTGGGCTAATTATTTATGTCAAGAACATATTTTAGCTTATTTTTCTGATGTCGGCGGCCGGCAGGCAGGCATTCTTGGCTCCGTGTATTTCGCGTTCCCACGAGAAAAGACAAAACAGCAATGCTATTAGAAAGCTCGTATATTACAGCAATGACAGCATGCCTGCGCGGTTACGCAGCTTTCGGCATCCACCATGGCGCTTGCGGGCACGCCGGGCGATGAGCAGGGCTGCTTCCCGGCAGCCCTGGTCGTTGCTATAGGCCTAAAGCCTGTTTCGCATCGAAGCCGCCGCGGACGGCGCTTCGGTAGTCGCTTGCGCTCTAATAAAATGCCTACTTGTGACATCGCTTTAACGTCAACAGCGTCCTCACAGTGAAAAAAAAAATATTAACAATTTCCGCGACGCCTCCAGGTGTAGAGCTAGCGGACTCCAAGCGAGCCGGACCGCATTGGCGGGTGCCATGCGGCAGCTGTGAGAGGTTTGAAATTTGCTTGTACCACACTTGTTACTTCCACCAGCAACTCAGTGTCAGCGATGCTCAAAAATGATATAATTTTCGTATTTTTTATCTCGGGATTTATTATTCACCTGAAGAGCAAATTTTAGCTCATTTTCCCGACGCCAGCGGATGGGATCCTGGTAGCTGCCGGCCGGCCGACTCAAGAGGATATATGGCTCTGCTGGCCCCCATTTGGGTTTCCGTGCAAGTCAGCGAAATTATACATGCGTGAGTAGCAGCTAAAGAAGCAGCAGCTCGGACACAAAGTATGCAGAGCCCCGCACAGCAGCTTCCGAAACGCCACAATGCGCGCGCGACCTCGGCAAAAAACGGCGCCAGCGCGGCGAGTGGGCTGTGTTGCCAGATGCCTCTTCTGTTGTTTCGAGACTGGCGGCAAGATAAAAAAAACCGCCGAACTCTTCCGAAGAGAATATATGGCACTGCATCACCCTAAACACGTCTGCCTTGCCCTCCCTCACTGTCACTCTTCCCAGAAATTTTTCTGCGCCATTCCTTCGTCGCCCTCTTCTCACCGACTGAATCTGCCATGAGGTGAGGGTGAGGACACTCATAGGGCCTGCCCTCGTGAGAGTGCCCATGTGTGCTTTCAGCAGCGTAAACTGGGTATAAGTTTGCTTCAGAGTTTATAGCAATGGAAAAACAAAGGCCATTTCGCATATTTGTTCCATTACTGATCGATGCGTGAAGTGCTAATTGCATGGCATATTGGTACATCGATATTTTATCGCTCTTTTCACTTTGTGTTCGGTTCCATTTTATGTAAAACCTATCTCTAATTTTCCAAAAATAAACATTAATAAATCGCCAGGTACTTAAACATAAAATATGCCTCAACCATGATAGGCTTGCTGAACAGGCATATTCTTCTCCCGCTTTTTTTTGGCAGCGTCAGCCCTGGTGTAAGCGAACAAAATTCTGTTGTGGTATTACAACATTATGAATCCCTAATAAGTACCCGATTTTCCGCCCTTTTCTAAAGTAAAATCTCTTCCCTCGTTCAATTTTTAACTTCTAATTGGCATCTCTAGAACGCACATTTAGATCGTGAGCATGAGTATGTGTTTACATGTTGCTTTTAACTCTCTTAAAGCAGGTGCAACATGGAGGCTCTTTGAAGTGAAACAGGACAGTGTTGGCTCACGATCTCTGGGACCTGGAACACGTTGCTGAAAACAGTCTTCATACTTTTCCACCAGATTAATTTCATGTTTCTGCACTTCAGTCCCCTTTTCGTTTTTCATTGGAGGTAAAAAATAAAATTTTCTTGCAGGTGTCATTTCTTCTCTGCGCACACTAATGGTTTCTATCAAGTTTCCAGCCAAGTGCCACTGCTTACACCTGAAAAGAAATTATAACGAGGCCTATAATATTCAGTCTAATATCAACAACGTAAGCCAAAGCATGCCAGAAACTACCTAAACTGCAAGATGAAAAAATACCAGAACAAACATTGCACAAAGTACTTGGCCGAAGATTAAAAAAAATGCTAATTGAGTGTCAGGGCCTTTATCATTGGCACTATCATGGCCCAAGGCTGGCCCCGTCCAACTGTTGGCCCTATCAAAAAAAAAAAGAACCCATAGGAAAGCGATAGCCTATCAGATTATTGGCAGCTATGGTTGTGTCAGTGTACTGGTCCTATAGGCTTGCTAGAATATTGGTCTTATAGGCCAAACAGTGTATTGTATATACCAACAGGCCTATAAGAACAGTACGCTGGCACACAAATAAGTGTCAAGAATCTGATAGACTATTCGTTTCCTGATTGTTTTGTAGGTCTCAATAGAGTATGACTCTCATTGTGTCTACTGGTTCACACTTCTGGAGGTACGGACAGCAATCTTCTTTGAGTTGTTCTGAGTTGAGGTGTGAATGCTACAGATGGGGTTAGCCTTTCTATATCTGCCGGCAATTGCTCCACCGTAGCGTCTGTTCTGTATTAATAATGTCCTAAAGCCTGTCGCTTCTACCCAGCTATGCGTAGTCTCTTATAATAGCACACATTCTCTCCCGCAGTCAACATCTATGCACACAATCAATCCACACAGTCCAGATCACAGTCCACTCCAGAAGTCACCATCTATGCACATATTCAGTCACAGTAGAACATAGGCCATTGCAGTGCCACAATCCATACACACATTTACTCACAGTATAACGTAGTCCACTACGGAACACACCATCTACGCACACATTCAATCACAGTAGGCCATAGTCCTTTCCTGCTGTAACCATTTATAAACAAGATCCGCGTCCTGCAGAAATGTTAAAAGAAGATGTGAAGACCCCCCCCCCCCATAATGCGCAGGTCTACACGGGACGGAGAGGCAAAGAGACACCGTATGGCTCAGTTTAAACAAAGAGATATATTCAATAATTATACATGATTATGATTATACATCAGAGGCTGGGGTGTCCGAGCTTACGTGCCGACGACTTCATGGGGACGATGGAGGGGCTCCGGAGTTGAGCTCGAACGGTTGCTGGCAGAAGCTGCACGCCGTCGGGCTTCGGCGCTGAAGGCCCCCTTGGCGAACGATATCGTCCTGAGCGTTGTTTCTTCCGTACTCCTTGTCGATATTTATATCCTTCTTATTCGCCACATTCCCTAGGTTGAGGACGCCCACGCCGTAGTGGGAGGGGCCTAGGGCAAAATTAGTGCCCTGGTCACTGCATGTCGTCTCTGGTACGCCAGTGCGTGAACAAATCTCGAGGAGCGCGTAACACGTTTTGCGTGCTGTAAGCGCCGTTTGGCACACGACCTCTGGCCATCGTGTGTGCAGGTCAGTGACGCAAAGTGCGTATTTGTGGCCCTTTGCTGATGGAGGACTCACCGGTCCGACCACATCGACGTTCACTACCTGAAAGTGGTAACTAGGCCGCGTGAGTGGTGTGATAGGGACTCGTTCTATTGTTCGGCGGTCGTACCTCATTTGGCACCCATGACAGGTCCGACAATGCTCGTCGTTGATATCCGCATTGACTCCTGGCCAGTAGACGCTCATCTTAATTCTGTTTGCCGTTTTCCTCTTCCCGAGGTGCCCTCCCCACGGGGACTCATGCGCCAGAATCATTACTTCCCTTCTCCTTTCCCTCGGCAGCACTAGCTGCTCGTAGAGTACGCCGGCAATTTTGTCTTTGTGATAGAGTAGCCCGTCCCGCACGAACACCCCGTGACTGCCCACTTTGCCCTGTCGACAGACATCGGCCAGGCTCTCGTCCTACCGCTGCGCATCGCGCAATACCTCATTCCCTTGTGCTCTTGCTTCCTCGGGACACATCTCGCTCGCGGCCACAAGTACCTCCTCCGTTGTCTGGTCTGCCTCGGCGTTTGCCCGTGACTGAGGTTCCTCCTCCCCACAACTATCTGCGGCCCGTGCGTCGGCCACCTCCATTCTCTGGCCGGGGATCTCGTAAGAGTTTCTACGCGTCTGTTCTAGCATGTGCCAAGCCTCGGCGGCGAGCAAGCAGTCAGCTTCTTTGGACGCCAGCTCCTTCGTCATGGAGCAAAGCAGTGAAGCGCTCTCTAACATGCCGATCACGGCCTGCGGCTATGCTGAGTGGCACCCGAGCTAGTCCTGCTACCATGCACTCTAGCACCAAATGCGGCAACAAGCGTGACGTTTCCTACCTGCTACATCAGGTTACTGGGTATAGCGCCTTGTTTAATCACCGTTATTTCTGCGCCGGTGTCAATTGGCGCCCTGAGAACCACCTCGCCGCATCCCAAGTCGACGTACTTAAGAGAGGCCAGTCCTTCCGTATTTATGGGCTCCGCACTGGACTGAATATCCACGGTAGCCCTCTGCCCGGGTGTATCTATGCCTACGTCTCCGTAGCTGTCAGCGGCGCTATATTTGCCTTCAGCTACCCTGTTTACGTTTTTCTTCTGCGTGTTCCCATTTGCCTGGTTTTTAGGGCACGACCGGGCAAAATGTGGGTCATTGCAAATAAAGCACGCCGAGGGCCTCGAAGCATGCGGCTTTTCCCGCGAAGCTGGGACCGACTTTTGAAAAGGTGCTGGTTGGTTGGCCGCAAAGAGGCCTTTTGGCCGCCAATATTTGCTTCACTCCCGAGCCTTTACCCTCACAGTCCTCGAACGCCTCCTCTAGCTTCCCTATTTCGTGGGGCTTCACCCAGCTGTCTCCTTCCTCTCGCTTGACATATTTTTATGCCTCAGTGCTCAACGCCTGCTTCATGTGATCTGCCACGTTCAAGGCTAGGTGCTCGAGCGTCTTAATTCCCGCGCCAACATGTAAAAAGCATGGTAACTCTCAATGCGCGACGCGAAGTGTTGCCAGGTCGCGTTTCGCCCTGGCAGGGAACAACGGAACTGCCTGAGGTAGTCGCCTGGGGACAGTCGGAGCTCGGACAGAATGGTCTGTTTGACCCGATCGTATCTGTCGAGCTCTTCGGTAGAGAGTTTTGAGAAAAGGTGCGGGATTCTTGCGCTTACTACAGGCAAAAGTAAATGGCTCTTGACCTCGTCCGGCACCATAAAGGAGCGAAAAATGCCCTCGACTCCATCAAGCCATACCTGGACTTCTGGATCCGTGGGAATTGGAGTCAGCAAGCTCTTTAGACATTTAGCGAAATACGCTAATGTTTCTTCGCGCGTCTGCCACCCACCCGGCTGCGAGCCCTGTGGTGAACCGGTTAGCAGCTCCAACTGCCGGGTTCTTTCTGGCTCGATAAGCAGCGTGGTTTTCCTCAACTCCAGCTCCATCTCCAGCCGCCGCATGGCCGCATTTGAATCTGCGGCATCACCTGCCCCCTTCGCTGCTCCCGTCGCACTTTCTGTTCCCGGCACTTGATCCATACTTGAATCTGTGCTGTGACTCCCAGTCTCGTCAGTACTCATTTTTGCCACAACTGCACTCCTACGCAGTATCATGCAAAAGGCCCGTGACTCGCCTTGACGCCTTAATTCCGCATCAGTGGGTTCCGAGGACCAGTAGAAGAACCACTCACCTTACTACAGGAGAGGCATGCCCTGTCGTCCCCGACACCCGCGCCTGATGCGCATGCGTCTCGCTCTCAGGTCGATTTTAGGCACAGTACCGTTCCTTTGCCGTCCGTAGCTCTCGTTGCTTTCCGTTTGATGTGAGGCTCTGCAACCGTGAAAGTACACGGCTAGTCCGTCAGCGGCCAATGTGCCTCTTGTGGTATGATGGCACCGCTGCTCGATCCGTTGAGCTGTAACTCTGCGGCTGCTGTAACGCTAGTCCGTCAGCGCTGATGTGTCGATCCGTTGACACACAAAGAGCCGGTTGTTCCGTCCGTCGACCGCTGCTCCTAGAGACGACCGGATGCTGCGAAGTCGGTCGCTAGGCATTGGCCTGCCTTTCCGTTGACGCGTTGAGCACCGCTGGCTCGGTCCGTTGACCGCAATGCTGGACGACTTTTGCTGCTATCCTCTTACGGCGGAGACGTTACTCAGGCACGGTCCATCGGCCCGGTCGTCTTCGTTCTCGAAAGGTTTGAAGGTCGCCGAAGTCTGACAGAAAACGCTGATCCTGTCGCACGCTGCGCCATGCAGTAAAGATTTTTACTTTTTCTTGCTCTCCTTCGCTTTAAACCCTCTCTTCTTCTTCGTAGGTCCCGTTTCACTGCTTCGCCAAATAAACCTCTCGAATTGACCGGATTAACTGAGAAAACTGATTTCATTATACACTTGTTGACAACAATAAAAAAGTACACTGCAGTTAAAATGATTGCAGCAGCATAGATACAGAATAACTGAGCTGGGCCGCCCTTCGACCTAGGACAGTCCGCCATCCTAAGCGAGCATGCGGGAGGAAGTCCGCCTCCTACCGACACCGGCCTCCACAGCCGCCCCGCTCAGAGCTCGCGGCCGTCACAGGGTTTCTTCCCGATAGCAATCATTCTTTCCGCACTCCCACATTCCCAACGTCACTTTCCCCCAGATTTCTGGGAATGGATGTATCGCAGACGGGGCTGGGACGCCGACGCGTCTGGGCCTCGGTCCGCCATGTCAGGAAACCCATTCCCGCGGAGAAGCGCAAATTTACGAGCAGTGGTTCCGAGGTTCAGCAAAGAAAAGCGCAAACCCAGCCACCGAACTAACGCGTGGGTGTGGTTCGCCGAAGGCGTTCGGAGACTCGTGCCCTTAATGATGCGCGGTGCGCCATCTATGGAGACACATGGTGCCTCCCATGTCAGTGCGAGAACAAGACCCGGCACACTCATGCTCTCTCTACGCAAAGTCGGAGCGGACCCGCGTTAACAAACTCATCGAAAGCCGGGTGATGAAAGCGCGGACCGTGTCGCCTAAGGCGCCCGGCCTCCACTCGGACCCACAAACAAAAGACAAGCCGAAGTTCCTTAGCGGAGGCACGTGGCCTCTCGGCCACGAGCCGCGGGTGCAACTGCACAGAACGCGACCGCGCACCACAAACAAAAGTTTCTCCCGAAGACGCCTGGCGTCTTAGCGACGCGGCCTCGGGGATGCAAATGCAAAAAAAAAAACATACGAGGAAAAGAGACGCGAACAACCTGAAGCGCATGACGACCTTGCAAGGTGCCGTAGTGGAGGGCTCCGGAATAATTTCGACCACCAGGGGATCTTTAACGCGCACTTACATCGCATAGCACACGAGCGCCTTAGCGTTTTTTGCCCATAAAAGCGCAGCCGCCGCGATCGGGTTCGAACCCGGGAACTCCGGATCAGTAGCCGAGTGCCCTAACTACTCTGCCACTGCGGCTATCGAAGGTGGGGCCAGCGGAGGAGCGCTGACCTTCCAGCGTTCAAAAAGTGTACGAGAGGAGAGGAAACAGCGCGAAGACTGAAATTCTAATTTTGACTACAGATAACTTTTACAAAGCCCGTTATGAAGTTTCTTGCTGGACAATATTTGTGAAGAGGCATGCTTTAACATTGTGGAATATCCTTTACGAAAGCCTGCCTGATCATTTGGTTGATTAAAGTCTAACGTTGTCCTAACTCTATTAGCGATTACCTTAGTAAATACTTTGTAGGCAACGGATAGTAAGCTGATTGGCTTGTAATTTTTCAAGTCTTGGCGTCTCCCTTGTTATGAATTAAGATAATGTTTGCATTCTTCCAAGCTTCTGGTACGGTCGAGGTCATAAGGCATGCGTATACAGGGTGGCTAGTTTTTCTAGCACGATGTGTTCTCCATCCTTCAACAGATCTGCTGTTACCTGATCCTCCCCAGCTGCTTTTTCCCTTTTCATTGCTTCTAAGGCTTTCTTTACTTCATCTTTCGTTACTGGCGGGATGACGCATTGCTGTGCACTGCTGTCTTTCTCATTAACGATCTGATTACATTGGCTACTGTACAGGTCTCCGTAGAACTCTTCGGCTACGTTAACTATCTTGTCCATATTGCTAATGACATTGCCCTGCTTGTCTCTTATAGCATACATCTGGTTTTCACCTATGCCTTGTTTACTCTTCACGGTTTTTAGGCTACCTCCGTTCTTTATAGTATGCTCGATTCTCTCCATATTAAACTTCCTTATGTCGGCTACCTTGCGCTTATTTATTAACTTTGATAGCTCCGTTAGTTCTATTCTATCGGTAGGGTTAGATGCCCTCATGTTTTGGCGCTTCTTAATCAGATCTTTCGTCACCTGAGATAGCTTCCCGGTATCTTTTCGAACTGTCCTACCGCCTACTTCTACTGCGCACTTCGTATTTATCGATGTCAGATTATCGTGCATTGAATGAACATCAAGATCATCTTCCTCACTTAAAGCCGAATATCTGTTTTGCAGCGCTATCCTAAACTCCTGTGCTTTCCCTCTAACGGCTAACTCGTTAATGGTCTTCTTCTTCACTAGCTTTTCTTCCGTTCCCTCTTCAAGTCTAAGCTAATTCTCGAACTTACCATTCTGTGGTCGCTACAACGCACCTTTCCGAGGACGGCCACATCCTGAATGATGCCAGGTTTAGCGCATAGTATGAAGTCGATTTTATTTTTAATCTCACCATTGGGGCTCTTCCAGGTCCACTCTCGTTTGCGTTTTCTCGTTTGCGGAAGAAGGTGTTCATGATCCGTAAATTATTTCTATCCGCGAATTCGACTAATAACTCTCCGCTGCTATTTCTAGAGCCTATCCCATAGTCACCTACCGCGTGGTCGTCAGCCTGCTTCGTGCCCACCTTGGCATTGAAGTCGCCCATCAGTACAGTGTACTGCGATTTTACTTTATTTATTGCCGATTCTACGTCCTCACAGAAACTTTCAACGGTCTGGTCATCATGGCTGGATGTGGGTGCGTAGGCCTGCACCACTTTCAGCTTGTACCTCCTATTCATCCTAATTACTATAGCTGCTACCCTCTCGTTAATACTGTAGAACTCCTCTACGTTGCCAGCTATATCCTTATTAATGAGGAATCCCACACCTAGTTCTCGTCTATCCTCTAACCCGCGATAGCAAAGTATGTGTCCGTCCCTTAGTCCGTCCATCAGGTGATAGAGAAATGCGCAGAATATAACCAACCTCTATATATAGCTTTCATTGATTACGAGAAAGCATTCGACTCAGTGGAAATCTCAGCAGTCATACAGGCATTGCGTAATCAGGGGGTAGAAGAGCCTTATGTCAAAATACTGGAAGATATATATAGCAACTGCACAGCTACTATAGTCCTCCATAAAGTCAGCAATAAAATTCGAATAAGGAACGGCGTCAGGCAAGGAGACACGATCTCGCCAATGCTGTTCACCGCATGTTTACAGGAGGTATTTCGAGGCCTGAATTGGGAACAGTTGGGAATAACAATAAATGGAGAATACCTAAATAATCTGCGATTTGCTGATGGCATTGCCTTGCTGAGTCACTCAGGAGGTGAACTGCAAATCATGGTCAATGAGTTAGACAGGCAGAGCATATCGATGGGTCTAAAGATTAACATGCAGAAAACCAAGGTAATGTCCAACAGCCTAGCAAGAGAACAACAGTTCACTTTTGGCAGCGAGAGCCTAGAAATTGTGACAGAATACGTCTACTTAGGACAGGTAGTGACAGCTGATCCGGATCATGAGAGGGAGATAACTAGAAGGATAAGAATGGGGTGGAGCGCATATGGCAAATTCTCGCAGATCATGAGTGGCAGTTTACCAATTTCTCTCAATAGGAAAGTGTACAACAGCATAATATTACCGGTACTCACCTACGGGGCAGAAACGTGGAGGCTAACGAAAAGAGTTCAGCTTAAGTTAAGGACAACGCAGCGAGCCATGGAAAGAAAAATGATAGGTGTAACGTTAAGAGATCGGAAGCGGGCAGAGTGGGTAAGGGAACAAACACGGGTTAATGACATCCTAGTAGAAATCAAGAGAAAGAAATGGGCTTGGGCAGGGCATGTAATGCGAAGGCAAGATAATCGCTGGTCCTTAAGGGTAACGGAGTGGATTCCAAGAGAAAGTAAGCGTGGCAGTGGGCGGCAGAAGGTTAGGTGGGCGGGTGAGATTAAGGAGTTTGCAGCAAAGGGTGGATGCAGCTGGCAAAGGATAGGGTTAATTGGAGAGACATGGGAGAGGCCTTTGCCCTGCAGTGGGTGTAGTAAGGCTGATGATGATGATGATGATGATGATGATGATGATGTTGATGATGCTTTAACACCCCAGCCAAACTGCAACTTTATTAGAGCCCCTTTCAGAGCCCCTTTAAAGATTCCCAGGTGGTCAAAATTATTCCGGATTCCTCCACTACGGGGGAGGGCGCTGCGATCACTGAGGTGAGCGGACGCGTTCGCATCGGCTCTGTCTTCTACAAATGATTTCGCAGCGATTTCAACTGCATTTCATCGCCAACCTTTCACCAATGGATCCGTGAAGTCGAGGGGCATCGACGGATACCTAGTTTTGAGGTGGGCCACCATTCTTCGCAGAGATATGGCACTTTCTCCGCTCCGACCCCGCCATAGCCTCACTAGGTCTAGGCGTGTACGCCAGACGCTAGGCCAAGCTGGCGAAACCGCTGCGCTTCGCTGACAGGCGCGGCGCCACGTATGCGGACTCTCTCCAATGAAGCGGCACAAGCCGACGAACGTGACTCAAGAATGAACGTGCAAGTGATGAGGGAAGACATTTCCGCCGACGAAATTACCGAAGCCGGATGGAAGACCGCCGGAGCGCGGCGTTCGAGACCCCGAGACCACGGTGCAAATTCGACGCACGACATCGATGCATGAGTGAACGCGCCTGGCACCGGCCAGCAAGGTACGAAACCCAAGCATGTCAAAGAAAGTTTATCAAAGCGGGTCGCATACCCAAACTACCGAAGGAGGAAATTAAAATTGTGGTTCGGCCTAAAGGCGGCTTCACCATCGTTAAGATCGGCGCCCCGACGGACACCGACGCAATATTCGCGGCCGCCGACATAATGGGAGACGAAAGTGCGGAAGACACGGTCTGCCCGAACTCGTACCAGAACATCGTCGTCGTCAGCACACCGAAACGAGCGAACGCGGACGGCTATGCCAAAAACTGCGACAAATTCAAATCCAAGGGAAACCGCACAAAGTGAACGCGTACGAAACGGCACCCGATAATACAACCAAGGGAGTGATTCGTGGCACCCCCATTCAGGACAGACCCGAGAACTGAACGAGAATATTGTAAACCCGAGAAACTCACTGGCACTCTCGGCCAAACGCATAGGTACTACGACCACGGTTGCAATTGCCTTCGACGGACTCAAAGGGCCCAACCTCGTCAGGTACAGCGCAACACTCGTTCGTTGTACGTTGTATCGCATGCAAATTGACACCTTTTACAAGTGCGGACGCCTCGGCCACCGCATGTACGTTTGCCCAAATCCCGCCAACCGCATTTGCAGGCCGCAACCCAGACCGGGGGCACCAATGCTCGCCTAAGTGTAACCCATGCGGCGGCGCTCACATGACGGCAGACAAGGCCTGCAAAGCAAGGTACAAGACTCCGTATGTGATTCGAAAGCGACGATGGAAGCGCCAAAACACACATCCCAACTGACACAGCAAGACTTCCCGCCCATCCAGCCGCACAGACCCAGATCCACATCGCGATCCCGTGGCCGGCCCCGGTCCCGCAGTCGTCAAAGGCACAACCGCGCTCCGACAAGATCGAGATCCAGGACGCCAACTCCCGGAGACAAGGTGAGCTGGGCGGCCACAGTCCGGGGCATCGCGCGGGAGGGGGTCGTGCCAGCGCCTGCAGTCACAGAGCAGAATCAAAAAGCCGATAATGTCATTTTAGATTCGCTAAGGAAAGAGAACGCGGTAATGCGCGAACAAGTCCAAAAGCTAATGCAAGAGATGCGAGAACTCAGACGCGAGCGTGCCGGGATGGAACAAAACAATCAGAACGAACAACAGCAGGAACAGGCGAGCGTTCCTGACGCGGACGTGCCCGCCCAGAAGAAACGGGCGATACAACACCACGAAGGCGGTTTCGAGAGCCAGGTGCGAGTGGAAATTACAGACATCAAAAAAATGCTATGCACAATGCAAGGTACCATTGAGACCCTACACGCAACATTCCTCGGCCTCGCAAACAGGAGCACTAACCTTGAAGGAAACATGCAGATAATACTGAATCACTTCGTATTCACGCAACACGGATAGGTACCGGCGAGCAGTGATGCGGGACCGAACCACCATCAATTGCAGCCGGGTAGCTTGCATCAGCATCAACATGGACAACGATAACCAAGGGATAGTAATAAGGCAGTGGAACTGCCGCGGCTTCGTTCTACAGCAGGAAGTTCTACAGCAACACATCAGGCACGCAACACGTAAAGCGGACGTAATATTACTCCAAGAAATGCTCACCAACGCGGCTACCATAACAGGCTACAAAACGCAAGGCAGCAAAATCGAGGGGAAGGGTGTATGCACACTCGTTAGGAAGCGTATCACATTCGTTGACCACGAACTAAGCGGCGTCCAGATGGAACACGCTCTCATCGAACTGGTACCCACCAAGCAGAGGAAAAAAATTATATTCATACTGAACGTATACAGCAGCCCGTCGAAAAGCCGCCAACGCTTCCGAGCGCTGTTTCAGAAGACGCTCAAGATTGCCCGGTCCCGGACGCTGATTGCATGGGGAAATTTCAACGCGGCATACACGGCATGGGGTTACGGCTACAGCACGACCAAGGGAAGACAACTCAGGCAAGATGCGCAGGAACTCGACTTCACGTTACTTACGGATCCGGCGCACCCGACGAGAATCGGTAACTCCACTACGAGAGACACGACCCCGGACCTGACGTTCGTCCGAAATGCCGGGACGACGGCTACCACGTGGAAAAACATGTCGACCGACCTGGGGAGTGACCACATGATTGTCGAAATACACGTACAGACTATGGACATGGCGCAGGGCAGTAAGCGAAATTTCAAATGGACCGATTGGGAAGAATTCAGAAATAAACGAGACCAACAAGAGTCTTCAGGAGATAGTCACGGACATCGAAGCCTGGACCCGCTCGCTGGTTGCAGACGCCAAAGCGTCAGCCAAGACCGTCGAAACCGAGGTTGAAACTGACAAGATGGACAGCCGCCTGGCGCTTCTCATTTAGGCGAAGAACTCTGTTCTGGCCAGGTGGAAGAGCGAGACACTCAATCGGAGACTCAGAAAAACAATAGCGGAGATCAACCGCAACATCGAGGAGCACTGCCGAACGCTCAACCGCCGGCAATGGGATTAGTTATGCGACGCAGTCGACGGCCAACTACACAACGGGCAATCGTGGAAGCTGCTCAGGCATCTGTTCTACGAAACGAAGACCAAGTCCAACCAGAGGAACTGCCTCGCACGTCTATTACACAAGGAGCTCGAGAAGCACGGTGAAGATGCAGTGACCGCCCGGTTACGTGCGAAGTACTTGCCGCACACTTCGACCGCACAACACGGCCCATATGAGGGGGATCCGAACGCAGAACTGGATAAGGACTTAAACGTAGAAGAGATCAGGATGGCGCTGCACAACCTACACAGCAGATCGGCGCCGGGCCCCGACGGGGTGTCGAGAGAGAGAGAGAGAAACAACTTTATTGATTCGAGCTCGACGTCTGCTTAGACGCCGTCGATGGGAGTGGTTCCCTCTTCACGGGACCCATATGCTTCTCTAGCCGCCAGGCCCCTGGAGATCAGGACTGGCTGGTCTTCCACGGCGGGGCTGATTAGCCCCGCCCTAAAGAATCTCGACGACCGATCCATGGATCAGTTAATGCCATTCATCAATGAGTGCTGGCAGCGCGGCAGCCTCCCGCACAAGTGGAAAACTGTGAGAATGATACTAAACCCCAAACCCAGAAAACCGCCCAGCCTCGACAACCTTCGCTCAATATCCCTAACGTCGTGCGTCGGCAAGACCACGGAGCACGCACTGCTTAACCGCTGGCAAGCCCACTTAAGCAGAAAGGGGTATACCCACCATCCATAATAGGATTCCGCCCCCAATTATTCACGCAAGACGCAATGTTACAACTGAAGCACCAGATGCTTGACGGCAAGACGGCAAGACCTTACACCAGATATCGCGGCAAAACCTAGGTGTATGCTAGTACAACTACGTTATTTTTTGACAGACAGGCGAGCTTTTTTAGGGGCAGGGGATATCCAGCTAGAATAGCAAACGCTGGGAAGCACCGACACCCCGCAGGGCTCCGTCGTCTCGCCCATGCTCTTCAACCTCGTCATGATCGGGCTAGCAGAAAAGCTGCAAGAAATCGAAGACGTCCGCCACACCATATACGCCGACGACATAACGCTCTGGGTGCACGAAGGCAGCGACGGTCACATCGAAACGGCACTGCAAATAGCAATCGAGACAATAGAGGAATACCTTGTGGGTACGGGAATACTATGTTCGCCTACAAAGTTGGAACTCCTACTCTACCACCCTACGCAGAGGGGCAGACCACCCGGGTGTGGTCAGAATGCGGCAACGACCAGACGAGAATACGAAGAGATCAGACTACGCACAAGCAACGGAGCAACCATCAAGATAGGGCACAGAATTAGGGTCCTTGGCATGATAATCGAAGCCAATGGCGTGAACGGCGAAACGATCACTAAATTACAGCACAAGACGGCTAACGCCGTGCGAATCCTCAAGAGGTTTACCAGCAGAAGAAACGGAATGAGGGAAGCGAGTCTCACATGACTCATACACTCTTTCGTCATGAGCCATATTCGTACGTCGCGGCATTTCACAACTGGTACAAAGGAGAAGAAGCAAAGATCAACGTCCTCATCCGCAGGGTGTATGAGATAGCACTGGGTCTACCCGAGTCCACCAGCACGCAACGCTTGCTCCAGCTCGGGCTTCACAACACGCTTACCGAAATCGCCGAGGCGCAGCGCTCTTCACAACTAGAAAGATTAGCGGGCACGAGAGCAGGGTGCCAGATCATGGAAAGTGTCGGAATCCGTTACCATGCAGAACAAGGCAAGAAAGTCGCTGTTCCGGACGCGATCAGACAAACTCTAAGAATCGCCCCGATTACACGGAACGTCCACCCAGAACACAACCTGGGAAGAAGAGTGGCCACGGCCAGAGCTCTCCTACACAGCCACGGAGACGAAAGGAGGACAAGGATAGTTGACGCCGCGGAATACGCAGAACGCTCGCGATTCGTGGTTGCGGCCGTCGATTCGAGTGGCGAGACGCGCATAACGGCAAGTGTAGCTTGCGAGCGCGCAGAAAAAGCGGAGGAAGCGGCGGTGGCCCTCGCCCTCACGGATCCGACGTGCACCACAGTTCTCTGCGACTCGCGACAAACGGTCAAAAACTTCGCCAAAGGATGGATCTCACAGACAGCGGCCCGAATCCTGAGCAATCTAAAAGTCCAGTGGGAGGAAGCTTTTCATACCAGAATCCAGTGGTTACCGGCGCACATGGGAGAAGTATCGAACACATACCGCAACCGAAACGAGGCTGTAGAAAACCGAAACGAGACGCCACACGCCAAAGCGCGCGAGCTCGCGAACCGCGCCGGCGACCGTCGTCCATAGGACAGCACCAAACACTGTTTGACAAGCTACAACGAAATTACCAAGGCCCTCTGCCCGGCCCGCCGAACCTTCCCTCCACCCAGCGACAAGCTGGACAGGGCGCACACGGTAGCCCTCAGACAACTGCAGGCGCTCACGTACCGCAACCCGGCACAATACCACAGACTCTGCCCCGGAACATACCAGAAAAATATATGCAAGGTCTGCCACACTGCAATAGCAACTTTACCCCACATGCTCTGGGACTGTAGCAAAAACCCTGACGGTGCTGACTCCGCAACCCTCCTGCCGCGGTGGGCCGCTGCCTTGCGCAGCCCCAGCCTCGGTGACCAACTCTGGGCCGTCCAGCAGGCCCGCGAGGCGACGGAGAAGCAACACTTCAATGTCCCCACGTGGGAGACATTAGGTCCCGTCGGCGAAAGCTCTGCAGAACTTTTAAATAAAGTTACCAACCAACTAATCGTTGACTACGGCACCTCTTCCTTTCTTCTCTTAGTTCCTCCTTTGTCGCTTCCTTACAGCGCGGTCCAAGTCTCGGGCAATATGTGAGACAGATATTTCACCATTCCCCCAAAATCAATTTTTAATTACAAATTTACACCAACGCCGCCATGTACAGTACATGAAAGCTAGGCTGTGCCCACTCAGCCACGACGCAGTTGTGCGCCTTTCCTTTCGCAAAAATGAACTGCCTATGCAAAGTTGTCAGCGCCAATGAACACAATGAACGGCGGCGGATCAGTTACATCGGTTTCTGACGAAACAAAACGCGACAGAATCAGTCTCACATATCTCGGTGCACAGCAGAACGACGCCCTAAGGAAAGGAGCAAAGGAGTTTTTTTGATGAAACGAAATGCCACAGTAGTTGTCTCACATATCTCGGTGGACAACCGAGCCGCGCCGTAAGGAAAGGCATAAAGGAAGGCGGGAGAGAAGAAATCAAGAAAGAGGAATTCGAAACTTTGACATTGAATTTTGAGGAAAGGCACTGCGCTGCGCAACGGTGCAGCACCTGTGGCTCGGTACCACTAGTGACACGTGCGTGTTGCTACTAGGGGCCCTTACCCAAAATGTACCGCTTACCAGCCTAGTGTAGCTTTCGCTACAAAAAGGAGTAAACCCGCGAAAGCATGAGTGGTTGGCTCTAGGTTTTCCTTTGCTGGGTCGCCGGCACGTCTGGCAGCGATGTTAGGCTCAGGTTAAGCTCTGAATGACGTTAAGCTGATGTGATCGGTTCGCGCCGCAGATCGAACTTAAGCAAGCCAGGCTGCGTGCAGAGCACATGGCGAGAGTGTGCTGCACTTAAACCCTGGCCAATCCCACGCTGTGAATATGTGCCACTAAGCCTGAGGTTATCATCACCATCTTGAAGCGTGATCGGCTGCGGCGATAGCATAGTGCTGCGGTGCAGTGCCCAGCGAAGCTGATCTGTTCGCGCCGCCGCCGATTCGAAACCCAGCCGCGGCAAAATGTATTTCTGCACCGTCAACCCGCCGCTTACCTGCCGCGGTGGCTCAGCGGTTAGGGTGCTCGGCTATTGATCCGGATTTCTTAGGTTCGAACCCGACCGCGGCGGCTGCGTTTTTATGGAGGAAAATAGCTTAGGTGCTCGGGCTGTGCTATGCCAGTGCACGTTAAAGATCCCCCAGGTGGTGGAAATTAATCCGTAGCCATCCACTACGGCGCCTCTTTCTTCCTTCATTTCCTCCTTTATCTCTTCTCTTAAGGTGGTGGTGGTGGTGAAAAACATTTATAAGCAATTAAATTTTTACAGAAAGGTGATTGGGGTAGGACCCTATTGGCCCTTTCCCCTCACAGTACTAGGTGGAGCCCCTATTCCGGGGCCCCATTGGCAAGCAACGCCGCCCGCGTCCGTTGAACCAAGGCCTTTTGGCTCTTCAGGTCTTGACAGCCGAGCAGGGCCGCCTCCCAGTCCTCTCTGGTGGGGTTGGGGGGGATAGATGGGTTAGATTGACACGCCCAAACCATGTGGAAGGTGTCAGACACCTCCCCACAGAACTGGCACGTGCCATCAAAGGATGTATTGAAGTGTTTAAGCACCGCCGGGCACAGTACAGTGTTAGTGAGAATTTTGATGAGGAGGCGCTCGTCAGCGCAATCCAGACCCTTACAAGGGGCCGGGTAGCGCCGGTGCTCCTCCTTGTAGTAATCGGTGATTTGTTTGAATGTAATGGCCAGATTGTCTGATGGGAGTACCCTTCCAAGGACAGGGAGATAGCCCGGGGAGAGAGTGCGCGGGCGGCCTGATCGGCCTGTTCGTTTCCCTGGAGGCCCTGGTGACCGGCAGCCCAAATCAGGTTGCGTGGAGTTGGATCTTCAGATCAACAGCTATATTCCAGTATGCGCCAGGCAAGCGGGGGAGCCCAGCCCAACTCATAGTTCCGACAGGCCCCTCGCGAGTCGGTGATGATGTGTTTTGACTTGGGATTCGTGAGAGCCAGAGCAATGGCAATCTCCTCCGCGTGTGTTGCGCTGTAGGCTTTGAAAGTGAGCCCGTTAACTGTGTTTGTGTTGTGTACGACTGCGGCCGTGTACCACCCCCCGTGGTGTGGGCCGGCAACGTCTACGTAATACACATGTTCTTGGTTACCATAGTATCGCGCCAACGCTTCCGCGCGCGCCTGGCGACGACCGCTATGGTCTTCACTGGACATGTTGCGGGGAAGGGGTCGGACCCGGAGGGCGCGTCTCCAGGGTTCTGGCACTCTCTCCCTTTCCTCAATGTGGTAGTCGTGTTTGATGTGTAGCCGGTCCAAGAGGCGGCGACCGGACGTGGTCTGTGCAAGACGCGTGTATTGGTTGCATAAGTTGGCCTCTCGAAGCTCCCGAAATGTGTTCCCCACGCCCAAGGCCAGAAGCCGCTGGTTGGACGTTGTCATCGGAAGATCGAGAGCCCGCTTGATGACTTTCCGCAGGATGACCTCCAGTTGGTCATCATCATGTTTGCGCAGGTGCAAGTAGGGAGTTGAGTAGAGGATTCTACTCGTTACGAAAGCATGGGCAAGCCGCAGTGCATCCTTGCTTCGTAATCCGCCCCGCTTGTTTGAGACCCGGCGGACCATTCGGCCCACCTGGTCTCCCACCGTGCGAAGTTTGGCTATGGTGGTGTCGACTCTGCGTTGGTGGTGTATGAAGAGGCCAAGGACGCGGATCTCCTTGGCCTTCCGGATCGGTCCCGAGGGGAGACTGATGCGAAGCGGGGTTGTGTCCCGGGGGGAGGGACGTAAGTGCACAAATTTTGATTTAGCTGGGGCGCACTGGAGTCCGCAGCAGGCCGCGTAGTCGTCGACTAGGGTCGCTGCTGCTTGCAGGCAGGACTCCATGTGGCCCAGGTTGCCTTGCGTGGCCTAGATTGTAATGTCATCCGCATAAAGAGCGTGATGTATCCCGGGCAGAGAAGACAATTTGGAGGGAAGGCGAAGCATTGCCAAATTGAAGAGCAGGGGAGACAGGACCGCGCCTTGAGGTGTTCCCCTCGAGCCGATGGTGTATGGCCCGTGTTCCGCATCTTGTATGCGTATATAGGCTTGACGGTCTGCAAGAAATTAACTTATGTAATGGAATGTTTTGTGGCCACAGTTGGTGTTACTGAGGTGGTCCAGGATTACTGCATGTTTGACGTTGTCGAATGCGCCTTTAAGATCCAAGGCCAGGACCACCTTGTCCTTGTGGGGACATTCGACAGGATCTAAAATGTCGTGGTGGAGCTGCAGAAGTATATCCTGTGCTGACTTGTGAGGACGAAAACCGAACATGGTGTCCGCGAAAATGTGCTGTGTTTCGAGATAATCGGAGAGTCTGTCGCGCACCATCGTCTCCATCAGCTTGCCGACACAAGACGTCAGAGAGATGGGGCGAAGGTTCTCCACATCGATAGGTTTGCCGGCCTTCGGAATCAAGGTCACGAGAGCCGATTTCCAATCGAGAGGGAGAGGATTGTCTCCGTCCCAAATGCTATTGATGTATTTGAGAAGCGCGGCGTAGGCTGCGTCGGGAAGGTTGGCCAAAAGCTTGACCGTAACCTTGTCGCGCCCAGGTGCAGTGCCACGCTTCATCTTGCTTAAGGCCGCCCGGAGGTCGTGGAGCTGGAACGGCTTGTCCAGCTCCGTGTTCTCTTCGCCTGCATACGAGTACGCCGCCTGCCGGGGGTTCTTAGTGGTGCAAAGGTATCGATCCCTGAGCGTGTGCGCTAGCTGTGTTGTCGTTCCTGTAAAGTTGTGCAATGCCCTATGTAAGTGGCGTTGGGTTTCCGTGCGTGTTTGTATTGGATCGATGAGAGCGCGGAATAGGCGCCACGTGTTGCGGCCAGACATGTGGCGCGCAGCCGCGTTGCACCGGTCCACCCAGTTAGTGTCGGCTAGCTGAGTAGCATATTCCGCTGCTTGTTGTGTGAGTTCGAGGATGCGTTTCTTTAGGCGTCTGTTATGTTTCTGTTTCTTCCATCGTTTGGTGAGGTTGCGGCGGGCCTCCCAAAGGTGGAGCAAGTGGTTGTCCACGTCCGTTTGTGTTTCTGTGAGCTGTATCTGCTTCTCGTGTTGCGTGAGTGTAGACGTGAGCGATTTGGACCATGCGTCGTATCCCGACTGGAGGGGATCTACGATAGGTAGAGATGTGCGGAAAGTCGTCCAGTCCGGTACACGAGCTTGTGTTAGTGGGCGTTTCAGGGGACGCATGTAAATGGTGGTGTTGATTATACAGTGATCACTACCCAGAGTGTCCTCTGTATTCAGCCAATCGGCATGGCGTATGTTGCGTGTAAATGTGAGGTCCGGGCAAGTATCTCGTTGAATCGAATTGCCGACACGTGTTGGGTTGGCGGGATCAGTGTGTAGAGTAAGTCCAAGTGTGGAAAGAAGTTCTGCAAGCTTCCGCCCACGTCTGTCCTCCCGGGGGTACCCCCATAGCCTGCTCGGGGCGTTGAAGTCGCCGACGATCAGAAGGGGATCCCTTCCAGCCACCTGCATTGCTTGGGTGAAAATTTCATTGAACGTGACGTTCTTAAGTTTAGGTGGGCAGTAAATGTTTAGAATGTGTACAGGTGGGTCAGACCGCTTTAGGGGCAGCACGGACACCATCGTGTATGGGAAAGGCGGTGTTGTGGGGAGCGTGACTTCCTGCGCAGTATACTGCTTGCGAAAAAGTATACATGTCTGCGGGTTGTGTTGAAATGTAGTGTAGTTTGTGGGTTTGGCACCGGCGCCGGGTTCCTGAAGGGCAACCACGGCGACGAGAAACTCAAAGGTCTCAAGATAGATGCGGAGATGAGTCCGCTTCGTGCGGTTCTTGAGACCTCGGCAGTTCCACTGCGTTATTGTAAGCGGCTGAGTTGCTCTTGCTCGCGACTTAGGGTTGGGGGCCATGGTCAGAGGCAGAGGGTGGGGTTACGTTGTTAAGACTCCCCAGTCCGCTAGTGCCCGGCGCAGACGTGGAGGAGTCTTCCGAGAAGTCAAATTCATCGGGAATAACTCTGTTGAATTTGGAGGGGCGGTTATCGTCCCTGATAGGCCCTACGCGTTTAAGGACGAGCGGATTGTCTTTTATCCATTTTTGGATAATGTGAGTTACGGCTTGGGTCACCTGTGCGATGACACTCTCCTCCTGACGCGCAATGGTATCGTGGATAATTTGGGGGAGGTCAGCCAATTGTGTTTCAATTGCGGTCACCCGGCTCTCCAGGGCCGCGGCGCGACTCTCCACATTAGTAGGAATCTCCCTGTCTGTGATATTTTCTTCCTCGTCGCTCGACGCGGGCGGAGTAGGGAATTTGGCTTTGAGTGAGTTAAGCTCGCTGGCTAGTTTTTCGTTTTGAGCTCGCAAGAGGACGAGCTCGCGCTTGAGTTCTTGCGTCTCGGCCGTGCTGGTGGGGGAGGAGGGAGGAGGGGAAGAAGAGGAGACGACCCTCGCCCAGCTGCCTTCCTTGGGTTGGTTGCAGGCGGCGCCGCCAGGTGAAGCGCTGAGAGCTGGGAACTCCGCTGTTCCGGGGGGTGGCGTTACCGTTGCTGTCTTGCCTGGGGGAGGCATCACGCCACGTCGTGGCGTCTTCTGGTTGTTTTGCTGCCGCCCTCCCCGTGTAGCGCCGGAATTGGCTCCCTTGGATGGCGTCCTGGGCCCTGGCTGCGGCAGCTTGATGAATTTGGCGGTGCATTCGCGGGAGCTGGTGAGGTGCGGGCCCCCGCAGATTAAGCACATAGGATTGCAGACGTGGGGGGCCATCCCCTCAGTACCAAGCCCCACGTTTTGACCACAAAGGCCGCATCTTTCCTTGACCGGGGTGGGACAGTTGTCCACCCGGTGCCCCAGTGTGCCGCAACGGTAGCACGCTGGCACCGTTTTTTTGTACTCCTTGACGGGAGTCAGTTCTGCATTATAATGGACGTAACGCGGAACGCTGCGTCCCTCGAAAGTCAACACAGCTACATTCGATTTTCCCAGCTTGCGCACATGGACTAAATCACCACCGCGCCACTGCACACTATGTTTCAAGGATTCGCTGGTTTCAAGGTTATGCACAGAAATCACACCACGACACACATCACCGGTGAGCTTGAGGTGTCCGTGAAGCGGGAGCGATCCTTTGCTGGTTGTAATTTGGATGTCCGTCAGAAGCTTTTGAGCTACCTCGGGGTTCTGCGTGCCGCAGACGATAATGTTTTGCTCCCAATTGGGAGAAATTGTAATCGCATTCATATGCTGTCTGCCGATGAGTTCCGAAATGGCAGCGCCGAGCTCACCTTGCTGGATTGCTGTCTTGAGGGCGACCGTACTGCGTGGCCGCAGCACGATCACGTAATCCTCAGGGTTCATCCTGACCGTCGGCTTCGGCGTCCACTTGGAGACTGGTGAAAATGACTTTTGTGGACATTTAGAAGACGGAGCGCGAGCGTCTCCCGTTGCTGATTTGTCGAGAGGAGTCTTGGGCGTTGCAGCTCCTCGGGCGTTTTGCCGGCGGTGGCGCCGGCTTTCAACGACTTGAAAAAGGGCAGCTTGCTGCGCCGAAATGGTGGATGGGCCATCCTCTAGTTGGCTTGCAGGGACAGACGACCACGACAGAGTCGTGGGGTCGTAGCCGCGTCGTTCAGGCAGAGCCATGTTGAGCGGTTGACCGGCGGGCGTCTCCGCAGCCAGCGGCGGGGGAGCCGAAGCCGTTAGGCTTAGCTCGACCGCTACGTGGTGATGCGGAGGGTTGCTCGAAATGGCCAAAAATTGGGCGTCGCCGGGTCAGATCGGTGTCTCCAGGATCCTGCTGACTTCACAGATGCAGTCGCACAGGTTTGATAGGTGTTACATCAGATTGCCGCGGTTCCAGTCGAAAATCGACGGAGCCGATGTGCCACGCGTCCGATCGCTGCGTCTGCTGTCGCGTTCCCTCTTAAGGCGCGGTTCAGGTGTCCGACGATATATGAGACAGATACTGAATAATAATATTATTTGCTTTTTGGGGAAAGGAAATGGCGCAGTATCTGTCTGATATATCGTTGGACCCCTGAAGAGCGCCGTAGGGGAAGGGATAAAGGAGGGAGTGAAAGAAGATAGGAAGAGAGAGGTGCCGTACTAGAGGGCTCCGGAATAATATCGACCACCTGGGGATCTTTAACGTGCACTGACATCGCACAGCACACGGGCGCCGCGGCGACTGCGTTTTTATGGAGGAAAAACGGCAAGGCGCCCGTGCCATTTCCTTTCCCCAGAAACAAATTGTATATTATGCAGCGTCAAGGCCACAGACTCCGCAAGATTCGTGGTTGGGTTTGGACCCTCTGAAACAGTGCTTTCGGCGTAAAAAGACACTTCAAAATCACTTTTCTTTTTGCACATCATTGCATACCAATATTTTTAAATCAAGCCCTAACGTGAACACTGGTATTGCTGAAAAAGCCACAACAGCCATTCCTCTACAGCTCGTTGATATTCCATGAAACACGCTTAGGAGCACTGCTTTTGTGTCTGATTGTTTAAAAAAATCACGCAAAAATATCTTGCCATGCTAAATCGGCGAGAAATAATTTCATTACGCAGCAATCGCGAATGAAGCATTTAGCCAAGTTTCATATTAAATGAATATTCACTCAAGCTCATAAGCAGCAGGTTTCGTTTCTGACATCTTGGTTCCAGAAACTCCGGTTCATTTCGCAGCCACGTGGAAATGTTATGAGAAAATGCTCTCTCAATTCTCGGTGTATACCTCAACCGCACCGTGAGGCAGGTTATGAAGGAAGAAATAAAGGCTGCTGGTGGCTTAGCTGTGGTTAACCCTGGCCGAAAGCGAAACGCTGTTTTTTTCCTGGCTACGCTTGTGGGCGAGCGACTGGCGGTATCCTCTGCAGGCGTCGCATCGAACACAACTGGTGTTAGGTTGAACGCATCACAGACCGACTGACTAAGATTGCTGAAAGGAAGTGGAAAAGGGAAAGAGTATGAGCCTGCATACTGGCACAAGCCGAGCCACGCTCGCTGCCCAGTGCTGAAAATAGGAGACTTAAAGGATAGGAGTGAAATATAGATAGAAAAGGCGCCGCGGGCTAATAGGCCCATAGGGCCCGGGCCGATCCCGGATGCAGTGCAATACCGGGCCGACCGGTGCCAGAGTGCGTCAAGCACTCCGCCATATTCCAAAAATAAGTTTAATACCTTGTGTACAAGGACCAACAGCAGACATTAAATCAAGTATCAGGTATTGGCACGAAGAATCTGGTATTGGTATCAGGTATTGATACTGGGCTCGGTCAGTACTTGGGAGGGAGACCACTGTAACAAATCAAAGCGCACCTGCCTTTTTATGCAGAACCCACTTAGATGCCCTGCGCACGCGATTCTAGCGGACGCTTTCCCGCTCCGCTCGGTCAAGGTGTGTGACGTCACGGAGGGAGTAGACAGCACACCTGAAGTGCCTCCTCTCCTCACCGCAACACGTGGGTGGGGCGCACATATACTGCTCTCCACGGCAGTCGCCACATCGATCACACATAGCGTTCCGCTGAACTCATCAAAGTGCACCAGCGTTTTATGCAGAACTCACTTTCATGACCTGCGCATGCGTTGCCGGCAGACGCTTTCCCGCTTGACCGAAGATCAAGTTCAACGGTCGAGATCAATGGTCGAAGTCGAGATAGTTGGCGTAACAGCAGCTGCTCTATTACGCCATGTGTCGAACCTGACTACCACCAGTTATGCTCATGGTCGGACCTCTAGCTACATTCAAGGTGAAACTTGCTTGTCCCACTGTCCTCTAGCTACATTCAAGGTCACACTTTCGGCCCAGGTGACGCCTCGTAAAGCTGGCGTAGTGAAGCTTTTCGCTTCAAAAAGCGTAAAAAATAAAAAAAAAACTGCAGCTTCAGTCGGAATTGATTAGGCGAAGTCCTGACTACTAGCTGTCTTGTTTACTTTCTACACAACGGGATATTTCCTTTTGCTTTGTTACTGGCAAACAAACCTTAACAGAAGTACCTGAAACACCGAGGTTCAGACGAAAGCTCATAAATAGCTAGGAATAGCATTACCCTTCGGGCGGGTCTACAAAACATATTTAAATTACTCACCTCTTCTTTCAACCACAACATTGTCACGCCTAAGCAACCTTTATTTCGCGAGCACTAAAATTCCCAATCTCAGCATTCGCGAGGTTAGTCTGTCCGAAGCCTTTGGCGGGTAGCAGGCCACCTGCCACGGTGGGCAAGTCGAAATCTGCCCAGCTGCTGAGCCAGCCTGCCAGCAGGCTTTCTGGCCAACTATGAAAAACTCTTTATGGCAAACAGTCTAATGGCCGCGAGTGGGTTCCGAATGCGCGCTGGCGCGAACTGATCGCTTCCCCACTACATTAGATCCCTATTTCATCGCATCAGCAGAACAAAGCACAGAACGTGCTGTGCTTTGGATGTCGTAGTGAGCTTAGATTCGAGCGTAATGGATCCAGAACACAGCTATCGCATTTCCCTCTTAAGCCGTCTCGAGCCGGACCCAAAACCGAAATTAAAACCGAAATGCGAGCGCACGTAGTTCGCATTTGGCCTAAACACGCTAAGGCTAAGGCTAAGGCGCCCGTGTGCTGTACGATGTCAGTGCACGTTAAAGATCCCCAGGTGGTCGAAACTATTCCGGAGCCCTCCACTACGGCACCGCTTTCTTCCTCTCTTCTTTCACTCTCTCCTTTATCCCTTCCCTTACAGCGCGGTTCAGGTGTCCAAAGATATATGAGACAGATATTGCGCCATTTCCTTTCCCAAAAGACCAATTAATATGAATAACTGAAAACGGTAAATTGTCCGTCATTTTTTGTACACCTTCCCATCTGTTTAATTATGCAGTTAGCTTTGTCCATAACAAAAAGGAAATATATACTTTGTTTATTCTAGTCGGTGGATGAGCTGCCTGGAGCTGAAGTGGCCCGGCTTAAAAAATTAATGTGGATTAGCTCAGCTAATCCAGGATATACAAAGCAAAAGATGTCGGCGTTCACTGTGTTTATTGGCGTTGGCGTCGACAATGTACTTGACGGCGATAACTTTGAGCAAAGGAAGGGCGCACAACTGGCTGCCTGTATATATGCGGACACCTCATTCGTGCTTTGATACATGTGCCGATGTTGAGAGAGATATGGCTTGAATGCGTTTGCGCTGAAGCGTCGTGACTGACATGCTGCACTGCAGCAATAGCTAGGCCGCAGCGTTGATTTCGTGATCAATCTCTCGCGATCAACCATTAACTGCATGCCACCTCCCAGGGCGGCAGGGAGGGTGCGCTGCTTATCCAGTGTTCGGAACGCAATCAAAGCAGGTTTTTCCAGTTGGACTCCAACGCCATATACATGACAGTGAGATTGTCTCCAATGGCCCACAGAGCCTGTTGTAATAATAATAATTATTGGTTTTTGGGGAAAGGAAATGGCGCAGTATCTGTCTCATATATCTTTGGACGCCTGAACCGCGCCGTAAGGGAAGGGATAAAGGAGGGAGTGAGAGAAGGAAGAAAGAGGTGCCGTAGTGGAGGGCTCCGGAATAATTTCGACCACCTGGGGATCATTAGCGTGCACTGACATCGCACAGCTCACGGGCGCCTTATCGTTATGCCTGCTTAAAAATGCAGCCGCCGCGGTCGGGTTCGAACCCGGGAACTCCGGAACAGTATGCCATTTTCTTTTCGATACCGTTTTCATGACGACTATACAATGCTCTCGTTGGCTTCCCTCCGGGTGCTATGGGAGGAATTGGCGCTGACATCTGTACATCTGTATTTGCTGAACAATGGCTTATGCAGAAGTTATTTACCCCTGCCCCGTTTACATTTCAAAATTTCCAGAACGCCTAGCTGTTGTAGGCAGTAGCTACATGCAGTGGCTAGGCCATCTGCGTCGCTTGGCTTGGCAGCGCTGCTGCGCGCTCGCGGGAGGCTCGCGGCGACTGGCACCCGTCTCGGGCGTCTCGTGCTCGTGCCGGGATTTGCCTGGTGGGTATAAAGCTGTCCGGTTGGCTTCTCAACGGTCCTGCTTTCCGCAACTCCACACTAGTAGCCTTGGAATAATGAGGACCCACTAACAGGCGCACCACTAGTGCCTCGGAGCACGTCGAGCGGTATGGTTGAACAAGGCAGGAAACGAAACCTAAGATGATACAGACCGACGTCCTTTTCTTACTGTATTACTGCCCCATGCGTCCCCACATGTAACAGTAAGCATGGCACCACCATGCGTTGCCAGTACGGCGACCTACACTCCCCCGTGTGGTGGGACCTGTGTAACGCAAACCAGTATTTCCATATAGTCTCGAGCAAGGGCTGTTGATATGCGGAAATAACTGTTACGGTACATCATTTCATTCCTGCTGCGAAGGCCGTGCGACCAACGTGTAACGTGAGTGCAGCTTGGGGCGTTTAGGAATATTTTTCTCGAATATATAGCACCCTTACCCAGGAACATGGATCCCAACATACACAAAGCACGCTAAGAGGCGAGGGCTGAATACCTACAAAACACACTAGCGCCCCAAGAAACGACGGTACACGTGGAAGCAGCCACATACTCCAGAGCAGAGGGGCAGAGCCACTGCAACGCGGTAGCGACGGTGATTGATTCGAACCTACGCGAGATCACCAGCGCATCACTACAAGACTGTACGGTAGCCGATGCTGAAGAAGCGGCCGTTGCTCTAGCGGCACCGGTGGGCGATCGGTCTAAACGGTCTCTAACAATTCTTACAGGCTCACAAACGGCGTGCCGCCACTACCTATGTGGCAGAATAGGGCACGAAGCGCTCCGCGTACTCCACCCCGGAGACCACATAACACAACGACAGCCAAACGAAGAACCAATTAGGCATACAATAGTATGGACGCCGGGACACACGGCAGTGTCAGGGAACCAATAGGCGGACAGGATAGCTCGAGGGTACACTTATTACCGAGCATCCAACGTAGGCGACCTCGAGGAGACCGAACCTGTGCGCCAAGAGTATTCGGCGATACTAAATTACTACAAGGCTGCAGAAAGCGGTATCCGCCACCGCACAACTCCCTAAGCAGAGATGACTCTGTGGTGTGGAGGCAGCTACAAACGGGCTCGAACCCGAACCTAAACGTACTCAGCGAAATGCATTCCACACAGTGCAATGACAAATGCCCCTGGTGCCACGAAACACCCAATCTGTATCACATAACGTGGGCATGCCGGAAGATACACGTGGTACCCGTAATATCAAACCCGAGTGCGGAGCAATGGGAGGGAGTGCTCTCCAGCGATCGCCGGGTCGACCAAGGACTTCTGATCCGGCGAGCACAACTGGCAGCAGCATCCAGCGGAGCCCAGGACTAAGGGCAACCGACCGTTCTGCAAGAAGATGAACGAAGCTATCTGAAGACCTCAGAGGACCAGGGAATCTAGATATCAATAACGTTTTTCACTAACTCACTCACCAACTCACTCACTCACTCACTCACTACTCGCTCACTCACTCACTCACTCACTAATTCATTCATTCATTCATTCACTCACTCACTCACTCACCCACCCACTCACTCACTCACTCACTCACTCTCGTATATAAGCGCGTATCGGATTCTGATAGGCGCTTGTTACCGCCCGCCAGATTCTAGTCATCCTTTCGTTAATGAATTGCGTATCAGTATTACTAAAGCAACAGAGTTATGTCCTGCTCATAGCATCTATCTCATCGGAGATTTTAATTTTCCTTGAATCAACTGGGCTCAACTATCATCACCTTGTCATATTTCTACAGAGTTTTGTAACCTGACGCTCGATTTCAACCTATTCCAGGTTGTAAACCAACCTACACGCGACACTAACATACTAGATCTGATACTGACTACAGCACCGGAAACGATAGGATCAGTAACTCATTTAAAGGGATTCAGCGATCATCATTTACTTCAGCTAAGTGTTGACATCCCGGTTCAGTTTATGGGCTATGTAACAAAAAAGATTCACGATTATAATAAGGCTAATTTCACAGCTATCAACACAGAACTAGAAACCTTCTTTTATCACACATTTCTACCTTCAATTAACAACCGATGCGTTGAGGAAAACTGGATACTTTTTAGAGATAAGATTTCATATTTGATCAACCGGTTTGTCCCTGTGATCAAAATAACTAAAGATAAATCTAATCCCTGGTTTACTAGAAGGCTTAAACAACTAAGGAACAAGAAAAAGCGGTTATACCGGACTGCTAAGCGTGCCTGTACCATTTCTGCGTGGAACAAGTACAGTGATGCACTAAAACTCTATTGCTCCGCCTTATCTGCGGCAAAAGACAAATATTTTTCACATGATCTTCCAGCCCTTTTGAAAACTAACCCCAAAAAGTTTTGGAAACAAGTATGCCCTGAGCGTGATGATAGTTCCATCTCTCTACAAAGTAACAACACCCCCATCTCAGACAACGAGTGCCCCTCAATATTTAACACCTTCTTTTCATCTGTGTTCTCTTCTGAAGATCATTCCACCCTTCCGGAAGTTCCGGATCTTAATTACCGCTACATGACACCTATTCAGATGACTGAAGAAGGCATCACGTGTCTCATAAATTCTCTTAAGGTATCTACTTCGGCTGGTGTTGATGGCATTAGTTCAAAATTTTTTAAAAATACAGTTCCAGTGGCAAGCAAAATTTTATTTCATATTTTTCAGCAATCATTAACTACAGGAATACTACCCTCAAACTGGAAGATAGCTAAAATAGTGCCAATTTTTAAATCTGGAAACAAAAACTCCGCTGAAAATTACCGTCCTCTATCTCTCACGTGCATCTGCTGCAAAATGCTTGAACATATAATTTCATCGCATGTCTTTAGTCATCTTGAGCAGAATAACTTTTTTTTACACTAATCAACACGGGTTTAGAAAGGGTCTCTCCTGCGAAACACAGTTATTCGAACTAACAACTGATTTGCATTTTAATATGAACAATAACCTTCAAACTGACTGTATATTCCTTGATTTTGCCAAAGCGTTCGACCGCGTAGCTCACTACCGCTTGATTTCAAAATTATCATCACTCCGTCTAGACTCGCTAACTTTAACATGGCTTCGTAACTTCCTCTCGCATCGCCAACAGTTCGTATTTGTTAATAATCTGTCCTCTAACCTTTCCCCAGTTAACTCCGGTGTACAGCAGGGCAGTGTGCTTGGTCCCTTATTATTCCTTATTTATATCAATGATTTACCTAATAATATAACTTCTAGTATGCGAATTTTCGCGGATGATTGCATTATATACCACCCTATTAGATCTACTAATGACCACCTGGCGCTCCAATCAGACCTCCTTACTATTAACGACTGGTGCAACTCATGGTTAATGACTCTTAATGTATCCAAGTGCAAAGTCATCTCTTTCACCCGTAAAAATAACAAATCTAGCTATACATACCGTATTCAAAATGATCTACTCTCTCACGTATCACATTACAAATACCTCGGCGTTAACTTTTCTTCAGATCTTTCATGGTCATACCATATCTCATCCATATGTGCCGTCGCCTCAAAGTCATTAGGATACCTACGCCGTAATCTCCGAAATTCACCATCTAATATTCGAAAACTAACATACCTCACTTTTGTTCGCCCACAACTTGAATTTGCTTCTCCCATTTGGTCTCCCTATCATAAGAACATGATCATCGCGTTAGAATCTATCCAAAACAGGGCAGCACGATTCATTTCACGAAACTTTAACTGCCGCTCAAGCGTCACTCAGATTAAAACAGATCTTTCTCTACAATCATTAAGCACGCGCCGTGACATCGCTCTCCTCACACTATTTCACAAATATGTGCACTTCAATAGAACTACCTCATTTCAACTCGATGTCTCATCCCGCACGTCGAAAAGATTATATAATCAGTTTAGTTTCGCAAGAATATATGGTGACACATTGGCTTTTAACTCATCTGCATTACCACGAGCCATCAGATAATGGAATGATCTGCCAGACAACATCGCTTCCGCGTCTAATCTAGAATCTTTCCATTCTAAACTCATCACATATTTCACTGAAACCGTCATTTAGCACACCTACGTTCAAGTCTATTATTGTTCTTTGCTTTGCTGCTACACTCGTGCCATTGGGATGTTTTCTTACTTATGTTTGCTTGCCATGTTTCCGTGTTTGCCTTAATCGCGCTTTGTTTCCACGTTCGGTAAGCCCATTATCCTGTATTGTAGTGAATTATTTTGCGTCGCGTACGTTTCCTTTTGTTTCCTTTGGTTATTAATGCACTGTATTATATCTTTTTTTCGCCCCCTTACACAATGCCCAATGGGCCTGTAAGGAATTTCAAATAAATAAATAAATCAGCCTCAGCTTTGGCGTCAAGATCACGGAGATTTTGGAACGACATTTAACTGATTTGGACAACAATTGGAGCGAAATGAATCTCAAAACAGGAAAAAAGCGCTCATAGCATGAGATCGCAGTCGCCAAAAAACTCTGAAAACGTCCAGATGAGAGCACGCCCAATATTCTACCCAAGCTAATTTCGCAAGCATTCCTCCTCTTAGCGGCCATCCCGTAGCGAAAAAAGGCTGTGCTAAAGATGCATATCGAATACATTGTATTAATTTCGTATTTTGCATTTTTGTCCCCATGATTAAATTACCATACGAATGATTTCTAAATATGCTAGGAGTACTATTTTGAACATTCTTACAAATGCATCGAAAGTGCAATTTCTGTCCGCTTATTATATTTAAATTGGTTAAAAATCTATTAAAATACAAATCGCGTTCAATTAAAATATTACAAAAATACACTTTAAGTACATTAAATATACGCTAAAACATACAACTAATACAGTAAAAAAGACTAAAATATATATTAAATAAACTAAAAGTATGCTAAAAATATACAATAAATACATTACACTACATTAAAGATACACTAAAATATGCGATTAATACATTAAAATATATTCACTTCGGCTTGCAAAAGGTATGCTAGTCGAATTAACCGTATAATACTGATTAATGTTCTCAATAGAAGAAGTAATGACTGAACTGGTTGTGAGCATCAGGAGACAGACAATCCCAGATAAAAGGCTTTGTCATCAAGAATTCTGTGGCAATATAATGTCACGTGACGGGACCTGAACAGGAAAGATGTCGCCACGCAGGAAATGCCGACGGAAAGCGACGTCAGCAAACAGGAACTGTTCCGAGAAGCGTGATACTTGGCTTGGCTAATATATACCCCCCCCCCCCCCCCCACCTCCCCGAGAGGAGAGACATTATCTTGCTCGGGGAGGCGCTTTTTGCACAAAGAGTGTGGGCCCCCAAATTGTCGCACAAGCGTGAATGTGGTCGCGTTCGAATCTGCAGTCTATCTGGAACCGAATTGTTAGTCGTAACTTGCTTCAGGCTCAGTCAGGATTCAAACTGTCAACCAACGAATACACGCGCGTCCTTGAGATAATAATAATAATGGTTTTGAAGGAAAGGAAATGGTGCAGTATTTGTCTGATATATCGTTGGGCACCTGAACTGCGCCGTAAGGGAAGGGATAAAGGAGGGAGTCAAAGAACAAAGGAAGAAAGAGGTACCCGTAGTGGAGGGCTCCGGAATAATTTCGACCACCTAGGCATCTTTAACGTGCACTGACATCGCACAGCACACGGGCGCCTTAGCGTTCTGAGCCGCCGCGGTCGGGTTCAAGCCCGGAAACTCCGGATAAGTAGCCGAGCGCTCTAATCACTGAGCCACCGCGGCGGCTCATTGTATTATGTGGAAAGTATCCTTTCAATACATAGTCGACATGCAAAGGCCATTTCCCGAAACCCGATTTCGAGCACTAGATTGTTCTACGAAAGCTAAAAGTGTGCTTCAAATTTGCTGATAAGGAAGGTCAATTTCATATTTACGATAGTACACTTTTAATACATTGACAAGATGCTAAAACCGCATACATATTTTTTCACGGGTTCGAAATGGGCTCGAAAAATGTTTAAGTGACGTATCCGTCGAATTGATTAATTTCATATTTGCGAAAGTACACTTTTAATACATTGACAAGGTGTAAAATTTTTCACCTATTAGAAACGTGCTCGAGGCATGATTTAAGTGATGCATACTTCGAATGCATTAATTTCATATTTACGAAAGTATACATTTCATATGTTGAAAGTTGCTAAAACCACATTCATAATTTTTCACTGTTTGAAACATGTTTGAAGCATGCATGTTTTTTTTTCTTACAAATTTTAAAAATATATTTCGAATACAAAGCATCAAATTTCAGGACCCTTTTTACGGCATATATTTAGTGCATTCATCAACCCAAAATTACGTTAAAATACGTTATAGATATCCATAAGTATATTCCAATCCAAACGTATTAGTTTTCGCAAAGGGATCCTCCATCAACTGATACGCCTCACTTATTTCAATAAACAGTTTAATTATTCTCCTGTATAACTCAATCTCTAAGCCGAGTGCGCGAATCCGTATTGCACATTAGGCCTCACATCGCTTTACAACGTTCACAGCACCATCTGGGCGGTAAAACGGTTTATAAGACATGAAGACAAGTACAAAAATACAAACAATCAGGATTGTGATTCCTGCTATAACGTAGCTTATTACCGAATTTATGCTTGACGAAAGCATCAGTAAACGAGACCTGCGGTTGTGCTTCTCTGCTTTAATCGTCTACCTCTGGATGTGGTCATGACTACGAAGTTTGCAGTTAAACGTCAAGCATTCATAGTGTGACAATTCTATAGGACGGGCGAGATGCGTAAGTTGGTTTTGCGCGTTTAAAATTACCCTTAATTAGCCGCATAATCTGGAATACTATAGATAGGCTGGATCTGGCTGCGCCTACTATAAAATGAAAGAAAGCATGTGTGTGATGCACCAACTGAAGTTAATAGTTTGATATAGGCATTTAACGCCCAGGTTGCCTTGCCGACTGAAGAAGGAGACGCCTATTTTTGTTTGTTGAGTTGCGTCGTCGGCTAGTCGCCCTCTAATTATGCATGCGTAGAAAGAAATACGCTCTCCTGAAATCACAGGAAGCTCATAATGCCATCCGTGCACACATTCAGTATCTTGACAAGCAATATCCAGGGTCACGTTCAGCAGTATTGCACACGTAGGGCTTCTCTGGCTTAAGCAGGTCACACACCATGCTGAAGAGGTCGTGCCTGGCCAATACTTCCATCGTCTCGTTGTGAACGCAATTGAATTCATCTCATGGCACGTATTCAATGGTAGGGTAGTGTCCCCGCATTCTCTTGCCCATCTCGTAAAGCAGCCGCTTGCCCTCGGGTCCCTGGCTGCACATGTCCAGCACTGGCCAGTCGGTGTCCGAAAGCATGCAGGCGATGAAATGTAGCAGCTGCGTGGGAGGGTGGACATATTTAACTGCGCCCGTCTGGACCTCGCTGACGTAGCATTCTTCAGGCTGTGCTGACACGTGAAAATGACGGTACCGTTGACGACTTTCATGTGGGTAGTTCCGAACCGCAAGAGGTCGAGGGTGATGTAGTCTACCAGCCTGTCGTAAGTGGGACGCAGTTGATTCAGGATGAAACTGTGACGACCCTCGCCGAGGCCTTCGTAAAAAAAATAAGTTATTTTGACAAGAGCTCCTCCTCCTGTTGACGCATTGACAGGCTTCGGCGGAGAGAATGCACAAGCGAGGACGACGGCTGAAGCGATGACTGAGAGACGCAAGGACTGCATTTCTGCTGTGTTGAGAACCCTGCGGAGCACGGACGCTGTCTTGGTGACCGTACGTTCCGATGGTTGACGGATGGTCTGAAATGCTTTGTTCAACTTGGCTGATATTGACGTTGGCTATCGGTGCTGATGCTTAAGGCGGATACTTTGTCAGGCCGTTTTGTTTTGATAAGATGGAGTGTTCTCCCGTGAGAAGTAAAGAGGCATTGAACCACTTATCTTCTTTGCGCTATATGTTAAGAATATTTGTTACTCCCAAGCTATTTTTTCTATTCTATTTTGTTTTTTGCTCGTAATCAGATCATCAAATTCTGCGCCACTTAAGCGTCATTGCACTTATACGTGGCACAGGTGGTCTTCGATGTTTGGCTGCAGAAAACATTGTCTGAAAGAACACCTGATACATAAGAAAAATATTCTACAAGCACACTTAGGCTGCGATTACTTGCACAGAAAAGAATAGTTTAATTTGCCTACAAAAAGACAATATACGCAACAAGTCCTTCCGACAGAGCTGTGACCCAGCCATGGATTTACCTAAAAATACAAAGAAAATTATGTAAGAATCAGCGTATCTTCTTTCTTCTGTAAGCATAAAAAATAAAGCAGCTTTTGCTACCATTAGGCGAGCGCAAAACACAACATTCATATTATACAGGTACCGTGTAATCTTAATAATTAGAGGCCTAACGGCTTCAGTAGTCAAACGTGAAGGCTATGCAAGGAAAGTACCGTAAAAGCGTAATTTCTCGAACATTTCTAAATGAAGACAACAATCTTTTAGACATTCTCAATGCAAATAATCTTCAAAATTTGCTCGACGTTTGAAACGATGGCACGCTAGTGTATTCGACCCAAAAATGCGTGGTATTCTGTTCCCGACTGTTTTCTGTAATTATAACCTGTTTTTTTGTTTTAGCTGTTAAAGTTGCTGTAGCAGTAGTGCTTATATAGTAAAATGTAATATCTTTATCGCTCGTATGACAAGGTACCTAATTTTTAGCCAATTCTTTTTTGACATCATTTCTGGTGTATTGATCGTTTCACAGATTTTTAACACATTTAAAAAAAACAGGTTTTAATTGTTTCCTCACTATGGCGGTACAAAACCGATATAATGTTGTACGATACTTAGCACCGATGTTCTGAGTGCACTCTACTCTTTTTTCGTTATCGGTTGTCTATTAATGGCTTGCATTTATTGGTTTCAAGCATGAAATAATTGCCAATGAAAATAATAATAATAATAATATTAATATTATTGCCACATTATGTTGTGATAAATACAGACTGAGGCATATAAAGCCAAGAAGGGGCTTGCAGGAGTAAGCCGGGCAACATCGGCGAGCGAAAAGTAAAGGCACTACAAATATCATGATAAGTGTACACGCACTGAAACACAAATAGTGAGGAAACTACACAGTGGAAAAGAAAGAAAACGAATCACGTGTTTTCTGTATATTTTGGCCTTAAAATATTCAGATTTTGACATCCGTTTTAAGGTCGTTTTAAGTAGCGCACAATACATGATCATGAAGACTACTAAATATTGTGAAGACATATGCACCTGGTCTTGCTTTGTCGTATCTGGTTGAGCATTTAAGAAGAATGTGGCGCTGACCTTTACCTAGTGTTCTGGCAGCAACTTATTTAGTCTTGAAGGCAGGGTTCCGAAAGTGTCAGAGTATAACACTTTGTTCATATAAATTTTCAAAGGACAGAAGGGCAGAATGTTAAAGAGTTTGCTTGTGGGGGAAAGGAATATTCATAGGCGGTACTTTTCAACATGCTTTTTAGAAGAACATCTACCTGAACATGTCACCGTTGCGAATGATAACGAATAACGTTGTTTTGATATTGAGGAAAGTAAAAGTGCAGTTGCTGCCTGAATCTCGGGGGTTGTTGGTTATGAAACTTTATTTCCAACGGATATAGAGGAGCGACACGAAGTCGCCCCCCGCTTAAACGGCGGCCGCTATCCCTTGGGCAGCGGCGGCGTCTTCAGCCAGCTGGAGGAGCTTGATCTGTATCCCCGTGTCGGGGCTGAGCAATAGAGCCTCCCAATGAGCAGAGTCGGTAATGAAGTGACTCGCGGGTAGGGACTGCGGGCAGTTCCAGATCTTATGATTTAGATCGGGTTTTCGCATCACAATTTTTGCATTTGTTTGAGCAGAATCCTTCTGAATAGAAGCTACACAATTGGGGATTTGGATAGGTGTTAGTTTGAAGTTTACGCCAGGCTTTGGCCTGTTGCTTGGAGAGCGTTTTATCTGCTGGGGGGAATCTGAGTCTTGCAAGCCTGTAGTGCTGCAGGATTTCTCTGTAAGAAAACAACCTGTCTTTGCCACAGTATAGGGCGGGTGGGCTGCACGACCCAGCTCGGCGGGACAGTTCTCGAGCTAGGTTATGAGCCGCCTCATTACCAGCAAGGGAAGCATGAGCAGGCGTCCAGATTAGGCGAATGCGCCGCGTGGGCTGATAATTTAGCAGAATCCGTGCTGCTTGTGGGGAGATTCTTCCAAACATGTAGTTACGTAGAGCCAATTTTGAGTCGCTGACAATGGTTTCTGCCGAGGATCCCACAATGGCTAGAGCAATGGCTGTTTCTTCTCCAACATGTGTGTGCTGAGTGCGTATAGTGCCCCCAGTTATGAGTGTACCACGTTCCGTGGTGACCACAGCTACCATCTTGTCAGCCGAAGAATCTGCCGCATCTACATATACCACAGAGGTATCATTAAGAAAGCGTTTGCCTAATGATTTGGCTCTCTCTGTACGACGTTCAGCGTGGAAATCTGGGTGCATGTTCCGAGGTAGTGGAGGAATGACCAGAAGCTGGCGTATATGTTTGGGAAGGTCAGTTGTGGGTCCGCCTTGTCGTTCGTATGTTATGCCTAGTGTGGACAGAATGTGTCTGCCAGTTGGTGTGGCCGATAGTCGTTCGTACTGCGAGACGGTTACCGCTTCAATAATCTCGCTTAGGGTGTTATGAAGAACGAGACCTAACACTTTCGCAGTCGGTGTGTGCATGGGTAGCCCAACTGCCTGTTTGACGCATTTTCTGAGTATGGCCTCCACTTTTTCTTGTTCAGCTGACTTGAGATGTAGGTAAGGGCATACGTAAGCTATGCGGCTTATCACAAAGGCTTGTACTAAACGGAGAGTATTGCTTTCCTTCAAGCCCGAGTGGCGATTACTAATGCGGCGAATGAGTCGCATAATTTGCAGCGAGGTTCCCTGAAGCTTCCGAATTACGTCACCATTGAAGCCGTGTTCTTGTAGAATTAGGCCCAAGATTTTAATTTTGGGCACACGAGGAATGGGGACTCCGCGAATACTGAGTTCGATGGCCGGTGGGGTTTGCGCAAGGGATCTGATGTTGCGGAATATGAGAAATTCAGATTTGGCTGGAGAGCACCGCAGCCCCCTAGGGTCTACATAGTTCCCCACGATATCTATTGCATGCTGTAGTCTCTCCTCGATTTCTGCATCATTGCCCTCGGCGGTCCACAAGGTGATATCGTCAGCATAGAGGCTGTGGTGGAGTTGCGGAACCTGCGCTAATTGGTAAGGAAGTTTCAACATTGCAACGTTGAAGAGAAATGGTGATAGGACCGATCCCTGCGGGGTGCCCTTGTTGCTGAGGGGGAAGTCATGCGAGTGGAGACCTCCTACTTGAAAATGCGCCTTTCTACCTGAGAGAAAGTCGCGGATATAGTTGAAGGTCCGGGCTCCCACCCCGAGTTCATGAAGGTTCTCCAAGATCGCATCATGGCTGACATTGTCAAAGGCCTTTTCCAGGTCAAGTCCAAGAATTATTCTGGTGTCCCGCGTTTTTGCCTCAATAATCTGATGTTTGAGCTGAAGCATTACATCCTGCGTAGAAAGTTTTGGTCGAAATCTAATCATGGTTGGAGGGTACAGCTCGTTCTCCTCCATAAACCGGTTGAGGCGGGTATGAACTACGTGCTCCATGAGCTTACTTACACAAGTCGTGAGCGAAATCGGCCTGAGGTTCTCAAGGCTGAGTGCCTTCCCTGGCTTTGGGATGAGAATGATCTCTGCCGTTTTCCCTATTTGTGGGATGGAGCCCTCCGACCAGCATTTCTGCATATACTCAGTTAGTGATTGTAGCGACACTTCATCCAGGTTGCGGAGGATCTTGTTGGATACTGCATCTGGGCCAGTGGCGAATTTGCAGTTTAGCCTGGCAATCTCTGCCCTAACCTCACCCACAGTAATGGGGGAGTCGAGCTGCGTGTTTTCCGGACCAGCATAATCTGGGAAGGCTTGGATAGGAGCATTGCCAATATATCTATCTTTAAGTTCAAGGAAAAGGTCCTCTGGTGGGCCTGCATACTCATGCACAAGCTTCTGCAGTTCTGCTACCTGTAGGGTCAAGTAGATGACGGAGCAAGTGCCAAGTCTTAGAGACTCCCATATTGCGATCCATTTGGTTGCATGTGTCATCCCAGTTTTGTTGAGTAAGTTTAGCTGCATGATCCTCGATCTCCTTGTTTAGCCTAGCTATTCTTCTGCGCAGATTGCGGTTCCACCGCTGTCGTTTGAGTCGGTTCTCGAGTCCTCCCTTTGCCTCCCATAGGTGAAGAAGCCGGCTGTCCGCAATCTCCAGGTGGTCAGCATGGTCTAACGTATGGGTGACTGCTTTGGCATCTTGACAAAGATCCTGTGCCCAGATATCTATGTCTACTATTTCGGGGGTATCAGCTTCTCGGGCGGCTCTTCTAGCGCGGAACGTGTCCCAATAGACAAGGGTGGGGGCTCGAGCGCTACGACGTTTGGGGCCACTTGAGGTCACTATTTCCAATATGTAGTGATCGCTGCCGAAATTTTGTTGAGTGTTTATCCATGTTGGAGTGCCCGAATTTTTAGCAAAAGTCAGATCGGGAGACGTATTCCTGGAAACACTGTTACCGCAGCGGGCGGGGACTAGTGGATCTGTAAGAAGAGTCAATCCACACTGTTGTGCGGTGAGCCACAGTTTTCTACCTTTAATGTCCTCCTGTGCGTAACCCCAAGCCGGGTGTTGGGCATTAAAGTCTCCCGTGAAAATGACGGGGTGATTGCCTGCGAGCTTCAGGGTCGCCTGAAAAAGCGGGCCGAAGCTTGCTTTCCGTAACTTTGGGCTGCTATAGACATTCAGCACAAACAGACTGTGGTCGGGTTTCCTAGGCGGAATTAATTCGACTAGCACGTGTGTGATATTTGTGACTGGGGTATCGTGCTGTACTACCGTAATATTTCGTTTGGCAAGAGTCGTGACTCCAAGCGTTCCACCCCCCGATGAAAAGGATTGATACCCAGCTAGCTTGCTATTAGTTTGTGTCTCTTGTAGTGCGATTAAGTCTGGCCCGTCCCTATTGTTGAGGAATTGTTGGAGTACAGCTCGTTTGCGGCTAAATCCTCGGCAGTTCTACTGCCAGATGGTGTAATTGGGTTGTGGCGCCATGTTGTTGCTAGTCGGATACCGCTTCAGAAGAAGCGGGTTTGCGAATTTTGTGAGGAAGGAGCCTGCTCTCTGCTTCCTGCTGCCAGCTGCCTAAGTTAATTAATTCCTGCCGGTGTCTGCATAATTCTTCCATGATGGAAGTCATTGTAAGCTGCACTTGAATGAGGGTGCTGTTAGTCTGCGTTTGCGCTTCTTCAATTTTGTGAATGGTGTCGGCTAGTGTTTGGCCTTCGGACAGGGAATCGCCTGCTTTTCGCTTAGGCGGGGGTGCCCGCGTTGATTCAGCATGCATGTCCGCTCCGGCGGAGGTATAGGGGGTAGGGTTATTGGCGCCATCGGTCGTAGGCGGTGACCCAGCCTGCATTTGTTGCTGTTTTAGAGCGGCATTTTCTTTCTTTAGGTCCTCGACCTCACGAAGTAATTTCACTACCAGCACTTTCAGGTCTGCTAGCTCAGAGGGGTTGGAGTTAGATTTCTGGGAGGCTTTATCTGCCCAGCCTTCCTTTTGCGTGCCGACAGCGTCCTGGTTCAAACCGGGGTTCCGTGGCTGGTGTGAAGGAGTCCTGGATTTGGAGGCGGACCGGCCTCTCGGTTCCAGTCGTGGAAAGGAGCTGGATCGATGTCTATAATTTGTTCGTCCTCTGCTTTTGGAGCGCCTGCGTCGCTCTTTAGACTGCGGCGACTCTTGGCTATGCTGGGTCAGATGTTGGCGTTCCTGTTCCCGGCGGCGTTTGCTGACAATGTATGGAGTGCGGTAGATTTCGCGGCATTTGTTGCTGCCCAGTTCATGGCCCTTACCGCACAAGGCACACTCAGGCTCGCAGCTATGTGTCTCAGGAGGATTGGCCACGCCGCATCCGCGGCAGCGAGCGTTTTTCGGGTCCGGGCAAACGTCTCTGCAATGTCCGAGTTGTCCGCACAAAGAACACACTTCGTATTTTTTTTTGTAGAGGCAGCAGCGAATCATGCCACCACCGAAGCTGATCCAACGGGGAACTCGCTCACCGTTGAAGAGAATGATTACCGTCTGCGACTGCGCACCCATACGCCGGACTCCACATATTGGAGGATTCCATGGATGCTGAAGGTTCGCAACGATGTCAGCGTCCGATAGATGTTTCGGAACGCCTTGGATCACTCCTTTGCCACTGCCATCCGGCGTGGCGACATACGAGGTGATGGCGATCTTGTTCGCGCCGTAGATGAGCTCCTTGATGTTTAAGTAGCGTTCCACTCGTACCGCGGAATGGGTGGCCACCAGTATGGTGTGTTGCTTGAAGTTGAGTAGCATGCAGTCTTCAGATGATTCTGCCAAGGTGAGGCCCGCGGCGTCCCGGATGAGTTGAAAGATTCCGAGTTGGCCACAGCTCTCGAGTATACGGAGGCCGCCCGATGGCCGGAATATCACCTTTGTTAGGCCCTTGGATAGGCGAGGTAGGTTCGACGCCACCGATTGTCGAGCAAGTCGTCGGCCAAGCTTTTTCGCAGAGGAGTCGGCAGAGTGCCGCATGCTGCCCTGTCCCTCGGCGCGATCGGTTCCATTGTGTGCCGCGGGGTTATTCCTTTGGCGTTCGTGACCGGAGCGTTTCGATTCACAGACGGTGAACCAACCATATTGGTGCGAAACTTCTTCGGGGCTAATGTCAGTCCCCTCCACGGTGACTTCCATGTCCAATGTTGGAGGAAGATCCCACTCAGATAATGCGGCACAGCCCCGTCAGAGCGGGGTCGCTAGGCCTGGCGTGGGCCTAGCGGGCCGTGCGTACCGGCGAGAGCCGAAACGCAGAAAAGTCCGCAGAAACAGGCAAAAAGGGACTTGCCGATGCGTCCGACGGCGTTGTCCGAGCTTCGAAGACGAAATCCAGGCAAGATTGGTGTTGACCGTCGCTGAATTCAGCGGTGGGCATGGGTGAAGCGAGTAGCGTTCGCGCGAGCGTCCGATCCACGCCACATCCGAGCCGGTCTCTCGAATCTCGGGGGAACTAGAAACGCGTTGGGAGGAAAGGGATGCGGGAGGTAGTGAAGTGCATTTCAGGTTTCGTTTTTCAAGGGGCCAATCGGCTGCTTTAAATTGAGATTGCCGGTCGGCTTTTGATGTTCTAGATTTGGCCGATTAAATAAACTCCATCGCCAGATGGATTTATGATTAAACGTTGCAATTCTGACTAGCTGACATTGCTGGGCTATCGCTGCGTTGGCTGTAACGAGTGGCGTGGCGTCAACGTACCTTCCTGTCATGTGTAACTGATACCTAAGGGAAGCTTTTGTGACTTGAGTCCAAAATATGATGACAGTATTTCAAGTGTGGCTTCAATGACGATGCCATTTGCATCGTGCCCCGCCCACGGGTGGCTGTCGCTCCAGCTTTTTAGGTGGTGCAAAGGAGTAATTTATATAGGTAGCAGCTTTAACTGGCACACCTGTTGGTGTAAATCAGTTGAGAGATGAATGCACCAGGTAGGCTTTACTATTTTATTGCGCCTTGGTCTTTGCCGTGACACTGGGAGTAGCCCATCTGTCAAAAGAAAACCTGAACGACGCCATTGCATCAGTGTCAAGTTAAACCATTCTGCTATTTGAAAAAGAACTATTCGAATGTTCGTAAATAGGCGAATTTGCAACCAGTGGCCATTTTATCATGTGGTCTTGAGAGAAGACCTTCTGAAAGAGAGGAGATGTGGCGCGTACAATGCTCAGTCAGTTTTTATTTGTCGGGGCAAACACTAGTGACCCTATGTGGGAAGTGCATCGTAATGTTTAGCGTGTCACTGCGGTTACGAATAGTAAAGAATACGGTAGCTGCGACGAAGGATTACGTTCACGACTGCTCACTACGTACTAGTGAGAGAGCTATATTTTACGTTTACACGGGTAGTAAACTGCTCCCTGGCGCTACAGATTGGTGTTAAAAATGTTGCACTGAAAGCACGACGGCGGAATGTAACCTACTGATACAGGGCTAAATGCAAGGAAGCAACCACTGTTCTCCTGAGTTTAATGTTACCTTTTGCGCTGATCAGTACTTAGCTGCATATAACACCATAAAAATCATGCCCCGCATTGCTAGAAAGCTACGCAGTCGGAATCCTTACAGCTGTGTCATACAGAAAACAGCGCCGACTACGAAATCAGCTTGTGAGGGTAGCGATTGCGAGGGCGGCCAGCGGTTGACGGTTTGCCTGTGGTTCGGTGATGCGCCGCAGGGTGTCAAACAGCCTCCTCGAGCTGACATCTTCCTCCATCCTTTGGCATAGTGAAGCCCAGTGCCGGCGGTATAGCTTGTTGGCGTGGCGGCGCGCTGCTGCGTCCAAGCGGTTGTAGACAGTCCAGTCGGCGGCTCTGTCAGTCCGTCGCGCCCGTCGCTCTGCGCGATGGCAACCGGATCGCCGCTGCCGCTGCCGGCGCTGCCGTTGCTTGGATGGCTGCTGCTGCTGGGGTGCCCCCCAGACGGCCTGCGCAAAAGAAAGCGCTCCCGGCGTATGCTGATCTTGCTGGGCTGGGGCCGCTGTTATGGCCTGGGTGCGCCTCGGACAACCCGCCTGGACATCGGTGCCATGAATGTGGCCATTAAAGTGGCCACGTGACGTACGCTCTCGCTGCCAGTGCGGGCACGCTGGGTCAATGGCTTCGTACCGCCCCCCGCAGTTAAGGCAGCGGCCCGCCGCAGCGCGTGCATAGGGAAAGAGCACGGCACACCTCAGTGGCATCCCCCAAGCTGGGGCACTTGGCACATTGGAGCGGTCGGGGACGGCAGAGGCGGACAGCGAGCCTGCGCTTGAATATGGTGGTCAACGCCGGGGGTGTCGGCGCCGCAACACGGAGAGCGAGTGTGCTGCCCGGCAGAGACGTCGATACCATCGGTACCGTTGACTCCGCCGCCGCTAGCAGCTCCACTACCATCCTGCGCCCGTCCACACCGGACATTGATTCCGAGGAGGAGGCTCCTTCGCGCAGACCGGCACGCCGCGCATGACGACTGTGGCTAGCAGGGCCTGGAGAGCATCGCTGCTCCCCGCGTCCACTGCCACCACATTCCGCTGCATGTTTATCCGGACGGAGAGGACGCCCGAGCGGGATTCGATCACCTAGGCCAACTCCCAGCCCTGTTCTCTGATGAAGGCGGTGCCCACGTTCGCGGGCCGAAACAGCACCGCCCCCACCAGGCTGGACGGGACCTCCATGGCAGCCACGGCTCGCTCCTGGGCAGCTCTCCGACGCCGCTGCACCTTGGTAGTTATAATGCGCCACGGGACCATGCTGGCCCCAGCATTAGCGTCGCCGCTGTCTGCTGCGCATTGCTGCGGAGCGTCGCGGAGTTGGGCGCGCTCGCTGCCAGCAGACGAAGCCCAAGACGCAGCCTGGTCTCGTGCAGCGGGATTTCGTGAGGTCGTACCCGGTTTTCTTCCGGACGCCGTCGCCCCAGCAGCAACAGCAGCAGCATCAGCAGCAGGCTGGAGGTGCGCTCCATGGGGCTGGTGCTGGGAAGGCCCGACTCCTTCGAGTGTGGAGGGAGAGGGAACAGTGACGGTGGGGGGACTTCGAGCTTCCCGCTTGGCCACCGCGATGTCCCTTTTGGTTTCCGAGCCCCTCACCTCCTCGGACCCCGTTGAGCGTCGCCGTTTTCCGAGAACAGACGCGTACATCGGCGTGCACATGCTCTCCTCGGCTGCAGCTGTCCGCTGTGTGCCCGCAGCAGCAGCATCAGGGGGAGAGGGCATCATAGGTGGTTCCCCAGGTGTAGCAATGGCGGCAGGAAGCGCAGGAGTGGCCAGAAATGGCGGGGAGGGAGCCGCCATGGAGTTTTGCGTCTGGTGAGCGAGCGCCATGGCGTCCCTCAAGGCTAGAAGGCGTGGGTCCACCGGCGACACGTCCAAGGTCCCGATGACGGACTCGAGGTTCTCCGAGGTAGTGATGAGCGCCGCCGTCAGGCACTTCACCCTGTCCCGCAGATCAGCGATCTCGGCCTGCATTCGCCGAATGGTGCTGGACGACCTTGCTCTGGATGGCGTTCGTCTCCGTGATCGTGAGCGGGGGCGGCCTGCCCTGCGTTGCTCATTGTCACCGCCTAACACAGGCATTCACTCGTTCACGGTGTCTGTGGCCTCAATGGGGAGACCCCGAAGCGCCGCGAAGCCTTAGACCCAGCGTCCGAAGGAGCAGAGAGCTAAAAGACACGTCCGCTCGCTTCGAGCGCCCGCCGAAATAAAAACGAAAACTGCGCCGTCTACAAATTCAGCTTGTGAGGGTAGCAAGGTGGAATACAGGAATAAAAGTTTTGTCGCTTTGCAGCCTATTTGTACAGCCAGATGCAACGTATATACCTGCGCTTTTTACACTCGCTCTATAGCACCCACATCCTACAGTAGACAAGATAGAATTCCTGAGGGCAGAAATTTTGCAAAAGTCTCGAAAAAAGTTTGTCCGATGACCGAGTGGTCAAAATTTAAAAAAGGAAGATGAAAATTGGTTTTAAAATACGCGTTAACTGTCTAACATATCTCCGTGGACACCCGAACCGCGCCGTAAAGTAAGGAATATATGATGAACTGAGAGAAGAAGGGAAGGAAGGAGACCTCAAGAAATATCGAAACATAATGAGTAGTTGCTTCCACCGATGGCGCTGTAATCGAGGGTGGTAGCAGACCCCACTAAATCTCAAAACGTGATGAGTGCGAGCTAACACACTTAAAACCAGAACACGTGCGAAAGCATATGGTTACCCTAGTTGGCTTATGGCTTTGCTTTGCGGGGTCGTCGGGACGTATGACGGCGGCGTAGACCAAAGTTGAGCTCTGATTGAGGTTAACCTAATCTCATATGTTCGCGCAGCAGATCGAAGTTGATGAAGACGACTGTGTGCAATGTAGTTTAACCCCGTCCAAACGTCCGTCGAGAGTATGTACCGCTAAGCCTGAGGTCATCATCTTCATTATGAGGCGAAATCGGCTGCGGCAATAGCATAGTGCTCCCGTGCAGTGCTCAGCGAAGCTGGTGTGTTCACTCTGGGGCAGCTAAATCTATTGCTGCACCTTCAAGGTCGCAGACGCCGCAGGGTTCTAGGGAAGGTTCAGACCACGGGAAACAGAGCTTTCGGCGTCAAAATACATTGCGTAATCGAATTACTCACACGAACGTCGGCGTATAAAGAACAATCGTCGGCTAAATTTCTTTAAGGCGATGGGTGAAGCTCTAACAAGAAAGCAGGGATTGCGTTCTTTACGGCCATGAATGAAGGCCTCACATGAAAGCAGGTATTACTGTAAAAACCACAGAGGAACGATGCTGTAGCAGGTGGTTGATATTCTATGAAATACGCTTAGGAGCCCTCCATTTGTGCCCGCTTGTTTCAAAAACAACAGAAAAAATATCTTGCCGTGCTAAAACAGCGAGCAATACTTTGACTTCTAAGCAACCTGCAATGTAGCAATAAGCAAAGTCTCACATTCAACATTCGCTCAAGGGCATATGAACCAGTGTTCACGTCTGACACTATGGTTCCAGACACACGCTCATTTTGCAGTCACGTGGAAATATGGTTCACGAGAAAAGGCTGTCTCACTTCTCGGTGGACACCTCAACCTCGGCGTGAGGCGGTTAGCATTGGTGAATAGAAAATGAAAATTGCTTTTTGGTTAAGGAAATGGCGCCCTATTTGTCTCATGTATATTGGCGAACACCTGAACTGCGCTGTAAGGGAAGGAATAAAGGAGGCAGTGAAAGAAGAAATGAAGGAAGTGGTGGCGTAGGAGAGGGCTCCGGCATAATTTTGACCGCCTGGGAATCTTGAACGCGCACTGACATCGGATAGCACACGGGCGCCTTAGCGTTTAACAATAATAATAATATTTGGATTTGGGGAAAAGAAATAGCGCAGTATCTGTCGCATATAACATTGAACACCTGAATCGCGCCGTAAGGGAAGGGATAGAGGAGAGAGTAAAAGAAGAAAGGAAGAAAGAGGTGCCGTAGTGGGGGGCTCCGGAATAATTTCGACCACCTGGGGATCTTTAATGTGCACTGACATCGCATAGCACCCGTTAAAGGTCCCCAGGTGGTCGACATTATTCCAGAGGGTAAGGTGCATGTTTGGAACCCAATCCAAAGTGGCTGGTGATAATTTTCGGGGGATTGATGAGCTGGAGGGTGACCCGACGCTCGGCTTTGCAGGCCTGCGTGTGTTCACTGAATGAATGCATGCGCTCCCGTGAGAACCCTAGACCGTGAGAACCCTAGAACCCACGACATGTCGAAACGTGATGAGTGAGAGCTAAGGCACTTAGTAGTGCCGTAGTAGTGGGCTCAGGAATAATTTCTACTACCTGGGGATCTTTAACGTGCACTGACATCGCACACCACACGGGCGCCTTACCGTTTTGGTTCCATAAAAACGCAGCCGCCGCTTTTTTATGGAGAAACGCTATGGCGCCCGTGTGCTGTGAGATGTCAGTGCATGTTGCGTCTCCATCGAAACACAGCCGCTGCGGTTGGGTTCGAACCCGGGAATCCCGATCAGTAGCCGAGCGTCCTAACCGCTAAGTCACCACGTAAATTCTAAATTGGTTTTTGTCGAAAGGAAATGGCGCAGTATCTCTTTCACATCTCGGCAACACCCGAACCACGCCGTAAGAGAAGGGATAATAATAATAATAATTGGTTTTTGGTGGAAAGGAAATGGCGCAGTATCTGTCTCATATATCGTTGGACACCTGAACCGCGCCGTAAGGGAAGGGATAAAGGAGGGAGTGAAAGAAAAGAGGAACAAATGGGTCCGTAGTGGAGGGCTCCGGAATAAATTCGACCACCTGGGGATCTTTAACGTGCCCTGACATCGCACAGCACACGGGCGCCTTAGCGTTTTTCCTCCATAAAAACGCAGCCGCCGCGGTCGGGTTCGAACCCGGGAACTCCGGATCAGTAGCCGAGCGCCCTAACCACTGAGCCACCGCGGCGGGGCAGAAGGGATAAAGGAGGGGATGAATAAAGAAAGGACAAAAGAGGTGCCGTGGTTGCGGGCTCTGCAAAAATTTCGACCAGATTGGCATCTAACGTGCAGTAATATCGGCAGCACACTGGCGCCTTTGCGTTTCGCTTTTATATGCAGGTTAGGAAGGAAGAAGCAGGTTAGGAAGGTGGTGGTGATTGTGAAAACATTAATGGACACACGGGAGTTAGGATATGCAGGTCTTTTACCCCCCTCCCCCTCGTGCCCTACTGCACCAAAACGTTAATGACCCAGTATCATGAGCAATTGCAATTGACCCAAGGCCCACCCCCCTACGGCTCCTGCGTGCCCTGGCCTGCTGCCTCGGAGGTGCAGCGAGAGGTCGTCGGCATTGCGGGAAAGCGGAGAACACCACTCTGTGCTGTGCAGCAGCTGGCCAGAGCCGTCATACACGAGGAGCTCCAGGACCATCTCTCCCTGTACACCGACGGCTCAGTGGCCCGCGACAGCTGCTCTTTTGCTGTGGCGGCCACCATCCCCGCCCTGCGACTGCACAGCCAGCAACACGCAGCCTTCCTGGGCTCCTCTACCACGGCGGAGTAGATGGGGATTCGGCTCGGGCTGGACCTGCTGCTCACCCTCGGCCCTCCGCCGCCCAGGAGTGCTCTGCTGTGCGACTCCCGCGCCGCCCTCAGCCGCCTGCAATCTAACGGCCGCGGTACCCCACTAGTGCGGGACATTCGCTCGCGCATCGAGCGCCTCGCGCAGAGAGGTTGTGCCGTGCGTGCACAATGGGTCACTGCGGCATCGCAGGCAACGAAGAAGCTGACGACCTCGCGACCGCAGCACACCAACTACCTGGCAGCGATCTGCCCCTTGCACAAGAGGACATGCGTGCGGCCATCCACGACCATCTCCGCAAGCAGCACCCCGACCCACGCATCGCGGGAGGTGAGCGCATCGACAGTGTCACCGGCTGTGGCGTACTTACACGGTCACAACGTGCGCGGGCGACGGCAGTGAAGGTAAGCGAGATTTTGCGATTGGTTTACTCAACGACTAATTTGCATGCTGCCCCTGAGAATTATATACGTTCTTTTTAAGACCTTCGAGATGCTAAAATCATAGAGCAGCTTCTACATTGGGCTGTATGTCGGTCACAAGAGGCCACGAATGACGTGTCCTATATAAAGGACACCAGGGCTCAAGGGTTAGCGATCAGCGGGAGGTTTCACTTGGGGGCGTTCGGTGTTTACTTTTACGGGAGCAATAATTTCGCGTTGTTTTTTATGTAGGTGCGACAATACCTACTGCGTTGTTCTACTCGGCAAGGAGATTGCCTCGCTCAAGAAGGCCACGTCTCGATGATCCGGATATTATCTTTGCTGCACTGGGCAACGGCGATATATCGGACATCAACGATGACGAAGAAGAGGTAGGCGAAGCAGGTGAGCTAGACGATGCAGTGGACGGCGACTGGGACAACCAGCAGGAGCTATCTGACTCGTCTGACGAGGAAGAGCCGGATAAAGAGAGCGCTCGAGAGTACGGCTCCTGGTGCAGGATACCATTTGAAAAGCCAGCTACTGAATTCAAGCCGGTAGCTGACGAGAACGAAAGCTATCGCGATCCTCTTCTCACGCCTTACGAGTATTTTTCAAAGTATGTGCCCAAAAGCGTGTTTATTGAGTTAGCCGACAAGACCAACACATACTCAGTTTTCCAAGATGGAAAATCAGTGCTGACAAATGAAGAAGAAATCAGAAAACTTATTGCAATTCATTTGACAATGGGTGTTCTGCGCTATCCACGGCTGCGCATGTATTGGAAGCCTTCAATGAAAACAGAACTTTTGGCATCTGTAAACATGTGCAGGAATCGCTTTGAAAAGCTCAGGAACTGTCTTCATATTGTAGATGTAAATGGAGATCACAACAATAATGACCGCTTGTGGAAAGTAAGGCCACTTCTGAATTCATTTCAAGAAAGATGCCATAATCTTCCTTTGGAGGAGCACCTATGCATTGATGAACAGATCATTCCGTTCAAAGGGAAGCTTGATATCAAGCAATACACCAAAGGCAAGCCAAACCCCTGGGGCGTCAAAGTGTTCATGTTGTGTGGTGCGTCGGGAACAATTTATGATTTTCTCGTTTACCAAGGCTCCACAACAGAACTTAGCTCAGAAATCAAGAAAACGTTCGGAGTAACAGGCGCCTTTGTTCTCCATTTAGCATCCAGGATACCTGATGGCATCGGGCACAAGTTGTTTTTTGATAACTATTTCACCTCCCTGCCTGTGCTCCGTGTGCTGCTTGAGAAAACAATTTATGCTGCTGGCACTATTCGCCAGAACAGAACTGAAAAATGCCCTTTGAAGACGGAAAAACAACTGAAAAAAGAAGGAAGAGGGTCATCAGACTACCTCGTGAGCAGCGACGGAAAAATTGTGATCACACGATGGATGGACAATCGAGCAGTAAACCTGGCATCGAATTTTCTTGGCGTTGATGATCTAGGCGATGTGACAAGGTTGAGCAAAGCAGACGGGGCTTTCATAAATGTGAAACGCCCAGCAGTTGTGCAGCAGTACAACGAAAGCATGGGGGGAGTAGACAAGACAGATTTTTTGGTGTCCCTCTACAGGACCTCAATTCGATCGAAGAAATGGACACTGCGTGTAATAACGCACTTTTTCAATTTGTGCGTCACAAACTCGTGGTTGGAATACAGGCGCCATGCCGAGCACCAAAAAATCAAAATGAAGGATCAAATGGATTTACTAGAGTTCACTCTGAATGTAATAGAGAGCTTGGCAAAAGCTTGCTCTGCCGGGTTGCCACGGAAGCGCGGACGGCCATTTTCCTCTCCACTTCAGCCGCTGAAGGGGCCGAACTTGATTGAAGTGAGGCCAATCTAAGACATTCGGTACGACCAAACTGGTCACTGGCCTTCAGTAGAGGAAGAGCAGCAGCGATGCAAGCTTGAAGGATGCAAAGGCAAGCCCAAGGTGAAGTGCCAAAAGTGCAATGTGCACCTTTGCTTATCTGCAGCAAAGAACTGCTTTCGAGCCTTCCATACGCAATAGCCTAAGCCTTTGCTAGAAAAAGCTCCAAACAACTGTTTCTGTTTGAAAATAAACTTCAGATTGCAACTTTGTGTTTTGATTTCTGACAACCTCCAAGCCCTGATGTCCTATATATAGGACATGATCCAATCTCGAACATCAATGAGTCCAAAAGGTAATATTTGATTGTAACATGCTTTTTGTTGGGTAATTAGAGTACTTAAGGCAAAAAAAAAATTTCCGCGCCATAAAAATAATTCAGCGCTGAAAGGGTTAAGGTGCTCCAGGCCCCGCGGTGGAGGATCCGTCGGGCAGAAGAAAAAGATATGATGTATTAGTAAGTGGTTTTAATATTATAATAAACAAGCAAGAAAAGTATTTTTCTAGCCCCGGCATCTGCAATCGATACTGATGCAACTGAGCTGGGGCAGCGGAAATAAAGGGTAGCAGGCAGAATGGAGAAATGAAATGAAAGAGGTGAGGGGACAGGAAGAGAGGATAGGGGGAGAAGTAATATGTACAAACTATTTACACAGTAAGAAATGTGTCCAGGTTGTGCGCGTGACTAGTTCAATAACACGCACAACCTGGACACATTTCTTATTGTGTAGTTTGTACATATTACTTCTCCCCTATGCTCTCTTTCTCTTTTGGTTTTTGGAGAAAGCAAATGGCGCATTATCTGTCTCATATATCGTTGAACATCTGAACCGCGCCCGTATGGAACGGATAAAGGAGGGAGTAAAAGAAAAAAAGAAGGGAGAGGTGCCGTAGTGGAGGGCTCTGTGATAATTTCGACCACCTTGGGTTCTTTTTCTTTTTCCTTTAAAATTTTATTTAGGCTCCTTAATACATATGACAGGGGGACTTAAACGACCTTCAACCGCGCCAGCTTCGCCTGGCCCTCATAACTGCAGCCAAGGACCTCCAAGTCCCGGACGCCACCAACTTGCGTATCCACCCCCTAAACAACACCTGCACGATGAGTACCCAGCATCAAGCCGACGCGCTACGCCTGGTCGCCATCAAACAAATCTCAATTCGAACCCAAGCCTACACCGTCACCGCCTACATCGCCCCTCCGGATGGTGCAGTAAGAGGAGTAATCACTAACGCCTACTGGGAAGAAACCCCAGCACAGATAATTGAAGACCTCATCATGGGCAACCCTGGCGTCCCCATCATTAATGCACGCCGCATGGGACAGACTCGTTCGGTCCTCATCACCTTTCGGGCAGGTCCTGTGCCCCGAACCATCTCCAACGGAGGCGGACTCCATGACTGCACTTTATATAGAGGACACCTGGATGCTTGCACAAACTGTAGAAAACCAGGACATCGCGCGGATGTGTGTACCGTTCAGCGTACGCACAACTGTTCAAGATGCGGTATACCGCACCCCCGAGAGGACACTCCGACATGCACCCCAGCCTGCATACTCTGTGGAGGCGACCAACATGACGGGTACTAAATGTCGCAAAGCGAGGGGACGGCGCTCACCACAACCGCATACATCCCGCACACCGGAGCGAGACGCGGACCGCGCCAGCGTTCGTCGCTCTAGCAAGTCTGGCTCATCGTCTCGTCGTCGCCAGGACCAACAGCCTCCACAACTTTCCTGGGCAGACAGAGTAGAAGGCAACAGGCTCAAAGCTACCAGGAAGCCCTCAACCCCCCGCCCACACATGTGGACCTTCGTGACCGGGAGCTACAGGCCCTGCGAGAGGAGGTTAGTCGTCTTACCTCTCTCATCAAGACCCCCAGCTCTACCCCTCTACCGCTTCCGCCAATAGTCCCTCCCACGCAACCCACACTGCTACCTCAAACACCCACTGAAGACATAGAACAATCGGACTCCCAAACCCCCCCGTCACCCCCACCCAAGAAAAAACGCACAACAGAGCAACCACCTGTCACCCAAACTGACCTTCAATTCCTAGAGACGCACATGGACGCTAAACTCGCCGAAATGAGCACGCGTCTAGAGGCACATTTTAATCACCTCGTCGACCACCTGTCCCAACACTTCGAGCACCAAATTGAAGCAGCATTTACGCGCATGGTGCATACCATTGAGATGAGCCTCGCACGGTACGACACCCGCCTCCAAACAATAGAGCAGGTCCTTCCCTCGCTGCACCTACCCAATCCCCCCATCAATCCCGCCCACCTACCCCACAGAATCCCCTACCCAACCCACCTACCCTCACTGCACCCAATCCACAGCATGGCGGGGCGACCACCTAATTCCTTATCAATTCTGCAATGGAACTGCCGCCGCTTCCGTGGCAAACGCGCACCCCTCCAACTCCTCCTCCCCACGCTTCCCACGCCCCAGATCCTCCTCCTTCAGGACACACATACCCCTGCAACACTTCCCAGCTACACATCCGCTCACTAGGATGCAACGAATACACCCAGGGCTTCCACACTCATACATCGCTCCATTACACACGAAACGCATCAGATCACCTCCGAGACGCCCTGCGTGATATACAGAAATCATACTAGATGCACACCCCACACCATCTATTTTTATTGCAAATATTTATCACACACCGTCTCATTCGATGGCTTCATTGGAAACGTTACTGCGCGATCTCCATCGTATTGCAGGCAAGCATCCATTGATTATCGGAGGGGACTTCAACAGGCAGCATACTGACTGGGGCTACCGCACCACCACGGGACGAGGAAGGCGACTCTGGTCCTTGGTACAACAGCTCCGCCTCACAATACACAACAACTTTAACACTCCCACGAGAATTAGCAACAGTGTCAGTGCGGACACCAGCCCGGACTTGACACTGAGCCGCAACCTAGCTGTTATTACGTGGAACACAGCACATCACACAATAGGGAGTGATCATTACATCCTCTCCATTACAGTACCATACAAACAAAGAACGACCCTTCACCTAACACACAAACTCACCAACTGGGATGCGGTCCGCGCTGAACGGGCGGCCCTTCCTGACGCCCCAATTACAGACATCCACCAGTGGGTGGCATCACTCATGAACGATGTCTCCGCAAATACTCGAACGCTTGACACCACACCAGGTACACCCACCCTCGACACTCGCCTGGCCCACCTATTGGAGGCCCACCATAGCATCCCAGAGCGCTGGAAAGGGCAAACGCTCAATCGGACCCTTAAAAAGAGGCTAGCCGCACTGCAAACACAAATTACTGAGCACTCTGAGGAGCTCTCCCGATCCAACTGGGGACAGATTTGTGACAGTATGGCTGGCAATCTGTCCTCCAAACGCAGTTGGCAACTCCTCCGTGCCCCACCGCGGTGGCTCAGTGGTTAGGGCGCTCGACTACTGATCCGGAGTTCCCGGGTTCAAACCCGACCGCGGCGGCATCGTTTTTATGGAGGAAAAACGCTAAGGCGCCCGTGTGCTGTGCGATGTCAGTGCACGTTAAAGATCCCCAGGTGGTCGAAATTATTCCGGAGCCCTCCACTACGGCACCTCTCTCTTCCTTTCTTCTTTGACTCCCTCCTTTACCCTTCCCTTACGGCGAAGTTCAGGTGTCCAACGATATATGAGACAGATACTTCGCCATTTCCTTCCCCCAAAAAACCAATTATTATTATTATTAACTCCTCTGTCACATAATTGACCCCATGAAATCCAAAACAGCCACACAACACCACTTCAGACGCCTTATACACAGGACCGACCTTTCTCCCGACGCACTCAACGACATACTTAGGAACACACATACAATTCCCGGTACCTCGAACCACCTGCCCCCCTGTGCCGGCACCCCGAATGCCAATCTCGACGCGGAGATTACGGAAGCAGAAGTCAGAGCAGCCTTCCTGACTCCGCTCTAACTCAACTCCAGGAGTTGACCGTATCTCATATAGCATGCTCCGCAATTTTGACATCAGTTGATTGCCCAGCTCACGGGGTGTTTCAACAAATGCTGGCAGGAGGGCACCCTTCCGCAATCCTGGCATCACGCAAAAATCTTATTTATACCCCAGCCCCACAAACCAATTACACCTGCAAATCTTCGTCCCATCACACTAACATCATGTCTTGGCAAGCTTATGTCGCACTCGCCCGACTCACCCAACACATGACGGAGCAAGACCTCTATCCGCACAGCATGGTGGGCTTCCGTCCTCACCTGTCGGCCCAGGACGCCATGCTCCAGCTCACACAGGATATTTTGACCCCTCATACCGGACCACACAAAAGCTGTCCTTGCCTTGGTTCTCTCCAAGGCCTTTGATCGCCAAGACCATAAAGCGATCATGGGGGCGCTCTCCCGCTTGAACATAGGTGAACGTATGTACACCTGTATTCAAGCATTCCTTACTAACCGCACGGCCGAAATTCATTCATTCCCCACACATCCCATCCATACACCCTTAGTGAGGTTGGCACCCCCCAGGGATCTGTCCTCTTCCCTTTCCTCTTCAATATCACACTCATCCCTCTTGCCCGGAAGCTACAAACTATCCTTCACCTTCGGCATACACTCTATGCTGATGATATCACTCTATGGACCACCTATGGCAGTGATGGAGACATAGAGAATACTCTGCAGCCGGCAGTTACCCTCAGCCAAACACATGTGCGGAGTATCGGACTCTCATGCTCTCCGTAGAAGTCGGAGCTCCTCATACTCCGCATCACAACCCGAAACTGCCCCACAGCCCCCATAACCGTGGAACTGGAAAACCAGTACATCCCGGAGGTATACACTCTCCGGGTACTGGGCCTCCACATCCAGAACAACAAGAAAAACACTCACCATCCAGAAACTCAAGCAGACGGCGGTGTCGATATCCCACCTAACCCGCCGAGTTTCTGGACACCACCGGGGCATGAAGGAGCATGAGCTATGTCGTGTCATTCATGCCTTCGTCCTCAGCCGCTTTCTTTTCACGCTCCCCTACCTGAAACTCCAGGCCACAGAAATCTACACCCTGGATGCCATGATCCGAACAGCATTTAAGACAGCACTACACCTACCCCTAAATACCTTAACCGAAAAACTCCTCCAGCTAGGCCTACACAACACGATAGGTGAGCTTATCGAGGCCCACCGACAGACAATACATGCGTCTCGCGAGAACCACGCCTGGCAGACACATCCTACACACCCTCGGCATCAGGATACCAGCCACGGATCCCACACAGCTCCCGGTCCCCCAATACATTCCCCGCGAACTACTTATTAAACCTCTCCCTAAAAACATGCATCCCACCTTCGACGAACCCCGCCGCAGAGCTCGCGCACGGGCGCTCCACAAAAAATAGGGCATGGAACCGGATGCCGTTTGGGTGGATGCCGCATGCACAGGCGAGGACGCGGTTGTAGCCATTGACGGACTCCTCCCTACCACCGATTGCTACCCGTCACATATCCCCCACTGCCGCTTCAGAGGAGGCTGAAGAGGCCGCTATTGCCCTAGCCATCACGCGCACGGAGGCCCGGTATATACTATCGCACTCTAAAACTGCCATACTAAATTTCGCCAGCGGGAGAGTTCACGTCCCTGCATTTCGCATATTGAAGTCCCTCGCCGCACACCCGCCCCGCCACATGCAGCTCATATGGGTGCCTGCCCACTCCTGGAATCGCGGAAACGAGGCTGCCAACGCTTTAGCCCGAGGTTCTCTCAACCGCGCACAGGCGGCCTCCGATCTGGGGTTCTCACGAGAGCGCATGCATTCCTTCAGTGAACTGACGCAGGCCTGCAAAGCCGAGCGTCGGCTGTACCCCCCACCCCATTACTCCCTCGACAATTATCATCAGACACTTTGGAGGCAGCTCCAAACACTTACCTTACCCTCCCCTTATATACGCGTCGCACTTTCACCAAGTCCACACAAACTCCTACTGTACCCTCTGCCACCACCCCGAAGCCACTCTCGATCATTTCCTTTTCCTCTTCCCGGCGGATCCTCCCACGCGGGGCCTGGAGCACATTACCACTTGGGAGGCTTGGGAGACCCTATTGCGCCCTGAGGATCCGGCCAAGCAAGCCATCGATCGCCACAGGCCGGGCTGCCAGCGTCATGAGCCTCCGGGACATGAACGTTTGAGTGCACTGGGGCAGTGCGGAGGAGCATGGACCTGCGTGTCCTAAACTCGCCTTTATGTAATAAAGTTTACACCACCAACCGCGCCGGAACGGATAAAGGAGGGAGTAAAAGAAAATTGGAAGGGAGAGGTGCCGTATTGGAGGGCTCCAGGATAATTTCGACCACCAGGGTTTCTTTAATGTGCACTGACATCCAACAGCACACGTTAAAGATCCCCAGGTGGTCGAAATTATTCCGGAGGGTAAGGTACATGTTTGGAGCCGCCTCCAAAGTGTGTGATTGTAATTGTCGAGGGAGGGATGAGGTGGAAGGTAGGGACGACTCTCGGCTTTGCCGTGAGAAATCTAGACCGTGAGAACCTTAACACCCACTAAATGTCGAAGCATGATGAGTGAGAGCTAAGGCACTTAAAACCAGTGCACGTGCGAAAGCATATGTTAGCGCTAGTTGGCTCATGGTTTTGCTTTTCGGGGTCGTGTTTTGCTTTGCGGGGTCGGTGTTAGACTAAGGTTGAGCTCTGATCGAGGTTAAGCGGATATATGTTCGCGCAGCAGATCGAAGTTGATGAAGACTACTGTGTGCATCAGTTTAACTCCGGCCGAACGCCAAAAAAGGCGTTTGGCCGGAGTTACCTTGTTTTTTAACCAAAAAAACGAGGTAAAGAGGAAGAAGAGGAGGTGTGACGTGGCCCATCAACCCAGGCTTCGGGGCAGCGGCTAAGTACCTGGCGGTGTTGCGCTAGCTTCCTAAATTCTCCTTTTTGTCTGTTCCTGCTTGCTCCTGTTCAGGGGTGATCGGGCGCGGGACGAGAACTTAATGTCTACTTCTTCTCCCGGCCAGGGGTTTTCCCCTTGGTCGGCATCTCTTCCTCAAGAGCAGCTCTCAATTGATCTCTTTTTCCGCAGTGGTGTTTCGAGCATTGCGGTCGCTTTAGTGCCTTCTGTTGGTGGCGCTATCCAATGAACAACCCGGAGGCAGTGCAGGCGGCCCTTCAGTCCACATCGAAGCACTTTATGTACATCACCGATCTCCGGCAGCTCAGCAGGGGTGGTATTTTGTGCAGGTCGCCGGATAAAGACTATTGAAGACCTGCTAAAGTGTACGACCTTTGCCAACCACCCGGTGATCGCATTCATTCCGCCTCATTTAGAATGTTCCAAGGGCGTCGACTCTTGATTGAGCCCTGTGGAAACGCTTGAGAACCTCTCGCCTGCAGGAGTGATTGCTGTCCATCGATTCCTACGGAGTCCGTCATTGCCACATTTGCAGGAATAATTTTCCCGTCAGAGATTAAGGTGTGGCAATTGGTTTTTCGAGCAGATGCCTTTAACTCTCGGCCCCTTCAGTGTCCAAACTGCTGGCGATTTGGCCACAGCGGCAAAGCCTGCAAATCGGCCTTACGCTGCTGTGCCTGTGGGAAACGTCATTGCAGAGAGGAATGTCCTGAACAGCAAGAGAAATGTCGTTTGTGTAACGGTGCTCACCCTGCTGATTCACCTGACTTTCCTGCACGAGCACAAGAAGTTCAGGTACTCGAGGTTATAGACAAGCGCAGATGCACGCGGAGAGAGGCTTTTGCCGCAGTCAAGCAGAGAGCCTCAGGCTGCTCTAGTGTGGCCGCCAAATGCCCACCCATAATGGATTCTAGTTGGTCCCAGGCTATTACAACGGCAGTTGAGAGAGCTGTGGCAAATGCAATGGATCGCATTATGGAAACCGTGTCCACGTGCATTTCGCAGGTCATAGCTGCTCAGATGACCAATCTTCTGCAGGCGTCCACCGCTCCGCTCTTGTCTTCTTTGGCTTCGCAAGCTACCCCTCCTTCTGCAGTAATCGATTCCGCTCCACAGGGCCAAAAACAATGTGAGCAACAAACGACCTCTCAGGCCTCTCCTTCGACCAGCGTTATGGACGCATCCTCTATGGACTTTATGGATATGGAGTCTGATCTCCGCGCCCAGAAGCGAAGTGGGTCTTCTCTGAATATTACAGGCCCATCATGCACCCAGTCAAAGGCAAAGAAATGTGACGCAAGTCAAAATGCTAAGACCAGGATTCTAGAGAAGGCAGTCGCGGCTGCGGCACTCCCACCAAGATAGGGTTCTTAAGTGTACTACAGTGGAATTGTCGACCTATATTCTCAGCTTCAACAGATTTAAATCGCCTATGCAATCAGCTTCTACTAGATTTAGTTGCTTTACATTCAACATCGCTAACTTCAAATTTCAATTATCATCTCAAGAATTACCGTCCGTTCCGGCTTGACCGGTCATCACGAGGAGGAGGGTTGCTAGTGCTCACCTCTACAAAGTTTTGCCACAGGGTATGCATTTCTTTCCAATATGCGGACAATGAATGTGAAATCCTTGCGGTTGAACTCAGCGTCCCAGGTCAACAGCCCTTTACGGTAGCTAATGCATATTTCCCGTCTGGTGTGCGTGACACTCGGCCCCTTGACTCACTCATGTCTAGTAGCCGATCTCAGGTTCTATTACTTGGAGACTTCAATTCGCACCATGTGACGTGGGGGTTTAAAACAGACAGCTTCGGTTCTAGACTATTTGATTGGGCTTCTGACAACAACTTGATTTGCAACAATTCCGGATTGCCTACGTTTGTTCGGAGCCAATGCCGCTCTGCCTTGGATTTCACTTTTTCCTCCCCAGGAGTATCTCTCTCAAATGTCGTTGAACACTTGAACCGCGCCGTAAGGGAATGAATAAAGAAGGGAGTAAAAGAAGAAAGGGATATGAGGTGCCATAGTGGAGGGCCCCGGGATAATTTCGACCACCTGTGGATCTTTAACGTGCACTGACATCGCACAGCACACAGGCCTACTGTCAAGATAACGCTTGAACGGGGTGGGACGTCAACTTCTTCCTCCAGGATACTCAGGGCAACGTGAATTCCCCCAGTTTTCATCGAAGCGATGGCTTTGTGCGTCGAAAGCGTGATCTGCTTGAATCGGAGGTGGATGATCGTCTGATGCTCATAAACGAAATCCATACCCAAGATAACTTCGCGGGAGCATTGCGGTAGCACAACAAAGGTGGCAGGATAGGTATGCCCTTTGACAGTCACTCGCGCTGTGCATCGTCCTGATGGCGTAATGAGGAGGCTTCCTGCGGTGCGAATTTGTGGGCCGTTCCAAGCCGTTGTGACTTTTCTCAGCTGCACAGCGAATGTTCCATTCATCACCGAGTAATCGGCTCCTGTGTCGACTAGAGCGGTAACCTTCCGGCCGTCGATAGTCAATTCTAAGTCGGAGGTCCTGGCTCTTGCATTGCCTGTCGCTCTCGGCATCGGGTCACGGCTTCGTCGCGTATGCGAATCGCGGGTCGGGCGTGTGGTCGAAACTTTCCTGGGTGGTCGCTTCGTTTTGAAGGCAGTTTGCGTCGTGCTCGGGGTTGTCATTTTATGCGGCGTCGGTGCAGCGAGTGTAGGTTCTTCATGCGGCGTCGCGGTTTTAGCGTCTTCATGTGACGTGGTCGGTGGAGGAAATTGGCGTTTCGCTCGTGAGCAATCTCACCTACAGAGATTGCTGTCTTTAGTTTCCCTATGGTGCTGGGAGACCGTCCTTGTACCGCCACTGCGTAGCTGCGGCGTGGCGACGCTAAGCGCGAGGTTGACCGCGATGGTGAGCGGGAAAGGCGGATCGGCGTGTACTCCTCTCGACGCAGGTACTCGTCGATTTCCTACGGGCGTTCGCCGAAGCGTGGTCGTAAGGCATTAATGGCAAATCCTCGAAGACTGATACGGCGCTACGGGCAGTGACGAAGAATATGGCCGGCCTCACCGCAATGGAAGCACAACGGCTGGTTGTCGGAAGTCCTCCAGGCGTCACATTTCCTTGGGCTTGAGCGTCGGTCCTAGGCTGGGCGAGCGGGGGCAGGGTGGCGGCGTTCGGGAACAAGTTGTTCATGTCGGACAGCATATAGGGGGTTGTCGCCCGTGCTGAGGAGTGCGTACTGCAGCGGCGTAGGTCACAGCCTGAGGTTCAGTGGCCGTCGGGGTGCCAAGTGCTTGTTGCACTTCTTCCCGTACCACATCCTTGAGAGTCACTGCTTGTGGCTGGGGGGAGGATGGCAGTAATCGGCGTAGCTCATCGCGGACGATTTCGCGGATAACTTCCCGCAAGTTGTCGCTGCTGGTGGTCGTCGTGTCCGGACACATTGCGCAGACTGAGGAAGGGCGGTTGTACTGCCGCGCTTGGACGTCGAGGGTCTTTTCGACCGTGCAGGCTTCTTGCATGAATTCCTCGACTGTTTTTGCAGCTGGCGGACGAGGCTGCCAAACAGCTGTTCCTTTACGCCGCGCACTAAAAAGTGAACTTTTCCTCGGTCATCTGGGGATCAGCGCGGCGAAATAGGCGCTTCATCTCCTCGACGTAACCGCGGACGGGCTCATTCGGAAGCTGGATCCTGGACTCGAGGAGGCGTTCAGCTCTTTCTTTCCTCACGACAGTGGTGAATACCTTCAATAGTTCTCTCTTGAATAGCTCCCATGTCTTAAGGGACGACTCGTAGTTTTCGTACCACGTGCGTGCGGAGCCATAAAATGAGAAAAATACGTGTGCAATTTTTACCGCATCATCCCACTTGTTGAATGATGCCACGCGCTCAAATTAGTCCAACGATTCTTCGGATCTTGGCGTAGGGATCCATTGAAAGTTGGCTGCACCCGCGGCTGCTGCAGTATGATCGGTATCGACATCTTGGGCGAGGTTGCGGCGCTCGTAGTAGCGTGTTTTCTCTGCCTGGTGCGGTCCGCCAGGGTCTTAAACTCAGGCTCATCTCCCTGGAGACGTCGGCTGGCTCGCTGATCTGCTGGCTCGTCCTGGAGTGCGAAGCGCTGAGGGCTGGCGTCACGACTTGAAGGGGGCGTCCGGAACATGGAAGGCTACGCAGCACCTCCACCAGATGTCAGGTAGTAACGGTGACGGCCGCCGAAGGAGCAATGAAGACGTACAAAACTTCTAAAAGAAAACTGTTTATTGGGCTGACTTGCGGCCACAATTGACTGAATAACTCGGCGGCGGCAAAGCGACAAGCGCGCTCGGCGGTCGTCCAACAGAATGCCTGCCGCTATCGGCCGTGCTCAATATAAAGCTGATAGCGAACTTTGGAGATAAAGCGTGCAAAGTTACTAGAACATTCCGGAACAACGTTAAATCAGCTCTGCCTGGCTGCGATCAATCGATATAAATGTAGTCGCCTCTTTCGTCGCAAACAAAGCGATAAAGTGGTGTGGCGGCAGATTTGAAAAACGAACAAACACTGCAAATATTCGCGGCAATACACTCTCGCGCTGTCACCAAATCCACACAAACCCCTCCTGTATCCTCAGCCACTACCGCAAACCCCAAAGCCACTCTCGAACATATCCATTTGCCATCCTCTCTTTCTGTCCCTTCACGTCTTTCATTTCGTTTCTCCATTCTGCCTGCTATCCTTTATTTCCGCTGTCCTAGCTCAGGTGCTCAGAGGACCCGACCAAGCAAACCATCGACACAGGCCGGCCTGCCGGCGTCATGATACTTGGACATTAACGTTTGGGTGTAGTGGGGCCCGGAAGGAAGGGGGCGGCCAAAGACCTGCATGTTCTAAGCTCCCGTGTGTCCAATAACGTTTTCACAACCACCATCACCTTCCTAACCTGTTTCTTCCTTCCTAAGCTGCATGGAGGCGAAACGCAACGGCGCCAGTGTGCTGGCGATATCTGTGCACGTTAGATCCCAATGTGGTCGAAATTTTTTTCGGAACACTCCACTACGGTATCTCTTTCTTCCCTTCTTCTATCAATCCCTCCTTTATCCCTTATTTTAGGGCGTCGGTCAGGTGTCGCCGAGATGTGACATACTGCGCCATTTCGTTTACCCAAAAACCAATTTAGGATCTACGCGGCGATTTAGGATCTACCCGCCGCGGTGGCTCAGTGGTTAGGGCGCTCGACTACTGATCCGGAGTTCCCTGGTTTGAACCCGACCGCGGCGGCTGCGTTTCTATGGAGGAAAAACGCCAAGGCGCCCGTGTGCTGTGCGATGTCAGTGCACGTTAAAGATGCCCAGGTGGTCAAAATTATTCCGGAGCCCTCCACTACGGCACCTGCTCCTTCCTTTCTTCTTTCACTCCCTCCTTTATACCTTCCCTTACGGCGCGGTTCAGGTGTCCAACGATATATGAGACAGATACTGCGCCATTTCCTTTCCCCAAAAACCAATTATTATTATTATTATCTAGGCGTGGCTCAGCGGTTAGGGCGGTCGGCTAGTGATCCGTAGTACCTTGGTCCGAAACCGACCGGGGCGACTGAGTTTCGATGTAGGCGAAACGAGCACTGACATCGCGTAGCACACGGGCGCCGTAACGTTTTTCCTCCATAAAAACGCGGCAGCTGCGTTTACATGGAGGCAAAACTCAAAGGCGCCCGTGTGCAGTGCGATGTCCGTGCACGTTAAAGATCCCCAGTAGGTCGAAATTATTCCGGAGCCCTCCACTACGGCACCTATCTCTACCTTTCTTCATTCACAACCTCATTTATCTCTTATCTTACGGCGCGGTTCAGGTGTCCAACGATATAAGAGAGAGATACGGCGCCATTTCCTTTGCCTAAAACCATTTATTATTATTTATTTATTTATTTATTTATTTATTTATTTATTTATTTATTTATTTATTTATTTATTTATTTATTTATACACATACCTCACAGGCTCCCACTGGAGTATTGCGTGAGGGGGGTAAGACAAACAACATATAGCGAAAACACTAAGGCGCCCGTGTGCTATACGATGTCAGTGCACGTTAAAGATCACCAGGCGGTCGAAATTATGCCACAGTCCTCTCCTACGGCACCGCTTTCTTGCTTTCTGCTTTCACTCCCTCCTTCTCCCTTCTTTTGCAGTGCGGTTCAGGTGTTCTCCGATATAAGAGAAAAATAAAGCGCCATTTTTCCCCCCAAATTAATTTTCATTTTCTATTTGAAATTCCTAACCTACCTCAGGCTGGGTTTGAGGTTTCCACTGAGAAGTGAGACAGCCTTTTCTCATGAATCATATTTCCACGTGACTGCGAAGTGAACGTGTGTCTGGAAACATGGCGTCAGATGTGAAGACTGGTTCATAAGCTCTTGAGTGAATGTTGAATGTGAGACTTTGCTTAACGCTGTTTTAGTACGGCAAGATATTTTTCGGGCGTTTTTGATACAATCGGACACAAATAGATTGTTCCTAAGCGTTTTTCGTGGAATATCAACCACCGTGCCTCTGTGGCTCTTACAGCAATATAGTCTTTCCTGCTACGGCTTCACCCATGGCTGTAAAGAACGGGATACCTGCTTTCGTGTTAGGGCTTCACCCATAGCCTGAAAAATTTATAGCAGATTATTGTTCTTTATACGCCATAGTTCGTGTCGGTAATTCGATTACGCAATGTATTTTGACGCCGAAAGCATTGTTTCGCAGGGTGCAAACCCGCCCAAGAATCCTGTAGCGTCTGTGACCTTGACAGTTCAGCAATGCGTTTTGCTGCTGCGGCATGAACATATCAGTTTCGCTGGGCACTGCATGGGAGCACTATGCTATCGCCCCAGCCGATCTTGTCACAATATGAAGATGATGACCTGAGGCTTAGTGGCACGTACCCACGGCGGGCGTTTGGCCGAAGTTCAACTGATGCACACAGTCGGCTACATCAACTTAGATCTCCTGCGCGAACATGTCATATCCGCTTAACCTGGATCAGAGCTCAACCTTAGTCTAACACCGCCGCCATACGTGCCGACGACCCCGAAAAGCAAAACCATGAGCCAGCTAGGGTAAACATATGCTTTCGCACGTGTACTGGTTTTAAGTGCCTTAGCTCTGACTCATCACGTTTCGACACGTAGTAGGTTCTAGGGTTCTCACGGTGTAGAGTTTCACGGGAGCGCTTGCATTCATTCAGTGAACAGACGCAGGCCTGCAAAGCCGCGAGTCGTCCTTACCTTCCACCTCATCCCTCCCTCGACAATTACCATCACACACTTTGGAGGCGGCTCCAAACATGTACCTAACCCCGCGAAATAATTTTCACCACCTGGGGATCTGTAACGTGTGCTGTTGGATGTCAGTGCACATTGAAGAACCGCAGGTGGTCGAAATTATCTCGGAGCCCTTTAATACGGCACCACTCCCTTCCATTTTTTTTTACCGCCTCCTTTATCCATTCCATTCCGGCGCGGTTCAGATGTTCAACGATATATGAGACTGATAATGCGCCATTTGCTTTCTCCAAAAACCTAACATTATTACCCTCTCTTTATACACTCTCGCGCTATCACCAAATCCACACAAACCCCTCCTCTACTCTCTGCCACTACCCCAAACCCCCAAGCCACTCTCGAACACCTCTTTTTGCCATCCTCTCTGTCACTTCACCTCTTTCATTTCATTTCTTCATTCTGCCTGCTATCCTTTACTTCCGCTGCCCCAGCTAAGGTGCCTCAGTATCGATTGCAGATGCCGGGGCTAGAAAAATATTTTCCTTACTTTTTTATTATAATATTAAAACCACTTACTAATACATCATATCTTCTTCCGCCCGACGGATCCTCCACCGCGGGGCCGGGAGCACCTTAAGCAACTTGGGAGGCTTGGGACACCCTACTGCGCTCAGAGGACCCGGCCAAGCAAGCCATCGCAACGGCCGCCCCGACGGCGTCATGATACTGGGACATTAGCGTTTTGGTGCAGAGGGGCCCGGGGGGGGGGGGGGGGGTCAAAGACCTGCCTGTCCTAAGCTCCCGTGTGTCCATTAATGTTTTCACAACCACTTCCACCTTCCTAACCTGTTTCTTCCATTTTAACCTGCATATGGATGCGAAACGCAATGGCGCCAGTGTGCTGCCGATATCACTGCACGTTAGATGCCAATGTGGTCGTAATTTTTTCAGAGCCCGCCACCACGACACCTCTTTTGTTCATTCTTTATTCAGCCCTTCCTTTATCCCTTCTCTTACGGCGTGGTTCAGGTGTCGCCCAGATGTGAGAGGGATTCTGCGCCATTTCCTTTCCACAAAAACCAATTTAGAATTTACGTGGTGGCTCAGCGGTTAGGGCGCTCGGCTACTGATACGGAGTTCCCGGGTTCGAACCCGGCCGCAGCGGCTTTGTTTCGATGGAGGCGCAACGTGCACTGACATCGCACAGCACACGGGCGCCATAGCGTTTCTCCTCCACAAAAAAGCGGCAGCTGCGTTTTTATTGCGCCAAAACACTAAGGCGCCTGTGTGGTGTGCGATGTCAGTGTACGTTAAAGATCCCCAAGTTTTAGAAATTATTCGTGAGCCCACTACTACAGCACCTATCTTTTCCTTCCTTCTTTCACTCCCGCCTTTATTTTTTCTCTAGTGGAGTGGTTCAGGTGTCCAACGATATAAGGGACAGATTCTGCGCATTTCATTTCCTTAAAAACCAATTATTATTAGTAATAATATTAAACGCTAAGGCGCCCGTGTCCTATCTGATGTCAGTGCACGTTAAAGATTCCCAGGCGGTCGAAACTATGCCAGAGCCCTCTCCTACGGCACCTCTTTCTTCCTTTCAGCTTTCACTACCTCCTTTATCCCCTCCCTCACAGCGCTGTTCAGGTGTTCGCCGATATATGAGGAAATAAAGCGCCATTTCCTTTCTTTAAAAACTAATTTTCATTTTCATTTTTATTAACCCGACCGCGGCGGCTGCGTTTTTGTGGTGGAAAAACGCTAAGGCGCCCGTCTGCTGGTGCGATTTCAGTGCACGTGGAAGATCCCCGGGGGGTCTAAATTATTCCGGAGCCCTCCATTACGTCACCTCTTCTTCTTTTCTTCTTTCACTGCCTCCTTTATTCCTTCCCTTACGGCGCGGTTGAGGTGCCCAACGATATAAGAGACAGATACTCGCCATTTCCTTTCATAAAAAAAACAATATTATTATTATTATCCTTTTACAGTTCCTAACCTGCCTCACGCTGAGGTTGTGGCGTCGTCTAAAAAGTAAGACAGCCTGTTCTGAATTATATTTCCACGCGACTTCAAAATGAACGTGTGTCTGAAACCGTGGTGTCAGACGTGAAGACTGGTTCATATGCTCTTGAGCGAATGTTGAAGGTGAGACTTTGCTTAATGATTCATTGCAGGTTGCTGAGAAGTAAAATTGTTGCTCGCTGTTTTATATTTTTTCCGGCGTTTTTTAAACAATCGGACACAAATGAAGTGCTCCTAAGCGTGTTTCCTGGGATATCAACGACCTGCGGCAGCATCGTGCCTCTGTGTCTTTTACAGCAATACCTGCTTTGATGCTACGGCTTCACTCATGGCCGTAAAGGTCGCGATGCCTGCTTTCGTGTTAGGGCTTCAGCTTCACCCATCGCCTGAAAGAATTTATAGCCGATGATTGTTCTTATACACCGAAGTTCGTGTCGGTAATTCGATTACGCAATGTATTTTGACGCCGAAAGCATTGTTTAGCGGGGTGCAAACCCGCCCGAGTATCCTGTGGCGTCTGTGACCTTGACGGTGGACCAATGGGTTTTGCTGCGGCGGCATGAACACATCCGCTTTGCTAGGCGCGAACATATCAGATCATCTTAACCTCGATCAGAGATTAACCTTAGTCTAACACCGCCGCCATACGTGCCGACGACCCCGCAAAGCAAAACCATGAGCCAACTAGTGTAAACATATGCTTTCGCACGTGTACTGGTTTTAAGAGCGCTAGCTCTCACTCATCACGTTTCGAGATTTATTGGGTTCTTGGTTTCCCACGGTCTAGCGTTCTCACGGGCGTGCATGCATTCATTCAGTGAACAGACGCAGGCCTGCAAAGCCGAGCGTCGGCTCTACCCTCCACCTCATCCCTCTTCCGACAATTATCACCATGCACAATTATCACCATGACACAGCTGTAAGGATTCCGACAGCGTAGCTTTCTAGCAATGCGGGGCATGATTTTTATGGTGTTATATGCAGCTACGTACTGATCAGCGCGAAAGGTAACATTAAACTCAGGGGAACAGTGGTTGCTTCCTTGCATTTAGCCCTGTATCAGTAGGTTACATTCTGCCGTCGTGCTTAAAGTGCTACATTTTTAACACCAATCTGTAGCCCCGGGGAGCAGTTTACTACCCGAGTAAACGTAAAATATAGCTCTGTTACTAGTACGTAGAGAGCAGTCGTGAACGTAATCCTTCGTCGCAGCTACCGTATTCTTCACTATTCGTAGCCACAGTGACACGCTGAACATTACGAAGCACTTCCCACATAGGGTCACTAGTGTTTGCCCTGACAAATAAAAACTGAATGAGCATTGTGCGCGCCCCATCTCCCCTCTTTCAGAAGGTCTTCTCTCAAGACCACATGACAAAATGGCCACTGGTTGCAAATTCGCCTATTTACGAACATTCGAATAGTTCATTTTCAAATAGCAGAATGGTTTAACTTGACGTCGTTCAGGTTTTCTTTTGACAGATGGGCTACTCCCAGTGTCACGGCAAAGACCAAGGCGCAATAAAATTGTAAAGCCTACCTGGTGCATTCATCTCTCAACTGATTTACACCAACAGGTGTGCCAGTTAACGCTGCTACCTATATAAATTACTCCTAGGCACCACCTAAAAAGCTGGAGTGACAGCCACCCGTGGGCGGGGCACGATGAAAATGGCATCGTCATTGATGCCACACTTGAAATACTGTCATCATATTTTGGTCTCAAGTCACAAAAGCTTCCCTTAGGTATCAGTTACACATGACAGGAAGGTACGTTGACGCCACGCCACTCGTTACAGCCAACGCAGCGATAGCCCCGCAATTTCAGCTAATCAGAATTGCAACGTTTAATCATAAATCCCTCTGGCGATGGAGTTTATTTAATCGGCCAAATCTAGAACATCAAAAGCCGACCGGCAATCTCAAAATTAAAGCAGCTGATCGCCCCCTTGAAAGACGAAACCTGAAATGCACTTCACTACCTTCCGCATCCCTTCCCTCCCGACGCGGTTCTAGTTCCCCCGAGATTCAGGCAGCAACAGCACTTTTACTTTCCTCAATATCAAAACAACGTTATTCGATTATTATCATTCGCAACGGTGACACGTTCAGGTAGATGTTCTTCTAAAAAGCATGTTGAAAAGTACCGCCTATGAACATTCCTTTCCCCCTCAAGTTAACTCTTTAACATTCTGCCCTTCGGTCCTTTGAAAATTTATATGAACAAAGTGTTATACTCTGACACTTTCGGCACCCTGCCTTCAAGACTAAATAAGTTGCTGCCAGAACACTACGTTAAGGTCAGCGCCACATTCTTCTTAAATGCTCAACCAGATACGACAAAGCAAGACCAGGTGCATATGTCTTCACAATATTTAGTAGTCTTCATGATCATGTATTGTGCGCTACTTAAAACGACCTTAAAACGGGTGTCAAAATTTGAATATTTTAATGCCAAATAATTCAGAAAACACGTTATTCGTTTTTTTCTTTTCCACTGTGTAGTTTCCTCACAATTTGTGTTTCAGTGCGTGTACACTTATCATGATATTTGTAGTGCCTTTACTTTTCGCTCGCCGATGTTACCGGACTTACTCCTGCAAGCCCCCTCTTGGCGTTACATGCCTCAGTCTGTGTGTATTGCAATATGTTGTGGCAATAATATTATAATTATTATTATTATTTTCATTGGTATTTATTTCATGCTTGAAACCAATAAATGCAAGCCGTAATAGACAACTGATAACGAAAAAAGAGTAGAGTGCACTCAGAGAATCGGTGCTAAGTATCGTACAACATTATATCGGTTTTGTACCGGCATAGGGAGGAAACAATTAGAACCTGTTTTTTTTTTCAAATGTGTTAAAAATTTGTGAAACGATCAATACACCAGAAATAATGTCAAAAAAGAATAGGCTAAAAATTAGGTACCTTGTCATACGAGCGATAAAGATATTACATTTTACTATATACGCACTACTGCGACAGCAACTTTAACAGCTAAAACAAAAAAGAGGATATAATTACAGAAAACAGTCGGGAACAAAATACCACGCATTTTTGGGTCGAATACACTAGCGTGCCATCGTTTCAAACGTCGAGCAAATTTTGAAGATTATTTACATTGAGAATGTCTAAAAGATTGTTGTCTTCATTTAGAAATGTTCGAGATATTACGCTTTTACGGTAGTTTCCTTGCATAACCTTCACGTTTGACTACTGAAGCAGTTAGTGCTCTAATTATTAAGATTACTTGGTACCTTTAAAATATGAATGTTTTATTTTGCGCTCGCCTAATGGTAGCAAAAGCTGCTTTATTTTTTATGCTTAGAGAAGAAAGAAGATACGCTGAATCTTACATAATTTTCTTTGTCTTTTTAGGTAAATCCATGGCTGGGTCACAGCTCTGTCGGAAGAACTTGTTACCTATATTGTCTTTTTGTGGGCAAATTAAACTATTCTTTTCTGTGCGAGTAATCGCAGCCTAAATGTGCTTGTAGAATATTTTTTTTATGTATCAGGTGTTCTTTCAGACAATGTTTTCTGCAGCCAAACATCGAAGACCGCCTGTGCCACGTATAAGTGCAATGACGCTTAAGTGGCGCAGAATTTGATGATCTGATTACGAGCAAATAACAAAATAGAATTGAAAAAATAGCTTGGGAGTAACAAATATTCTTAACATATAGCGCAAAGAAGATAAGTGGTTCAATGCCTCTTTACTTCTCTTGGGAGAACACTCCATCTTATCAAAACAAGACAGCCTGACAACGTATCTGCCTTAAGCATCAGCACCGATAGCCAACATCAATATCAGCCAAGCTAACTGTTAACTTCTTTTGCTGCATCATACATATGCTTTTTTTTCATTTTATAGTAAGTGAAGCCAGACCCAGCCTATCTATAGTATTCCAGATTATGCGGCTACTTAAGGGTAATTTTAAACGCGGAAAACCAACTTACGCATCTTTAGCGCAGTTCGCCCGTCCTATAGAATTTTCACACTATGAATGCTTGAAGTTTAACTGCAAACTTCGTAGTTCTGACCACAACCAGAGGTAGACGATTAAAGCAGAGAAGCACAACCACAGGTCTCGTATACTGCAGCTTTCGTCAAGCATAAATTCGGTAATAAGTTACGTTATAGCCGGAATCACAATCCTGTTTGTTTGTAGTTTTGTACTTGTCTTCATATCTTATAAACCGTTTTACCGCCCAGATGGTCCCGTGAACCTTGTAAAGCGATGTGAGGCCTAATATGCAATACGGATTCGCGCACTCGGCTGAGAGATTGAATTATACAGGAGAATAATTAAACTGTTTATCGAAATAAGTGAGGCGTATCAGTTGATTCAGGATCGCTTAGCGAAAACTAATGCGTTTGGATTGGAATATACTTAGGGATATTTATAATGTATTTTAAACTAATTTTGGGTTTATGAATGCACTAAAAATATGCCGTAAAAAGGGTCCTGAAATGTGATGCTTGGTATTCGAAATATATTCTTAAAATTTGCAAAAAAAGACATGCATGCTTCAAACATGTTCCAAACACGTGCAAAATTATGAATGCGGTTTTAGCATCTTGTCAACATATGAAATGTATACTTTCGTAAACATAAAATTAATGCGTTCGAAGTATGCATCTCTTAAAGCATGTTTCGAGCACGTTTCGAATACGTGGAAAATATTACACCTTGTCAATGTACTAAAAGCGTACTTTCGCAACTATGAAATTAATCAATTCGACGGATACGTCACTTAAACATTTTTCGAGCCCGTTTCGAACCCGTGAAAAAATATGTATGCGGTTTTACCATGTTGTCAATGTATTAAAAGTGTACTATCGTAAATATGAAATTAATTCTTCATATGCATACTTCAATTTTACCCAACGGAAATTCCTTATCAGCAAATTTGAAGCACACTTTTAGCTCCCGTAGAACAATGTAGTGCTCGAAATCGGGTTTCGGGAAATGGCCTTTGAATGTTGGCAATGTATTGAAAGGGTACTTTCCACATAATACATTGACCCGCTTCCGTGGCTCAGTGGTTAGAGCGCTGGGCTACTGATCCGGAGTTTGAAGGCTTGAACCCGACAGCGGCGGCTCAAAACGCTAAGGCGCCCGTGTGCTGTGCGATGTCAGTGCACGTTAAAGATCCTTAGGTGGTCGAAATTATTCCGGAGCCCTCCACTACGGGTACCTCTTTCTTCCTGTGTTCTTTCACCCCCTTCTTTATCCCATTATGACGCGGTTCAGGTGCCCAACTATATATCAGACAGATACTGCACCATTTCCTTTCCTTCAAAACCATTAATATTATTATTATTATTATTATTATTATTATTATTATTATTATTATTATCCCGCGATGGTGGTTTGTGCACACTATGCAGTTATGAGCTCCGCGTTCAGAAGAAATATTCGCCAAGCAGAAGCGCTTTCTTGCGCTGCAGACAAGCAGTTTCTGTAATAATTTTATTTTTTTGTTTCTTCAGCAGAATACCTGCAGACGTTTGATTGAAAGGGAACTGAAGCTTGCATGAAGAGCTGCTGCGCATACGTCCACACGCTTTTGAAGAAGGCGCTCGAACGGCGAGCTGGGTTGATCGTTTGTAACACGAAAAGGAGTGCCAAATTTTTCTCCTCCCCCTCCCTTCTTTTCCGCGCAGCTGGAGCGATCGCACCCGCTGCTCTTTTTCCTTTGAGTTTTAGTAAATTATTTTGCTTTCAGCTGGGCTTCCTCAATAAAGTGTGGTATTTTTGTTCTGCGTCAGGAGCCGCAATGGTGGCTCAGTGGTTATAATACTCAGCTGCTGACGCGAAAGCCGACGGTTCAATTCCGGCAGCGGCGGTCGAATTTGGATGGGGGCGAAATTCTATAGGCCCCTGTACTGTGCAATGCCAGTCCACGTTAAAGAACCGCAAGTGGATGAAATTTTCGGAGCCCTTCTCTACGGTGTCCCTCATGGCCTGAGTCGATTTGAGACAAAAAACTATATGAACTGAAAGGCGAGTGTTTTGCGTCAGCACCTTTTCTTGCCTCCTGCGATGGAGTTCGTTTTTGCACACACGTCGAGTAGCAGTGGATAACAACAGCGACTAGGTTTGCCTCGCAAGCGCGGGCATTTGAAGCCCAAATGCTCTATACAAACCATGAAGATTTGCGCTGCTACTTTGCGAAAATATTTAACATATTCGGACAGCGTTGGAGGCCTTTCTTCTGCTCTTTTGACCATTATATGTGAAGACTACATTGGGTCGCATACACGTTCATACCGTGAAAGATATAATAGGTTTTTACTTGCCGAGGGCGAAAAGCAATAGTAAAAATTTAGTGTAGGGCTCCGGAATAATTTTGCGCCGGGTGAAGTCTTTACATGTGTTTCAATTTCAGTTGACCCGCCGCGGTGGCTCAGTGGTTAGGGCGCTCGACTACTGATCTGGAATTCGCGGGTTCGAACCCGACCGCGGCGGCTGCGTTTTTATGGAGGAAAAACGCTAAGGCGCCCGTGTGCTGTGCGATGTCAGTGCACGTTAAAGATCCCCAGGTGGTCGAAATTATTCCGGAGCCCTCCACTACGGCACCTCTTCCTTTCTTCTTTCACCCCCTCCCTTATCCCTTTCCTTACGGCGCGGTTCAGGTGCCCAACGATATATGAGACAGATACTGCGCCATTTCCTTTCCCCAAAAACCAATTAGTATTAATATTCAGCAGACGAGAATTCCCTTTTCAAAGATCGAGACGCTTCCAAGAAGTGCAGCTCATGAAGCATAGAGGTGTGACGAGGGCACTTCCCCCCCAAAACAGCAGAGTGAGAAAAATACGCGTTTCTGGAAGTACGCTTATTTTCAGTTGTTCATCCACTTACTTATGCAACAGCATGATAAGCCCGCTCAGGAACGCGTGGCTTAACGGTTTTCCCTTCCTTTTGTCTTCCTTTTGATTTACTCCTTTAAAAAAAAGTAAACCCGTACTATAAGCAGTAAAACTTGGGGCACGAAGTACCAGCGCTTGGTCTTTTTTTTTTCTTTTGCTGTTGGTGGCATTCTCAAAGCTCGCGTCAGAAATGACGCATCTAGTGGCTCATGCACCTTAATTTTACCTGCTTCGGAAAGCAAAAATCCGCGCGAGCGATGCTTTCTTGCTGCGCGGAATGCTCCGGTGGCTCGCTTCTGGCTGCTCGCTCTGACGGCGCCCATGTCTTCAGCGCCGCTGCGCGGCATTGGTGCGTTAGGGGGAGGGGGGGGGGGGGGGGGAGCAGCTTCCGGCAGCCGCTTTACATACCTCAAAAAGTTGTAGCCACCATAGCGTCGGAGAGCTGCTTCGTTAGGCTTCAGAGATGGCAAATCGCCTTTATATCTAGAAAAGAAAAGCTGTTTCTCGCTCGAAACTTTATGCGACGGTAAGAATTGGCATATTGAAGGCGGATACAACAGTATCAAACACGATATCGCATCGAGCAATTAGCGAAGAAGCTGTTATCGCTGCGAAGCGGGAGGGCAGGGCGCCGCCCTGTTGTCAACGCCACGTACGCAAGCAACGCAAAGACCGTAACGTAAGATTCCGAATCTCACGTACGTCCGTGAGACTCACGTAGACCCTTTGCTTCTATGCATGCGCACCGGTCACCCGTAAGAGCTCTACATACGTGAAGCTTCTACGTACATGCGTGAAACTAAAACTGTCTATTGACTCAGCGCTCTAAGCCGTCTCTTACAGCCTTCTGCGTCATCGGGCGGGCCGCGCGGTCACTCTCGCAATGTGGAGCAGACGGTTCCCCCCCCCCCCCCCCCCCCGAAATCATCGGCTACACATATGTGGTCAGGACACAGATTCTGGAAACTGTTATCGCGCGTGGTCGATATCTGCTGCGCAAATGCTGTGCCAGCCACGCTTATCTGCATCGCCATCCCAGAAAGCTTGTCTGGCATCGGTGACATCTGTGCAGTCCATATTTCTGCCGGGAGCATACTTGTTGCCGTCTACATGTCTTCCAACGTATCGCTGGAAAACGGGCAAAAGCCAACCGGCAGGTCAAGTCTCAAAATTTGCCACTAGGAAGCTTTTGCAAAGATCGTTCTATCGTCCTGAACATAAACGGTATATGGCGCAAACTGTTCAGTGCTGACATGCCATGAAAAAGTCTAGACCCTTAAAAAACTGCAGAACCTATCAGATAGCGCAATATATACCTTAGTTCAGTAATCAATGACAAAACAACCACCCGCAAAATTACACTCGGGTACACGTTTTTGAAATGGGCTTAGGCCAATGTGCCGCTGCCTAGAAAAAAGGTCAACACCCGTAAGCCCACAATGCATGCGCCTGCACCACCAGTGCACGAATCAGCTCGCGCTAGCCGCTCGTCCTACCCTGTAGGTGAGCGGTGTCTGTCTGTCTGCGTGTGTGTGTGTGTGCGTAAGCAATTACTCACCAGCATCAACGCTATCTTGTTTACACAGCTTCAAATGAAATCTACGCAGTTCGCTCAAATTTTTCGCAGTTAAAAAAGAACAGTGGTGCATTTTAAAGCGAAAGCTTTACTGGCCGCGAACATGCGTTTTCGCCGTGGCGTTGTTCCGAGGGGTTACATGACGTCAAAACGCGCGCCCAATCGCGGATATTTCTTTCTCTCTCAGTCCCTCGTCACTACTGCGTATGCGCCACTAGTAGCACCTAGCCCCAGGTGTTCCGCTGCTGCGCAGCGCCGCGCCTTTCCTCAGAGTCCAAATTTCAATTTTCAGTTTTCTCTTTCTTCTTTCCTTCCCTCCTTTATCTCTTCCTTTACGGCTTGGTTTGGGTGTCCACCGAGATATGGGAGACGGTTACAATGGCATTTCCTTTCCTCAAAAACCAAACAAAACAAGTGACCCGACGGCGCTCATCGAGTTCATTGCGTTGACAAGCTCGCAAACGCCGTTCATTTTCATGAAAAGAAAGGCGCACAACCAGCTCTGTGGGACGTTGGAGACAATCTCACTTTCATGTCTATGGCTTTGGAGTCCAACTGCAGAAGCCCGATTTGATTGCGCTCTGAACACTGGATAAGCAGCGCACCCACCCTGCCGCCCTGGGAGGTGGCATGCAGTTAATGGCTGATCGCGAGAGATTGATCACGAAATCAACGCTGCGGCCTACCTATTGCTGCAGTACAGCATCTCAGTCACGACGCTGTAAACGCTAATGCATTCAAGCAACATCTCTTTCTCAACACCGGCACATGTATCAAAGCACGAATGAGGCGTCCGCATATATTAAGGCAGCCAGTTGTGTGCCCTTCCTTTGATCAAAGTCATCGCCGACAAGAACATAATGAACGCCAACGCCAATAAACAAAGTGAACGCCGACATCTTTTGATTTGTATATCCTGGATTAGCTGAGCTAATCCACATTAATTTTTTAACCCGGGCCACTTCAGCTCCAGGCAGCTCATCCACCGACTAAGATAAACAAAGTATATTTCCTTTTTGTTATGGACAAAGCTAACTGCATAATCCAACAGATGGGAAGGTGTAGAAAAAATGGCGGACAATTTACCGTGTTCAGTTATTCATATTAATTGGTTTTTTGGGAAAGGAAATGGCGCAGTATCTGTCTCATATATCGTTGGACACCTGAACCGCGCCGTAAGGGAAGGGATAAAGGAGGGAGTGAAAGAAGAAAGGAAGAAGGAGGTGCCGTAGTGGAGGGCTCTGGAATAATTTCGACCACCTGGGGATCTTTAAGTGCACTGACATCGTACAGCACACGGGCGCCTTAGCAAGGTATTAAACTTATTTTTGGAATATGGCGGAGTGCTAGACGCACTCTGGCACCGGTCGGCTCGGTATTGCACTGCCTCCGGGATCGGCCCGGGGCCTATGGGCCTATTAGCACGCGGCGCCTTTTCTATATCTTTCACTCCTATCCTTTAAGTCTCCTACTTTCAGCACGGAGCAGTGAGCGCGGCTCGGCTTGTGCCAGTATGCAGGCCCATACTCTTTCCTTTTTCTACTTCCTCTCAGCAACATTATTCAGTCAGTGATGCGTTCAGCCTAACACTAGGTGTGTTCGATGCGACGCCTGCAGTAGATACCGCCAGTCGCTCGCCCACAAGCGTAGCCAGGGCTTGACGTCCCGTCTGTTCTCCGTCAGGTAGTTAAACGCAGTTTCCGAACGCTCCGCGAGTTCTACCTTGAACGATTAATAACTGGACGCCCCACTCCAGTTGTAACCTACACAGTGCTGTGCGCGTGTGTGATTTAATTCCTCTAAAATGAACTAATCACGCGCACAACCTGGACACATTTCTTATTTTGTAAATAGTTTGTACATATTACTTCTCCCCCTGTCCTCTATTCCTGTCCCCTCACCTCTTTCATTTCATTTCTCCACTCTGCCTGCTGTCCTTTATTTCCGCTGCCCTAGCTCAGGTGCTTCAGTATCGATAGCAGATGCCGGGGCTAGCAAAAATCTTTTCCTTCCTTTTTACTATTATTTTAATAAAACCACTACCACCACCTTTCGACCAGGCCCCGCCGCGGTGGCTCAGTGGTAGGCCGCTCGACTACTGATCCGGAGTTCCCGGGTTCGAATCCGACCGCGGCGGCTGCGTTTTTATGGAGGCAAAACGCTAAGGCGCCCGTGTGCTGTGCGATGTCAGTGCACGTTAAAGATCCCCAGGTGGTTGAAATTATTCCGGAGCCCTCCACTACGGGACCTCATTCTTCCTTTCTTCTTTCACTCCCTCCTTTATCCCTTCACTTACGGCGCGGTTCAGGTGTCCAACGATATATGAGACAGATACTGCGCCATTTCCTTTCCCCCAAAACCAGTTATTATTAATATTATTTCGACCAGGGTTAACCAGAGCTAAGCGACCAGCAGCCATTATTTGTTCCTTCATAACCTGCCTCACGGTGTGGTTGAGGTGTCCACCGAGAATTGAGAGAGCATTGTATCATAATTAACATTTCCACGTGGCTGCGAAATGAACGGGTGTTTCTGGAACCAAGATGTCAAAAACGAAACCTGGTTCTTATGAGCTTGAGTGAATATTCATTTAATATGAAACTTGGCTAAATGCTTCATTCGCGATTGCTGCGTAATAAAATTATTTCTCGCCGATTTAGCATGGCCAGATATTTTTGCGAAAATATTTAAACAATCAGACACAAAACCAGTGCTCCTAAGCGTGTTTCATGGAATATCAACGAGCTGTAGAAGAATTGCTGTTTTGGCTTTTACAGCAATACCTGCTTTCACGTTAGGGCTTGATTTAAAAATATTGGTATGCAATGATGTGCATAAAAACAAAGCGATTTTAAAGTGTCTTTTTACTCCGAAAGCGAAGGTCCCACCTCGATCAAGCGTTATCTTGACCGTAGGCCTGTGTGCTGTGCAATGTCAGTGCACGTTTAGGATCCACAGGTGGTCGAAATTATACCGGGGCCCTCCACTACGGCACCTCTCTATCCCTTTCTTCTTTTATTTCCTCCTTTATCCGTTCCCTTATGGCGCGGTTCAGGTGTTCAACGACATTTGAGAGAGATACTCCTGTGGAGGAAAAAGTGAAATCCAAGGCAGAGCGGCATTGGCTCCAAAGAAACGTAGGCAATCCGGAATTGTTGCAAATCAAGTTGTTGTCAGAAGCCCAATCAAATAGTCTAGAATCGAAGCTGTCTGTTTTAAACCCCCACGTCACATGGTGCGAATTGAAGTCTCCAAGTAATAGAACCTGAGATCGGCTACTAGACATGAGTGAGTCAAGGGGCCGAGTGTCACGCACACCAGACGGGAAATATGCATTAGCTACAGTAAATGGCTGTTGACCTGGGACGCTGAGGTCAACCGCAAGATTTCACATTCATTGTCCGCATATTAAAAAGAAATGCATACCCTGTGGCAAAACTTTGTAGTGATGAGCACTAACAACCCTCCTCCTCGTGATGACCGCTCAAGCCAGAACGGACGGTAATTCTTGATATGATAATTGAAATTTGAAGTTAGCCATGTTTCCTGTAAAGCAACTAAATCTGGTAGAAGCTGATTGCATAGGCAATCTAAATCTGTTAAAGCTGAGAATATAGATCGACAATTCCACTGAAGTACACTTAAGAACCCTATCTTGGCGGGAGTGCCGCAGCCGCGACTGCCTTCTCTAGAATCCTGGTCTTAGCATTTTGACTTGCGTCACTTTTCTTTGCCTTTGACTAGGTGCATGATGGGCCTGCAAAATTCAGAGGAGACCCACTTCGTTTCTGGGCGCGGAAATCAGACTCCATATCCATAATGTCCATAGATGATGCGTCCATAATGCTGGTCGAAGGAGAGGCCTGAGAGGTCTTTTGTTGCTCACATTGATTTTGGCCCTCTGGATCGGAATCGATTACTGCAGAAGGAGGGGTAGCTTCCGAAGCCAAAGGAGACAAGAGCGGAGCGGTGGACGCCTGCAGAAGATTGGTCATCTGAGCAGCTATGACCTGCGAAATGCTCGTGGACACGGTTTCTATAATGTGATCCATTGCATTTGCCACAGCTTTCTCAACTGCCGAGGTAATAGCCTGGAACCAACTAGAATCCATTATGGGTGGGCATTTGGCGGCCACACTAGAGTAGCCTGACGCTCTCTCCTTGACTGCGGCAAAAGCCTCTCTCCGCGTGCATCTGCGCTTGTCTATAACCTCGAGCACCTGAACTTTATGTGCTCGTGCATGAAAGTCAGGTGAATCAGCAGGGTGAGCACAGTTACACAAACGACATTTCTCTTGCTGTTCAGAACATTCATCTCTGCAATGACGTTTCCCACAGGCACAGCTGCGTAAGGCCGATCTGCAGGCTTTGACGCTGTGACCACCCCTGCTGAACCGCCGGACATCGGTAATGTACATAAAGTACCTCGATGTGGACTGAAGGGCCGCCTGCCCTGCCTTCGGGTTGTTCAGTCATATAGCGCCTCCATCGGAAGGCACTAAAGCGACCGGAATGCTCGAAACACCACTGCAGAAAAAGAGATCAATTGGGAGCTGGTCTTGAGGAAGAGGTGCCGACTGAGGGGAAAACCTATGGCCGGGAGAAGAAGTAGACATTAAGCTCTCGTCCCGCGCCCGATCACCCCAGAACAGGAGCAAGCAGGCCCAGACAAAAAGAAGGAGAATTTAGGAAGCTAGCGCAACACCGCCAGGTACTTAGCCGCTGCCCCGAAGCCTGGGTTGATAGGCCACGTCACACCTCCTCTTCTTCTTCTTTACCTCGTTTTTTGGTTAAAAAACGAGGTAACTCCGGCCAAACGCCTTTTTTGGCGTTTGGCCGGAGTTAAATTGGTGCACACAGTCGTCTTCATCAACTTCGATCTGCTGCGCGAACATATATCCGCTTAACCTCGATCAGAGCTCAACCTTTGTCTAACACCGACCCCGCAAAGCAAAACACGACCCCGAAAAGCAAAACCATGAGCCAACTAGCGTAAACATATGCTTTCGCACGTGCACTGGTTTTAAGTGCCTTAGCTCTCACTTATCATGCTTCGACATTTAGTGGCTTCTAGGGTTCTCACGGTCTAGAGTTTCCCGGGAGCGCATGCATTCATTCAGTGAACAAACGCAGGCCTGAAAAGCTGAGAGTCGTCCCTACCCTCCACCTCATCCCTCCCACGACAGTTACCATCGCACACTTTGGAGGCGGCTATAAACATGTACCTTACCCTGCGGAATAATTTCGACCACCTGGGGATCTTTAACGTGTGCTGTTGGATGTCAGTGCACATTAAAGAAACCCAGGTGGTCGAAATTATCCTGGAGCCCTCCAATACGGCACCTCTCCCTTCCAATTTTCTTTTACTCCCTCCTTTATCCGTTCCATTCCGGCGCGGCTGGTGGTGTAAACTTTATTGCATACAGAGGAGTTTAAGACACACAGGTCCTTGGGCCTCCGCACTGCCCCACTGCACTCAAACGTTCATGTCCCGGAGGGTCATGACGCTGGCAGCCCGGCCTGTGGCGATGGCTTGCTTGGCCGGGTCCTCAGACCGCAGTAGGATGTCCCAAGCCTCAAAAGTGGTAAAGTGCTCCAGGCCACGCGTGGTAGGATCCGCCGGGAAGAGGAAAAAGACATGATCGAGAGTGGCTTTGGGGTGGTGGCAGAGGGTACAGGAGGGGTTTGTGTGGACTTGGTGATAGCGCGAGCGTATATAAGGGGAGGGTAAGGTGCGTGTTTGGAGCCGCCTCCAAAGTGTCTGATGATAATTATCGAGGAAGGGATTGGGGGGGGGGGGGGTTGGGGGGGGGGGGGGTACAGCCTTCGCTCGGCTTTGCAGGCCTGCGTCAGTTCACTGAAGGAATGCATGCGCTCCCGTAAGAACCCCCGATCGGAGGCCGCCGTTGCCCGGTTGAGAGAACCTCGGACTAAAGCGTTGGCAGCCTCGTTCCCGGGATTCCCAGAGTGGGCAGACACAAATATGAGCTCCATGTTTCGGAGCGGGTGTGCGGCGAGGGAGTTCAATATGCGAAATGCAAGGACGTGAACTCTCGCGCTGGCGAGATTTAGTATGGCAGTTTTAGAGTCCGATAGTATATACCGGGCCTCCGTGCGTGTGATGGCTAGGGCAATAGCGGCCTCTTCAGCCTCCTCTGAAGTGGCAGTGGGGATATGTGAAGGGTGGCAATCGGTTGTAGGGAGGGGTTCGTCATGGCTACAACCGCGTCCTCGCCTGTGCATGCGGCATCCACCCAAACGGCATCCGGTTCCATGCCATAATTTTTGTGGAGCGCCCGTGCGCGAGCTCTGCGGCGGGGTTCGTAGCAGGTGGGGTGCATGTTTTTAGGGAGAGGTTTAATAAGTAGTTCGCGGTGAAGGTAGGAGCTGTGTGGGATCCGTGGCTGGTATCCTGATGCCGAGGGTGTATAGGATGTGTCTGCCGGTGGTGTTTCTCGCGAGACGCATGTATTGTAACTGTCGGCGGGCCTCGATAAGCTCACCTATCGTGTTGTGTAAGCCTAGCTGGAGGAGTTTTTCGGTTGAGGTATTTAGGGGTAGGTGTAGTGCTGTATTAAATGCTGTTCGGATCATGGCATCCAGGGTGGAGATTTCTGTGGCCTGGAGTTTCAGGTAGGGGAGCGTGAATAGAAAGCGGCTGAGGACGAAGGCATGAATGAGACGACATAGGTCTTGCTCATTCATGCCCTGGAGGTGTCCAGAAACTCGGCGGATTAGGTGGGATATCGACACCGCCGTCTGGGTGAGTTTCTGGATGATGAGAGTGTTTTTCTTGTTGTTCTGGATGTGGAGGCCCAGTTCCCGGAGAGTGTGTTCCTCCGGGATGTACCGGTTTTCCAGTTTCACAGTTATGTGGGCTGTGGGGCCGTTTCGGGTTGTGGTGCGGAGTATGAGGAGCCCCGACTTCTACGGAGAGCATGAGAGTCCGATACTCCGCGCATGTGTTTGGGTGAGGGTAGCTGCCGGCTGCAGAGTATTCTCTATGTCTCCATCACTGCCATGGGTGGTCCATATAGTGATATCATCAGCATAGAGTGTATGCCGAAGGTGAGGGATAGTTTGTAGCTTGCGGCCAGGAGGGATGAGTGTGACATTGAAGAGGAAAGGGGAGAGGACAGATTCCTGGGGGGTGCCAACCCCACTAAGGGTGTATGGATGGGATGTGTGGGGACAGAAGTGAATTTCGGCCGTGCGATTAGTAAGGAATCCTTGAATATAGGAGTACATACGTTCACCTATGTAAAAGCGGGAGAGCGCCGCCATGATCGCTTAATGGTCTAGGCGATCAAAGGCCTTGGAGAGATCCGTGGCGAGGACAGCTTTTGTGTGGTCCGGTATGAGGAGTCAAAAATAGCCTGTGTGAGCTGGAGCATGGCGCCCTGAGCCGACAGGTGGGGACGGAAGCCCACCATGCTGTGCGGATAGAGGTCTTGCTCCGTCATGTGTTGGGTGAGTCGGGCGAGTGCGACATGCTCCAAAAGCTTCCCCAGACATGATGTTAGTGAGATGGGACGAAAATTTGCAGGTGTAAGTGGTTTGTGGGGCTTGGGTATGAATAAGATTTTTGCGTGACGCCAGGATTACGGAAGGGTGCCCTCCTGCCAGCATGTGTTGAAACACCCCGTGAGCTGGGCAATCAACTGATGTCCAAATTGCGGAGCATGCTATATGAGATACGGTCAACTCCTGGAGTGGAATTAGAGCAGAGAATCAGGAAGGCCGTTCTGACTTCTGCTTCCATAATCTCCGCGCCAAGATTGGCATTCGGGGTGCCGGTATAGGGGGCCGGGGGTTCGAGGTACCGGGAGTTGTATGTGTGTTCCTAAGTATGTCGATGAGTGCGTCCGGAGAAAAGTCGGTCCTGTGTATCAGGCGTGTGACGTGGTTTTGTGTGGTTGTTTTGGATTTCGTGGGGTCAATTAAGTGACGGAGGAGTTGCCAACTGCGTTTGGATGACAGATTGCCAGCCATACTGTCGCAAATCTGTCCCCAGTTGGATCGGCAGAGCTCCTCAGAGTGCTCACTAATTTGTGTTTGCAGTGCGGCTAGCCTCTTTTTAAGGGTCTGATTGAGCTTTTGCTCTTTCCAGCGCTCTAGGATGCTATGGTGGGCCTTGCGAGTGTCGAGGGTGGGTGTATCTGGTGTGGTGTCAAGCGTTCGAGTATGTGCGGAGACATCGTTCATGAGTGATGCCACCCACTGGTCGATGTCTGTAATTGGGGCGTCAGGAAGGGCCGCCCGTGCGGCGCGGACCGCATCCCAGTTGGTGAGTTTTTGTGTTAGGTGAAGGGTCGTTCTTTCTACGGTACTGTAACGGAGATGATGTAATGATCACTCCCTATTGTGTGATGTGTTGTGTTCCACGTAATAACCGCAAGGTTGCGGCTCAGTGTCAAGTCCTGGCTGGTGTCCGCACTGACACTGCTGCTAAATCTCGTGGGAGTGTTAAAGTTGTCTGTTGTGAGGCGGAGCTGTTGAACCAAGGACCAGAGTCGCCTTCCTCGTCCCGTGGTGGTGCGGTAGCCCCAGTCAGTATGCTGACTGTTGAAGTCCCCTCCGAAAATCAATGGATGCTTGCCTGCAATACGATGGAGATCGCGCAGTAGTGTTTCCAAAGAAACCATCGCATGAGACGGTGTGTGATATATATTTTCAATAAAAATAGATGGTGTGGACTGTGCTTCTGGCATAATTTCTGTGATTACGCAGGAGGTGATTTGATGCGTTTGGTGTGTAATGGAGCGATGTATGAGTGTGGAAGCCCTGGGTGTATTCGTTGCGTCCGAGTGAGCGGATGTGTCGCTGGGAAGTGTTGCAGGGGCATGTGTGTCCTGAAGGAGGAGGATGTGGGGCGTGGGAAGTGTGGAGAGGAGGAGTGGAGGGGTGCGCGTTTACCACGGAAGCGGCGGCAGTTCCATTGCAGAATTGATAAGGAATTAGGTGGTCGCCCCGCCATGCTGTGGCTTGGGTGGAGTGAGGGTAGGTGGGTTGGGTAGGGGGTTCTGTGTGGTAGGTGGGCGGGATTGATGGGGGGATTTTGTAGGAGCAGCGAGGGAAGGACCTGCTCAATTGTTTGGAGGTGGGTGTCGTACCGTGCGAGGCTCATCTCAATGGTATGCACCATGCGCGTAAATGCCGCTTCAATTTGTTGCTCGAAGCATTGGGACAGGTGGTCGACGAGGTGATTAAATTTTGCCTCTAGACGCGTGCTCATTTCGGCGCGTTTAGCGTCCATGCGTGCCTCTTGGAATTGAAGGTCAGTTTGGGTGACGGGTGGTTTGCTCTGTTGTGCGTTTTTTCTTGGGGGGGGGGATGAGGGGGAGTTTGGGAGTCCGATTGTTCTGTTTTCAGTGGGTGTTTGATGTAGCAGCGTGGGTTGCGTGCGAGGGACTATTGGCGGAAGCGGTAGAGGGGTAGAGGTGGGGGTCTTTATGAGAGAGGTAAGACGACTAACCTCCTCTCGCAGGGCCTGTAGCTCCCGGTCACGGGGGTCCACCAGTGTGGGCGAGGGGGTTGAGGCCTTGCTGGTAGCTTTGAGCCAGCTGCCTGCTACTCTGTCTGCCCAGGAAAGTTGTGGAGGCTGTTGGTACTGGCGACGACGAGACGATGCGCCATACTTGCTAGAGCGCCGAACTCTGGCGCGGTCCGCGTCTCGCTCCTGTGTGCGGGAAGGATGCGGTTGCGGTGAGCGCCGTCCCCTCGCTTTGCGACCTTTAGTACCCGTCGTGTTGGGCGCCTCCACAGAGTATGAAGGCTGGGATGCAGTCGGAGTGTCCTCTCGGGGGTGCGGTATACCGCTTCTTGAACAGTTGTGCGTACGCTGAACGGTACACAAATCCGCGCGATGCCCTGGTTTTCTACAGTTTGTGCAAGCATCCAGTTGTCCTCTATATAAAGTGCAGTTATGGAGTCCGCCTCCGTAGGAGGTGGTTCGGGGAACAGGACCAGCCCGAAAGGTGATGAGGATCGAACGGGTCTGTCCCATGTGGCGTGCATCAATGATGGGGACGCCAGGGTTGCCCGTACTCAGGTCTTCAATAATCTGTGCTGGGGTTTCTTCCCAATAGGCGTTAGTGACTACTCCTCTTACTGCACCATCCAGAGGGGCGATGTAGGCGGTGACGGTGTAGGCTTGGGTTTGAATTGAGATTTGTTTGATGGCGACCAGGCGTAGCGCGTCGGCTTGATGCGGGGTACTCATCGTGCAGGTGTCGTTTAGGGGATGGATACGCAAGTTGGTGGCGTCCGGGAGTTGGAGGGCCTTGGCTGCAGTTATGAGGGCCAGGCGAAGCTGGCGCGGTTGAAGGTCGTTTAAGTCCCCCTGTCATAACTATTAAGGAGCCTATATTAAATTTTAAAGGAAAAAGGAAAAAGAACCCAAGGTGGTCGAAATTATCTCGGAGCCCTCCACTACGGCACCTCTCCCTTCCTTTTTTCTTTTACTCCCTCCTTTATCCGTTCCATACCGGCGCGGTTCAGGTGTTCAACGATATATGAGACAGATAATGCGCCATTTGCTTTCTCCAAAAACCAAAAGAGGAAGAGAGGATAGGGGGAGAAGTAATATGTACAAACTATTTACACAATAAAAAATGTGTCCAGGTTGTGCGCGTTAATGAACTAATCACGCGCACAACCTGGACACATTTCTTATTGTGTAAATGGTTTGTACATGTTACTTCTCCCCCTATCCTCTCTTCCTGTCCCCTCACCTCTTTCATTTCATTTCTCTATTATGCCTGCTATCCTTTATTTCCGCTGCCCCAGCTCAGTTGCGTCAGTATCGATTGCAGATGCCGGGGCTAGAAAAATATTTTCCTTCCTTTTTTATTATAATATTAAAACCACTTACTAATACATCATATCTTTTTCTTCCGCCCGACGGACCCTCCACCGCGGGGCTTGGAGCACCTTAAGCAACTTGGGAGGCTTGGGACACCCTACTACGCTCAGAGGACCCGGCCAAGCAAGCCATCGCAACCGGCCGCCCTGCCAGCGTCATGATACTGGGACATTAACGTTTTGGTGCAGTGGGGTACGGGGGTGGAGGGGGTCAAAGACCTGCATGTCCTAAGCTCCCGTTTGTCCATTAATGTTTTCACAACCACCACCACCATCCTAACCTGCTTCTTCCTTCCTAACCTGCATATAAAGGCGAAACGCAAAGGCGCCAGTGTGCTGCCGATATCACTGCACATTAGATGCCAATCTGGTCAAAATTTTTTCAGAGCCCGCCACCACGGCACCTCTTTTGTCCTTTCTTTCTTCAGCCTCTCCTTTATCCGTTCTCTTACGGCGTGGTTCAGGTGTCGCCGAGATGTGAAAGAGATACTGCGCCATTTCCTTTCCACAAAAACCAATTTAGAATTTACGTGGTGGATCAGCGGTTAGGGCGCTCGGCTACTGGTCGGGATTCCCGGGTTCAAACCCGACCGCAGCGGCTGTGTTTCGATGGAGGCGCAACATGCACTGACATCGCACAGGACACGGGCGCCTTAGCGTTTCTCCTCCGTAAAAAAGCGGCGGCTGCGTTTTTATGGGGCCAAAACGCTAAGGCACCCGTGTGGTGTGCGATGTCAGTGCACGTTAACGATCCCCAGGTAGCAGAAATCATTCCTGAGCCCACTACTAACCCGCCGCGGTGGCTCAGTGGTTAGGGCGCTCGACTACTGATCCGGAGTTCCCGGGTTCGAACCCGACCGCGGCGGCTGCGTTTTTATGGAGGAAAAACGCTAAGGCGCCCGTGTGCTGTGCGATGTCAGTGCACGTTAAAGATCCCCAGGCGGTCGAAATTATTCCGGAGGCCTCCACTATGGCACCTCCTTCTTCCTTTCTTCTTTCACTCCCTCATTCCTTCCCTTACGGTGCGGTTCAGGTGTCCAAAGATATATGAGACAGATACTGCGCCATTTCCTTTCCCCAAAAACCAATTATATAGCCCACTACTAGGGCACCTATCTCTTCCTTCCTTCTTTCACTCCCGCCTTTATTCCTTCTCTTACGGAGTGGTTCAGGTGTCCAACGATATGAGACAGATTCTGCGCCATTTCCTTTCCTTAAAAACAAATTATTATTAATAATAATATTAAACGCTAAGGCGCCCGTGTCCTATCTGATGTCAGTGCACGTTAAAGTTTTCCAGGCGGTCGAAACTAGGCCGGAGCCCTCTCCTACGGTACCTTTCTTCCTTTCTGCCTTCACTCCCTCCATTATCCCTTCACTTACAGCGCTGTTCAGGTGTTCGCCGATATATGAGGAAATAAAGCGCCATTTCCTTTCCCCCAAAACTAATTTTCATATTCATTTCTTTTTAACCAGACCGCGGCGGCTGCGTTGTTATGGAGGAAAAACGCTAAGGCGCCCGTCTGCTGGCGTGATTTCAGTGCACATTGAAGATCCCCAGGTGGTTGAAATTATTTCGGAGCCCTCCACTACAGCACATATTCATCTTTTCTTCTTTCACTCCCTCTTTTAATCCTTCCGTTATGGCGCGTTCAGGCGTGCAACGATATATGAGACAAATATGCGCCATTTTCTTTCCTTATTATTATTATTATTATTATTATTATTATTATTATTATTATTATTATTATTATTATTATTATTATTATTATTATTATTATTATTATTATTATTATTATTATTATTATTATTATTATCCTTTTACAATTTCTAACCTGCCTCACGCCGAGGTTCAGGCGTCGTCTAGAAAGTAAGACAGCCTTTTCTCATGAATATTTCCACGAGACTTCAAAATGAACGTGTGTCTGAAACCATGGTGTCAGACGTGAAGACTGGTTCATATGCTCTTGAGCGAATGTTGAATTAGAGACTTTGCTTAATGATTCAATGCAGGTTGCTGAGAAGTAAAATTGTTGCTCGCAGTTTTATCAGGGCAATATAATTTTTCCGGCGTTTTTGAAACAATCGGACACAAATGAAGTGTTCCTAAGCGTGGTTCCTGGGATATCATCGACCTGCTACAGCATCGTGCCTCTGTCTGTTTTACAGCAATACCTGCTTTGATGCCACGGCTTCACTCACGGCCGTAAAGATCGCTATGCCTGCTTTCGTGTTAGGGCTTCACCCATCGCCTGAAAGAATTTATAGCCGATTATTGTTCGTTATACGCCGCAGTTCGTGTCAGTAATTCGTTTACACAATGTATTTTGACGCCGAAAGCATTGTTTCGCGGGGTGCAAACCCGCCCAAGAATCCTTTGGCGTCTGTGACCTTGACGGTTCAGCAATGCGTTTTGCTGCTGCGGCATGAACACATCAGCTTTGCTGAGCACTACATGGGAGCACTTTGCTATTGCCCCAGCCGATCTCGCCACATTATGAAGATGAAGACCTGAGGCTTAGTGGCACATACGCACGGCGGGAGTTTGGCCGGAAATAAACTGATGCACACAGTCGTCTTCATCAACTTCGATCTTCTGCGCGAACATATCACATCCGCTGACCTCGATCAGAGCTCAACCTTAGTCTAACACCGCCGCCATACGTGCCGACGACCCCGCAAAGCAAAACCATGAGCCAGCTAGGGCAAACATATGCTTTCGCGCGTGTACTGGTTTTAAGTGCCTTAGCTCTCACTCATCACGTTTCCACATGTAGTGGGTTCTAGGGTTCCCACGGTCTAGGGCTCTCACGGGAGCGCATGCATTCATTCAGTGAACACACGCAGGCCTGCAAAGCCGAGCGTCGGCTCACCCTCCACCTCATCCATCCCCCGACAATTTATTTATTTATTTATTTATTTATTTATTTATTTATTTATTTATTTATTTATTTATTGTACCCTCAGGGCCCGAAGGCATTACAGAGGGGAGTGGGAATACATAAAAATTCAGCCTAAACAGCAACAACAAGGAGGGAAAACAAAAATAAACCAGGAATACATAAAAAGTGAAAACACAGGAAGGCAATAAGATTAGAATGCAGTGGGGATATATTAAAACAGTGTGTAGACAGTAAAAAGGCAATTTTTATACTGTAATAAACGACACATACTCAGAAAGAAACATTAAGGACTTTACGAAATGCATTGTTATCGGAAAAACCTGCGATGTCGTGGGGAAGGTGATTCCAGCTGACACAAGTTCGGGGTATGAATGAGTCATGAAAACATTTGGTGTGACAAGATGGGATTCCAACTTTATGACGGTGATCAACGCGTGCTGATATGTAACATGGTCTAGACAGTAACTTAGGATTGAGAAAGCTGTTGTGGTAAATTTTATGAAAGAGACACAATGAGGCTATTGATCTGCGGTGGGAAAGAAGTGGTAGGGACAAACTTGATTTCATGGCGGTTACGCTGCTTGTTCGGTGATAATTAGAAAGAATGAAACGGCATGCGCGGTTCTGTACAGCTTCCAAATCTGAAACGAGTGAATCGATGCCAGGGCTCCAGACAGATGCAGCATATTCTAACTTGGACCGAACGAATGTTTTATAAAGTAATAATTTTATTGAAGTAGATGAACGTGAGAAATTTCTGCGAAGGTACCCAAGCATGCGATCAGCGTTATTTATTATGTATTCAACGTGAGTTTTCCAAGACAGGTTACAAGAAACGTAAACGCCCAGATATTTATAACATGACACGGTTTCGAGAGACACGTTGTTAATGTGATAAGAAGAAGGGGCATTAGAGAGACGAGAAATGCGTACATGTTTACACTTATTAATGTTTAGTTGCATGTTCCAAGTAAAACACCAGTCAAGAACCTTGTTAATATCGGATTGAAGACAAGAGACATCATTACCATCTTTAATTTCGCGGTAAATAACACAATCATCGGCAAAAAGATTAATTGAAGAAGAAATGTTAGCCGGTAAGTCATTTATATAGATGAGAAAAAGGAGGGGTCCAAGAACTGACCCCTGAGGCACGCCGGAACGGACAGGCAAAGAATGAGAGTTTATATTGTTCGCTGTTACGAATTGTGAACGGTTAGAAAGAAAGCATTGTAGCCAGGCAAGGACATTAGGGTCTATGTTAAGATTGCATAATTTAAGAAAGAGAAGCTCATGTGAAACAGTGTCAAACGCTTTCGAGAAGTCCAGAAATATGCGATCTGCCTGAGAGCCGTGGTCAAGGATGCAATGAAGGTCATGTGTGAAACATATAAGCTGAGTTTCGCATGAAAAAGACTTACGAAAACCATGCTGGGCAATGCTGAAAAAGGAGTTAGATTCTAAAAAAGAGATGAGATGAGAATATATGACGTGTTCCATGATCTTGCACGGAATACTAGTGAGTGATATAGGTCTAAAGTTATCAGGAGAATGTTTACTTCCGGACTTATGCAGTGGAATCACCTTCCCAATTTTCCAATCATTGGGAATACAACCTGTTGCAAGAGACTGCTCAAACAATTTAGTAAGAATTATGAAACAATAGTACTTTGTATTAATTAAAAACTTCGAATTAATGTTGTCAACACCGCAGGAAGAGGAAACCTTAAGATTTTCTATGATGCACTGGATGCCTGACGCGTCGAATATAACTGGATCCATAGGAAGAGCATCAAAAACAGGGCACACGCGATGAACAAGAGAAACGTTGGTAGAAAATGCCGCAGCAAATATATTGTTTAGAACAGAAGCACATTCGTATGGAGGAAAGGCAACACCATCAGAAGAAGTAAGTAGTATTGTGGAAGGGTCTTTCTTGTTAACTACATTCCAAAATTGTTTTGGATTATTGACCAGCATAGCAGGCAGTGTGTGGTTAAAAAATGTGTCCTTTGCGTTTTTTAGCGCACCTTTCTACTCTGCAGCTGCGGAAAAGTAGGCCTCCCATCGTTGTTTAGAATTCAACAACTTCGCAGAGTGGAACAAGCGCTTCTTTTTATTGGAGAGTCTTTTTAAAACATTATTAAATCAAGGTGATTCCCGATCGCACTTCAAAGATCTTAATGGTACAAAAGTGTTAATGAGATGTTCAACGATATCCTTGAACAAATCCCAGTTAGCGTAAAGAGAACGCTGTGAAAAGCCTGGTAAGTAATCATCCAAAAAACCAGCTAGTTCGCAGTTAATAGCATTAAAGTCAGCCCGTTTATAATCTCTAATGTGTTTAGTCTGACTAACTCGGATAGATACAGGAATTTGTACATCAAAATGCAGCAAAGAATGATCACTGAGACCAGGTAGGTAAAAAATCGAAGGGATATGATCAGGCACGTTAGTTAGGACAAGATCTAAAACATTCGATGAGGATAAAGTAGTTCGAGTAGGTTTAGAGACTGACTGCGAAAGATTGAAATCCATACAAGTTGACAAAAACTTTTTACACTCAGTAGAAAAAGAGCTGAGATAAGGTGATGTACTAGTCCACACGATACTAGGGTAGTTAAAGTCACCAGCTAAGACAATAGGTGTACTCGGAAATCGTACAGTGATCATGTTAAGGGAATCATGCAATTCATCAACGAATGTATGGCTCGAGGACGGGGGACGGTAACATATACCCAAAATCATTCTCTTAAAACGTACACTAAGTTCCACCCAAACCAGTTCCAGGCTAGTTGGAATATTAATAGGCGATGCTACAAAATTATTCGCGACAGCTATTAAAACACCTCCTCCAGATCTCTCACTTCCGTCAGATCTAAACACGTTATAGCGTTTTTTGCAGTCAAATAGTTCAATGTCCGCTATCTTGGAAGAAAGCCATGTTTCGGTTAGTAAGACGACATCAGCATCACACGAATCAATGATAGGATTAAGTTCATCGCGCTTGGGTAGTAAGCTTCGTATGTTGGAAAAAAGAAAAGAAAGCGAGTTGCCAGTATCGGACACTGGCCCACTGCCCCTCGCGCAGCCCTACGGCGCGTAGGTCGAGCCAGAGGTACCGTCATTTGACTGCTGATTGTGGACTGGCGAAGGAGACAATCGATCAGTAGGCTCAGCATGTGATGAAGCAGCGATACCGTGACTTGAGTTACTATCAAGAGAAGTTGCTGATGCCCCAAGATTAGCCTCCATGAAAACGCAGTCGCGAGCAGGGTTATAACTGTAGCATTTGTTCTTAATGTACAGTTTGTTGTGCCTAAGCTTGTAAAATGAGTCCTGACCCTTAGCGAATTGAAGCAGCTTTTTCCTGGCCTGACGCGTTTCCAACGAGTAATCTTCACTTACGGTGATACCTTCATCTTTAAGTTTCGCTGACTGGGATAGAATTTGTTGCTTTGTTTTAAAGGAGGAGAACTTCACGATGACCGGGCGACATTTATCATCCGTAAATATACCAATCCTATGGGTACGTTCAAACGCATCCTTCATAAGCGCCGGACTGAAGCAGTTAGAGATAACGCTCAAAAGCTTGTCTTCCGTTCCTTCCCATGTTTCCGTTGGACTGTCACGTAAGCCAAAAAACAATAGATTGTCTCTTCGCTGCCTGTCTTCAAGCTGTGACTGACTAAGCCGCAATTTGGCATTCTCGCTAATCAGGTTATCAGCGAGTTCGCGCAGGGTCAGCAGCTCTTGTTGAGCTGCGTCAGAAGCAGAAGCTTGAAGTTCAACTGCCGACAGCCTCGCATCGATATCGGAGATATTCTTTTTCATAGATTCCTGATTTTCCTTTATTTCAGATATGGAAGCAATTAAGCGTAACTTTTCGGTTTCCATTCTAGCAGTGCGTGAGTTAACGTTCTGTAATAAAGTTAACACGTCATTAAGCTTTTCCTGTACAGAGTCATCCGTTTCACTGTTCTTAGAACGCGTACCAGGGCCAGGGTTAAGTTCGACATCACCCGACTGCAGAACCAGCTGAGCACACACATCAAATGACTGCACAAGCAAACCTAATAGCACTTGTGGGCGTGGGAACAGCACAAGACAAACATTGCTAGATTTCTTTGCAAACATAGGAACGTCATTACTAACCTGCATGAACAAACGCATGCTGTCAAGCAACCGTGCCACGATGCTGTTCACACGCCCACTGGAAGGTGCGGGCCGCTGGCGTTCGTTTATATCCAGAGGAAATGGTGATGTCGTAGGCGATGAGCTGAACTTCTGCGAAGGAGCCACGGTCCAAGAGGGTTGCCAGGACGGGTCATATGAAGCCAGGTCAGCATAACAGCAATAAGGTGCAGGTGCAATCCATGCGGTGTCTGTTGGAGCGGTCGATGCCACGTAGATCTGAAGATATCCCGCTATCTGCATGAACAAACGCATGCTGTCAAGCAACCGTGCCACGATGCTGTTCACACGCCCACTGGAAGGCGCGGGCCGCTGGCGTTCGTTTATATCCAGAGGAAATGGTGATGTCGTAGGCGATGAGCTGAACTTCTGCGAAGGAGCCACGGTCCAAGAGGGTTGCCAGGACGGGTCATATGAAGCCAGGTCAGCATAACAGCAATAAGGTGCAGGTGCAATCCATGCGGTGTCTGTTGGAGCGGTCGATGCCACGTAGATCTGAAGATATCCCGCTATCTGCATGACCAAACGCATGCTGTCAAGCAACCGTGCCACGATGCTGTTCACACGCCCACTGGAAGGCGCGGGCCGCTGGCGTTCGTTTATATCCAGAGGAAATGGTGATATCGTAGGCGATGAGCTGAACTTCTGCGAAGGAGCCACGGTCCAAGAGGGTTGCCAGGACGGGTCATATGAAGCCAGGTCAGCATAACAGCAATAAGGTGCAGGTGCAATCCATGCGGTGTCTGTTGGAGCGGTCGATGCCACGTAGATCTGAAGATATCCCGCTATCTGCATGAACAAACGCATGCTGTCAAGCAACCGTGCCACGATGCTGTTCACACGCCCACTCAGACATCTCCAGACACTTTGGATTCGGCTCCAAACATGCACCTTACCCTCCGGAATAATTTCGACCACCTGGGGACCTTTAACGGGTGCTGTGCGATGTCAGGGCACATTAAAGATCCCCAGGTGGTCAAAATTATTCCGGACCCCCCCACTACGGCACCTCTCTCTTCCTTTCTTCTTTTACTCCCTCCTCTATCCCTTCCCTTACGGCGCGGTTCAGGTGTTCAACGTTATATGAGACAGATACTGCGCTATTTTCCCCAAATCCAAATATTATTTTTATTGTTAAACGTTAAGGCGCCCGTGTGCTATCCGATGTCAGTGCACGTTCAAGATCCCCAGGCGTTCAAAATTATGCCGGAGCCCTCTCCTACTCCACCACTTTCTTCATTTCTTCTTTCACTGCCTCCTTTATTCCTTCGCTTACAGCGCGGTTCAGGTGTTCGCCAATATATATGAGACAAATATGGCGCCATTTCCTTACCCAAAAAGTAATTTTCATTTTCTATTTACCATTGCTAACCGCCTCACGCCGAGTTTGAGGTGTCCACTGAGTAGTGAGGAAGCCTTTTCTCATGAACCATATTTCCACGTGACTGCAAAATGAGCCTGCGTCTGGAACCATATTGTCAGACGTGAAAACTGGTTCATATGCGCTTGAGCGAATGTTGAATGTGAGACTTTGCTTATTGCTACATTGCAGGTTGTTTAGAAGTCAAAGTATTGCTCGCCGTTTTAGCACGGCAAGATATTTTTTCTGTTGTTTTTGAAACAAGCGGGCACAAATGGAGGGCTCCTAAGCGTATTTCATGGAATATCAACCACCTGCTACAGCATCGTGCCTCTGTGGCTTTTACAGTAATACCTGCTTTCATGTGAGGCATTAATTCATGGCCGTAAAGAACGCAATCCCCGCTTTCTTGTTAGAGCTTCACCCATCGCCTTAATGAATTTCAGCCGATGATTGTTCTTTATACGCCGACGTTCGTGTGAGTAATTCGATTACGCAAGGTATTTTTGCCGAAAGCTCAGTTTCCCGTTGTCTGAACCTACCCTAGAATCCTGCGGCGTCTGCGACCTTGAAGGTGCAGCAATAGATTTTGCTGCGGCAGCGTGAACACATCAGCTTCGCTGGGAACTGCACGGGAGCACTATGCTATTGCCGCAGCCGATCTCGCCTCATAATGAAGATGATGACCTCAGGCTTAGTGGCACATACTCTCGACGGGCGTTTGGACGGGGTTAAACTGCATTGCACAAAGTCGTCTTCATCAACTTCGATCTGCTGCGCGAACATATCAGATTAGGCTAACCTCGATCAGAGCTTAACTTTGGTCCAACGCCGCTGTCATACGTGCCGACGACCCCGCAAAGCAAAGCATAAGCCAACTAGGGTAAACATATGCTTTCGCACGTGTTCTGGTTTTAAGAGTGTTAGCTCGCACTCATCCTGGGCTTGCATCTACAGGCCAACGGCAGCAACAACATCACGATCCAACGCATCGACCAGTCGGTTGTGCAGATCGGACGCCTCCTTAAGCGAATCTCCAACAAGTATCATGGCATGCGAGAGTCCAACCTCCTGCGCCTCGTTCAAGCTTTCGTCTGCTCCCGCATCACCTACTCTGGACCCTACTTACGTCTCACTCGTGCCGAAAGCGAACGGCTAGACGCGTCACTTCGAAAAGCATACAAGACGGCCCTAGGTCTTCCCATGTCCACAGCTACCCATAAGCTCATGGCTCTCGGAATCTCCAATACCGTGAGCGACTGATCGAAGCAACCCTCACCGCCCAGTATGAGCGGCTCTCACTCACACACGCTGGCCGAGCGGTACTGCAGCAAGTTGGGATCTCCCCGTCGAGATCGGCCCCAAGTTACGCTGAACTTACATCGGAATATCGCCTAAATCTCCACATTCCTCCCATTCCCAAACGGATGCACCCGGAACACCACGCCGAGAGACGGGCCGACCGGGCTCGTCAGTTCGAGAAACGCTTCAGCGGACGTCCGGACGTCACGTATACGGACGCCTCTCACCATCCATCGAGGCCAGCGATGGTGGCGGTAGCTCTCGCCCCTCAGCGCAGCTGGTACACAGCCTGCAGCATTCGCAATGCAGAAACAGTCACCGCAGCTGAGGAGGTTGCCATTGCGCTCGCGCTAGCCGACCCTATTACCAAAGTCGTCATCAGTGACTCTCAACAGGCTATTCGCAATTACGATGCTGGCCGTATCTCTTGCCAGGCGTTACACATTCTACGTTCTACAGCACCCTCTTCCACATCTCGCTTACTTCTTTGGGCTCCAGCCCACGAGTCGCTCAGCGGAAACGCCCAGGCACACACTCTCGCTCGAGATCTCAGCTGCCGAGCCGAGAGTATGATCAGCCACCCTGCTTCCGCTGACACTAATATCCCACGCGCTTCTCTACTCACCACTTACACGGACATACTCCAGCACTACCGACTCGAAAGGTGCACATATCCTCCCGCACACCGCGATCTAACAAGACGCGAGGCCGTCCAATGGCGCAAACTACAAACTGGCAGCTTCCCACACCCCCTCTTATACAGCAGGATCTTTCCGGAACAGATAGCCTCCATGTGTAAACACTGCTCAACTCCGGCCACACTCATACACATGGTGTGGACTTGTACACATTACAACACAGACAACGCAAACACCCCAGAGACGTGGGAGTCTCTCCTGTGTACTTCCGAGCCAGCAGACCAACGCTGGCTTATCCAGCGCGCGGTGGAGGCCGCGGCATCCCAAAGGATCCCCGCCGACCTCCTCTAAGTCAGCGCAACCGGTCCTTTGATTGGTCCCCTGTTTTTGGGCGCAATAAAAGAGTTTACCTACCTACCTCGCACTCATCACGTTTTGAGATTTAGTGGGGTCTGCTACCACCCTTGATCACAGCGCCATCGGTGGCAGCAACTACTTATCACGTTTCGATATTTCTTGAGGTCTCCTTCCTTCCCTTCTTCTCTCAGTTCATCATATATTCCTACCTTTACTGTGCGGTTCGGGTGCCCACTGAGATATGTTAGACAGTTACTGAGTATTTTAAAACCAATTTTCATTTTCCTTTTTTTAATTTCGACCACTCGGTAATCGAACAAACTTTTTTCGAGACTTTTGCAAAATTTCTGCCCTCAGAAACTCTATCTTGTCTACTGTAGGATGTGGCTGCTATAGAGCGAACGTATAAAGCGCAGGTATATACGTTGCATCTGGCTGTACAAATAGGCTGCAAAGCGACAAAACTTTTATTCCTGTAGTCCACCTTGCTACCCTCTCAAGCTGAGTTAGTAGACGGCGCAGTTTTCTTTTTTTTTCGGCGGGCGCTCGAAGCGAGAGGACGTCTCTTTTAGCTCTCTGCTCCTTCGGACGCTGGGCCTAAGGCTTCGCGGCGCTGCGGGGTCTCCCCATGGAGGCCACAGACACCTTGAACGAGTGAAGGCCTGTGTTAGGCGGTGACAATGAGCAACGCAGGGCAGGCCGCTTCCACTCACGATCACGGAGACGAACGCCATCCAGAGCAAGGTCGTCCAGCACCACTCGGCGAATGCAGGCCGAGATCGCTGATCTGCGGGACACGGTGAGGTGCCTGACGGCGGCGCTCATCACCACCTCGGAGAACCTCGAGTCCGTCATCGGGACCTTGTACGTGTCGACGGCGGACCCGCGCGTTATAGCCTTGAGGGACGCCGTGGCGCTCGCTCACCAGACGCAAAACTCCATGGCGGCTCCCTCCCCGCCATTTCTGGCCACCCCTGCGCTTCCTGCCGCCATTCCTACACCTGGGGAACCGCTTTTGATGCGGTTCCCCCTGATGCTGCTGCTGCGGGCTCACAGCGGACAGCTGCAGCCGAGGAGAGCATGTGCACCCCGATGTACGAGTCTGTTCTCAGAAAACGGCGACTCTCAACGGGGTCCGAGGAGGTGAGGGGCTCGGAAACCAAAAGGGACATCGCGGTGGCAAAGCGGGAAGCACGAAGCCCCCCACCGTCACTGTTCCCTCTCCCTACACACTCGTAGGAGCAGGGACTTCTCAGCACGAGCCCCATGGAGCCCACCCCCAGCCTGCTGCTAATGCTGCTGGGGCGACGGCGTCCGGAAGAAAACCGGATGCGACCTCATCAAATTCCGCCGCACGAGATCAGGCTGCGGCTGGGGCTTCGTATGCTGGCAGCGAGCGCGCCCAACTCCGCGGCGCGCCGCAGCAATGTGCCACAGAAAGCTGCGACGCTGATGCTGGGGTCAGCCTGGTCCCGTGGCGTATTATCACTACCAAGGCGCAGCGGCGTCGGAGAGGTGCCCTAGAGGGAGCCGCGGCTGCCGTGGAGGTCCCGTCCAGATTGGTGGGGACGGTGCTGTTTCGGCCGGCGAACCGGGGCACCGCCTTCACCAGGGAACAGGGCTGGGAGTTGGCCGAGGAGATCGGATCCCGCCCGGGCGTCCTCGCCGTCCGGGTAAACATGCGGCGGAATGTGGTGGCAGTGGACGCGGGGAGCAGCAATGCTCTCCAGGCCCTGCTAGCCACAGCCGTCATCCGCGGAGAGCAAGTCTGCGCCAAGGAGCCTCCTCCTCAGAACCAAAGCTCCGGCCTGGTCTTCGGTGTGGACGGGCGCAGGACGGCGGCGGAGCTGCTATCCGCGGCGGAGTCAACGGTACCGATGGTGTCAGCGTCTCTGTCGGGCAGCGCACTCGCTCTCCGTTTTGCGGCGCCGACACCCCCGGCGTTCATCACCATATTCAAGCGCAGGCTCGCGATCCGCCCCTGCCGTCCCCGGCCACTCCAGTGTGCCAAGTGCGCCAGCCTGGGGCATGCCACTGAGGTGTGTCATTCTCCTGCCCGATGCACGCGCTGCGGCGGGCCGCACGAGCCTGGTACCTGCGCGAGCAAGCCCCGCTGCATTAACTGCGGGGGGCGGCACGCAGCCATTGACCAAGCGTGCCCGCACTGGCAGCGAGAGCGTACGTCACGTGGCCACTTTAATGGCCACATGGTAGCGATGTCCAGGCGGGTTGTCCGAGGCGTCGCCCAGGCCAAAACAGCGGCCCCAGCCCAGCAACATCAGCATACGCAGGGAGCGCTTTCTAATGCGCAGGTCGTCTGGGGGCCACCCCAGCAGCAGCAGCCATCCAAGCAACGGCAGCGCTGGCAGCGGCGATCCGGTTGCCATCGCGCAGAGCGACGGGCGCGACGGACTGACAGAGCCGCCGACAGGACTGTCTACAACCGCTTGGACGCAGCAGCGCGCCGCCCCGCCAACAAGCTATACCACCGGCAGTTGGCTTCACTATGCCAAAGGATGGAGGAAGATGTCAGCTCGCGGAGGCTGTTTGACACCCTGCGGCGCATCACAGAACCACAGGCAAACCGTCAACCGCTGGCCGCCCTCGCAATCGATACCCTCACAAGCTAAGTTCGTAGACGGCGCAGTTTTCTGTATGACACAGCTGTAAGGATTCCGACTGCGTAACTTTCTAGCAATGCGGGGCATGATTTTTATGGTGTTATATGCAGCTATGCACTGATCAGCGCAAAAGGTAACATTAAACTCAGGGGAACAGAGGTTGCGTCCTTGCATTTAGCCCTGTATCAGTAGGTTACATTCTGCCGTCGTGCTTTCAGTGCAACATTTTTAACACCAATCTGTAGCCCCAGGGAGCAGTTTACTACCCGTGTAAACGTAAAATATAGCTCTCTTACTAGTACGTTGTGAGCAGTCGTGAACGTAATCCTTCGTCGCAGCTACCGTACTCTTCACTATTCGTAGCCACAGTGACACGCTGAACATTACGAAGCATTTCCCACATAGGGTCACTAGTGTTTGCCCTGACAAATAAAAACTGACTGAGCGTTGTACGCGCCGCATCTCCTCTCTTTCAGTAGGTCTTCTCTCAAGACCACATGATAAAATGGCCACTGGTTGCAAATTCGCCTATTTACGAACATTCGAATAGTTCATTTTCAAATAGCAGAATGGTTTAACTTGACACTGATGCAATGGCGTCGTTCAGGTTTTCTTTTGACAGATGGGCTACTCCCAGTGCTACGGCAAAGACCAAGGCGCAATAAAATAGTAAAGCCTACCGGTGCATCCATCTCTCAACTGATTTACACCAACAGGTGTGCCAGTTAACGCTGCTACCCATATAAATTACTCCTAGGCACCACCTAAAAAGCTGGAGTGACAGCCACCCGTGGGCGGGGCACGATGCAAACGGCATCGTCATTGATGCCACACTTGAAATACTGTCATCATATTTTGGATTGGACTCAAGTCACAAAAGCTTCCCTTAGGTATCAGTTACACCTGACAGGAAGGTACGTTGACGCCACGCCACTGGTTACAGCCAACGCAGCGATAGCCCAGCAATCTCAGCAAATCAGAATTGCAACGTTTAATCGTAAATCCCTATGGCGATGAAGTTTATTTAATCGGCCAAATCTAGAATATCAAAAGCCGACCAGCAATCTCAAGTCAAAGCAGCCGATCGCCCCCTTGAAAAACGAAACCTGATGTGCACTTCACTATATTCCGCATCCCTTTCCTCCCGACGCGGTTCTAGTTCCCCCGAGATTCAGGCAGCAACTGCACTTTTACTTTCCTCAATATCAAAACAACGTTATTCGATTATTATCATTCGCAACGGTGACACGTTCAGGTAGATGTTCTTTTAAAAAGCATGTTGACAAGTACCGCTTATGAACATTCCTTTCCCCCTCAAGTAAACTCTTTTAACATTCTGCCCTTCCGTCATTTGGATGTTTATATGAACAAATTGTTATACTTTAAAATGTTAGTTTCGGAACCCTGCCTTCAAGACCTAATAAGTTGCTTTACTTTTCGCTCGCCGTTGTTGCCGGGCTTACTCCTGCAAGCCTCCTCTTGGCTTTACATGCCTCAGTCTGTATTTATCACAATATGTTGTGGCAATACTATTAATATTATCATTATTATTTTCATTGCCATTTATTTCATGGTTGAAACCAATAAATGCAAGCCGTTAATAGACAACTGATAACGAAAAAAGAGTAGAGTGCACTAAGAAAATCGGTGCTAAGTATCGTACAACATTATATCGGTTTTGTATCGCCATAGTGAGGAAACAATTAAAACCTGTTTTTTTTTTTTAATGTGTTAAAAATCTGTGAAACGATCAATACACCAGAAATGATGTCAAAAAGAATTGGCTAAAAATTAGGTACCTTGTCATAAAAGCGATAAATATATTACATTTTACTATATAAGCACTACTGCTACAGCAACATTAACAGCTAAAACAAAAAAAAATGGGTGATAATTACAGAAAACAGTCGGGAACAGAATACCTCACATTTTTAGGTCGAATACACTATTGTGCCATCGTTTCAAACGTCGAGCAAATTTTGAAGATAATTTGCATTGAGAGTGTCTAAAAGATTGTTGTCTTCATTTAGAAATGTTCGAGAAATTACGCTTTTACGGTACTTTCCTTGTATAACCTTCACGTTTGACTACTGAAGCCGTTAGGCCTCTAATTATTAAGATTATACGGTACCTGTAAAATATGAATGTTTTGTTTTGCGCTAGCCTAGTGGTATCAACAGCTGCTTTATTTTTATGCTTAGAGAAGAAAGAAGATACGCTGAATCTTACATAATTTTCTTTGTCTTTATAGGTAAATCCAGGGCTGGGTCACAGCTCTGTCGGAAGGACTTGTTGCGTATACTGTCTTTTTTAGGCAAATTAAACTATTCTTTTCTGTGCAAGTAATCGCAGCCTAAAGGTGCTTGTAGTATATTTTTCTAATTATCAGGCGTTATGTCAGACTATGTTTTCTGCAGCCAAATATCAAAGACCGCCTGTGCCACGTATAAGTGCAGTGACGCTTTAGTGGCGCAGAATTTAATGATCTCATTATGAGCAAAAAACAAAATAGAATTGAAAAAATATCTTGGGAGTAACAAATATTCTTAACATATAGCGCAAAGAAGATAAGTGGTTCAATGCCTCTTTTCTTCTCTGGGAGAACACTCCATCTTATCAAAAAAAAAAAACGGCCTGACAACGTGTCCACCTTAAGCATCAGCACCGATAGCCAACGTCATTATCAGCCAAGCTGAACAATGCGTTTCAGACCATTCGTCAACCGTCGGAACGTACGGTCACCAAGTCAGCGTTTGTCCTCCGCAGGGTTATCAACACAGCAGTAATGCAGTAGTTGCATCTCTTGGCCATCTCTGCAGCCGTCGTCCTCGCTTGCGCATTCTCTCCGCCCAATCCACTCAATTGACCAACAGGAGGAGGAGCTCGTGCCAAAATAACGCTTTTTTACGAAGGTCTCTGCGAGGGTTGTCACAGTTTCATCCTGAATCAACTGCGTCCCACTTACGACAGCCTGGAAGACTACATCACCCTCGACCTTTTGCCGTTCGGCACTACCCAGATGAAAGTCGTGAACGGTACCGTCATTTTCACGTATCAGCACTGCCCACAGAATGCTACGTCAACGAGGTCCAGACGGGCGCAGGTAAATACGTCCACCCTCACACGCAGCTACTGCATTTCATCGCCTGCATGCTTTCGGACGACGACCCCACCATAGCAGGCCAGCCTTGAGGGCGAAAAGTGGGCACCAACTTGCCAGTGCTGAACATGTGCAGCCAGGGACCCGAGGGCAAGCAGCTGCTTTACGAGATGGGCAAGAGGACGCAGGGACATCACAATACAATTGAATACGTGCCATCAGATCCTGTTTTGGAATGCCTTGTATTTCAATGTTGTTTCGTCTGGAATACTGTTCTGTTCGATCGACTGCCAGCTGTAGCTCCTTAATCACGGTCTCTCGCTCCGATATCATGGTTTCCAAGCCCCCAATCTTGTCTTGCATTCCTTCGATTGTCTTGCTCTGATCGTCTACTTTCTGCAGCATTTCGTCGTACTGCTTTGAAATGTAATCTACAGACCTCTCAATTTCTTTAGTCGTTTCCACTGCCGTATCTAGTTTAGTTTCCAGTGTGTCGGCCTTTAGTGCCTGCATTTCTAGAACCTTCTCTATCGCATTCACCTTATCAGTTATCACTTTGACTGCTTCGGCAAGTTTTCGTATTTCCTTAAGAACCTCAGATCTGATATGCTGTCCCTTTTTAGCACTCTTGTCTGCTTTTTCCGCTGAATACTGTCTATCGCTGTGCACTCGGCACGTAGAACAAATCCAGTCTGCTATTTCTTCAAATTTCATTGCCTTGAATGCGGTTTTTGTGACGCCTAAGCATTTCCCTACATGGTATTGGTTTGTACACTCGGAACATTGCATTCTTCCTTGCTCAGGAGATAAAGGTTTCATCCACGCCAAACAATCAACTTTCGACATCTTTTCACACACGTAAAGAGGCAGTCCAGCGGTATGGAAAATACAACTGAGGAAAATGCACCGTTTGAAAATGTCCGGGTTCTTACCTAGTGAAAAAGAACCAGATGCATGTTACACGTATGTCGTGCACCGCCGGACTGCATCTGTTGTCTGCCTCGTCGCTGCTTATAACTTTTCCATGGGTGTGACGTATTGAGAATCGCCTCTGCTGATTGGTTGACCGGACGATGAAACTCGTCGTGCGCTTCCGTAGTCCGTCTTTACGCTCCTTCCGAGATACCGTCTTCAGCCTAGTGAAAAAGAACCAGATGCATGTTACACGTATGTCGTGCACCGCCGGACTGCATCTGTTGTCTGCCTCGTCGCTGCTTATAACTTTTCCATGGGTGTGACGTATTGAGAATCGCCTCTGCTGATTGGTTGACCGGACGATGAAACTCGTCGTGCGCTTCCGTAGTCCGTCTTTACGCTCCTTCTGAGATACCGTCTTCAGCCTAGTGAAAAAGAACCAGATGCATGTTACACGTATGTCGTGCACCGCCGGACTGCCGGATTGCTGGGCTATCGCTGCGTTGGCTGTAACCAGTGGCGTGGCGTCAACGTACCTTCCTGTCAGGTGTAACTGATACCTAAGGGAAACTTTGTGACTTGAGTCCAAAATATGATGACAGTATTTCAAGTGTGGCATCAATGACGATGCCGTTTGCATCGTGCCCCGCCCACGGGTGGCTTTCACTCCAGCTTTTTAGGTGGTGCCTAGGAGTAATTTATATGGGTAGCAGCGTTAACTGGCACACCTGTTGGTGTAAATCAGTTGAGAGATGGATGCACCAGGTAGGCTTTACTATTTTATTGCGCCTTGGTCTTTGCCGTAGCACTGGGAGTAAAGTTAAAACCTTCTATTATATGAAAGTGAACTATTCGAATGTTCGTAAATAAACGAATTTTCCACCAGTGGCCATTTTATCATGTGGTCCTGAGAGAAGACCGTCTGAAAGAGGGGAGATGGGGCGCGTACAACGCTCAGTCAGTTTTTATTTGTCAGGGCAAACACTAGTGACCCTATGTGGGAAATGCTTCGTAATGTTCAGCGTGTCACTGTGGTTACGAATAGTGAAGAGTACGGTAGCTGCGACGAAGGATTACGTTCACGACTGCTCACAACGTACTAGTAAGAGAGCTATATTTTACGTTTACACGGGTAGTAAACTGCTCCCTGGGGCTACAGATTGGTGTTAAAAATGTTGCACTGAAAGCACGACGGCAGAATGTAACCTACTGATACAGGGCTAAATGCAAGGACGCAACCTCTGTTCCCCTGAGTTTAATGTTACCTTTTGCGCTGATCAGTGCATAGCTGCATATAACACCATAAAAATCATGCCCCGCATTGCTAGAAAGTTACGCAGTCGGAATCCTTACAGCTGTGTCATACAGAAAACTGCGCCGTCTACGAACTTAGCTTGTGAGGGTAGCGATTGCGAGGGCGGCCAGCGGTTGACGGTTTGCCTGTGGTTCGGTGATGCGCCGCAGGGTGTCAAACAGCCTCCGCGAGCTGACATCTTCCTCCATCCTTTGGCATAGTGAAGCCCACTGCCGGCGGTATAGCTTGTTGGCGGGGCGGCGCGCTGCTGCGTCCAAGCGGTTGTAGACAGTCCTGTCGGCGGCTCTGTCAGTCCGTCGCGCCCGTCGCTCTGCGCGATGGCAACCGGATCGCCGCTGCCGCTGCCGGCGCTGCCGTTGCTTGGATGGCTGCTGCTGCTGGGGTGGCCCCCAGACGACCTGCGCATTAGAAAGCGCTCCCGGCGTATGCTGATGTTGCTGGACTGGGGCCGCTGTTTTGGCCTGGGCGACGCCTCGGACAACCCGCCTGGACATCGGTACCATGGATGTGGCCATTAAAGTGGCCACGTGACGTACGCTCTCGCTGCCAGTGCGGGCACGCTGGGTCAATGGCTTCGTGCCGCCCCCCGCGGTTAATGCAGCGGGGCTTGCTCACGCAGGTACCAGGCTCGTGCGGCCCGCCGCAGCGCGTGCATCGAGCAGGAGCACGACACATCTCAGTGGCATGCCCCAAGCTGGCGCACTTTGCTCACTGGAGCGGCCGGGGAAGGCAGGGGTGGACCGCGAGCCTGCGCTTGAATATGGTGATGAACGCCGGGGCTGTCGGCGCCACAAAACGGAGAGCGAGTGTGCTGCCCGACAGAGACGCTGACACCATCGGTACCGTTGACTCCGCCGCGGATAGCAGCTCCTCCGCCGTCCTGCGCCCGTCCACACCGAAGACCAGGCCGGAGCTTTGGTTCCGAGGAGGAGGCTCCTTGGCGCAGACTTGCTCTCCGCGGATGACGGCTGTGGCTAGCAGGGCCTGGAGAGCATTGCTGCTCCTCGCGTCCACTGCCACCACATGCCACCGCATGTTTACTCGGACGGCGAGGACGCCCGGGCGGGATGCGATCTCCTCGGCCAACTCCCAGCCCTGTTCCCTGGTGAAGGCGGTGGCCCGGTTCGCCGGCCGAAACAGCACCGTCCGCACCAATCTGGACGGGACCTCCACGGCAGTCGCGGCTCCCTCTAGGGCACCTCTCCGACGCCGCTGCGCCTTGCTAGTGATAATGCGCCACGGGATCAGGCTGGCCCCAGCATCAGCGTCGCCGCTGTCTGAGGCACATTGCTGCGGCGCGCCGCGGAGTTGGGCGCGCTCGCTGCCAGCATACGAAGCCCCAGCCGCAGCCTGATCTCGTACGGTGGGATTTGATGAGGTCGCACCCGGTTTTCTTCCGGACGCCGTCGCCCCAGCAGCATCAGCAGCAGGCTGGGGGTGGGCTCCATGGGGCTCGTGCTGGGAAGTCCCTGCTCCTACGAGTGTGTAGGGAGAGGGAACAGTGACGGTTGGGGGCTTCGTGCTTCCCGCTTTGCCACCGCGATGTCCCTTTTGGTTTCCGAGCCCCTCACCTCCTCGGACCCCGTTGAGCGACGCCGTTTTCAGAGAACAGACGCGTACATCGGGGTGCACATGCTCTCCTCGGCTGCAGCTGTCCGCTGTGAGCCCGCAGCTGCAGCACCAGGGGGAGAGGGCATCACAGGTGGTTCCCCAGGTGTAGCAATGGCGGCAGGAAGCGCAGGAGTGGCCAGAAATGGCGGGGAGAGAGCCGCCATGGAGTTTTGCGTCTGGTGAGCGAGCGCCATGGTGTCCCTCAAGGCTAGAACGCGTGAGTCCGCCGGCGACACGTCCAAGGTCCCGATGACGGACTCGAGGTTCTCCGAGGTGGTGATGAGGGCCGCCGTCAGGCACCTCACCGTGTCCCGCAGATCAGCGATCTCGGCCTGCATTCGACGAGTGGTGCTGGACGACCTTGCTCTGGATGGCGTTCGGCTCCGTGATCGTGAGCGGGAGCGGCCTGCCCTGCGTTGCTCATTGTCACCGCCTAACACAGGCCTTCACTCGTTCAAGGTGTCTGTGGCCTCCATGGGGAGACCCCGCAGCGCCGCGAAGCCTTAGACCCAGCGTCCGAAGGAGCAGAGAGCTAAAAAACACGTCCGCTCGCTTCGAGCGCCCGCCGAAAAAAAAAGAAAACTGCGCCGTCTACTAAATCAGCTTGAGAGGGTAGCAAGGTGGACTACAGGAATAAAAGTTTTGTCGCTTTGCAGCCTATTTGTACAGCCAGATGCAACCTATATACCTGCGCTTTATACGTTCGCTCTATAGCAGCCACATCCTACAGTAGACAAGATGGAGTTCCTGAAGGCAGAAATTTTGCAAAAGTCTCGAAAAAGGTTTGTTCGATTACCGAGTGGTCGAAATTAAAAAAAGGAAAATGAAAATTGGTTTTAAAATACGCAGTAACTGCCTAACAAATCTCAGTGGGCATCCGAACCGCGCCGTAAAGGTAGGAATATATGATGAACTGAGAGAAGAAGGGAAGGAAGGAGACCTCAAGAAATATCGAAACGTGATAAGTAGTTGCTGCCACCGATGGCGCTGTGATCAAGGGTGGTAGCAGACCCCACTAAGTCTCAAAACGTGATGAGTGCGAGCTAACACTCTTAAAACCAGAACACGTGCGAAAGCATATGTTTACCCTAGTTGGCTTATGCTTTGCTTTGCGGGGTCGTCGGCACGTATGACGGCGGCGTTGGACCAAAGTTAAGCTCTGATCGAGGTTAACCTAATCTGATATGTTCGCGCGGCAGATCGAAGTTGATGAAGACGACTTTGTACAATGCAGTTTAACCCCGTCCAAACGCCCGTCGAGAGTATGTGCCACTAAGTCTGAGGTCATCATCTTTATTATGAGGCGAGATCGGCTGCGGCAATAGCATAGTGCTCCCGTGCAGTTCCCAGCGAAGCTGATGTGTTCACGCTGCCGCAGCAAAATCTATTGCTGCACATTCAAGGTTGCAGACGCCGCAGGATTCTAGGGTAGGTTCAGACCACGGAAACTGAGCTTTCGGCAAAAATACCTTGCGTAATCGAATTACTCACACGAACGTCGGCGTATAAAGAACAATCATCGGCTAAAATTCATTAAGGCGATGGGTGAAGCTCCAACAAGACAGCGGGGATTGCGTTCTTTACGGCCATGAATTAAGGCCTCACATGAAAGCAGGTATTACTGTAAAAGCCACAGAGGCACGATGCTGTAGCAGGTGGTTGATATTCCATGAAATACGCTTAGGAGCCCTCCATTTGTGCCCGCTTGTTTCAAAAACAACAGAAAAAATATGTTGCCGTGCTAAAACAGCGAGCAACAATTTTACTTCTCAGCAACCTGCATTGAATCATTAAGCAAAGTCTCTAATTCAACATTCGCTCAAGAGCATATGAACCAGTCTTCACGTCTGACACCATGGTTTCAGACACACGTTCATTTTGAAGTCTCGTGGAAATATGGTTCATGAGAAAAGGCTGTCTCACTTCTCAGTGGACACCTCAAACTCGGCGTGAGGCGGTTAGCAATGGTAAATAGAAAATGAAAATTACTTTTTGGGTAAGGAAATCGCGCCATATTTGTCTCATATATATTGGCGAACACCTGAACCGCGCTGTAAGCGAAGGAATAAAGGAGGCAGTGAAAGAAGAAATGAAGAAAGTGGTGGCGTAGGAGAGGGCTCCGGCATAATTTTGACTGCCTGGGGATCTTGAACGTGCACTGACATCGGATAGCACACGGGCGCCTTAACGTTTAACAATAATAATAATATTTGGATTTGGGGAAAATAGCGCAGTATCTGTCTCATATAACGTTGAACACCGGAACCGGGCCGTAAGGGAAGGGATAGAGGAGGGAGTATTGAAGCTGGAAAAGCGCGGCGCGTTTCCCTTGCCGGAAGTGGCACCGCTGCTCACCGATGTCGCCAGGGGCGCTGATGCTAAAGGCTCCGCTGCGCGGTTACAGTGAACTAGATAGAAAGTTTAGAAAGTAATTCTAGTTCACTGTAGCGCGGTCGCTGATCATGCACGATGGAAAGCGTGAGGACCGCGTTTAAATGCGTGATTTGCGCGCTGTGCAGTGCTTTTGGGATGCCGCTGATGGTGAAAAATGGCTCCCCGATGGTGGTTTGTGTTCACGATGCAGTTATGAGCTCCGCGTTCAGAAGAAATATTCACCAAGCAGAACCACTTTCTTGCGCTGCAGACGATAAACAGTTTCTGGAATCATTTCGTTTTTTTTTTTGTTTCTTCAGCAGAATACCTGCGAAGGTTTGATTGAAAGGGAACTGAAGCTGGCTGGCATGAAGAGCTGCTGCGCATACGTACACACGCTTTTGAAGAAGGCGCTCGAACGGCGCGCTGGGTTGTTCGTTTGTATCACGAAAAGGAGTGCCAAAAATTTGCTCATCCCCATCCCTTCTTTTTCCGCGCCGCTAGAGCGATCGCTCCCGCTGCTTTTTCTTTTGAGTTTTAGTAAATTATTTTGCTTTCAGCTGGGCTTCCTCATTAATGTGTGGTATTTTTGTTCTGCGTCAGCAGCCGCCATGGTGGCTCCGTGGTTGTGATACTCAGCTGCTGACTCGAAAGACGAGGGTTCGATTCCGGCCGCGGCGGTCGAATTTGGATGAAGGCAAAATTCAATAGGCCCCTGTACTGTGCAATGCCAGTCGACGTTAAAGAACCGCAGGTGGATGAAATTTCCGGAGTCCTTCTCTACGGTGTCTATATGAACTGAAACACGAGTGTTTTGTGTCAGCACCTTTTCTTGCCTCCTGCGATCGAGTTCGTTAATGCACACACGTCGAGTAGCAGTGGATAACAACCGCGACTAGATTTGCCTCGCAAGCGCTTGAATTTGAAGCCCAAATGCTCTATACAAACCATGCAGATTTGCGCTGCTACTCTGCGAAAAATTTGAACATATTCGAACACCGTTGGAGGCTTTTCTTCCTCTCTTTAGACCATTATATGTGAAGGCTACATTGGGTCGCATACACGTTCATACCTTGAAAGATATAATGGGTTTTTACTTGCCGAGCCCGAAAAGCAATGTAAAATTTAGTGGAGGGCTCCGGAAAAATTTTCCGCCCCGTGGAGTTGTTACATGCGTTGCAATTTCATGCGACGAGAATTCCGTTTTCAAAGATCGAGACGCTTCCAAGAAGTGCAGCTCATGAAGCATAGAGGTGTGACGAGGGCCCTTCCCCGCACAAACAGCAGAGTGAGAAAAAGACGCGTTTCTGGAAGAACACTTGTTTTCAGTTGTTCATCCACGTACTTACGCAACAGCATGATAAGCCCGCTAAGGAACGCTTGGCTTAACGGTTTTTCCTTTCTTTCGTCTTCCTTTTGATTTACTCCTTTAAAAAAAGTGAACGCGTACTATAAGCAGTAAAACTTAGGCACGAAGCACCAGGGCTGGGTCTTTTTTTTTCTTTTGCTGTTGGTGGCATTCTCAAAGCTCGCAGCAGAAATGACGCATCTTGTGGCTCATGCACCTTAACTTTACCTGCTTCGGAAAGCAAAAATCAGCCCGAGCGATGCTTTCTTGCTGCGCGCGATGCTCCGGTGACTCGCTTCTGGCTGCCCGCTCTGACGGCGCCCATGTCTTCAGCGCCCCCGCGTGGCATTGGTGCGTTTTGGGGGGGCGGCAGCTTCAGGCAGCCGCTTTACATACCTCAAAAAATTCTAGCCACCATAGCGTCGGAGAGCTGCTTCGTTATGCTTCAGAGCTGGCAAATCGCCTTTATATCTGGAAAAGAAAAGCTGTTTCTCGCTCGAAACTTTATGCGAGGGTAAGAATTGGCATATTGAAGGCGGATACAACAGTATCAAACACGATATCGCATCGAGCGATTACCGAAGAAGCTGTTATCGCTGCGAAGCGGGAGGGCATGGCGCCGCCATGTTGTCAACGCCACGTACGCAAGCAACGCAAAGACCGTAACGTAAGAATCCGAATCTCACGTACGTCCGTGAGACTCACGTAGACCCTTTGCGTTCAGCGCATGCGCACCGGTCAGCCGTAAGAGATCTACCTACGTGAGGCTTCTGCGTACATACGTGAAACTAAAACGGTCTATTGACTCAGCACTCGCAGCCGTCTCGTCATCGGGTGGGCCGCGCGGTCACCCTCTCACCCCCCCCCCCCCCCCCCCCCCCTCCGAGATCATCGGCTACACATGCGTGGTCAGGACACAGATTCCGGGAACTGTTATCGCGTGTGGTCGATATCTGCTGCGCAAATTCTGTGCCAGCCACGCTTATCTGCCTCGCCATCTCAGAAAGCTTGTCTGGCATCGGTGACATCTGTGCAGTCCATATTTCTGCCGGGATCATACTTGTTGCCGTCTACATGTCTTCCAACGTATCGCTGCAAAACGGGCAAAAGCCAACCGGCAGGTCAAGTCTCAAAATTTGCCACTAGGGAGCTTTTGCAAAGATCGTTCTATCGTCCTGAACATAAACGGTATATGGCGCAAACTGTTCAGTGCTGACATGCAATGAAAAAGTCTAGACCCCTAAAAAACTGCAGAACCTATCAGATAGCGTAATATATACCTTAGTTCAGTAATCAATGACAAAACAACCGCCCGCAAAATTACACTCGGGTGCACGTTTTTGAAATGACCTGAGGCCAATGTGCCGCTGCCAGAAAAAAGATCAACCGCCGTAAGCTCACAATGCATGCGCCTGCACCACCAGTGCACGAATCAGCTCGCGCTAGCCGCTCGTCCTACCCTGTAGGTGAGCGGTGTCTGTCTGTCTGCGTGTGTGTGTGTGTGTGCGTAAGCAATTACTCACCAGCATACACGCTATCTTGTTTACACATCTTCAAATGAAATCTACGCAGTTCGCTCAAATTTTTCGCAGTTAAAAAAAGAACACTGGTGGATTTTAAAGCGAAAGCTTTACTGGCCGCGAACATGCGATTTCGCCGTGGCGTTGTTCCGAGGGGTCACATGACGTCAAAACGCGCGCCCAATCGCGGATATTTCTTTCTCTCTCAATACCTCGTCACTACTGCGTATGCACCTAGCCACAGGTGTTCCGCCGCTGCGCAGTGCCGCGCCTTTCCTCAAAGTCCAAATTTCAATTTTCAGTTTTCTCTTTCTTCTTTCCTTCCCTCCTTTATCTCTTCCTTTACGGCTTGGTTTGGGTGTCCACCGAGATATGAGAGACGGTTACAATGGCATTTCCTTTCCTCAAAAACCAAACAAAACAAGTGACCCGACGGCGCTCATCGAGTTCATTGGCGTTGGCAAGCTCGCAAACGCCGTTCATTTTCATGAAAAGAAAGGGACACAACCAGCTGTGTGGGACATTGGAGACAATCTGACTTTCATGTATATGGCGTTGGAGTCCAACTGCAGAAGCATGATTTGATTGCGCTGTGAACACTGGATAAGCAGCGCACCCACACTGCCGCCCTGGGAGGTGGCATGCAGTTAATGGCTGATAGCGAGAGATTGATCACAAAATCAACGCTGCGGCCTACCTATTGCTGCAGTGCAGCATGTCAGTCACGACGCTGTCAACGCTAATGCATTCAAGCCACATCTCTTTCTCAACACCGGCACATGTATCAAAGCACGAATGAGGCGTCCGCATATATCCAGGCAGCCAGTTGTGCGCCATTCCTTTGATCAAATTCATCGCCGTCAACATTGTGAACGCCAACGCTAATAAACAAAGTGAACGCCGACATCTTTTGCTTTGTATATCCTGGATTAGCTGAGCTAATCCACATTAATTTTTTAACCCGGGCCACCGACTAAGATAAACAAAGTATATTTCCTTTTTGTTATGGACAAAGCTAACTGCATAATCCAACAGATGGGAAGGTGTACAAAAAATGGTGGACGATTTAACATGTTCAGTAATTCATATTAATTGGCCGAGCGGAGCATTGACCGAGCGGAGCGGGAAAGCTCCCGCTAGAATCGCATGCGCAGGGCATCTAAGTGGGTTCTGCATAAAAAGGCAGGTGCGCTTTGATGCGTTACGGTGGTCTCCCTCCCAAGTACTGACCGAGCCCAATATCAATACCTGATACCAATACCAGATACTTCGTGCCAATACCTATACTTGGTTTAATATCTGCTGCTGGCCCTTGGACTCAAGGTATTAAACTTATTTTTGTAATATGATGGAGTGCTAGACGCACTCTGGCACCGGTCGGCCCGGTATTGCACTGCCTCCGGGATCGGCCCGAGCCCTATGGGCCTATTAGCACGCGGCGACTTTTCTATCTATCTTTCACTCATATCCTTTAAGTCTCCTACTTTCAGCACGGGGCAGTTAGCGTGGATCGGCTTGTGCCAGTATGCAGGCCCATACTCTTTCCTTTTTCTACTTCCTTTCAGCAACATTAGTCAGTCAGTGATGCGTTCAGCCTAACACTAGGTGTGTTCGATGCGACGCCTGCAGTGGATACCGCCAGTCGCTCGCCCACAAGCGTAGCCAGGGAAAAACAGCTTTTCGCTTTCGCGGTGGCTCAGTGGTTCGGGCGCTCGACTACTGATCCGGAGTTCCCGGGTTCGAACCCGACCGCGGCGGCTGCGTTTTTATGGAGGCAAAACGCTAAGGCGCCCGTGTGCTGTGCGATGTCAGTGCACTTTAAAGATCCCCAGGTGGTCGAAATTATTCCGGAGCCCTCCACTACGGGACCTCATTCTTCCTTTCTTCTTTCACTCCCTCCTTTATCCCTTCCCTTACGGCGCGGTTCAGGTGTCCAACGATATATGAGACAGATACTGCGCCATTTCCTTTCCCCCAAAACCAATTATTATTAATATTATTTCGACCAGGGTTAACCAGAGCTAAGCGACCAGCAGCCATTATTTGTTCCTTCATAACCTGCCTCACGGTGTGGTTGAGGTGCCCACCGAGAATTGAGAGAGCATTTTCTCATAATTAACATTTCCACGTGGCTGCGAAATGAACGGGTGTTTCTGGAACCAAGATGTCAAAAACGAAACCTGGTTCTTATGAGCTTGAGTGAATATTCATTTAATATGAAACTTGGCTAAATGCTTCATTCGCGATTGCTGCGTAATAAAATTATTTCTCGCCGATTTAGCATGGCCAGATATTGTTGCGAAAATTTTTTAAACAATCAGACACAAAACCAGTGCTCCTAAGCGTGTTTCATGGAATATCAACGAGCTGTAGAAGAATTGCTGTTCTGGCTTTTATAGCAATACCTGCTTTCACGTTAGGGCTTGATTTAAAAATATTGGTATGCAATGATGTGCATAAAAACAAAGCGATTTTAAAGTGTCTTTTTACTCCGAAAGCACTGTTTCAAAGGGTCCAAACCCAACCACGAATCTTTTGGAGTCTGTGGCCTTGACGCTGCATAATATACAATTTGTTTCTGGGGAAAGGAAATGGCACGGGCACCTTGCCGTTTTTCCTCCATAAAAACGCAGTCGCCGCGGCGCCCGTGTGCTGTGCGATGTCAGTGCACGTTAAAGATCCCCAGGTGGTCGATATCATTCCGGAGCCCTCCACTACGGCGCCTCTTTCTTCCTTCACTCCCCCTTTATCCGTTCTCTTACGGCGCGGTTCAGGTGTCCGACGATATATGAGACAGATACTGCATAATAATAATTGGTTTTGGGGAAAGGAAATGGCGCAGTATCTGTCTCATTTCGTTACCTGGGGGATCTTTAACGTGCACTGGCATCGCACAGCACGAGCACCTAAGCGTTTTTCCTCCATAAAAACGCAGCCGCCGCGGTCGGGTTCGAACCTAAGAACTCCGGATCAATAGCCGAGCGCACTAACCGCTGAGCCACCGCGGCGGGTAAACGGCGGGTTGACGGTGCAGAAAAATATTTTGCCGCGGCTGGGTTTCGAATCGGCGGCGGCGCGAACAGATCAGCTTCGCTGGGCACTGCACCAAAGCACTATGCTATCGCCGCAGCCGATCACGCCTCAAGATGGTGATGATAACCTCAGGCTTAGTTGCACATATCCACGGCGGGGGATTGGCCAGGGTTAAAGTGCAGCACACTCTCGCCCTGTGCTCTGCACGTAGCCGGCTTGCTAAAGTTCGATCTGCGGCGCAAACAGATCACATCAGCTTAACGTCGTTCATAGCTTAACCTCAGCCTAACATCGCTGCCAGACGTGCCGACGACCCAGCAAAGCAAGACCAAGAGCCAACCACTCATGCTTTCGCGGGTTTACTCGTTTTTGTAGCGAAAGCTACACTAGGCTAGTCAGCGGCGCATTTTGGGTAAGGGCCCCTAGTAACAAAAGGCACGCGCCACTAGTACCGAGCCACAGGTGCTGCACCGCTGCGCCGCGCAGTGCTTTCCTCAAAATTCAATGTTAAATTTTCGATTTCCTGTTTCTTCATTCGGTTCAGGTGTCCAACGATATATGAGACAGATACTGCGCCATTTCCTTTCCCCCCAAAACCAATTATTATTATTATTATTATTTCCTCTTTCTTCATTTCTTCTCTCCCGCCCTCCTTTATGCCTTTCCTTACGGCGCGGCTCAGTTGCCCACCGAGATATGTGAGACTACTGTGGCATTTCTTTTCATCAAAAAAACTCCATTGTTCCTTTCCTTAGGGCGTGGTTCTGCTGTCCACCGAGATATGTGAAACAGTTTCCGTTGCGTTTTGTTTCGTCAATAAACCAATGTAACTGATCCGCCGCCGTTCATTGGGTTCATTGGCGCTGACCACTTTGCAGAGGCAGTTCATTTTTGCGAAAGGAAAGGCGCAAAACTGCGTCGTCGCTGAGTGGGAACCGCCTCGCTTTCATGTGCTGTACGTTTCGGCGTTGGTGTAAATTGGTAATTAAAAATTGATTTTGGGGGAATGGTGCAATATCTGTCTCGCATATTGGCTGAGAATTGGACCGCGCTATATGAGAAGCGATAAAGGAGGGACTAAGAGAAGAAAGGAAGAGGTGCCGTAGTGAACGATTAGTTGTTTGGTAACTTTATTTAAACACAATAGCCAAACGGGTGAGTTGGTGGTACATATTGGTGGCAAACAGCGCAACGACGCGGACAGAGTGGAAGAAAATACAGGACAAGCGCTGACTCACAACACCCGTCCCGATTAACACGTGAGATTATGGAAGCATATCAAATGAAGAAAAAAACAAGGTTATGTGTCAGTAAGCCATCTATTTCATTATATGACAGTGAGGTTGCATACCTCGATGCCACGTAGAAACTTGGCTTTTGTCTAGGTACCAGCTGATAAGTTGGCCACTTTGTCTATAAAATGTACTGCTTTCCTTAAATAAATTTCAGTTGTGAGTCAGCGCTTGTCCTGTATTTTCTTCCACTCTGTCCGCGTCGTTGCGCTGTTTGCCACCAATTTATTTAAAAGTCCTGCAGAGCTTTCGCCGACGGGGCTTTGGGTCTCCCACGTGGGGACATTGAGGTGTTGCTTCTCCGTCGCCTCGCGGGCATGCTGGAGGTGAGGTTGCTCAGGAGGTGAGGTTGCTCACGAGCGAAACACCGAAGATCCTCCACCGACCACGTCACATGAAGACGCTGCAACCGCGACGCCGCATGAAGAACCTACACTCGCTGCACCGACGCCGCACAAAATGTCAACCCCGAGCATGACGCAAACTGCCTTCAAAACGAAGCCGCCACCCAGAAAAGTTTCGACCACACGCCCGACCCATGATCCGCATACTCGACGAAGTCGTGACCCGACGCCGAGAGCGACAGGCAATGCAAGAGCCAGGACCTCCGACTTAGAAGTGACTGTCGACGGCCGGAAAGTTACGGCTCTAGTCGACACAGGAGCCGATTACTCGGTGATTAATGGAACATTTGCTGCGCAGCTGAGAAAAGTCACAACGGCTTGGGACGGCCCACAAATTCGCTCCGCAGGGGGCCACCTCATTACGCCATCAGGACGATGCACAGCGCGAGTGACTGTCAAAGGGCATACCTATCCTGCCACCTTTGTTGTGCTGCCGCAATGCTCCCGCGAAGTGATCTTGGGTATGGATTTTCTTATTGAGCATCAGGCGATCATCGATCTCTGATCCAAGCAGATCACGCTTTCGACGCACAAAGCCATCGCTTCGATGAAAACTGGGGAATTTCACGTTGCCCTGAGTGTTCTGCTGGAAGAAGTGAACGTCCCACCTCGATCAAGCGTTATCTTGACCGTAGGCCTGTGTGCAGTGCAATGTCAGTGCACGTTTAGGATCCACAGGTGGTCGAAATTATACCGGGGCCCTCCACTACGGCACCTCTCTATCCCTTTCTTCTTTTACTCTCTCCTTTATCCGTTCCCTCATGGCGCGGTTCAGGTGTTCAGCGACGTTTGAGAGAGATACTCCTGGGTAGGAAAAAGTGAAATCCAAGGCAGAGCGGCCTTGGCTCCGAACAAACGTAGGCAATCCGGAATTGTTGCAAATCAAGTTGTTGTCAGAAGCCCAATCAAATAGTCTAGAACCGAAGCTGTCTGTTTTAAACCCCCACGTCCCATGGTGCGAATTGAAGTCTCCAAGTAATAGAACCTGAGATCGGCTACTAGACATGAGTGAGTCAAGGGGCCGAGTGTCACGACACCAGACGGGAAATATGCATTAGCTACCGTAAAGGGCTGTTGACCTGGGACACTGAGGTCCACCGCAAGATTTCACATTCATTGTCCGCGTATTAAAAAGAAATGCATACCCTGTGGCAAACCTTTGTTGTGATGAGCACTAACAACCCTCCTCCTCGTGATGACCGGTCAAGCCAGAACGGACGGTAATTCTTGAGATGATAATTGAAATTTGAAGTTAGCCATGTTTCCTGTAAAGCAACTAAATCTGGTAGAAGCTGATTGCATAGGCAATTTAAATCTGTTAAAGCTGAGAATATAGATCGACAATTCCACTGAAGTACACTTAAGAACCCTATCTTGGCGGGAGTGCCGCAGCTGCGACTGCCTTCTCTAGAATCCTGGTCTTAGCATTTTGACTTGCGTCACTTTTATTTGCATTTGACTAGGTGCATGATGGGCCTGCAATATTCAGAGGAGACCCACTTCGTTTCTGGGCGCGGAAATCAGTCTCCATATCCATAAAGTCCATAGAGGATGCGTCCATAATGCTGGTCGAAGGAGAGGCCTGAGAGGTATTTTGTTGCTCACATTGTTTTTGGCCCTCTGGATCGGAATCGATTACTGCAGAAGGAGGGGTAGCTTCCAAAGCCAAAGAAGACAAGAGCGGAGCGGTGGACGCCTACAGAAGATTGGTCATCTGAGCAGCTATGACCTGCGAAATGCTCGTGGACACGGTTTCCATAATGCGATCCATTGCATTTGCCACAGCTTTCTCAACTGCCGTTGTAATAGCCTGGGACCAACTAGAATCCATTATGGGTGGGCATTTGGCGGCCACACTAGAGTAGCCTGAGGCTCTCTCCTTGACTGCGGCAAAAGCCTCTCTCCGCGTGCATCTGCGCTTGTCCATAACCTCGAGCACCTGAACTTTATGTGCTCGTGCAGGAAAGTCAGGTGAATCAGCAGGGTGAGCACAGTTACACAAACGACATTTCTCTTGCTGTTCAGAACATTCATCTCTGCAATGACGTTCCCCACAGGCACAGCAGCGTAAGGCCGATTTGCAGGCTTTGCCGCTGTGGCCAAATCGCCAGCAGTTAGGACATTGAAGGGGCCGAGAGTTGAAGGCATCTACTCGAAAAACCAAAGGACACCTTAATCTCTGACGGGCAAAATATTCCTGGAAATGTGGCAATGACGGACTCCGTAGGAATTTTTACTCCGTCAACCATCCTGCTGCATCGATGGACAGCAATCACTCCTGCAGGCGAGAGGTTCTCAAGCGTTTCCGCAGGGCTCAATCGAGAGTCGACGCCCTTGGAACATGCTAGATGAGGCGGAATGAATGCGCTCACCGGGTGTTTGGCGAAGGTCGTGCACTTTAGCAGGTCTTCAATAAAGTCTTTATCCGGCCACCTGCACAAAATACCACCCCTGCTGAACTACCGGACATCGGTAATGTACATAAAGTGCTTCGATGTGGACTGAAGGGCCGCCTGCAATGCCTCCGGGTTGTTCAGTCATATAGTGCCTTCCGATGCGACCGGAATGCTCGAAACACCACTGCGGAAAAAGAGATCAATTGGCAGCTGGTCTTGAGGAAGAGGTGCCGACCAAGGGGAAAACCCCTGGCCGGGAGAAGTAGACATTAAGCTCTCGTCCCGCGCCCGATCACCCCAGAACAGGAGCAAGCAGGCCCAGACAAAAAGAAGGAGAATTTAGGAAGCTAGCGCAACACCGCCAGGTACTTAGCCGCTGCCCCGAAGACAGGGTTGATAGGCCACGTCACACCTCCTCTTCTTCTTCTTTACCTCGTTTTTTGGTTAAAAAACGAGGTAACTCTGGCCAAACGCCTTTTTTTGGCGTTTGGCCGGAGTTAAATTGATGCACACAGTCGTCTTCATCAACTTCGATCTGCAGCGCGAACATATATCCGCTTAACCTCGATCAGAGTTCTACCTTAGTCTAACACCGACCCCGCAAAGCAAAACACGACCCCGCAAAGCAAAACCATGAGCCAACTAGCGTAAACATCTGCTTTCACACGTGCACTGGTTTTAAGTGCCTTAGCTCTCACTCATCATGCTTCGACATTTAGTGGCTTCTAGGGTTCTCACGGTCTAGAGTTTCACGGGAGCGCATGCATTCATTCAGTGAACAAACGCAGGCCTGCAAAGCCGAGACTCGTCCCTACCCTCCACCTCATTCCTCCCTCGACAGTTACCATCGCACACTTTGGAGGCGGCTCTAAACATGTACCTTACCCTGCGGAATAATTTCGACCACCTGGGGATCTTTAACGTGTGCTGTTGGATGTCAGTGCACATTAAAGAAACCCAGGTGGTCGAAATTATCCCGGAGCCCTCCAATACGGCACCTCTCACTTCCAATTTTCTTTTACTCCCTCCTTTATCTGTTCCATTCCGGCGCGGCTGGTGGTGTAAACTTTATTAAATACAGGGGAGTTTAAGACACACAGATCCTTGGGCCTCCGCACTGCCCCACTGCACTCAAACGTTCATGTCCTGGAGGGTCATGACGCTGGCAGCTCGGCCTGTGGCGATGGCTTGCTTGGCCGGGTCCTCAGACCGCAGTAGGATGTCCCAAGCCTCACAAGTGGTAAAGTGCTCCAGGCCCCGCGTGGGAGGATCCGCCGGGAAGAGTAAAAGGAAATGATCGAGAGTGGCTTTGGGGTGGTGGCAGAGGGGTTTGTGTGGACTTGGTGATAGCACGAGCGTATATAAGGGGGGGGGGGGGGGTGAGGTGCGTGTTTGGAGCCGCCTCCAAAGTGTCTGATGATAATTGTCGAGGAAGGGATTTGGGGGGGGGGGGGGGGAGGGGGGGGTACAGCCTTCGCTCGGCTTTGCAGGCCTGCGTCAGTTCACTGCAGGAATGCATGCGCTCCCGTAAGAACCCCCGATCGGAGGCCGCCGTTGCCCGGTTGAGAGAACCTCGGACTAAAGCGTTGGCAGCCTCGTTTCCGGGATTCCCAGAGTGGGCAGACACCCATATGAGCTCCATGTTGCGGAGCGGGTGTACGGCGAGGGATGTCAATATGCGAAATGCAGGGACGTGAACTCTCCCGCTGGCGAGGTTTAGTATGGCAGTTTTAGAGTCCGATAGTATATACCGGGCCTCCGTGCGCGTGATGGCTAGGGCAATCGCGGCCTCTTCAGCCTCCTCTGAAGTGGCAGTGGGAATATGTGAAGGGTAGCAATCGGTTGCAGGGAGGATTTCGTCATGGTTACAACCGCGTCCTCGCCTGTGCATGCGGCATCCACCCAAACGGCATCCGGTTTCATGCCATAATTTTTGTGGAGCGCCCGTGCGCGAGCTCTGCGGCGGGGTTCGTGGCAGGTGGGGTGCATGTTTTTAGGGAGAGGTTTATTAAGTAGTTCGTGGTAAAGGTGGGAGCTGTGTGGGATCCATGGCTGGTATCCTGATGCCGAGGGTGTGTAGGATGTGTCTGCCGGTGGTGTTTTTCGCGAGACGCATGTATTTTGCCTGTCGGCGGGCCTCGATAAGCTCACCTATCGTGTTGTGTAAGCCTAGCTGGAGGAGTTTTTCGGTTGAGGTATTTAGGGGTAGGTGTAGTGCTGTAATAAATGCTGTTCGGATCATGGCATCCAGGGCGGAGATTTCTGTGGCCTGGAGTTTCAGGTAGGGGAGCGTGAAGAGAAAGCGGCTGAGGACGAAGACATGAATGACACGACATAGGCTGTCTGGTTGAGTTTCTGGATGATGAGAGTGTTTTTCTTGTTGTCCTGGATGTGGAGGCCCTGTACCCGGAGAGTGTGTACCTCCGGGATGTACCGGTTTTCCAGTTCCACAGTTATGTGGGCTGTGGTGCAGTTTAGGGTTGTGGTGCGGAGTATGAGGAGCCCCGACTTCTACGGAGAGCATGAGAGTACGATACTCTGCGCATATGTTTGGATGAGGGTAGCTGCCGGCTGCAGAGTATTCTCCATGTCTCCATCACTGCCATGGGTGGTCCATAGAGTGATATCATCAGCATAGAGTGTATGCTGAAGGTGAGGGATAGTTTGTAGCTTCAGGGCAATAGGGATGAGTGTGACATTGAAGAGGAAAGGGGAGAGGACAGATCCCAGGGGGGTGCCAACCCCACTAAGGGTGTATGGATGGGATGTGTGGGGACAGAAGTGAATTTCGGCCGTGCGATTAGTAAGGCATCCTTGAATATAGGGGTACATACGTTCACCTATGTTCAAGCGGGAGAGCGCCGCCATGATCGCTTTATGGTCTAGGCGATCAAAGGCCTTGGAGAGATCCAAGGCGAGGAAAGCTTTTGTGTGGTCCGGTATGAGGGGTCAAAAATATCCTGTGTGAGCTGGAGCATGGCGCCCTGAGCCGACAGGTGGGGACGGAAGCCCACCATGCTGTGCGGATAGAGGTCTTGCTCCCTCATGTGTTGGGTGAGTCGGGCGAGTGCGACTTGCTCCAAAAGCTTGCCCAGTCATGATGTTAGTGAGATGGGACGAAACTTTGCAGGTGTAAAGGGTTTGTGGGGCTTGGGTATGAATACGTTTTTGCGTGACGCCAGGATTACGGAAAGGTGCCCTCCTGCCAGCATGTGTTGAAACACCCCGTGAGCTGGGCAACCGACTGATGTCCAAATTGCGGAGCATGCTATATGAGATACGGTCAACTCCTGGAGTGGAGTTAGAGCGGAGAGTCAGGAAGGCCGTTCTGACTTCTGCTTCTATAATCTCCGCGCCGCGATTGGCATTCGGGGTGCCGGTATAAGTGGCAGGGGGTTCGAGGTACCGGGAGTTGTATGTGTGTTCCTATGTATGTCGATGAGTGCGTCGGGAGAAACGTCGGTCCTGTGTATAAGGCGTGTGACGTGGTTTTGTGTGGTTTTTGGGGATTTCGTGGGGTCCATTAAGTGACGGAGGAGTTGCCAGCTGCGTTTGGAGGACAGATTGCCAGCCATACTGTCGCAAATCTGTCCCCAGTGGGATCGGCAGAGCTCCTCAGAGTGCTCAGTAATTTGTGTTTGCAGTGCGGCTAGCCTCTTTTAAATTTAAGAGTCCGATTGAGCTTTTGCCCTTTCCAGCGCTCTAGGATGCTATGGTGGGCCTTCCATAGGTGGACCACGCGAGTGTCGAGGGTGGGTGTATCTGGTGTGGTGTCAAGCGTTCGAGTATGTGCGGAGACATCGCTCATGAGTGATGCCACCCACTGGTCGATGTCTGTAATTGGGGCGTCAGGAAGGGCCGCCCGTGCGGCGCGGACCGCATCCCAGTTGGTGAGTTTGTGTGTTAGGTGAAGGGTCGTTCTTTGTACGGTACTGTAACGGAGATGATGTAATGATCACTCCCTATTGTGTGATGTGTTGTGTTCCACGTAATAACCGCAAGGTTGTGGCTCAGTGTGAAGTCCTGGCTGGTGTCCGCACTGACACTGCTGCTGCTAATTCTCGTGGGAGTGTTAAAGTTGTGTGTTGTGAGGCGGAGCTGTTGAACCAAGGACCAGAGTCGCCTTCCTCGTCCCGTGGTGGTGCGGTAGCCCCAGTCAGTATGCTGACTGTTGAAGTCCCCTCGGATAATCAATGGATGCTTGCCTGCAATACGATGGAGATCGCGCAGTAGCGTTTCCAAAGAAGCCATCGCATGAGACGGTGTGTGATAAATATTTTCAATAAAAATAGATGGTGTGGAGTGTGCTTCTTGTATGATTTCTGTGATCACGCAGGAGGTGATTTGATGCGTTTGGTGTTTAATGGAGCGATGTATGAGTGTGGAAGCCCTGGGTGTATTCGTTGCGTCCGAGTGAGCGGATGTGTAGCTGGGAAGTGTTGCAGGGGCATGTGTGTCCTGAAGGAGGAGGATGTGGGGCGTGGGAAGTATGGAGAGGAGGAGTTGGAGGGGTGCGCGTTTGCCACGGAAGCGGCGGCAGTTCCATTGCAGAATTGATAAGGAATTAGGTGGTCGCCCCGCCATGCTGTGGCTTGGGTGGAGTGAGGGTAGGTGGGTTGGGTAGGGGGTTCTGCGTGGTAGGTGGGCGGGATTGATGGGGGGATTGGTAGGAGCAGCGAGGGAAGGACCTGCTCAATTGTTTGGAGGCAGGTGTCGTACCGTGCGAGGCTCATCTCAATGGTATGCACCGTGCGCGTAAATGCCGCTTCAATTTGTTGCTCGAAGCATTGGGACAGGTGGTCGACGAGGTGATTAAATTTTGTCTCTAGACGCGTGCTCATTTCGGCGAGTTTAGCATCCATGCGTGCCTCTTGGAATTGAAGGTAAGTTTGGGTGACCGGTGGTTGCTCTGTTGTGCGTTTTTTCTTGGGTGGGAGTGAGGGGGGGTTTGGGAGTCCGATTGTTCTGTTTTCAGTGGGTGTTTGAGGTAGCAGTGTGGGTTGCGTGCGAGGGACTATTGGCGGAAGCGGTAGAGGGGTAGAGGTGGGGGTCTTTATGAGAGAGGTAAGACGACTATCCTCCTCTCGCAGGGCCTGTAGCTCCCAGTCAAGGGGGTCCACCAGTGTGGGCGGGGGCGTTGAGGCATTGCTGGTAGCTTCGAGCCAGTTGCCTGCTACTCTGTCTGCCCAGGAAAGTTGTGGAGGCTGTTGGTCCTGGCGACGACGAGACGATGAGCCAGACTTGCTAGAGCGACGAACTCTGGCGCGGTCTGCGTCTCGCTCCTGTCTGCGGGAAGGATGCGGTTGCGGTGAGCGCCGTCCCCTCGCTTTGCGACCTTTAGTACCCGTCGTGTTGGGCGCCTCCACAGAGTATGAAGGCTGGGATGCATGTCGGAGTGTCCTCTCGGGGGTGGGGTATACCGCTTCTTGAACAGTTGTGCGTACGCTGAACGGTACACACATCCGCGCGATGCCCTGGTTTTCTACAGTTTGTGCAAGCATCCAGCTGTCCTCTATATAAAGTGCAGTTATGGAGTCCGCCTCAGTAGGAGGTGGTTCGGGGAACAGGACCAGCCCGGAAGGTGATGAGGATCGAACGGGTCTATCCCATGTGGCGTGCATCAATGATGGGGACGCCAGGGTTGCCCGTACTTAGGTCTTCAATAATCTGTGCTGGGGTTTCTTCCCAGTAGGCGTTAGTGACTACTCCTCTTACTGCACCATCCGGAGGGGCGATGTAGGAGGTGACGGTGTAGGCTTGGGTTTGAATTGAGATTTGATGGCGACCAGGCGTAGCGCGTCGGCTTGATGCGGGGTACTCATCGTGCAGGTGTTGTTTAGGGGGTGGATACGCAAGTTGGTGGCGTCCGGGACTTGGAGAGCCTTGGCTGCAGTTATGAGGGCCAGGCGAAGCTGGCGCGGTCGAAGGTCGTTTAAGTCCCTCTGTCATATATATTAAGGAGCCTAAATTAAATTTTAAAGGAAAAAGAACCCAAGGTGGTCGAAATTATCTCGGAGCCCTCCACTACGGCACCTCTCCCTTCCTTTTTTATTTTACTCCCTCCTTTATCCGTTCCATACCGGCGCGGTTCAGGTGTTCAACGATATATGAGACAGATAATGCGCCATTTGCTTTCTCCAAAAACCAAGAGAGGAAGAGAGGATAGGGGGAGAAGTAATATGTACAAACTATTTACACAATAAAAAATGTGTCCAGGTTGTGCGCGTTAATGAACTAATCACGCGCACAACCTGGACACATTTCTTATTGTGTAAATGGTTTTTACTTATTACTTCTCCCCCTATCCTCTCTTCCTGTCCCCTCACCTCTTTCATTTCATTTCTCCATTATGCCTGCTATCCTTTATTTCCGCTGCCCCAGCTCAGTTGCGTCAGTATCGATTGCAGATGCCGGGGCTAGAAAAATATTTTCCTTCCTTTTTTATTATAATATTAAAACCATTACTAATACATTATATCTTTTTCTTCCGCCCGACAGACCCTCCACCGCGGGGCCTGCAGCACCTTAAGCAACTTGGGAGGCTTGGGACACCCTACTGCGCTCAGAGGACCCGGCCAAGCAAGCCATCGCAACCGGCCGCCCTGCCAGCGTCATGATACTGGGACATTAACGTTTTGGTGCAGTGGGGTACGGGGGTGGAGGGGGTCAAAGACCTGCATGTCCTAATCTCCCGTTTGTCCATTAATGTTTTCACAACCACCACCACCATCCTAACCTGCTTCTTCCTTCCTAACCTGCATATAAAGGCGAAACGCAAAGGCGCCAGTGTGCTGCCGATATCACTGCACGTTAGATGCCAATCTGGTCAAAATGTTTTCAGAGCCCGCCACCACGGAACCTCTTTTGTCCTTTCTTTCTTCAGCCTCTCCTTTATCCGTTCTCTTACGGCGTGGTTCAGGTGTCGCCGAGATGTGAAAGAGATACTGCGCCATTTCCTTTCCACAAAAACCAATTTAGAATTTACGTGGTGGATCAGAGGTTAGGGCGCTCTGCTACTGGTCGGGATTCCCGGGTTCGAACCCGACCGCAGCGGCTGTGTTTCGATGGAGGCGCAACATGCACTGACATCGCACAGGACACGGGCGCCTTAGCGTTTCTCCTCCGTAAAAAAGCGGCGGCTGCGTTTTTATGGGGCCAAAACGCTAAGGCACCCGTGTGGTGTGCGATGTCAGTGCACGTTAACGATCCCCAGGTAGCAGAAATCATTCCTGAGCCCACTACTAACCCGCCGCGGTGGCTCAGTGGTTAGGGCGCTCGACTACTGATCCGGAGTTCCCGGGTTCGAACCCGACCGCGGCGGCTGCGTTTTTATGGAGGAAAAACGCTAAGGCGCCCGTGTGCTGTGCGATGTCAGTGCACGTTAAAGATCCCCAGGCGGTCGAAATTATTCCGGAGGCCTCCACTATGGCACCTCCTTCTTCCTTTCTTCTTTCACTCCCTCATTCCTTCCCTTACGGCGCGGTTCAGGTGTCCAAAGATATATGAGACAGATACTGCGCCATTTCCTTTCCCCAAAAACCAATTATATAGCCCACCACTAGGGCACCTATCTCTTCCTTCCTTCTTTCACTCCCGCCTTTATTCCTTCTCTTACGGAGTCGTTCAGGTGTCCAACGATATGAGACAGATTCTGCGCCATTTCCTTTCCTTAAAAACAAATTATTATTAATAATAATATTAAACGCTAAGGCGCCCGTGTCCTATCTGATGTCAGTGCACGTTAAAGTTTTCCAGGCGGTCGAAACTATGCCGGAGCCCTCTACTACGGTACCTTTCTTCCTTTCTGCCTTCACTCCCTCCATTATCCCTTCACTTACAGCGCTGTTCAGGTGTTCGCCGATATATGAGGAAATAAAGCGCCATTTCCTTTCCCCAAAAACTAATTTTCATATTCATTTCTTTTTAACCAGACCGCGGCGGATGCGTTTTTATGGAGGAAAAACGCTAAGGCGCCCGTCTGCTGGCGTGATTTCAGTGCACATTGAAGATCCCCAGGTGGTTGAAATTATTTCGGAGCCCTCCACTACGGCACATCTTCATCTTTTCTTCTTTCACTCCCTCTTTTAATCCTTCCGTTATGGCGCGTTCAGGCGTGCAACGATATATGAGACAAATATGCGCCATTTTCTTTCCTTATTATTATTATTATCTTTATTATTATTATTATTATTATTATTATTATTATTATTATTATTATTATTATTATTATTATTATTATTATTATTATTATTATTATTATTATTATTATTATTATTATTATTATTATTATTATTATTATTATTATTATCCTTTTACAATTTCTAACCTGCCTCACGCCGAGGTTCAGGCGTCGTCTAGAAAGTAAGACAGCCTTTTCTCATGAATTATATTTCCACGAGACTTCAAAATGAACGTGTGTCTGAAACCATGGTGTCAGACGTGAAGACTGGTTCATATGCTCTTGAGCGAATGTTGAATTAGAGACTTTGCTTCAATGCAGGTTGCTGAGAAGTAAAATTGTTGCTCGCAGTTTTATCAGGGCAATATAATTTTTCCGGCGTTTTTGAAACAATCGGACACAAATGAAGTGTTCCTAAGCGTGGTTCCTGAGATATCATCGACCTGCTACAGCATCGTGCCACTGTCTGTTTTACAGCAATACCTGCTTTGATGCCACGGCTTCACTCACGGCCGTAAAGATCGCTATGGCTGCTTTCGTGTTAGCGCTTCACCCATCGCCTGAAAGAATTTATAGCCGATTATTGTTCGTTATACGCCGCAGTTCGTGTCAGTAATTCGATTACACAATGTATTTTGACGCCGAAAGCATTGTTTCGCGGGGTGCAAACCCGCCCAAGAATCCTTTGGCGTCTGTGACCTTGACGGTTCAGCAATGCGTTTTGCTGCTGCGGCATGAACACATCAGCTTTGCTGAGCACTACATGGGAGCACTTTGCTATTGCCCCAGCCGATCTCGCCACATTATGAAGATGAAGACCTGAGGCTTAGTGGCACATACGCACGGCGGGAGTTTGGCCGGAAATAAACTGATGCACACAGTCGTCTTCATCAACTTCGATCTTCTGCGCGAACATATCACATCCGCTAACCTCGATCAGAGCTCAACCTCAGTCTAACACCGCCGCCATACGTGCCGACGACCCCGCAAAGCAAAACCATGAGCCAGCTAGGGCAAACATATGCTTTCGCGCGTGTACTGGTTTTAAGTGCCTTAGCTCTCACTCATCACGTTTCCACATGTAGTGGGTTCTAGGGTTCCCACGGTCTAGGGCTCTCACGGGAGCGCATGCATTCATTCAGTGAACACGCAGGCCTGCAAAGCCGAGCGTCGGCTCACCCTCCACCTCATCCATCCCCCGACAATTTATTTATTTATTTATTTATTTATTTATTTATTTATTTATTTATTTATTTATTTATTTATTTATTTATTTATTTATTTATTTATTTATTTATTTATTTATTTATTTATTTATTTATTTATTTATTTATTGTACCCTCAGGGCCCGAAGGCATTACAGAGGGGAGTGGGAATACATAAAAATTCAGCCTAAACAGCAACAACAAGGAGGGAAAACAAAAATAAACCAGGAATACATAAAAAGTGAAAACACAGGAAGGCAATAAGATTAGAATGCAGTGGGGATATATTAAAACAGTGTGTAGACAGTAAAAAGGCAAATTTTATACTGTAATAAACGACACATACTCAGAAAGAAACATTAAGGACTTTACGAAATGCATTGTTATCGGAAATACCTGCGATGTCGTGGGGAAGGTGATTCCAGCTGACACAAGTTCGGGGTATGAATGAGTCATGAAAACATTTGGTGTGACAAGATAAGATTCCAACTTTATGACGGTGATCAACGCGTGCTGATATGTAACATGGTCTAGACAGTAACTTAGGATTGAGAAAGCTGTTGTGGTAAATTTTATGAAAGAGACACAATGAGGCTATTGATCTGCGGTGGGAAAGAAGTGGTAGGGACAAACTTGATTTTATGGCGGTTACGCTGCTTGTTCGGTGATAATTAGAAAGAATGAAACGGCATGCGCGGTTCTGTACAGCTTCCAAATCTGAAACGAGTGAATCGATGCCAGGGCTCCAGACAGATGCAGCATATTCTAACTTGGACCGAACCAATGTTTTATAAAGTAATAATTTTATTGAAGTAGATGAACGTGAGAAATTTCTGCGAAGGTACCCAAGCATGCGATCAGCGTTATTTATTATGTATTCAACGTGAGTTTTCCAAGACAGGTTACAAGAAACGTAAACACCCAGATATTTATAACATGACACGGTTTCGAGAGACACGTTGTTAATGTGATAAGAAGAAGGGGCATTAGAGAGACGAGAAATGCGTACATGTTTACACTTATTAATGTTTAGTTGCATGTTCCAAGTAAAACACCAGTCAAGAACCTTGTTAATATCGGATTGAAGACAAGAGACATCATTACCATCTTTAATTTCGCGGTAAATAACACAATCATCGGCAAAAAGATTAATTGAAGAAGAAATGTTAGCCGGTAAGTCATTTATATAGATGAGAAAAAGGAGGGGTCCAAGAACTGACCCCTGAGGCACGCCGGAACGGACAGGCAAAGAATGAGAGTTTATATTGTTCGCTGTTACGAATTGTGAACGGTTAGAAAGAAAGCATTGTAGCCAGGCAAGGACATTAGGGTCTATGTTAAGATTGCTTAATTTAAGAAAGAGAAGCTCATGTGAAACAGTGTCAAACGCTTTCGAGAAGTCCAAAAATATGCAATCTGCCTCAGAGCCGTGGTCAAGGATGCAATGAAGGTCATGTGTGAAACATATAAGCTGAGTTTCGCATGAAAAAGACTTACGAAAACCATGCTGGGCAATGCTGAAAAAGGAGTTAGATTCTAAAAAAGAGATGAGATGAGAATATATGACGTGTTCCATGATCTTGCACGGAATACTAGTGAGTGATATAGGTCTAAAGTTATCAGGAGAATGTTTACTTCCGGACTTATGCAGTGGAATCACCTTCCCAATTTTCCAATCATTGGGAATACAACCTGTTGCAAGAGACTGCTCAAACAATTTAGTAAGAATTATGAAACAATAGTACTTTGTATTAATTAAAAACTTCGAATTAATGTTGTCAACACCGCAGGAAGAGGAAACCTTAAGATTTTCTATGATGCACTGGATGCCTGACGCGTCGAATATAACTGGATCCATAGGAAGAGCATCAAAAACAGGGCACACGCGATGAACAATTGAAACGTTGGTAGAAAATGCCGCAGCAAATATATTGTTTAGAACAGAAGCACATTCGTATGGAGGAAACGCAACACCATCAGAAGAAGTAAGTAGTATTGTGGAAGGGTCTTTCTTGTTAACTACATTCCAAAATTGTTTTGAATTGTTGACCAGCATAGCAGGCAGTGTGTGGTTAAAAAATGTGTCCTTTGCGTTTTTTAGCGCACCTTTCTACTCTGCAGCTGTGGAAAAGTAGGCCTCCCATCGTTGTTTAGAATTCAACAACTTCGCAGAGCGGAACAAGCGCTTCTTTTTATTGGAGAGTCTTTTTAAAACATTATTAAACCAAGGTGATTCCCGATCGCACTTCAAAGATCTTAATGGTACAAAAGTGTTAATGAGATGTTCAACGATATCCTTGAACAAATCCCAGTTAGCGTAAAGAGAACGCTGCGAAAAGCCTGGTAAGTAATCATCCAAAAAACCAGCTAGTTCGCAGTTAATAGCATTAAAGTCAGCCCGTTTTTAATCTCTAATGTGTTTAGTCTGACTAACTCGGATAGACACAGGAATTTGTACATCAAAATGCAGCAAAGAATGATCACTGAGACCAGGTAGGTAAAAAATCGAAGGGATATGATCAGGCACGTTAGTTAGGACAAGATCTAAAACATTCGATGAGGATAAAGTAGTTCGAGTAGGTTTAGAGACTAACTGCGAAAGATTGAAATCCATACAAGTTGACAAAAACTTTTTACACTCAGTAGAAAAAGAGCTGAGATAAGGTGATGTACTAGTCCACACGATACTAGGGTAGTTAAAGTCACCAGCTAAGACAATAGGTGTACTCGGAAATCGTACAGTGATCATGTTAAGGGAATCATGCAATTCATCAACGAATGTATGGCTCGAGGAGGGGGACGGTAACATATACCCAAAATCATTCTCTTAAAACGTACACTAAGTTCCACCCAAACCAGTTCCAGGCAAGTTGGAATATTAATAGGCGATGCTACAAAATTATCCGCGACAGCTATTAAAACACCTCCTCCAGATCTCTCACTTCTGTCAGATCTAAACACGTTATAGCGTTTTTTGCAGTCAAATAGTTCAATGTCCGCTATCTTGGAAGAAAGCCATGTTTCGGTTAGTAAGACGACATCAGCATCACACGAATCGATGATAGGATTAAGTTCATCGCGCTTGGGTAGTAAGCTTCGTATGTTGGAAAAAAGAAAAGAAAGCGAGTTGCCAGTATCGGACACTGGCCCACTGCCCCTCGCGCAGCCCTACGGCGCGTAGGTCGAGCCAGAGGTACCGTCATTTGACTGCTGATTGTGGACTGGCGAAGGAGACAATCGATCAGTAAGCTCAGCATGTGATGAAGCAGCGATACCGTGACTTGAGTTACTATCAAGAGAAGTTGCTGATGCCCGAAGATTAGCCTCAATGAAAACGCAGTCGCGAGCAGGGTTATAACTGTAGCATTTGTTCTTAATGTACAGTTTGTTGTGCCTAAGCTTGTAAAATGAGTCCTGACCCTTAGCGAATTAAAGAAGCTTTTTCCTGGCCTGACGCGTTTCCAACGAGTAATCTTCACTTACGGTGATACCTTCATCTTTAAGTTTCGCTGACTGGGATAGAATTTGTTGCTTTGTTTTAAAGGAGGAGAACTTCACGATGACCGGGCGACATTTATCATCCGTAAATGTACCAATCCTATGGGTACGTTCAAACGCATCCTTCATAAGCGCCGGACTGAAGCAGTTAGAGATAACGCTCAAAAGCTTGTCTTCCGTTCCTTCCCATGTTTCCGTTGGACTGTCACGTAAGCCAAAAAACAATAGATTGTCTCTTCGCTGCCTGTCTTCAAGCTGTGACTGACTAAGCCGCAATTTGGCATTCTCGCTAATCAGGTTATCAGCGAGTTCGCGCAGGGTCAGCAGCTCTTGTTGAGCTGCGTCAGAAGCAGAAGCTTGAAGTTCAACTGCCGACAGCCTCGCATCGATATCGGAGATATTCTTTTTCATAGATTCCTGATTTTCCTTTATTTCAGATATGGAAGCAATTAAGCGTAACTGTTCGGTTTCCATTCTAGCAGTGCGTGAGTTAACGTTCTGTAATAAAGTTAACACGTCATTAAGCTTTTCCTGTACAGAGTCATCCGTTTCACTGTTCTTAGAACGCGTACCAGGGCCAGGGTTAAGTTCGACATCAACCGACTGCAGAACCAGCTGAGCACACACATCAAATGACTGCACAAGCAAACCTAATAGCACTTGTGGGCGTGGAAACAGCACAAGACAAACATTGCTAGATTTCTTTGCAAACATAGGAACGTCATTACTAACCTGCATGAACAAACGCATGCTGTCAAGCAACCGTGCCACGATGCTGTTCACACGCCCACTGGAAGGCGCGGGCCGCTGGCGTTCGTTTATATCCAGAGGAAATGGTGATGTCGTAGGCGATGAGCTGAACTTCTGCGAAGGAGCCACGGTCCAAGAGGGTTGCCAGGACGGGTCATATGAAGCCAGGTCAGCATAACAGCAATAAGGTGCAGGTGCAATCCATGCGGTGTCTGTTGGAGCGGTCGATGCCACGTAGATCTGAAGATATCCCGCTATCTGCATGACCAAACGCATGCTGTCAAGCAACCGTGCCACGATGCTGTTCACACGCCCACTGGAAGGCGCGGGCCGCTGGCGTTCGTTTATATCCAGAGGAAATGGTGATGTCGTAGGCGATGAGCTGAACTTCTGCGAAGGAGCCACGGTCCAAGAGGGTTGCCAGGACGGGTCATATGAAGCCAGGTCAGCATAACAGCAATAAGGTGCAGGTGCAATCCATGCGGTGTCTGTTGGAGCGGTCGATGCCACGTAGATCTGAAGATATCCCGCTATCTGCATGAACAAACGCATGCTGTCAAGCAACCGTGCCACGATGCTGTTCACACGCCCACTCAGACATCTCCAGACACTTTGGATTCGGCTCCAAACATGCACCTTACCCTCCGGAATAATTTCGACCACCTGGGGACCTTTAACGGGTGCTGTGCGATGTCAGTGCACATTAAAGATCCCCAGGTGGTCGAAATTATTCCGGACCCCTCCACTACGGCACCTCTCTCTTCCTTTCTTCTTTTACTCCCTCCTCTATCCCTTCCCTTACGGCGCGGTTCAGGTGTTCAACGTTATATGAGACAGATACTGCGCTATTTTCCCCAAATCCAAATAATATTTTTATTGTTAAACGTTAAGGCGCCCGTGGGCTATCCGATGTCAGTGCACGTTCAAGATCCCCAGGCGGTCAAAATTATGCCGGAGCCCTCTCCTACTCCACCACTTTCTTCATTTCTTCTTTCACTGCCTCCTTTATTCCTTCGCTTACAGCGCGGTTCAGGTGTTCGCCAATATATATGAGACAAATATGGCGCCATTTCCTTACCCAAAAAGTAATTTTCATTTTCTATTTACCATTGCTAACCGCCTCACGCCGAGTTTGAGGTGTCCACTGAGTAGGGAGAAAGCCTTTTCTCATGAACCATATTTCCACGTGACTGCAAAATGAGCCTGCGTCTGGAACCATATTGTCAGACGTGAAGACTGGTTCATATGCGCTTGAGCGAATGTTGAATGTGAGACTTTGCTTATTGCTACATTGCAGGTTGTTTAGAAGTCAAAGTATTGCTCGCTGTTTTAGCACGGCAAGATATTGTTTCTGTTGTTTTTGAAACAAGCGGGCACAAATGGAGGGCTCCTAAGCGTATTTCATGGAATATCAACCACCTGCTACAGCATCGTGCCTCTGTGGCTTTTACAGTAATACATGCTTTAATGTGAGGCATTAATTCATGGCCGTAAAGAACGCAATCCCCGCTTTCTTGTTAGAGCTTCACACAACGCCTTAATGAATTTTAGCCGATGATTGTTCTTTATACGCCGACGTTCGTGTGAGTAATTCGATTACGCAAGGTATTTTTGCCGAAAGCTCAGTTTCCCGTTGTCTGAACCTACCCTAGAATCCTGCGGCGTCTGCGACCTTGAAGGTGCAGCAATAGATTTTGCTGCGGCAGCGTGAACACATCAGCTTCGCTGGGAACTGCACGGGAGCACTATGCTATTGCCGCAGCCGATCTCGCCTCATAATGAAGATGATGAGCTCAGGCATAGTGGCACATACTCTCGACGGGCGTTTGGACGGGGTTAAACTGCATTGCACAAAGTCGTCTTCATCAACTTCGATCTGCTGCGCGAACATATCAGATTAGGCTAACCTCGAACAGAGCTTAACTTTGGTCCAACGCCACTGTCATACGTGCCGACGACCCCGCAAAGCAAAGCATAAGCCAACTAGGGTAAACATAATGTAACGTGAAGATGTGCACACCAAAAGGGAAAAATATATTTACAGGGAAACAGCTTACAGCCACGCAGCCGAACAACCGGGCACGCGAAGCCCAGCCGCCGAAACGCACTTCGTCCTCTTCGCGTTCCAAGCGCGAGCGCACCAAGCACGAGCGTTCCAAGCACAAGCACAACCGTAGCATAACTCCCGGCGGCAAAAGCACCGTCCCGGTGCTAAGTGGATGATGTAGCAGGCGTGTGGTACGGTTTGAGACGGACTACATGAACGACGTCAGTCAAAGGGCTAGTGGACGACGTCGGAGCATGAAGAGGTGTAATCTCGTAGGTCACGTCGGTCACCTGACGGAGAACTCGATAAGGGCCACTGTACTGACGTAGAAGTTTCTCAGAGAGACCTACACGGCGAGAAGGAGACCAAAGGAGGACGAGTGAGCCCGGCGGATAGTGTACTGGGCGATGCCGGCGGTCGTAAACTGACTTCTGGTAGGTCTGAGATGCGGTGAGCCGGTCTCGGGCGATTTCACGGGCCATAGTTGCTCGGGAGATGGCGTCACGTGCATACTCTGGGGTCGAGGCAGTAGAACTCGGTAGTAATGTATCCAATGGCAGCGCAGAATGCCGACCAAACAGAAGGTAGAAAGGAGAATAGCCGGTGGTATCATGCCGCGACGAATTATAAGCAAATGTTACATAAGGCAAGGCAACGTCCCAATCGCGGTGGTCGGGCGAGACATACATGGATAGCATATCGGACAGAGTCCTGTTGAGGCGCTCGGTAAGCCCGTTCGTCTGGGGATGGTAAGCTGTAGTGAGTTTATGCTGCGTGCCACAGGACCGGAGGATATCGTCAACTACTCGGGACAAAAAGTAGCGGCCGCGGTCCGTCAGCAATTGGTGTGGAGCGCCGTGGTGAAGGATTACGTTCTGCAATAGGAAGTCGGCGACATCGGTTGCGCAACTTGTTGGTAACGCACGCGTGATAGCGTACCGGGTCGCATAGTCGGTCGCGACAGCAATCCAACGGTTGCCGGAGCAGGACGTCGGAAAAGGTCCGAGAAGGTCGAGTCCAACACGGTAGAATAGTTCGAGAGGTACGTCAATAGGCTGTAGAAGGCCAGCAGGCAACGTTGATGGTCTCTTCCTGCGTTGACAGAGGTCGCAGGAGGCAACGTAACGCCGAACAGAGCGGTACAGACCAGGCCAAAAGAAGCGGCGTCGGACCCGATCGTATGTGCGGGAGACGCCGAGGTGGCCTGCGGTCGGTAGGTCGTGTAGTTCCGCTAGGACAGATGAACGGAGACGGTGGGGAACGACTAGCAGGAGCGGAGGTCCGTCAGGACGAAGGTTGCGGCGGTATAGGACGCCATCCTGAATGACGAACAGTTGCAATGAAGGATCTCGGCTGGCACAGTTGAGGCGATCAATGAGAATACGCAAGGAAGAGTCTTGTCGCTGCTCGTCCGCGATGTTAACCAGATCGGAGATAGCGAAGAGGCACGGGCCGAGGTCGTTGTCTCCAGGATCAGGCGGCTCTACAGGGTGCCGAGACAGGCAGTCGGCGTCTTGATGGAGACGCCCTGACTTGTAATGAACAGTGTAAGAATACTCTTGGAGGCGCAACGTCCAACGTCCGAGCCGGCCTGTGGGGTCTTTCAGTGAAGACAGCCAACAAAGGGCGTGGTGATCGGTCACTACGGAGAATGGACGGCCAAACAGGTACGGTCGGAACTTAGCTACAGCCCAAACAAGAGCTAGACACTCGCGCTCTGTAATTGAGTAATTTCGCTCAGCTGTAGAAAGGAGGCGGCTGGCATATGCAATAACGCGTTCTTGCACTAGCACAACCGTAGCAATATGCTTTCGCACGTGTTCTGGTTTTAAGAGTGTTAGCTCGCACTCATCACGTTTTGAGATTTAGTGGGGTCTGCTACCACCCTTGATCACAGCGCCATCGGTGGCAGCAACTACTTATCACGTTTCGATATTTCTTGAGGTCTCCTTCCTTCCCTTCTTCTCTGAGTTCATCATATATTCCTACCTTAACGGCGCGGTTCGGGTGCCCACTGAGATATGTTAGACAGTTACTGCGTATTTTAAAACCAATTTTCATTTTCCTTTTTTTAATTTCGACCACTCGGTAATCGAACAAACTTTTTTCGAGACTTCTGCAAACTTTCTGCCCTCAGGAACTCTATCTTGTCTACTGTAGGATGTGGGTGCTATAGAGCGAGCGTATAAAGCGCAGGTATATACGTTGCATCTGGCTGTACAAACAGGCTGCAAAGCGACAAAACTTTTATTCCTGTAGTCCACCTTGCTACCCTCTCAAGCTGAGTTAGTAGACGGCGCAGTTTTCTTTCTTTTTTTTCGGCGGGCGCTCGAAGCGAGCGGACGTGTCTTTTAGCTCTCTGCTCCTTCGGACGCTGGGTCTAAGGCTTCGCGGCGCTGCGGGGTCTCCCCATGGAGGCCACAGACATCTTGAACGAGTGAAGGCCTGTGTTAGGCGGTGACAATGAGCAACGCAGGGCAGGCCGCTCCCGCTCACGATCACGGAGACGAACGCCATCCAGAGCAAGGTCGTCCAGCACCACTCGGCGAATGCAGGCCGAGATCGCTGATCTGCGGGACACGGTGAGGTGCCTGACGGCGGCGCTCATCACCACCTCGGAGAACCTCGAGTCCGTCATCGGGACCTTGGACGTGTCGACGGCGGACCCACGCGTTATAGCCTTGAGGGACGCCATGGCGCTCGCTCACCAGACGCAAAACTCCATGGCGGCTCCCTCCCCGCCATTTCTGGCCACCCCTGCGCTTCCTGCCGCCATTGCTACACCTGGGGAACCGCTTTTGATGCCCTCTCCCCCTGATGCTGCTGCAGCCGAGGAGAGCATGTGCACCCCGATGTACGCTTCTGTTCTCTGAAAACGGCGACGCTCAACGGTGTCCGAGGAGGTGAGGGGCTCGGAAACCAAAAGGGACATCGCGGTGGCAAAGCGGGAAGCACGAAGCCCCCCACCGTCACTGTTCCCTCTCCCTGCACACTCGTAGGAGCAGGGACTTCTCAGCACGAGCCCCATGGAGCCCACCCCCAGCCTGCTGCTGATGCTGCTGTGGCGACGGCGTCCGGAAGAAAACCGGATGCGACCTCATCAAATCCCGCCGCACGAGATCAGGCTGCGGCTGGGGCTTCGTATGCTGGCAGCGAGCGCGCCCAACTCCGCGGCGCGCCGCAGCAATGTGCCACAGACAGCGGCGACGCTGATGCTGGGGTCAGCCTGGTCCCGTGGCGCATTATCACTACCAAGGCGCAGCGGCGTCGGAGAGGTGCACTAGAGGGAGCCGCGGCTGCCGTGGAGGTCCCGTCCAGATGGGTGGGGACGGTGCTGCTTCGGCCGGCGAACCGGGGCACCGCCTTCACCAGGGAACAGGGCTGAGAGTTGGCCGAGGAGATCGGATCCCGCCCGGGCGTCCTCGCCGTCCGGGTAAACATGCGGCGGAATGTGGTGGCAGTGGACGCGGGGAGCAGCAATGCTCTCCAGGCCCTGCTAGCCACAGCCGTCATCCGCGGAGAGCAAGTCTGCGCCAAGGAGCCTCCTCCTCAGAACCAAAGCTCCGGCCTGGTCTTCGGTGTGGACGGGCGCAGGACGGCGGAGGAGCTGCTAGCGGCGGCGGAGTCAACGGTACCGATGGTGTCAGCGTCTCTGTCGGGCAGCGCACTCGCTCTCCGTTTTGCGGCGCCGATACCCCCGGCGTTCATCACCATATTCAAGCGCAGGCTCGCCGTCCGCCCCTGCCGTCCCCGGCCACTCCAGTGTGCCATGGATGGAAAAACTTTATTTTCGTCAGAGAGCATGTGTGGACGATTCCGTGTCAGATGGCCATCAACCCATGGCTGACGGCGACCTGGGTGGCCCACTCCACGGCCCTGGTCTGGACGACCGGGTCTGAGCTGGCCAACACGGCCTCCCACTGCTCGAGGGAAGGATCACGCATAATGTCCGCCGGTGGCGGTGCTATGCTACAGCTCCATAATATGTGGTCATAGGTTGCCAATTCGTGACAACATTTGCACTTCGGCTGAATGTCCGGGTAGATTTTGCTCAATACGTATGGGTTGAAGAAACATCTAGTCTGCAATCGTGGCCAGACGATTGCAAGTGCGCCAGCCTGGGGCATGCCACTGAGGTGTGTCGTGCTCCTGCCCGATGCACGCGCGGCAGCGGGCCGCACGAGCCTGGTACCTGCGCGAGCAAGCCCCGCTGCATTAACTGCGGGGGGCGGCACGCAGCCATTGACCAAGCGTGCCCGCACTGGCAGCGAGAGCGTACGTCACGTGGCCACTTTAATGGCCACATCCATGGTAGCGATGTCCAGGCGGGTTGTCCGAGGCGTCGCCCAGGCCAAAACAGCGGCCCCAGCCCAGCAACATCAGCATACGCCGGGAGCGCTTTCTAATGCGCAGGTCGTCTGGGGGCCACCCCAGCAGCAGCAGCCATCCAAGCAACGGCAGCGCTGGCAGCGGCAGCGGCGATCCGGTTGCCATCGCGCAGAGCGACGGGCGCGACGGACTGACAGAGCCGCCGACAGGACTGTCTACAACCGCTTGGACGCAGCAGCGCGCCGCCCCGCCAACAAGCTATACCACCGGCAGTTGGCTTCACTATGCCAAAGGATGGAGGAAGATGTCAGCTCGCGGAGGCTGTTTGACACCCTGCAGCGCATCACCGAACCACAGGCAAACCGTCAACCGCTGGCCGCCCTCGCAATCGCTACCCTCACAAGCTAAGTTTGTAGACGGCGCAGTTTTCTGTATGACACAGCTGTAAGGGTTCCGACTGCGTAACTTTCTAGCAATGCGGGGCATGATTTTTATGGTGTTATATGCAGCTGTGCACTGATCAGCGCAAAATGTAACATTAAACTCAGGGGAACAGAGGTTGCGTCCTTGCATTTAGCCCTATATCAGTAGGTTACATTCTGCCGTCGTGCTTTCAGTGCAACATTTTTAACACCACTCTGTAGCCCCAGGGAGCAGTATACTACCCCTGTAAACGTAAAATATAGCTCTTTTACCAGTACGTTGTGAGCAGTCGTGAACCTAGTCCTTCGTCGCAGCTACCGCATTCTTTACTATTCGTAGCCACAGTGACACGCTGAACATTACGAAGCACTTCCCACATAGGGTCACTAGTGTTTGCCCTGACAAATAATAACTGAATGAGCATTGTACGCGCCCCATCTCCCCTCTTTCAGAAGGTCTTCTCTCAAGACAACATGATAAAATGGCCACTGGTGGAAAATTCGCCTATTTACGAACATTCGAATAGTTCACTTTCATATAGTAGAATGTTTTAACTTTACTCCCAGTGCTACGGCAAAGACCAAGGCGCAATAAAATAGTAAAGCCTACCGGTGCATTCATCTCTCAACTGATTTACACCAACAGGTGTGCCAGTTAACGCTGCTACCCATATAAATTACTCCTAGGCACCACCTAAAAAGCTGGAGTGAGAGCCACCCGTGGGCGGGGCACGATGCAAACGGCATCGTCATTGATGCCACACTTGAAATACTGTCATCATATTTTACACTCAAGTCACAAAAGCTTCCCTTAGGTATCAGTTACACATGACAGGAAGGTACGTTGACGCCACGCCACTGGTTACAGCCAACGCAGCGATAGCCCAGCAATCTCAGCAAATCAGAATTGCAACGTTTAATCGTAAATCCCTATGGCGATGAAGTTTATTTAATCGGCCAAATCCAGAACATCAAAAGCCGACCAGCAATCTCAAGTTAAAGCAGCCGATCGCCCCCTTGAAAAACGAAACCTGAAATGCACTTCACTACATTCCGCATCCCTTTCCTCCCGACGCGGTTCTAGTTCCCCCGAGATTCAGGCAGCAACAGCACTTTTACTTTCCTCAATATCAAAACAACGTTATTCGATTATTATCATTCGCAACGGTGACACGTACAGGTAGATGTTCTTCTAAAAAGCATGTTGAAAAGTACCGCCTATGAACATTCCTTTCCCCCTCAAGTAAACTCTTTTAACATTCTGCCCTTACGTCATTTGGAAGTTTATATGAACAAATTGTTATACTTTAAAATGTTAGTTTCGGAACCCTGCCTTCAAGACTTAATAAGTTGCTTTACTTTTCGCTCGCCGTTGTTGCCGGGCTTACTCCTGCTAGCCTCCTCTTGGCTTTACATGCCTCAGTCTGTATTTATCACAATATGTTGTGGCAGTATATTAATATTATCATTATTATTTTCATTGCCATTTATTTCATGCTTGAAACCAATAAATGCAAGCCGTTAATAGACAACTGATAACGAAAAAAGAGTAGAGTGCACTAAGAAAATCGGTGCTAAGTATCGTACAACATGATATCGGTTTTGTACCGCCATAGTGAGGAAACAATTAAAACCTGTTTTTTTTTTAATGTGTTAAAAATCTGTGAAACGATCAATACTCCTGAAATGATGTCAAAAAGAATTGGCTAAAAATTAGGTACCTTGTCATAAAAGCGATAAATATATTACATTTTACTATATAAGCACTACTGCTAAAGCAACTTTAACAGCTAAAACAAAAAAAACAGGTGATAATTAGAGAAAACAGTCGGGAACAGAATACCTCACATTTTTAGGTCGAATACACTAGTGTGCCATCGTTTCAAACGTCGAGCAAATTTTGAAGATTATTTGCCTTGAGAGTGTCTAAAAGATTGTTGTCTTCATTTAGAAATGTTCGAGAAATTACGCTTTTACGGTACTTTCCTTGTATAACCTTCACGTTTGACTACTGAAGCCGTTAGGCCTCTAATTATTAAGATTACACGGTGCCTGTAAAATATGAATGTTTTGTTTTGCGCTTGCCTAGTGGTATCAACAGCTGCTTTATTTTTATGCTTAGAGAAGAAAGAAGATACGCTGAATCTTACATAATTTTCTTTATCTTCATAGGTAAATCCAGGGCTGGGTCACAGCTCTGTCGGAAGGACTTGTTGCGTATACTGTCTTTTTTTAGGCAAATTAAACTATTCTTTTCTGTGCAAGTAATCGCAGCCTAAAGGTGCTTGTAGTATATTTTTCTAGTTATCAGGCGTTATGTCAGGCTATGTTTTCTGCAGCCAAACATCAAAGACCGCCTGTGCCACGTATAAGTGCAATGACGCTTAAGTGGCGCAGAATTTAATGATCTGATTACGAGCAAAAAACAAAATAGAATTGAAAAAATATCTTGGGAATAACAAATATTCTTAACATATCGCGCAAGGAAGATAAGTGGTTCAATGCCTCTTTTCTTCTCATGGGAGAACACTCCATCTTATCAAAAAAAAAACGGCCTGACAACGTGTCCACCTTAAGAATCAGCACCGATAGCCAACGTCATTATCACCCAAGCTGAACAAAGCGTTTCAGACCATTCGTCAACCGTCGGAACGTATGGTCACCAAGTCAGCGTTTGTGCTCCGCAGGGTTATCAACACAGCAGAAATGCAGTGGTTGCGTCTCTTGGTCATCTCTGCAGCCGTCGTCCTCGCTTGCGCATTCTCTCCGCCCAAGCCACTCAGTCGACCAACAGGAGGAGGAGCTCGTGCCAAAATAACGCTGTTTTACGAAGGACTCTGCGAGGGTTGTCACAGTTTCATCCTGAATCAACTGCGTCCCACTTACGACAGGCTGGAAGACTACATCACCCTCGACCTTTTGCCGTTCGGCACTGCCCACATGAAAGTCGTGAACGGTACCGTCATTTTCACGTATCAGCACTGCCCACAGAATGCTACGTCAACGAGGTCCAGACGGGCGCAGGTAAATACGTCCACCCTCACACGCAGCTACTGCATTTCATCGCCTGCATGCTTTCGGACGACGACCCCACCATAGCAGGCCAGCCTTGAGTGCGAAAAGTGGGCACCAACTTGCCAGTGCTGAACATGTGCAGCCAGGGACCCGAGGGCAAGCAGCTGCTTTACGAGATGGGCAAGAGGACGCAGGGACATCACAATACAATTGAATACGTGCCATCAGATGAATTCAATTGCATTCACAACGAGACGATGGAAGTATAGGCCATGCATGACCTCTTCAGCGTGGTGTGTGACCTGCTTGAGCCAGAGAAGCACTACGTGTGGAAAACTGCTGAGCGTGAGCCTGGATACTGCTTGTCAAGATACTGAATGTGTGCACGGATGCATTATGCAGCTTCCCGTGATTTCAGGAGAGCGTTTTTCTTTCTACGCATGCATAATTAGTGTGCGACTAGCCGAAGATGTAGCTCAACCAACAAAAATAGGCGCCTCCTTCTTCAATCGGCAAGGCAACCTGGACGTTAAATGCCTGTATCAAACTATTAACTTCTGTTGGTGCATCACACATATGTTTTTTTTTTTTCTTTTTAGAGTAGGCGAAGCCAGATCCAGCCTATCTAGAGTATGCCAGATTATGCGGCTAATTAAGGGTAATTTTAAACGCGGAATACCTACTTACGCATCTTTAGCGCAGTTCGCCCGTACTATAGAATTTTCACACTATGAATGCTTGAAGTTTAACTGCAAACTTCGTAGTCATGACCATAACCAGAGGTAGACGATTAAAGCAGAGAAGCACAACCGCAGGTCTCGTATACTGCAGCTTTCGTCAAGCATAAATTCGGTAATAAGTTACGTTATAGCAGGAATCACAATCCTGTTTGTTTGTATTTTTGTACTTGTCTTCATGTCTTATAAACCTTTTTACCGCCCAGATGTTGCCGTGAACCTTGTAAAGCGATGTGAGGCCTAATGTGCAATACGGATTCGCGCACTCGGATTAGAGATTGAATTATACAGGAGAATAATTCAACTGTTTATCGAAATAAGTGAGGCGTATCAGTTGATGGAGGATCCCTTAGCGAAATCTAATACGTTTGTATTTGAATATAATTAGGGATATTTATAATGTATTTTAAACTATTTTTCGGTTTATGAATGCCCTAAAAATATGCCGTAAAAAGGTTCTGAAATTTGATGCTTGGTATTCCATATATAATCTGAAAATTTGCAAAAAAAAAAAACATGCATGCTTCAAACATGTTTCAAACACGTGAAAAATTATGAATACGGTTTTAGCATCTTGTCAACATATGAAATGTATACTTTCGTAAATTTGAAATTAATGCATTCGAAGCATGCATCATTTAAAGCATGTTTCGAGCACGTTTCGAATACGTGAAATATATTACACCTTATCAGAGTATTAAAAGTGTACTTTCGTAAATATGAAATTAATCAATTCGACGGATACGTCACTTAAACATTTTTCGAGCCCGTTTCAAACCCGTGAAAAAATAAGTATGCGGTTTTTATAATCTTGTCAATGTATTAAAAGTGTACTATCGTAAATAAGAAATAATTTCGTCGTATGCATACTTCAATTTTACCGAACGGACATTCCTTATCAGCAAATTTGAAGCACACTTTTAGCTGCCGTAGAACAATCTAGTGCTCGAAATCGGGTTTCGCGAAATGGCCTTTGCATGTTGGCTATGTATTGAAAGGGTGTTTTCCACATAATACAATGAGCCGCCGCGGTGGCTCAGTGGTTAGAGCGCTCGGCTACTCATCCGGAGTTTCCGGGCTTGAACCCGACCGCGGCGGCTCAAAACGCTGGGGCGCCCGTGTGCTGTGCGATGTCAGTGCACGTTAAAGATCCCTAGGTGGTCGAAATTATTCCGGAGCCCTCCACTATGGGTACCTCTTTGTTCCTTTGTTCTTTCAATCCCTCCTTTATCCCTTCCCTTACGGCGCAGTTCAGGTGCCCAACGATATATCAGACAGATACTGCACCATTTTCTTTCCTTCAAAACCACTATTATTATTATTATTATTATTATTATTATTATTATTATTATTATTATTATTATTATTATTATTATTATTATTATTATTATTATTATTATTATTATTCCAAGGACGCGCGTGTATTCGTTGGTTGACAGTTCGAATCCTGACCGAGCCTGAAGCAAGTTACGACTAACAATTCGGTTCTAGATAGACTGCAGATACGAACGCGACCACATTCACGCTTGAGCGACAATTTGGGGGCCCACACTCTTTGTGCAAAAAGCGCCTCCCCGAGCAAGATAATGTGTCTCCTCTCGGGAAGGGGGGGGGGGGGGGTATATATAAGCCATTGTTGTTGTTGTTGAAAACTTTTATTGTCCAACAGAGAAAGACCACACCGCCTGGGCCGCTCTGTCTCACCCCCCTTTACAGGGGAGAGGACTTAGGAGCGGCCCAGCGGCACGGGATGGTCGCATTCGATGCTGGCCGGGTTGGTGTCGCCGGCGGCCTCTTCTGCCAGTTGGACGGCGGTGATTTGGAGCTCAGGGTCCGAGCTCCGCAACAAGGTTTCCCAGGCTTCCCTACTGCTAATGTTTTGCGCCCTGCCTGGGGAGTAAGCGCACTCCCAAATTATATGGTCGAGGGTTCCTCTCGCCCCACACATTTTACATTTATCGTCCTCGCAGTCCGATCGGATATGTTTGTTTAGTACTGGGTTTGGGTATACTCCAGTCTGCAGGCGTCTCCACGCCGTCGCCTGACTCCTATTTAACGCCGTGTTTGGTGGGGGAAAACACCTCCGGCATTGCTTGTAGTGTTCTGTAATCTCTTGATACGAGATTAATCGCCCTTCTCTATCATGTTCGGCCTGAGCCGACCCATCCTGTACAGCACGGAAGTAGAGATCTCGAGCTGCACTGTGGGCCGCCTCGTTCCCGCTGACAGATTCGTGCGCCGGGGTCCAGATGATGTTGATCGTTCTATCAATCACCCCTTGTGTTAAAATTTTGGTGGTGAGGGGGTTTATCCTCCCTCTGCTGAAATTTTGGATTGCAGTCTTACTGTCGCTAATAATATATCTAGCTTTGGTGCCAGCGCAAGCGATCGCTATCGCGGCTTCCTCCGCTATCTCGGTTTCTTTCCCTAGCATGGTGGCCGCCGTGATGAGGGTGCCCTCCCCATCTACCGCCACTATGGTCATGTATCGACTGTGTCTGTCCCCTGCCGCATCTACGTAGGCGACTTCATTTCGGGGTTTACCCCGATATATTCTTTCTATCGCTTCCGCCCTTTTCTGTCTCCTTTCCTTATTAAACTCAGGGTGCATATTCTTGGATAGGGGAGGGATTCTTAGGTGCGCCCTGATTTCCCTGTCAATGTCGACCCTTTCCTTTTGCCCCCTGTCTGTGGCCATTCCAAGATTACATAGCGTAGCTCTTCCCACTCGCGTCGTGCTGAGTCTTTCAAGTTGCGAGGTTTTAACCGCTTCCGCGTTTTCTGCAATCGTATTATGCAGTCCTAGGGCCAGTAGCTTCTCCGTCGATGTACAGATTGGGAGCCCTAGGGCCTTTTTTACTCCTGATGAGCGCGTCTATCTTGCTCCTCTCATCTGCCTTTAGGTTCAGATATGGCGTGGCGTATCCCACTCTACTAATGATGAAGGCCTGTACCAATCTTAGGAGGTTTTTTTCCTTGAGGCCGCCTCCCTTACGTGAGACCCTCCTGATGAGGTTTAATGTCTGGGTCGCGTGGTTTTCTAATTTGTTAATTGTGATCGTGTTCCTCCCGTGTGTTTGTAAGTGGAGGCCCAATATTCGTATTGTCTCTACCTTTGGTATTTCCCTTCCTTCCACGTACACCTGTGTGTCAGAGGGAGGTTTGTTCCTGAGTGCCTTGTCATTATACACGAAGATTTCTGATTTTTTAGGCGAACATTTAAGTCCTCTGTCCTGCGCGTACTTTGAGATGACGTCTGCTGCCGCCTGCAGCGTTTGATTGATGACAAAGCCTTTTATCTGGGATTGTTTGTCTCCTGATGCTCACAACCAGTTCAGTCATTACTTCTGCTATTGAGAACATTAATCGGTATTATACGGTTAATTCGACTAGCATACCTTTTGCAAGCCGAAGTGAATATATTTTAATGTATTAATCGCATATTTTAGTGTATTTTTAAAGTAGTGTAATGTATTTATTGTAAATTTTTAGCATACTTTTAGTTTATTTATTAAATATATTAGTATATTTTTGCTGTATTAATTGTATGTTTTAGCGTATATTTAGTGTATTTAAAGTGTAATTTTGTAATATTCTAATTGAACGCGATTTGTATTTTAATAGATTTTTAACCAATATTAAATATTCTAAGCTGACAGAAAATGCACTTTCGATGCATTTGTAAGAATGTTCAAAATAGTACTCCTAGAATATTTAGAAATCATTCGTATGGTAATTTAATCATGCGGACAAACATGCAAAATACGAAATTAATACAATGTATTCGATATGCATCTTTAGCACAGGCTTTTTTCGCTACGGGATGGCCGCTAAGAGGAGGAATGCTTGCGAAATTAGCTTGGGTAGAATATTGGGCGTGCTCTCATCTGGACGTTTTCAGTTTTTTTGCGACTGCGATCTCATGCTATGAGCGCTTTTTTCCTGTTGTGAGATTCATTTCGCTCCAATTGTTGTCCAAATCAGTTAAAATGTCGTTCCAATATCTCCGTGATCTTGACGCCAAAGCTGAGGTTGATTTCTGTCTGATACGCGCTTATATCCGAGAGTGAATGAGTGAGTGAGTGAGTGAGTTAGTGAGTGAGTGAGTGAGTGAGTGAGTGAGTGAGTGAGTGAGTGAGTGAGTGAGTGAGTGAGTGAGTGAGTGAGTGAGTGAGTGAGTGAGTGAGTGAGTGAGTGAGTGAGTGAGTGAGTGAGTGAGTGAGTGAGTGAGTGAGTGAGTGAGTGAGCGAGCGAGCGAGCGGGCGAGTGAGCTAGCGAGCGAGTGAGTGAGTGAGTTGGTGAGTGAGTTAGTGAAAAACTTTATTGATCTCTAGATACGCTGGTCTTTTGAGGTCTTCAGATAGCTTCGTCCATCTTCTTGCAGAACGGTCGGTTGCCCTTAGTCCAGGGCTCCGCTGGATGCTGCTGCCAGTTGTTCTCGCCGAATCAGACCTCCTTGGTCGACCCGGCGATCGCTGGAGAGCTCTCCCTCCCATTGCTCCGCACTCGGGTTTGATATTACGGGTACCACGTGTATCTTCCGGCATGCCCACGTTATGTGATACAGCGTGGGTGTTTCGTGGCACCAGGGGCATTTGTCATTGCACTGTGTGGAATACATTTTGCTGAGAACGTTTAGGTTCGGGTTCGAGCCCGTTTGTAGCTGCCTCCACACCACAGCGTCCTCTCTGCTTAGGGAGTTGTGCGGTGGCGGATACCGCTTTCTGCTGCCTTGTAGTAATTTAGTATCGCCGAATACTCTTGGGGCACAGGTTCGGTCTCCTCGAGGTCGCCTACGTTAGATGCTGGGTAATAAGTGTACCCTCGAGCTGTCCTGTCCGCCTCTTGGTTCCCTGCCACTCCCGTGTGTCCCGGCGTCCATACTATTGTATGCCTAATTGGTTCTTCGTTTGGCTGTCGTTGTGTTATGTGGTCTCCGGGGTGGAGTACGCGGAGTGCTTCGTGCCCTATTCTGCCACATAGGTAGTGGTGGCACGCCGTTTGTGAGTCTGTAAGAATTGTTAGAGACCGTTTAGACAGATAGCCCACCGCTGCCGCTAGAGCAACGGCCGCTTCTTCAGCCTCGGCTACCGTACAGTCTTGTAGTGATGCGCTGGTGATCTCGCGTAGGTTCGAATCAATCACCGTCGCTACCGCATTACAGTGGCTCTGCCCCTCTGCTCTAGAGTATGTGGCTGCTTCCACGTGTACCGTCGTTTCTTGGGGCGCTAGTGTGTTTTGTAGGCATTCAGCCCTCGCCTCTTAGCGTGCTTTGTGTAGGTTGGGATCCATGTTCCTGGGTAAGGGTGCTATATATTCGAGAAAAATATTCCTAAACGCCCCAAGCTGCACTCACGTTACGGCCATCGCAGCAGGAATGAAATGATGTACCGTGAGAGTTATTTCCGCATATCAACAGCCCTTGCTTGAGACTAGATGGAAATTCTGGTTTGCGTTACACAGGTCCCGCCACACGGGGGAGTGTAGGTCGCCGTACTGGCAACGCATGGTGGTGCCATGCTTACTGTTACATGTGGGGACGAATAGGGCAGTAATACAATAAGAAAGGACGTCGGTCTGTATCATCTTCATAGGTTTCGTTTGCTGCCTTGTACAACCATACCGCTCGACGTGCTCCGAGGCACTAGTGGTGCGCCTGTTAATGGGTCCTCATTATTCCAAGGCTACTAGTGTGGAGTTTCGGAAACCAGGACCGTTGAGAAGCCAACCGGACAGCTTTATACCCGCAAGGCGAATCCCGGCACGAGCACGAGACGCCCGAGACGGGTGCCAGCCGCCGCGAGCCTCCCGCGAGCGCGCAGCAGCGCTGCCAAGCCAAGCCACGAAGACGGCCTAGCCACTGCATGTGGCTACTGCCTACAACAGCTAGGCGTTCTGGAAATTTTGAAATGTAAACGGGGCAGGGGTAAATAACTTCTGCATAAACCATTGTTCAGCAAATACAGATGTCAGCGCCAATTCCTCCCATAGCACCCGGAGGGAAGCCAACCAGAGCATTGTATAGTCGTCATGAAAACGGTATCGAAAAGAAAATGGCATACTGTTCCGAAGTTCCCGGGTTCGAACCCGACCGCGGCGGCTGCATTTTTAAGCAGGCATAACGCTAAGGCGCCCATGAGCTGTGCGATGTCAGTGCACGCTTAAGATCCCCAGGTGGTCGAAATTAATCCGGAGCCCTTCACTGCGGCACCTCTCTCTTCCTTTCTTCTATCACTCCCTCCTTTATACCTTCCCTTAGGCGCGGTTTAGGTGTCTATCGATATTTGAGACAGATACTGCGCCATTTCCTTTCCACAAAAACCAATTATTATTATTTAAAGAAAATGGCAGGGGCTTAGCTCCGCTATGCCAGGATATACGTAGCTGCAGGTACGTTTCCATGGCTGCCACCATGATATATGATACCTGATTTAATATCTGCAGCGGTTCCTTGGATCTAAGATATTAAACATATTTTTGGATAATTGCGGAGTGCTTGGCTTGAAGCACTCTGGCACGGGTCGGCCCAGTAATGCACTGCTTCCGGGTTCTGCCCGGGGCATATTAGCTCGGCGCGTCTTTTCTTTCACTCTTTACTCTCCCATCCTTTACCCCCTCCTACTTTCTGCACGGGGCAGCGAGCGTGGCTCGGCTTGAGCCAATAGGCAGGCCCGTGCATTTTACTTTTCCTTCTCCCTCTCAGCAACATCAGTCAGTTAGTCAGTTTGCCTGGCTGAGCTTGTTGGCACTGGATGTTTAGCAATGAGAGACCTGTCCGCTTGAAATATACGGGTCGCAGATGAACTTTCGGAAGCTCGAATGGTGTGATCAGTCACACGACGGGCCTTCACAACCTCTTCGGTTGGTTGTCGTTGACTGATGTCTTCCATAGGCTTCATATCAGCAGCTATGGGGCAACTATTACGCTCGGCAGTCTGGCGTCTCCGTTTGGTAAGGCGTTCCTCTCTGTTCGGGCATCTCCACTGCTCTCTTCGCCTTTTAACGCTCATTCTCTCTGTGTTGAGTAGCCAACCGCCAGGCGGCAACCTCAGGATCGGTAGGGTTAATGTTCTCTTGTCTATATTGCCGTTTAGCAGCAGCTGGACTCTCCTTCTCTCCATCCTTATCAAGCGTTACGATAGAGCCGCCGATTACATCTCTGCTTTTTATACGCAATGCTGCGAATGCGACGACGCGCGGTTCGGATGATGAACGTAGTGTGACGTCATACCAAACGGCGGCGGCGGCGAGCCGCAGGCTGTGACGTCATGCCAGATGGAGCCGCGAGCGCGCAAAGTGCAGTAATCGTCTCACATATTTCGTGGACACCCAAACCGCGCCGTAAAGGAAAGGAGAAAGGAGGGAGGGAAACGACGAAGCGCGCGGCACACCCTCTCTTCCTCCCCGGTTGCCATTGTAACGGCGCTTGCGCACAACTGGCCTCCTGAATGTACCATGGTAGCACATGCGCACGACTGGCGTCTCGCCTGTTCCGCTAAATGCCCGACTGGTAGCCTAGTGTAGCTCCCGCTGCAAAAACTACATGCCCGAGCCGTGTTCGAAGCACCGCCGTCGAAAAAAAAGACCAACTTCTTATCCCGGTCGCTCAGACCACTCTGCCACCGCCACAAGCCTCTTCGCGGTACCTGCGTGGGCAGGAGTCATTCAGTTGTACATATCAGTTCCCTTCCAGTCGCCAGCTGAGCTGATGTGATTGAAATCGAACATAGGCGGTGTCTTCTACCCCTGACTCCGGCTTGACGCTTGAGTACAGAAGCGCACGGCTAATCGCCGAAGGCACAGAAGAAATTCGGACGAAAACCGTGCTCCACACTGATGTAACAAGGCCGAGACCGATTCAAGGAATGTGGCGAAAAGCACCTGTGACCCGCTCTAGAATGTAATAGGCTGCTCCTTTAAAGCCCTCCCAGTAACGTGACAGGTAATAAATTTCACAGCTCCAGCTATGATATCTTTCCCAAAGTTACAAGACGTTGGCGTCGGCGGTAGCGTACGATCGTAGGCACGGCACACACTCACCGGCGATCAGGTATTAAGCAGTTTTAGTTTCGCGTACGTGCAGAGTTCACGTACGCGAATCTGAGAAGTCGCACGTCGTTTCAAACCCTTTTACTTGCACGCACGCGGCAGCCGCGCGTTCTTTCCAGCGCCATCTACTGACAGACGCAGACACTGCTGTAGCCGCTCTCTAAGACAAGATGAATCAAAGCCAAGCCAGACGAACTGCGTCGGTAGCATTGAAGCTGGAAAAGCGCGGCGCGTTTCCCTTGCCGGAAGTGGCACCGCTGCTCACCGATGTCGCCAGGGGCGCTGATGCTAAAGGCTCCGCCGCGCGGTTACAGTGAACTAGATAGAAAGTTTAGAAAGTAATTCTAGTTCACTGTAGCGGGGTCGCTGATCATGCACGGTGGAAAGCGTGCGGACCGCGTTTAAATGCGTGATTTGCGCGCTGTGCAGTGCTTTTGGGATGCCGCTGATGGTGAAAAATGGCTCCACGATGGTGGTTTGTGTTCACGATGCAGTTATGAGCTCCGCGTTCAGAAGAAATATTCACCAAGCAGAACCACTTTCTTGCGCTGCAGACGATAAGCAGTTTCTGGAATCATTTCGTCTTTTTTTTTTCTTCAGCAGAATACCTGCGAAGGTTTGATTGAAAGGGAACTGAAGCTGGCTGGCATGAAGAGCTGCTGCACATACGTCCACACGCTTTTGAAGAAGGCGCTCGAACGGCGCGCTGGGTTGTTCGTTTGTATCACGAAAAGGAGTGCCAAAAGTTTGCTCATCCCCCTCCCTTCTTTTTCCGCGCCGCTAGAGCGATCGCTCCCGCTGCTCTTTTCTTTAGAGTTTTAGTAAATTATTTTGCTTTCAGCTGGGTTTCCTCATTAATGTGTGGAATTTTTGTTCTGCGTCAGCAGCCGCCATGGTGGCTCCGTGGTTGTGATACTCAGCTGCTGACTCGAAAGACGAGGGTTCGATTCCGGCCGCGGCGGGCGAATTTGGATGGGGGCGAAATTCAATAGGCCCCTGTACTGTGCAATGCCAGTCCACGTTAAAGAACCGCAGGTGGATGAAATTTCCGGAGTCCTTCTCTACGGTGTCCCTCGTGGCCTGGGTCGCTTTGAAACGATAAACTATATGAACTGAGACACGAGGGTTTTGTGTCAGCACCTTTTCTTGCCTCCTGCGATCGAGTTCGTTAATGCACACAGGTCGAGTAGCAGTGGATAACAACAGCGACTAGATTTGCCTCGCAAGAGCTTGAATTTGAAGCCCAAATGCTCTATACAAACCATACAGATTTGCGCTGCTACTCTGCGAAAAATTTTAACATATTCGAACACCGTTGGAGGCTTTTCTTCCTCTCTTTAGACCATTATATGTGAAGGCTACATTGGGTCGCATACACGTTCATACCTTGAAAGATATAATGGGTTTTTACTTGCCGAGGCCAAAAAGCAATGTAAAAATTTAGTGGAGGGCTCCGGAAAAATTTCCCGCCCCGTGGAGTCGTTACATGCGTTGCAATTTCATGCGACGAGAATTCCGTTTTCAAAGATCGAGACGCTTCCAAGAAGTGCAGCTCATGAAGCATAGAGGTGTGACGAGGGCACTTCCCCGCACAAACAGCAGAGTGAGAAAAAGACGCGTTTCTGGAAGAACACTTGTTTTCAGTTGTTCATCCACGTACATACGCAACAGCATGATAAGCCCGCTAAGGAACGCATGGCTTACCGGTTTTTCCTTTCCTTTCGTCTTCCTTTTGATTTACTCCTTTAAAAAAAGTGAACACGTACTATAAGCAGTAAAACTCAGGCACGAAGCACCAGCGCTGGGTCTTTTTTTTTCTTTTGCGGTTGGTGGCATTCTCAAAGCTCGCAGCAGAAATGACGCATCTAGTGGCTCATGCACCTTAACCTTACCTGCTTCGGAAAGCAAAAATCAGCGCGAGCGATGCTTTCTTGCTGCGCGCGATGCTCCGGTGACTCGCTTCTGGCTGCCCGCTCTAACGGCGCCCATGTCTTCAGCGTCCCCGCGTGGCATTGGTGCGTTTTGGGGGGGGGCGGCAGCTTCCGGCAGCCGCTTTACATACCTCAAAAAGTTCTAGCCACCATAGCGTCGGAGAGCTGCTTCGTTATGCTTCAGAGCTGGCAAGTCACCTTTATATCTGAAAACGAACAGCTGTTTCTCGCTAGAAACTTTATGCGAGGGTAAGAATTGGCATATTGAAGGCGGATATAGCAGTATCAAACATGATATCGCATCGAGCGATTAGCGAAGAAGCTGTTAACGCTGCGAAGCGGGAGGGCAGGGCGCCGCCATGTTGTCAACGCCACCTACGCAAGCAACGCAAAGACCGTAACGTAAGAATCCGAATCTCACGTACGTCCGTGAGACTCACGTAGACCCTTTGCGTTCAGCGCATGCGCACCGGTCACCCGTAAGAGCTCTACTTACGTGAGGCTTCTACGTACATACGTGAAACTAAAACTGTCTATTGACTCAGCGCTCGCCGCCGTCTCGTCATCGGGTGGGCCGCGCAGTCACCCTCTCCCCCCCCCCCCCCCCCCTCCGAGATCATCGGCTACACATGTGTGATCAGGACACAGATTCCAGGAACTGTTATCGCGTGTGGTCGATATCTGCTGGGCAAATTGTGTGCCAGCCACGCTTATCTGCATCGCCATCCCAAAAAGCTTGTCTGGCATCGGTGACATCTGTGCAGTCCATATTTCTGCCGGGATCATACTTGTTGCCGTCTACATGTCTTCCAACGTATCGCTGGAAAACGGGCAAAAGCCAACCGGCAGGTCAAGTCTCAAAATTTGCCACTAGGGAGCTTTTGCAAAGATCGTTCTGTCGTCCTGAACATGAATGGTGTATGGCGCAAACTGTTCAGTGCTGACATGCCATGAAAAAGTCTAGACACCAAAAAAACTACAGAACCCATCAGATAGCGCAATATATGCCTTAGTTCAGTAATCAATGACAAAACAGCCCGCAAAATTACACACGGGTGCACGTTTTTGAAATGAGCAGAGGCCAATCTGCCACTGCCTAGAAAAAAGATCAACCGCCGTAAGCTCACAATGCATGCGCCCGCACCACCAGTGCACGAATCAGCGCGCGCTAGCCGCTCGTCGTACCCTGCAGGTGAGCGGTGTCTGTCTGTCTGCGTGTGTGTGTGTGTGCGTAAGCAATTACTCACCAGCATCAACGCGATCTTGTTTACACAGCTTCAAATGAAATCTATGCAGTTCGCTCAAATTTTTCGCAGTTAAAAAAAGAACACTGGTAGATTTTAAGCGAAAGCTTTACCGGCCGCGAACATGTGATTTCGCCGTGGCATTGTTCCGAGGAGTCACATGACGTCAAAACGTGCCTCATCGCGGATATTTCTTTCTCTCTCAGTCCCTCGTCACTACTGCGTATGCGCCACTAGTAGCACCTAGCCGCAGGTGTTCCGCCGCTGCGCAGCGCCGCGCCTTTCCTCAAAGTCCAAATTTCAATTTTCAGCTTTCTCTTTCTTCTTTCCTTCCCTCCTTAATCCCTTCCTTTACGGCTTGGTTTGGGTGTCCACCGAGATATGAGAGACGGTTACTATGGCATTTCCTTTCCTCAAAAAAGAAACAAAACAAGTGAGCCGACGGCGTTCATAGGGTTCATTGGCGTCGAAACGTTCGCAAATTCCGTTCATATCCACAAAACGAAATGTGCACAACAGGCTCTGTGGGCCATTGGAGACAATCTCACTCTCATGTATGTGGCGTTGGAGTCCAACTGCAAAAGCCTGCTTTGATTGCGTTCCGAACACTGGATAAGCAGCGCACGTTCCCTGCCGCCCTGGGAGGTGGCATGCAGTTAATGGTTGATCGCGAGAGATTGATCACGAAATCAACTCTGCGGCCTAGCTATTGCTGCAGTGCAGCTTGTCAGTCACGACGCTGTCGGCGCAAATGCATTCAATCCACATCTCTCTCTCAACACTGGCACATGTATTATTAATAATTATTAATTGGTTTTTGGGGAAAGGAAATGGCGCAGTATCTGTCTCATATATCGTTGGACACCTGAACCGCGCCGTAAGGGAAGGAATAAAGGAGGGAGTGAAAGAAGAAAGGAAGAAGAGGTGCCGCTGTGGAGGGCTCCGGAATAATTTCGACCACCTGGGGATCATTAACGTGCACTGACATCGCACAGCACACGGGCGCCTTAGCGTTTTACCTCCATAGTATCAAAGCACGAATAAGGCGTCCGCATATATCCAGGCAGCCAGTTGTGCGCCCTTCCTTTGCTCAAAGTTATCGCCGTCAAAAACATTGTCAACGCCAACGCCAATAAACACAGTGAACGCCGACATCTTTTGCTTTGTATATCCTGGATTAGCTGAGCTAACCCACATTAATTTTTTTAACTCGTGCCACTACAGCCCCAGGCAGCTCATCCACCGACTAAGATAAACAAAGTATATTTCCTTTTTGTTATGGACAAAGCTAACTGCATAATCCAACAGATGGGAAGGTGTACAAAAAATGGCGGACAATTTACCGTGTTCAGTTATTCATATTAATTGGCTTTTTGGGAAAGGAAATGGCGCAGTATCTCTCATATATCATTGGACACGTGAACCGCGCTGTAAAGGAAGGGATAAAGGAGGGAGTGAAAGAAGACAGGAAGAAAGCGGTGCCGTAGTGGAGGGCTCCGGAATAGTTTCGACCACCTGGGGATCTTTAACGTGCACTGACATCGTACTGCACACGGGCGCCTTAGCCTTAGCCTTAGCGTGTTTAGGCCGAATGCGAACTACGTGCGCTCGCATTTCGGTTTTCATTTCGGTTTCGGGTCCGGCTCGAGACGGCTTAAGAGGTTAGCAATGCGATAGCTATGTGTTCTGGATCCATTACGCTCGAATCAAACCTCACTACGACATCCAAAGCACAGCACGAAATAGTGGAAATAAACACACCGGATGTTCTGCTGATGCGATGAAATAGGGATCTAATGTAGTGGGAAAGCGATCAGTTCGCGCCAGCGCGGATTCGGAACCCACTCGCGGCCATTAGACTGTTTTCCATAAAGAGTTTTGCATAGTTGGCCAGAAAGCCTGCTGGCAGGCTGGCTCAGCAGCTGGGCAGATTTCGACTTCCCACCGTGGCAGGTGGCCTGCTACCCGCCAAAGGCTTCGGACAGACTAACATCGCGAATGCTGAGATAGGGAATTTTAGTGCTCGCGAAATAAAGGTTGCTTAGGCGTGACAATGTTGTGGTTGAAAGAAGAGGTGAGTGATTTAAAAATGTTTTGTAGACCCGCCCATAGGGTAATGCTGTTCCTAGCTATTTATCAGCTTTCGTCTGAACCTCGGAGTTTCAGGTATTTCTGTTAAGGTGTGTTTGCCGGTAACAAAGCAAAAGGAAATATCCCGTTGTGTAGGAAGTAAACAAGACAGCTAGTAGTCTGGATGTCGCCTATTCAATTGCGACTGAAGCTGCAGTTTATTTTCTTTTTTAAGCTTTTTGAAGCGAAAAGCTTCACTACGCCAGCTTTACGAGGCGTCATCTGGGCCGAAAGTGTGACCTTGAATGTAGCTAGAGGACAGTGGGGCCGCAAGTTTCCCCTTGAATGTAGCTAGAAATCCGACCATGAGCATAACTGGTGGTAGTCAGGTTCGACACATGGCGTAATAGAGCAGCTGCTGTTACACCAACTATCTCGACTTTGCACCATTGATCTCGACCGTTGACCTTGATCTTCGGTCAAGCGGGAAAGCGTCTGCCGGCAACGCATGCGCAGGTCATGAAAGTGAGTTCTGCATAAAACGCTGGTTGGCCCCGCCGCGGTGGCTCAGTGGTTAGGGCGCTCGACTACTGATCCGGAGTTCCCGGGTTCGAACCCGACCGCGGCAGCTGCGTTTTTATGGAGGAAAAACGCTAAGGCGCCCGTGTGCTGTGCGACGTCAGTGCACGTTAAAGATCCCCAGGTGGTCGAAATTATTCCGGAGCCCTCCACTACGGCACCTATTCCTTTTTTTCACTCCCTCCTTTATCCCTTCTCTTACGGCGCGGTTCAGGTGTCCAAAGATATATGAGACAAATACTGCGCCATTTCCTTTCCCCAAAAACCAATTATTATTATTTTAAACGCTGGTGCACTTTGATGAGTTCAGCGGAACGCTATGTGTGATCGATGTGGCGACTGCCGTGGAGAGCAGTATATGTGCGCCCCACCCCCGTGTTGCGGAGAGGAGGGGAGGCACTTCAGGTGTGCTGTCTACTCCCTCCGTGACGTCACACACCTTGACCGAGCGTAGCGGGAAAGCGGCCGCTAGAATCGCATGCGCAGGGCATCTAAGTGAGTTCTGCATAAAAAGGCAGGTGCGCTTTGATGCGTTACAGTGGTCTCCCTCCCAAGTACTGACCGAGCCCAATATCAATACCTGATACCAATACCAGATTCTTCGTGCCAATACCTGATACTTGATTTAATATCTGCTGCTGGTCCTTGGACACAAGGTATTAAACTTATTTTTGGAATATGGCGGAGTGCTCGACGCACACTGGCATCGGTCGGCCCGGTATTGCACTGCCTCCGGGATCGGCCCGGGCCTTATGGGCCTATTAGACCGCGGCGCCTTTTCTATCTATCTTTCAGTCCTATCCTTTAAGTCTCCAACTTTCAGCACGGGGCAGCGAGCGTGGCTCGGTTTGTTATTTATTATTAATTGGTTTTTGAGGAAAGGAAATGGCGCCGTATCTGTCTCATATATCGTTGGACACCTGAACCGCGCCGTAAGGGAAGTATGCAGGCCCATTCTCTTTCCTTTTTCCACTTCCTTTCAGCAACCTTAGTCAGTCAGTGATGCGTTCAGCCTAACACCAGGTGTGTTCGATGCGACGCCTGCAGAGGATACCGCCAGTCGCTCGCTCACAAGCGTAGCCAGGGAAAAACAGCGTTTCGCTTTTTGCCAGGGTTAACCAGAGCTAAGCCACCAGCAGCCTTTATTTCTTCCTTCATAACCTGCCTCACGGTGCGGTTGAGTTGTCCACCGAGAATTGAGAGAGCATTTTCTCATAAATAACATTTCCACGTGGCTGCGAAATGAACGGGTGTTTCTGGAACCAAGATGTCAAAAACGAAACCTGGTTCTTATGAGCTTGGGTGAATATTCATTTAATATGAAACTTGGCTAAATGCTTCATTCGCGATTACGGCGTTATGAAATTATTTCTCGCCGATTTAGCATGGCAAGATATTTTTGCGGGAATTTTTTAAACAATCAGACACAAAACCAGTGCTCCTAAGCGTGTTTCATGGAATATCAACGAGCTGTAGAGGAATTGCTGTTGTAGCTTTTTCAGCAATACCAGTGTTCATGTTAGGGCTTGATTTAAAAATATTGGTATGCAATGATGTGCATAAAAACAAAGCGATTTTGAAGTGTCTTTTTACGCCGAAAGCACTGTTTCAGAGGGTCCAAACCCAACCACGAATCTTGTGGAGTCTGTGGCCTTGACGCTGCATAATATACAATTTGTTTCTGGGGAAAGGAAATGGCACGGGCGCCTTGCCGTTTTTCCTCCATAAAAACGCAGTCGCCGCGGCGCCCGTGTGCAGTGCGATGTCAGTGCATGTTAAAGATCCTCAGGTGGTCGATATTATTCCGCAGCCCTCTACTACGGCACCTCTCTCTTCCTCTCTTCTTTCACTCCCTCCTTTATCCCTTCCCTTACGGCGCGGTTCAGGTGTCCAACGATATATCAGACAGATACTGCGCCATTTCCTTTCCCCAAAAAGCAATTAATATTATTATTCAGTTTCTGTCTCATATATCGTCGGACACCTCAACCGCGCCGTAAGAGAAGGGATAAAGGGGGGAGTGAAGGAAGAAAGAGAGAGAGAGAGAGAAAACTTTATTGGGAATATATATGGAGGAAGTATGAGAGGGCTTTGAAGGGACCCTCCCTTACAAACACTAGGTGGGCTCCTCGTTACAGGAGCCCATTGGCTTCCAGGGCTGCTCGGGCTCGGACGACTAGGGCCTTTTGGCTCGTTAGGTCGGAGCAGTTGAGCAGGGCTGCCTCCCAGTCTTCCGCGGTGGGGTTGGGTTTGGGGTCTAGGTTCGGGGTTGACTGGCATGCCCACACCATGTGGTAGATATCCGAGGACTTCTCCTCACAGTGTGGGCATTTTCCTGTGCAAGCGGGATCAAAGAATTTCAGAACAGCCGGGCACAGCAGAGTTTTGGTGAAGAGACGGAGGAGAATTTGTTCCTCCGTCTTAGTGAGGTCCTTGCAAGGCTTGGGAAAGATTGAATGTTCAGATTGGTAAAGTTGTGTTATTTCCTTAAAGGTAAAGACGGGCTTGGGATCGGGATCCGCTGCGGTAGGGTTAGAAGGCGTTGTTACCCGGAGAGTGAGTGCGCGGGCGGAGTCATCTGCCATTTCATTGCCTTCGAGTCCTAGATGAGCGGGAGCCCATACTATCGTTCGGGGAGCGGGGGCCCCGGCATAGTCACTGTTTTTAAGAATGCGGTAAGCTAGGAAATGAATGTATCCCTGTTCAATGTTTCTACAGGCCCCTCTCGAGTCAGTAATGATGGCCCGCGAGTCCCGGTCTGCGGCGGCTAGCGCGATAGCGACCTCCTCCGCATGAGTTATGTTTTGAGCTCGGAACGTAAGTCCGTTCACCGTAGCTTTCTTGTGTACGACTGCGGCCGTGTACCACCCCCCACGGTGGGGGCCGGCGGCGTCCACGTAAAAGACTCCGTGTTTGTCACCGTAGTGGTAGGCTAGAGATTCCGCCCGCGCGAGGCGTCTGCCACTATGGGCTTCCTTTGAAATTTTGGCCGGGAGAGGTCGCACGTTCAGGGCGAGTCTCCAAATCTCGGGGACACGTGCGCGCTCATCCACGACTGTTGTGTGATGGCGAATGTGCAGTCGGGCTAGTAGGCGGCGACCCGATGGCATTTTCGAGAGTCTAGTGTATTGGTTCGTCAAGTGGGCTTCCCGAAGCTCGGCGAATGTGTTAACCATCCCCAGGCCCATGAGCCGTTGGTTAGACGCGTTTGCCGGGAGGTTCAGGGCACACTTGTACATTTTTCTGAGGACTACCTCGAGGGCATTTTCGTCCGATTTCCGAAGGTGAAGGTAGGGGGTCGAGTAGAGGACTCTACTGGTTACGAAGGCATGCGCCAGCCGCAAGGCATATTTGCATCGTAGCCCCCGCGTTTGTTAGAGACCCGGCGGACCATTCGGCCTACCTGAGTTCCTACCTTGCGCAGTCTGGCTAGTGTTGTTTCAACTCGTCTATGTTTGTGGATGAAAAGACAAAGTACTCTGATATCGTCGTGTTCGGGTATGGGGCCGTTAGGCAGGGATAGTTCCAGTTTGGTATCGCACTTTGGTGATGGGCGAATGTGCACAAATTCAGACTTAGCCGGGGAGCACTGAAGGCCGCAATGGCGAACGTAGGCATCTACGATCGCTGCCGCTTGCTGCAGGTGGGTTTCTATATCATTGACTGTGCCGTGTTTGGCCCAGATGGTTATGTCGTCAGCATACAGCGCATGCTGAATGCCTTCGACTTTCGCCAGCTGGGCCGGAAGATTCAGCATGGCGAGATTGAAAATGAGCGGAGAAAGAACCGCGCCCAGCGGGGTTCCTCGCGTTCCTAGCTGGTAAGGGCCGTGTTCTTCGTCTTGTATCCTGATGGTGGATTGTCGCTCAGATATAAATTGTTTGACGTACTGAAAGGTTCTGCGACCACAGTTGGTCTGGGAAAGATGTTGTAAGATGCTTTCGTGTTTGACATTGTCGAAGGCGCCCTTTAAGTCTAAGGCGAGTACTACCTTGTCGCTTAGGGTGTATTCCACGGGGTTGAGAAATTCTCGATCGAGTTGTAGCAGAATGTCCTGCGTGGATCGGTGCGGGCGAAAACCGTACATGGTGTCAGCGAATGCGAAGTGGTCTTCCAAAAACTCGGACAGTCTATCTCGCACCATCGTTTCCATAAGCTTTCCCGCACAAGACGTAAGGGAGATGGGGCGAAGGTTGTCCGTGTTTATGGCTTTGTCGGGTTTGGGAATGAAATAGACCAGAGCGGTCTTCCATTCGATTGGGAGGGGTTCCTCGCCTAGCCACATAGCATTGATGTACGCGAGGAGGTCTTCGTAGGCGCGGTCGGGGAGGTTGGCATGAAGTTTCACGGTCATTTTGTCCCTTCCCGGCGCCGTTCCTCGCTTCATTTTACCCAGTGCCGCCTTCAGGTCGTACAGTTGGAGGCGCCGTAGTGGAGGGCGACGGATTAATTTCCACCACCTGGGGGATACTTAACGTGCACTGGCATAGCACAGCACGAGCACCTAAGCGTTTTTCCTCCATAAAAACGCAGCCGCCGCGGTTGGGTTCGAACCTAAGAACTCCGGATCAATAGCCGAGCGCCCTAACCGCTGAGCCACCGCGGCGGGTAAACGGCGGGTTGACGGTGCAGAAATACATTTTGCCGCGGCTGGGTTTCGAATCGGCGGCGGCGCGAACAGATCAGCTTCGCTGGGCACTGCACCAAAGCAATATGCTATCGCCGCAGCCGATCACGCCTCAAGATGGTGATGATAACCTCAGGCTTAGTGGCACATATCCACGGCGGGGGATTGGCCAGGGTTAAAGTGCAGCACACTCTCGCCCTGTGCTCTGCACGTAGCCGGCTTGCTAAAGTTCGATCTGCGGCGCGAACCGATCACATCAGCTTAACGTCGTTAAGAGCTTAACCTGACCCTAACATCGCTGCCAGACGTGCCGACGACCCAGCTAAGCAAAACCAAGAGCCAACCACTCATGCTTTCGCGGGTGTACTCGTTTTTGTAGCGAAAGCTACACTAGGCTAGTAATAATAATAATAATTGGTTTTTTGGGGAAAGGAAATGACGCAGTATCTGTCTCATATATCTTTGGACACCTGAACCGCGCCGTAAGGGAAGGGATAAGGAGGGAGTGAAAGAAGAAAGGTAGAATAGGTGCCGTAGTGGAGGGCTCCGGCATAATTTCGACCACCTGGGGATCTTTAACGTGCACTGACATCGCACAGCACACGGGCGTATTAGAGTTTCGCCTCCATCAAAACGCAGCCGCCGCGGTCGGGTTCGAACCCGGGAACTCCGGATCAGTAGTCGAGCGCCCTAACCACTGAGCCACCGCGGCGGGGCACACTAGGCTGGTAAGCGGCACATTTTGGGTAAGGGCCCCAAGTAACAACAAGCACGCGCCACTAATTGTACCGAGCCACAGGTGCTGCACCGCTGCGCCGCGCAGCGCCTTTCCTCAAAATTCAATGTTAAAGTTTTGATTTCCTCTTTCTTCATTTCTTCTCTCCCGCCCTCCTTTATGCCTTTCCTTACGGCGCGGCTCGGTTGTCCACCGAGATATGCGAGACAACTACTGTGCCATTTCGTTTCATCAAAAAAACTCCTTTGTTCCTTTCCTTAGGGCGTGGTTCTGCAGTCCACCGAGATATGTGAGACAGATTCTGTTGCGTTTTGTTTCGTCAGAAACCGATGTAACTGATCCGCCGCCGTTCATTGGGTTCATTGGCGCTGACAACTTTGCATAGGCAGTTCATTTTTGCGAAAGGAAAGGCGCACAACTGCGTCGTGGCTGAGTGGGCACATCCTCGCTTTCATGTACTGTACATGGCGGCGTTGGCGTAAATTGGTAATTAAAAATTGATTTGGGGGGAATGGTGCAATATCTGTCTCACATATTGGCCGAGACTTGGACCGCGCTGTAAGGGAAGCGATAAAGGAGGGACTAAGAGAAGAAAGGAAGAGGTGCCGTAGTGAACGATTAGTTGGTTGGTAACTTTATTTAAAAGTTCTGCAGAGCTTTCGTCGACGGGGCCTTATGACTCCCACGTGGGGACAATGAGGTGTTGCTTCTCCGTCGCCTCGCGGGCCTGCTGGACGGCCCAGAGTTGGTCACCGAGGTTGGGGCTGCGCAAGGCAACGGCCCACCGCGGCAGGAGGGTTGCGGAGTCAGCACCGTTAGGGTTTTTGCTACAGTCCCAGAGCATGTGGGGTAAAGTTGCTATAGCAGTGTGGCAGACCTTGCATATTTTCTGGTATGTTCCGGGGCAGAGTCTGTGCTATTGTGCCGGGTTGCGGTACGTGAGCGACTGCAGTTGTCTGAGGGCCACCGTGTGCGCTCTGTCCAGCTTGTCGCTGGGTGCAGGGAAGGTTCGGCGGGCCAGGCAGAGGGCCTTGGTAATTTCGTTGTAGCTTGTCAAACAGTCTTTGGTGCTGTCCTATGGATGACGGTCGCCGGTGCGGTTCGCGAGCTCGCGCGCCTTGGCGTGTGGCGTCTCGTTTCGGTTTTCTACAGCCTCGTTTCGGTTGTGGTATGTGTTCGATACTTCTCCCATGTGCGCCGGTAACTATTGGATTTTGGTTTGAAAAGCTTCCTCCCACTGGACTTTTCGATTGCTCAGGATTCGTACCGCTGTCTGTGAGATCCATCCTTTGGCGAAGTTTTTGACCGTTTGTCGCGAGTCGCAGAGAACTGTGGTGCACGTCGGATCCGTGAGGGCGAGGGCCACCGCCGCTTCCTCCGCTTCTTCTGCGCGCTCGCAAAATACACTTGCCGTTATTCGCGTCTCGCCACTCGAATCAACGACCGCAACCACGAATCGCGAGCGTTCTGCGTATTCCGCGGCGCCAACTAACCTTGTCCCCCTTTCGTATCCGTGGCTGTGTAGGAGAGCTCTGGCCGTGGCCACTCTTCTTCCCCGGCTGTGTTCTGGGTGGACGTTCCGTGTAATCGGGGCGACTCTTAGAGTTTGATCGCGTCCGGAACAGCGACTTTCTGGCCTTGTTCTGCATGGTAACGGATGCCGACACTTTCCATGATCTGGCGCCCTGCTCTCGTGCCCGCTAATCTTTCTAGTTGTGAAGTGCGCTGCGCCTCGGCGATTTCGGTAAGCGTGTTGTGAAGCCCGAGCTGGAGCAAGCGTTGCGTGCTGGTGGACTCGGGTAGACCCAGCGCTATCTCATACACCCTGCGGATGAGGACGTTGATCTTTGCTTCTTCTCCTTTGTACCAGTTGTGAAATGCCGCGACGTACGAATATGGCTCATGACGAAAGAGTGTATGAGTCATGTGAGACTCGCCTCCCTCATTCCGTTCCTTCTGCTGGTGACCCTCTTGAGAATTCGCACGGCGTTAGCCGTCTTGTGCTGTAATTTAGTGATCGTTTCGCCGTTCACGCCAATGGCTTCGATTATCATGCCAAGGACCCTAATTCTGTGCCCTATCGGGATGTTTGCTCCGTTGCTTGTGCGTAGTCTGATCTCTTCGTATTCTCGTCTGGTCGTTGCCGCATTCTGACCACGCCCGGCTGGTCTGCCCCTCTGCGTAGGGTGGTAGACTAGGAGTTCCGACTTTGTAGGCGAACATAGTATTCCCGTACCCACAAGGTATTCAATTGTCTCGATTGCTAGTTGCAGTGCCGTTTCGATGTGACCGTCGCTGCCTTCGTGCACCCAGAGTGTTATGTCGTTGGCGTATAGGGTGTGCCGGACGTCCTCGAGTTCTTGCAGCTTTTCTGCTAGCCCGATCATGACGAGGTTGAACAGCATGGGCGAGACGACGGAGCCCTGCGGGGTGCCGGTGCTTCCCAGCGTTTGCTATTCTAGCTGGATATCCCCTGCCACTAAAAATGCTCGCCTGTCTGTCAAAAAATCTTTAACGTAGTTGTACTAGCGTACACCTAGGTTTTGCCGCGATATCTGGTGTAAGATCGCCGAGTGCGCGATTCTATCGAACGCGCTTTCAAGGTCGAGGATGAGAATTGCTCTGGTGCCTCCCGTCTTGCCGTCAAGCACTTGGTGCTTTAGTTGTAACATTGCGTCTTGCGTGGATAATTGGGGGCGGAATCCTATTATGGATGCTGGGTATGCCCCTTTCTGCTCTAAGTGGACTTGCCAGCGGTTAAGCAGTGCGTGCTCCATGGTCTTGCCGACGCACGACGTTAGGGACATGGGGCGAAGGTTGTCGAGGCTCGGCGGTTTTCCGGGTTTTGGGATTAGTATCATTTTCGCAGTTTTCCACTGTTACGGGAAGCTGCCGCGCTGCCAGCACTCATTGATGAATGGCGTTAACTGATCAATGGATTAGTCGTCGAGATTATTTAGGGCGCGATTCGACACCCCGTCGGGGCCCGGCGCCGATCTGCTGTGGAGGTTGTGCAGCGCCGTCCTGATCTCTTCTACGTTAAAGTCCTTATCCAGTTCTGCGTTCGGATCCCCCTCATATGGGCCGTGTTGTGCGGTCGAAATGAGCGGCAAGTACATCGCTCGTAACCGGGCGGTCACTGCATCCTCACCGTGCTTCTCGAGCTCCCTGTGTAATAGACGTGCGAGGCAGTTCCTCTGGTTGGACTTGGTCTTCGTTTCGTCGAATAGATGCCTGAGCAGCTTCCACGATTGCCCGTTGTGTAGTTGGCCGTCGACTGCATTGCATAACTCATCCCATTGCCGGCGGTTGAGCGTTCGGCAGTGGTCCTCGATGTTGCGGTTGATCTCCGCTATTGTTTTTCTGAGTCTCCGATTGAGTGTCTGACTCTTCCACCTGGCCAGAACAGAGTTCTTCGCCTCAATGAGAAGCGCCAGGCGGCTGTCCATCTTGTCAGTTTCAACCTCGGTTTCGACGGTCTTGGCTGACGCTTTGGCGCCTGCAACCAGCGAGCGGGTCCAGGCTTCGATGTCCGTGATTGTATCTCCTGAAGACTCTTGTTGGTCTCGTTTATTTCTGAATTCTTCCCAATCGGTCCATTTTAAATTTCGCTTACTGCCCTGCGCCTTGTCCATAGTCTGTATGTGTATTTCGACGATCATGTGGTCACTGCCCAGGTCGGTCGACGTGTTTTTCCACGTAGTAGCCGTCGTCCCGGCAATTCGGACGAACGTCAGGTCCGGGGTCGTGTCTCTGGTAGTGGAGTTACCGATTCTCGTCGGGTGCGCCGGATCCATAAGTAACGTGAAGTCGAGTTCCTGCGCATCTTGCCTGTAGCCATAACCCCATGCCGTGTCTGCGCGTTGAAATTTCCCCAATCAGCGTCCGGGGCCGGGCAATCTTGAGCGTCTTCTGAAACAGCGCTCGGAAGCGTTGGCGGCTTTTCGACGGGCTGCTGTATACGTTCAGTATGAATATACTTTGTTTCCTCTGCTTGGTGGGTACCAGTTCGATGAGAGCGTGTTCCTTCTGGACGCCGCTTAGTTCGTGGTCAACGAATGTGAGACGCTTCCTAACGAGCGTGCATCCACCCTTTTCTCGATTTTGCTGCCTTGCGTTTTGTATCCTGTTAAGGTAGCCGCGTTGGTGAGCATTTCTTGGAGTAATTTTACGTCCGCTTTACGTGTTGCGTGCCTGATGTGTTGCTTTAGAACGAAGCCGCGGCAGTTCCACTGCCATATTACTATCCCTTGGTTATCGTTGGCCATTTTGATGCTGATGCTAGCTACCCGGCTGCCCTTGATGGTGGTTCGGTCCTGCATCTCTGCTCGCCGGTGCCTGTCCGTGTTGCGTGAATAGGAAGTGATTCAGTATTATCTGCATGTTTCCTTCAAGGTTAGTGCTCCTGTTTGCGAGGCCGAGGAATGTTGCGTGTAGCGTCTCAATGGTACCTTGCATTGTGCATAGCATTTTCTTGATGTCAGTAATTTCCACTCGCACCTGGCTCTCGAATCCGCCCTCGTGGTGTTGTTGTATCGCCCGTTTCTTCGGGGCGGGCGCGTCCGCGTCAGGAACGCTCGCCTGTTCCTGCTGTTGTGCGTTGTTTGTTTTGTTCCATCCCGGCACGCTCGCGTCTGAGTTCTCGCATCTCTTGCATTAGCTTTTGGACTTGTTCGCGCATTACCGCGTTCTCTTTCCTTAGCGCATCTAAAATGACATTATCGGCTTTTTGATTCTGCTCTGGGACTGCAGGTGCTGTTACGACCCCCTCCGGCGCGATTCCCCGGACTGTTGCCGCCCAGCTCACCTTGTCTCCGGGAGTTGGCGTCCTGGACCTCGATCTTGTAGGAGCGCGGTTGTGCCTTTGACGACTGCGGGACCGGGGCCGGCCACGCGATCGCGATGTGGATCTCGGTCTGTGCGGCTGGATGGGCGGGAAGTCTTGCTGTGTCAGCTAGGGCATGTGCGTTTTGGCGCTTCCATCGTCGCCGGCGAATCACATGCGGAGTCTAGTACCTTTGCTTTGCAGGCCTTGTCGGCCGTCATGTGAGCGCCGCCGCATAGGTTACACTTGGGCGAGCATTGGTGCCACCGGTCTGGGTTGCGGCCTGCAAATGCGGTTGGCGGGATTTGGGCAAACGTACATGCGGTGGCCGAGGCGTCCGCACTTGTAACAAGTGTCAATTTGCATGCGATACAAAGTGCAACGAACGAGTGTTGCGCTGTACCTGACGAGGTTGGGCCCTTTGAGTCCGTCGAAGGCAATTAAAACCGTGGTCGTAGTGCCTATGCGTTTGGCCGCCAGTGCCAGTGGGTTTCTCAGGTTTACAATGTTCTCATCCAGTTTTCGGGTCCGTCCTCAATGGGGATGCCACGAATCAATCCCTTGGTTGTATTATCGGGTGCCGTTTCATACGCGTTCACTTTGTGCGCTTTCCTTTGGATTTGAATTTGCCGCAGTTTGGCATAGCGGTCCGCGTTCGCTCGTTTCGGTGTGCTGACGACGACGATGTTCTGGTACGAGTTCGGACAGACCGTGTCTTCCGCACTTTCGTCTCCCGTTATGTCGGCGGCCGCGAAGATTGCGTCGGTGTCCGTCGGGGCGCCGATCTTAACTATGTCGAAGCCGCCTTTAGGTCAAACCACAATTTTAATTTCCTCCTTCGGTAATTTTGGCATGCGACCCGCTTTGATAACCTTTCTTTGACATGCTTGGGTTTCGTGCCTTGCTGGCCAGTGCCAGGCGCGTTCGCTCTTGCATCGATGTCGTGCGTCGAATTCGCACCGTGGTCTCGGGGTCTCGAACGCCGCGCTCCGGCGGTCTTCCATCCGGCTTCGGTAATTTCGTCGGCGGAAATGTCTTCCCTCATCACTTGCACGTTCATTCTTGAGTCACGTTCGTCGGCTTGTGCCGCTTCATTGGAGAGAGTCCGTATACGTGGCGCCGCGTCTGTCAGCGAAGCGCAGCGGTTGCGCCGGCTAGGCGTAGCGTCTGGCGTACACGCCTACACCTAGTGAGGCTATGGCGGGGTCGAAGCGCAGAAAGTGCAATATCTCTGCGAAGAATGGTGGCCCACCTCAAAACTAGGTATCCGTCGGTGCCTCCCCCGTAGTGGAGGACTCCGGAATAATTTTGACCACCTGGGAATCTTTAAAGGGGCTCTGAAAGGGGCTCTAATAAAGTTGCAGTTTGGCTGGGGTGATAAAGCATGCCTCTTCAGAGGGGGCGTCGAGGAGTACGGACGCGTTTCACGTCGGCTCCACGAAATCAGTGATTTCATGGCGGATTTTTTCCTACGTTGACCATAAATGTCCTTGAAACCTGTTTCCTAAGGTGCAAGCAACCCGAGGATACGACATTTGTGCCTGTAAGTGCATCTTTAAAGCCTATATCGTCACTCCAAGTTCGCCAGCGCTACACGCTACAATAGGCCTACTTCGACCGGGAAGGCGGCGACCGGCGAGCTCCCGCCATCGCCGACCGCGCCCGGCTCCACGATGACGATGGAAGTGGCGGTGGTGGGAACCGACATCGACCCCAAAGAAACCGAAAAAGAAGAATGGATTATGCGTCTGAAGAAGCGAGCGGAAAAATTGGAGAACAACGAACGCCACCTAGGACACCCACATGGTGCCGGAGACGCGGCGGCAGCGAACGCCGCCACTGTTGCGACGACCGACGGCAGCGACACGAGAGCCTACAGAGAGGCGGGACGGAAACTCGCTGAACGTTCAATAGCCTCAGACCTCCCGAGACTTCCAGCGACCGGATGGAAAGTAGTTCTGCGTCCCAAAGAAGGACTCACAATGCTGAAGAGCACCACCGAGATTAGAATTGCGGCGGCCATCAGGGAGAACGCCGGAATCAAGGACGAGGAGGCACTGAAGGACAGACTAGCTATAAACGCCAAGCAAGGAACGATTACCTACCACTCGCCTAGCTACGAAAACGCGAGGAAGGTGGAGAAACTTGAAACTGTCAAGATCGGAGACAAGGAACGCGGTGTGACCACCTACATGAACGCACCAGAGAGTTGCGGCAGGGGAGTCATCCATGGAATTGATGTGGAATACACACACAAGTATGTACTAGAAGGACTGAACGTTAACGGATTCAACCCTCTAGTCATAGATGCACGAAGAATGGGGAAGACTAAATCTTTCCTAATCACCTTTGAAGAAGAGAAAGTACCACGCAGAGTAGTCTTGAGCGGAATCACTTTCAAGTGCTTTCTATACAAGAAACGCTATGAGGTCTGTTACAAGTGCGGAGGACTTGGCCACCGCTCGGACGTCTGCGACAGTGAGGTGACCAAGTGCCGCGGCTGTGGCATGACATCGCCCCCCGAGGGGCACCAATGTACACCGCAGTGCCAACTATGTGGCAAAGAACACTACACCGGAGACAAGAGGTGCAAAAATCTCTTTCGCACCCCTTATATTGTCCAGAAACGCCAGTGGGAAGCCAAACAGGAGGCTGAAGAAGCGAAGCAAGAAGACCGAAGGAACAGCCGCTCCCGTGATAGATCCGGCAGCAGAACGAGGTTTCGGTCAGAGTCGTTCCCCCGGCTACAAACCGGACAGCAACAGCCACGCAAGGAGCAAGCTGCAAAGGTGAGCTGGCCAGCTAAAGTTTCCCAGGACTCCGAGACAGTTAAAGAATTAAAAGAACTTATTAAACAGCAGGCAGATCAGATTAAGACTTTAACTGATTATATTAAGAAGCAAGAAGAGCGGATCAAAATGCTAGAAACGACAGCTAAACAACCCGAGGAAAACAAACCGCAACAGGAAACGGCAATGGCGCCTATGCAAGTGGAGCAGGATAGAGAGGTTGAGACAGAGAAGGTTGAAAAACCCCCTTCAAAAAAGAAACGGACCAAAGAGTCGGATCTTGAGACCAAATTCGAACAACTAAACGACAAACAACAACAGGACATGAAACTACTGAACGGAACACTAATGCAATTCATGAAACAAGTCACAGAAACGATCAGAGCAGAATTTGCAAAGCGAGACGCTGCTCTCACGGCGGAATTTGAGAAAAGGGACCAATGGATATACGCGGAATTCCAAGCAACCAAAAATGCCTTGGCCAAAGAACAATAATACTATCTGGCAGTGGAACTGTAGGGGCTTTCTGCGTAAACGGGTCGTTTTACAATCGTTCCTTGCAAACGGAGACAAACCCGAAATTATAGCTTTACAAGAGTGCGGGAAAAACGCGAAGCTGCCCGGTTACAAATCGTACCCGGGCCGAGGGGACAACACGCAGGTTGCCACCCTTGTCAAACGCAACGTTACCGCGCTGCAGCACGAGACAGGGCACGTCCAATTAGATCACACTCTAATCGAAATGATACCGCGTAAGCGGAGAGGGAAAAGCCTATTCGTCTTAAACGTATACAGCTCTCCGAAACAGAGAAAGGATTGCGGCTTCGACAGGCTATTCGCAAAAACGAAACAGATAGCGGGCAAAAACCCTATCGTCATTGTCGGGGACTTTAATGCTCATCATCCCGCATGGGGATACAAATATACGCAAATCAAGGGCAGAGAACTCTGGGACAGCATTCTCCACAATGAGCTCATCTTGATCACTGACCCCATCAAACCAACAAGACAGGGCAATAGCGTGAGTAGGGACACTACATCTGACTTAACACTCACCGGAGGCCAAATCACGGCAAGGTGGTGTAACACGGGGGAGGACCTAGGAAGCGACCACAAAATTATTGAGATTGTGGTAGAAGACGGACCGCCCACACCGAGACCAAAAAAAGGTCGCAGCGGTAAATTGGGATCTATTCAGGGCGAACCTTCCTACCCGAGACGCAATCAGGGACATAGAATCTTGGGGCACAGACCTTCTCGCAGCAGTTAAAGAAGCCACCGAAGAGGTGGAAGCAGACGAAAGGCAAGAGGAGGTAGACAGGCGTATGATAGGCCTGTGGCGCAAGAAAAGGGAGCTAGAAGAAAACCTTGCTCAAAACAAGGGGAACAGAAACATACGCAAGATCCTAGCCAAACAGAATAGAGATATCGAGGAGCACGCGCTGAACTTAACCAGACAAAACTGGGGTAGTATCTGCGAGCAGATGGACCGCAGAATCAGCAAAGCCAACACGTGGAAAATGCTCAGACATCTCTTAGACCCGGACAAGACAAAGTATGAGGCACGACAACAACTACAGAAACTCGTATATAAATACGAAGGCACTAGCGATCAACTAATCTCTGAAGTGAGGGACAGGTACTTGAGGTGCACACCACCCACACCCCTCCCCGAGTACAAGGGCGCAGAGAATCCTCTTCTAGATGGGCCCATCACCATCGGAGAGGTTAGGGCGGAGTTGAACAGACTGAGAACTAAAACTGCGGCAGGTCCAGACAGAATCAGCAATCGCATGCTGAGGAATTTGGATGATGCATCAATTAGAAACCTAACAGCGTACATGCAGGAATGTTGGGACAAGGGCCGAATACCACCTTCGTGGAAAGAGGCCAACCTAGTCCTTATTCCAAAACCAGGTAAGAAACTAAGTCTCGAAAACCTGAGGCCCATTTCGCTTACCTCATGTGTAGGTAAGCTAATGGAGCACGTTATTCAAACGAGGCTAAACAGATTCCTAGAAGAACAAAAGCTTTACCCCGACACAATGATCGGATTCAGGACACATCTTTCTGCATGCGATGTTATGCTTCAACTTAAAGAACATGTGCTAGACAACGAAACAGCTGATACCAGATTAATAGTCGGCCTTGACGTGGCCAAAGCTTTTGACAACGTTGACCACGCAGCCATACTAGAACGCTTAGAAACTCTAAATGTAGGGGGAAAGGTATACAACTACGTGAAGGACTTTCTTTCAAACAGAACAGTTACTATCAGCCTAGGAGGGAAGGAAGAGAAAGGCATAAGGCTGGGCAACAAAGGTACTCCCCAAGGCTCGGTCCTATCACCGACACTCTTCAATATTGCAATGATTGGCTTACCACAGAAATTGACGCGTATAGAAGGGCTCAACTACACAATATACGCGGACGACCTCACCCTCTGGGTTACCAGAGGCAGTGACGCGCACATCGAAGGTACCCTCCAAAGAGCGATCGAAGAAATTGAGTCGTACCTAAAACAAGTAGGACTCAAATGTTCTGCCGAGAAATCTGAAGCGCTCTTCCTCGGCCCACAAAAGAGAAAAACAAAGCCCCATGAACATGGGATAACGCTAACGGTAAACGGGGACAAAATACCATCAGTGGAGATGATTAGAGTACTGGGTCTTAGGATACACACAAACGGTAAGAACACCGAAACGATACAAAAACTCGAATCGAGTGTAAGCCAGACGTGTAGGCTACTCAAAAGAATAGCAAATAAACACGCGGGAATGAAGGAGACGAACCTCTTAAGACTAGTTCAGTCATTTGTAATCAGCAGAATCACATACGTGGCACCATACCTACGGCTAGCCAAAGCAGAAAAAAACAAGATTGAAATCCTAATTAGGAAGGGCGTCAAAACCGCTCTGGGCCTCCCCCCGTACACATCCACCCAGAAAATTCTGAACATGGGGATTTCAAACACCCTAGACGAGCTCATTGAGGCTACCAGAGTAGCGCAACAACAACGACTTCTACGCAGCCATTCGGGGCTAAAAATACTAGAAAAGATAGGCTTCGAACCTCGAGCGCGGCTCAAACACACGGAGAATATCCCAACAGACATAACGAACAAAATCAGAATCCCACCACTCCCAAGGAATATGCATCCGGTACACCATGAGGGTAGGCGAAAGGACAGAGCGAAAGCTCTGCAGAAAAAATTAGCCAATAGACAGGACGTGGTTTACACGGACGCGGCGGAATATGAAGGCAGAACGGGTTTCGTAGCCCTGGCGACCAGGGAGGGCGGAGACCGAGTCTCGTGCTGCAGCACCCAACAGAGTGATGCAACAGCGGCTGAGGAGGTAGCCATTGCGCTGGCTTTAACTCAACGGAATGTTAGGGTGATTATAACAGATTCCAAATCGGCTATCCGCAACTACAACGCAGGCAGGGTATCTGTCGAAGCAGTCAAAATTCTCACAGCCGGCCCGACACCGGCAGAACTAATTAACCTTGTTTGGACTCCGGCCCACGATGGCCTCCGGGGAAACGAGACAGCGCACGCATTGGCCCGAGGACTCACACACCGGGACCCCAATGCGGTCTCGTCGAGTAGAGAGTCCCTTCAGACGAGCGAGGAGCTGAACACGTACCAAGATATTCTTAACCATTACAGATTAGGAAGACAGACATTACCTGGAGCATGCAAGGGCCTCAGCAAAAAGGAAGAGGTCATATGGAGAAAGTTACAGGCGGGAGTTTTTCCGAACCCACTCGCACTAAGCAGATGGCATCCGGCGATCCAAGACCCCAGGTGTAAACAGTGTAATGAAATAGCAGACATGATCCACATGGTGTGGACATGCCCTAGCCACAACGAACCAGACAGGAATATAGAGTCCTGGGAGGCTTTAATGGCCAGCCAGAAAGAAGAAGAACAAAAAGAAGTCATCCGTCTGGCCCTGGACACCGCTGAATCCCAAGGGATCCCAGCCTGCTGAAAGGGGAGGAAGATGACGGCGGTCAAGACTCGTCTTTTTCGCCCTCTGATTCCTTGACGGGTGCAAATAAAGTTATTTCATCATCATGCCTCTTCACAAATATTGTCCAGCAAGAAACTTCATAACGCGCATTGTAAAGGTTATCTGTATATTCAAAATTAGAATTTCAGGCTTAGCGCTGTTCCCTCTCCTCTCGTACACTTTTTGAACGCTGGAAGGTCAGCGCGCCTCCTCTGGCCCCACCTTCGGTAGCCGCAGTGACACAGTAGTTAGGGCACTCAGCTACTGATCCGGAGTTCTTGGGGTCGAACCCGACCGCGGCGGCTGCGCTTTTGTGGACGAAAAACGCTAAGGCGCTCGTGTGCTGTGCGATGTCAGTGCACGTTAAAGATCCCCTGGTGGTCGAAATTATTCCGGTGCCCTCCACTACGGCACCTTGCAAGGTCGTCATGCGCTTCAGGTGGTTCGCGTCTCTTTTCCTTGTATGTTTTTTTTTTGCTTTTGCACCCCCGAGGCCGCGTCGCTAAGACGCCAGGCGTCTTCGGGAGAAACTTTTGTTTGTCTTTGGTTTGTAGTGCGCAGTCGCGTTCAGTACAGTTGCACCCCCGAGCCTCGTGGCCGAGAGGCCACGCGCCTCCGCTGGGGAACTTCGGTTTGTCTTTTGTTTGTGGGTCCGAGCGGAGGCCGGGCGTCTTAGGCGACACGGTCCGCGCGTTCATCACCCGGCTTTCGATGAGTTCGTTAACGCGGGTCCACTCCGACTTTGCGTAGAGAGAGCATGAGTGCGCCGGGTCTTGTTCTCGCACTGACATGGGAGGCACCATGTGTCTCCATAGATGGCGCTCCGCGCATCATTAAGGCACGAGTCTCCGAACACCTTTGGCGAACCACACCCTGCGCGTTAGTTCGGTGGCTGGGTTTGCGCTTTTCTTTGCTGAACCTCGGAACCACTGGTCTTAAATTTGCGCTTCTCCGCGGGAATGGGTTTCCTGACATGGCGGACCGAGGCACAGATGCGTCGGCGTCCCAGCTCCGTCTGCGATACATCCATTCCCAGAAATCTGGGGGAAAGTGACGTTGGGAATGTGGGAGTGCGGAAAGAATGATTGCTTTTGGGAAGAAACCCTGTGACGGCCGCGAGCTCTGAGCGGGGCGGCCGTGGAGGCCGGTGCTCGGAAGGAGGCAGGCTTCCTCCCACATGCTCGCTTAGGATGACGGACTGTCCTAGGTCTAAGGGCGGCCCAGCTCAGTTATTCTGTATCTATGCTGCTGCAATCATTTTAACTGCTTGGTTTATGGGGGTTTAACGTCCCAAAGCGACTCAGGCTATGAGAGACGCCGTAGTGAAGGGCTCCGGAAATTTCGACCACCTGGGGTTCTTTGACGTGCACTGACATCGCACAGTACACGGGCCTCTAGAATTTCTCCTCCATCGAAATTCGACCGCCGCGGCTGGGATCGAACCCGCGTCTGTCGGGCCGGCAGCCGAGCGCCGTAACCACGCAGCCACCGCGGCGGCTAATCATTTTAACTGCACTGTACTTTTTATTGTTGTCAACAAGTTATAAATAAATCAGTTTTCTCAGTTAATCCGGCCAATTCGAGAGGTTTATTTGGCGAAGCAGGGAAACGGGGCCTACGAAGAAGAGTTTAAAGCGAAGGAGAGCAAGAAAGAAGTACAAATCTTTACTGGCGCAGCCTCCGACAGGATCACAGTTTTCTGTCAGACTTCGGCGACGTTCAAACCTTTCGAGAACGAAGACGACCGGGCCTATGGACAGTGCCTTAATAACGTCTCCGCCGGAAGAGGACAGCAGCAAAAGTCGTCCAGCATTGCGGACAACGGACCGAGCCAGCGGTGCTGAACGCGTCAACGGAAAGGCAGACCAGTGCCTAGCGACCGACTTCGCAGCATCCGGTTGACTCCTGGAGCAGCGGTCGACGGACGGAACAGCCGGCTCTTTGTGTGTCAACGGATCGACACATCAGCGCTGACGGACTAGCGTTACAGCAGCCGCAGAGTTCCAGCTCAACGGATCGAGCAGTGGTGCCATCATACCACAAGAGGCACATTGGCCGCTGACGGACTAGCCGTGTACTTTCACGGTTGCCGAGCCTCACATCAAACGGAAAGCAACGAGACCTACGGACGGCAAAGGAAGAAGACTCTGCCTAAAATCGACCTGAGAGCGAGACGCATGCGCATCAGACGCGGGTGTCGGGGACGACAGGGCATGCTACTCCTGTAGTAAGGTGAGTGGTTCTTCTGCTGGTCCTCGGAACCCACTGACGCGGAATTAATGCGTCAAGGCGAGTCACGGGCCTTTTGCATGATACTGCGTAGGGGTGCAGTTGTGGCAAAAATGACTACAGACGAGACTGGGAGTCACAGCACAGATTCGAGTATGGATCAAGTGCCGGGAACAGAAAGTGCGACGGGAGCAGCGAAGGGGGCAGGTGATGCCGCAGATTCAAATGCGGCCATGCGGCGGCTGGAGATGGAGCTGGAGTTGAGGAAAACCACGCTGCTTATCGAGCCAGAAAGAACCCGGCAGTTAAAGCTGCAAACCGGTTCACCACAGGGCTCGCAGGCGGGTGGGCGGCAGACGCGCGAAGAAACAGTAGCGTATTTAGCTAAATGTCTAAAGAGCTTGCTGACTCCCATTCCGACGGATCCAGAAGTGCCGGTATGGCTTGAGGGAGTCGAGGGCATTTTTCGCTCCTATATGGTGCCGGACGAGGTTAAGAGCCATTTACTTTTGCCTCTAGTAAGCGCAGGAATCCCGCACCTTTTCTCAAAACTCTCTACCCAAGAGCTCGACAGATACGGTCGGGTCGAACAGACCATCCTGTCCGAGCTCCGACTGTCCCCAGGCGACTACCTCAGGCAGTTCCGTTGTGCCCTGCCAGGGCGAAACGCGACCTGGAAACACTTCGCGTCGCGCATTGAGAGCTACCATGCTTTTCAATGTTGGCGCGGGAAATAAGACGCTCGAGGACCTAGTTTCCTTGAACGTGGCAGATCAGATGAAGCAGCCGTTGAGCACCGAGGCATACAAAAATATGTCAAGCGAGAGGAAGGACACAGCTAGGTGAAGCCTCACGAAATATGGAAGCTAGAGGAGGCGTTCGAGGACTGTGAGGGTAAAGGCTCAGGAAAGAAGCAAATATTGGCGGCCTAAAGGCCCCTTGCGGCCCACCAACCAGCACCTTTTCAAACGTCGGTCCCAGCTTCGCGGGAAAAGCCGCATGCTTCGAGGCTCTCGGCATGCTTTATTTGCAATGACCCACATTTTGCCCGGTCGTGCCCTAAAAACGCACGGGCCGCAGATAGTTGTGGGGAGGAGAAACCTCAGTCACTGGCAAACGCCGAGGCAGACCAGACAACGGAGGAGGTACTCGTGGCCGCGAGCGAGATGTGTCCAGAGGAAACAAGAGCGCAAGAGAATGAGGTATTCCGCGATGCGCAGCGGTCGGACGAGAGCCTGGCCGATGCCTGGCGACAGGGAAAAGTGGGCAGTCACGGGGTCTTCGTGCTGGACGGGCTGCTCTATCACAAAGACAAAATTGCCGGCGTACTCTACGAGCAGCTAGTGCTGCCGAGGGAAAAGAGAAGGGAAGTAATGATTCTCTCGCATGAGTCCCCGTGGGGAGGGAACCTCGGGAAGAGGAAAACGGCAAACATAATTAAGATGAGCGTCTACTGGCCAGGAATCAATGCGGATATCAACGACGATCATTGTTGGACCTGTAATTGGTGCCAAATGAGGTCCGACCGCCGAACAACAGTCCGAGTCCCTATCACACCACTCACGCGGCCTAGTTACCCCTTTTAGGTAGTGAACGTCGATGTGGTCGGACCGGTGAGCCCTCCATCAGCAAGGGGCCACAAATACGCACTTTGCGTCACTGACCGGCACACACGATGGCCAGAGGTCGTGTGCCAAACGGCGCTTACAGCACGCAAAACGTGTGACACGCTCCTCGAGATTTTCTCACACACTGGCGTACCAGAGACGATATGCAGTGACCAGGGCACTAATTTTGCGGCGCAGATGACGCAATTGTTCTGTGAGAAAATCGGCAGCTCGCCGCGGTTCTCTATGGCGGAGCACCCCGAGAGCAACGGTTCCATAGAAAGGTGGAACCGCATTTTCAAAAACATGCTGTATCATGTAATCGAGAATGACGGGCGCAACTGGGACAAATGCATACCTTTCCTGCTCTGGGCATGCCGGGAGGTGCCGCATGAAACGACGGGAGTTTCTCCATTCCAAATGCTATACGGTAGACGCCCAACCGGACCCCTGTCTATAATAAAGAAAACAGGGGCAGGAGAGCTAGATATTCCCAACACGCTGAGAGAACCGGCAGCCCGATACTTGGAGAAACTGCGGGAGCAGGTGCAATCGGCGGCTGAAGTGGCGGGTCTGACCGCCACTGAGAAGCAGGGAGCATACGCCACGCACTACAACCGCCGTGCGCGAGCAAAAACTTTCAACATCGGCGATGGGGTGATTGTGTTTCGCACGGACAGCCATGGAAAGCTCGACGCGAGCTCTTGCGGCCCCTATAAGGTCAGCTCGAAACCCCGCCAAAATTCCTACGAAATAATAGTAGAAGGCGGCAAAAGGAAGGTTGTGCATGCCAACCATCTTTGCCCCTATCATGCAAGAGTAGGCCACACAAGCGTTATTTTTGGTGAGGATATTCAGTTCGGAGAAGTTGAGTGTGCTCCGTGGCCTGTAGAGCAGCTCAGTGACGGTCTGCCCGCCAGCGCGAAGCAGCATTTGACTGCAGACAGAGATCAGCAGATACGCCAGCTGTTTGATTCATATGAGGATGTGTTTCAGGGGCTGCCAGGAAGGGCGCGCATCGGAGAACATAAGATAGAACTCATTGAGGGCTACAACCCGAAAAAGTGCTATGCATATCGCGTGCCAGGGCTCCTTAAAAAGGAAATAGCCAGACAGGTAGATGAGCTCCCAGATTTAGGGCTAATATACCCAGCATCGAGTGCGTTCGCCCACCCCGTCGTGTGCGTCACTAAGAAGGATGGCTTACTCAGGCTTTGTGGCGACTACAGGGCCTTAAACGCGGCAACCGTAAACGACGCTTTCCCTATGGCACGTCAACAGGAACTAATCTTTCGCGTAGGTGGTGCGGAATTCATTACCCTAATAGACCTCAAACGAGGGTATTGGCAGATCCCACTAGCCGAAGAAAGCCAGGAGAAAACAGCCTTCGTTACCCATATTGGACAGTTAGCATGGCGCGTCATGCCGTTTGGATTGAAAAACGCCGCCGCGACATTTCAAAGAGCCATGAACAATATGCTGTGAGTGCACCTAGAGTATGCTTGCGCGTACTTGGACGATATAACAGTTTTCTCCAGAACACGGGAGGAACCCCTTGGTCACCTTTGAACGGTGTCCAGCGCTCTGCGCAAGGCGGCATTCAAAGCGAACCTACAAAAATGCCAGGTCGCGGCACCGCACATCAGATACCTGGGGCACGTCGTGGGATCGGGACAGAATGGACCTGACCCCGAAAGGTTGCAGCCATCAGTGAGTTGGCGATACCTCGCACAAAACGCGACCTGAGGAGTGCACTAGGGCTCTGCGGTTATTACAGAGGCTACTTCGAAAGCTACGCGGAAATCGCTATGCCCCTCACCGCGCTTACGGGAAAGAAAGTGGCGAATTGTTTTCCTTGGAACCCAGAGGCAGACGAGGCTTTCAGTAAACTAAAGGCGGCACTTTGCACGGCGACGATGCTCTAGACTCCCGACCCTGAGAAGCCGTATTGGCAATTCGCGGATGCGTCTGCGTTTGCGGCGGGAGCCTGCTTGGCCCAAATGAGTGACTCGGACAGGGAGCTGCCCATATCGTTTGCGAGCCACCGGTTCAACGACACGCAGATGAGATGGGCAACCATCGAGCGGGAGGCCTTTGCTGTCATCTGGGCGCTCCTTCGGTTTGACACGTAGGTATACGGAGCACGCGTGCATGTCGTGTCCGACCACAACCCCCTTGCCTATCTCACTTCCAGCCAGCCAGCCGGCGCAAAGCTAGCTCGATGGGCGTTGGCCCTGCAGCGATACAATGTGACGGTAACTCACAGGAAAGGAACCGCTCACGAGAATGCTGACGCACTGTCACGCTTGCCTCGTTCACGCGGGGACGGAGCCTCGAGCTGAACACCAGAAATAGCTGTTGCCACCTGTGCCTTCCGAGGGCAAGCATAGGGACCACTTCAGGGGCTGTTTTCGTGAGATTGTCAGCATGGTGTCATTTTGTACACCTCGCATGTGGCGACTGTTTTTGTGTATTATGTAACGCGACACAATATTGTTTCTATGTAACACTTGCATTCTGGCTTTAGGGTAGTGCTAACGACGACCTTTAATTATATTACGTATCGTGTGCAAAAACCAGTGAGGCTGTTGCAACGATCTTAGAAGGGGCGTGTAAGGTCGTCATGCGCTTCAGCTTGTTAGCGTCTATTTTACTTGTATGTTATTTCATTTTTTGCATTTGCACCTCCGAGGCCGCGTCGCCAAGACGCCAGGCGTCTTCGGGAGAAACTTTTGTCTTTGGTTCGTGGTGCGCAGTCGCGTTCTGTGCAGTTGCACCCACGAGCCGCGTGGCCGAGAGGCCGCGCGCCTCCGCTGGGGAACTTCGGTTTGTCTTTTGTTTGTGGGTCCGAGCGGAGGCCGGGCGCCTCAGGCGACACGGTCCGCGCGTTCATCACCCGGCTTTCGATGTGTTTGTTAACGCGGGTCAACTCCGACTTTGCGTAAAGAGAGCATAAGTGTTCCGGGTCTTGTTCTCGCACTGACATGGGAGGCACCATGTGTATCCATAGATGGCGCTTCGCGCATCATTTAGGGCACGGGTCTCCGAACGCCTTCGGCGAACCACACCCCGCGCGTTAGTTAGGTGGCTGGGTTTGCGCTTTTCTTTGCTGAACCTCGGAGCCACTGCTCGTAAATTTGCGCTTCTCCGCGGGAATGGGTTTCCTGACATGGCAGACCGAGGCCCAGACGCGTCGGCGTCCCAGCCCCGTCTGCAATACATCCATTTCCAGAAATCTGGGGAAAAGTGACGTAGGGAATGTGGGAGTGCCGAAAGAATGATTGCTTTTGGGATGAAACCCTGTGACGACCGCGAGCTCTGAGCGTGGCGGCAGTGGAGGCCGGAGCTCGGTAGCAGACGGACTTCCTCCCGCATGCTCGCTTAGGACGACGGACTGTCCTAAGTCCACGGGCGGCCCAGCTCAGTTATTCTGTATCTATGCTGCTGTCATTTTAACTGCACTGTACTTTTTATTGTTGTCATCAAGTGTTTAATTAAATCAATTTTCTCAGTTAATCCGGCAATTCCAGAGGTTTATTTGGCGAAGCAGGGAAACGGGACCTACGGAGAAGAAGAGAGAGAAGAAAGCGAAGGAGAGCAAGAAAGAAGTAAAAATCTTTACTCACCTCTTTCTTCCTTTCTTCTTTCACTCTCTCTCCTTTATCCTTTCCCTTACATCGCGGTTCAGGTGTCCAGCTATATATGAGACAGATACTGCGCCATTTACTTTTCCCAAAAAAACAATTATTTTTACCGCATCTTCCGACCCGCCTGAGCTTGAGCCTGAGCTTCCGACCCGTCTGCTTCTGAGCCCTGCAGCACGGCTGTTCTTACATAATCGAGGTCCCTAACCTCATGAAGGCAGGAAGAAAAGTCCTGAACCCTCCCAAACTTAGAACTGTCAAATGTGCTAAATAGCTCCACTGAACGGCTTGAAAGCAAACCCCTTGGGCTGCGTTTTTTACGAAATCCGCAGCAAGAAAGAGGCGTCCACTGTCCCAGGGATCCAGTTATGCGCCCTTCCCTTCCTCAAAATCATCGCCGAGGAGGAAAAACGCTAAGGCGCCCGTGTGCTGTGCGATGTCAGTGCACGTTAAAGATCCCCAGGTGGTCGAAATTATTCCGGAGCCCTCCACTACGGCACCTATTCCTCCTTTCTTCTTTCACTCCCTCCTTTATCGCTTCCCTTACGGCGCGGTTCAGGTGTCCAAAGATATATGAGACAGATACTGCGCCATTTCCTTTCCCCAAAAAACCAATTATTAATTATTATTAGAGCGTTGTCAACGCCAACGCCAATGAGCAAGCACACTGGACACTGACAGCTTTCGCTTTGTATATCGTGGATCGGCTCACCTAATCCACATTCATTTTTCGAAGCGAATGGCTTCACTACGCAGCTTTTCGAGCCGTCAGTGGGGCCGCAAGTTTGACATTGAATTTAGCTAGAGGTCAAACAAGGAAATGACGCCTGTCTCGCATATATCGGTGGATACCAGAACCGTGCACGTAAGGAAAGGAATAATAATAATAATACTTGGTTTTTGGGGAAAGGAAATGGCGCAGTATCTGTCTCATATATCTTTGGACACCTGAACCGCGCTGTAAGGGAAGGGATAAAGGAGGGAGTGAAAGAAGAAAGGAAGAATAGGTGCCGTAGTGGAGGGCTCCGGAATAATTTCGACCACCTGGGGATCTTTAACGTGCACTGACATCGCACAGCACCCGGGCGCCTTAGCGTTTTTCCTCCATAAAAACGCAGCCGCCGCGGTCGGGTTCGAACCCGGGAACTCCGGATCAGTAGTCGAGCGCCCTAACTACTGAGCCACCGCGGCGGGGTTAAGGAAAGGAAAAATTACAATTTCGGAACTTGGTTTTGGAGGAAAGGAAATAGCGCAGTATCTGTCTCACACCTGAACCGCGCCGTAAGGGAAGAGTTAGAGGAGGGACTAAGAGAAGAAAAGAACAAAGAGGTGCCGCAGTGAAAGGCTCCCAAATATTTTCTACCACCTGGGTAGCTTTAACGTGGACTGATATCGCACAGCACAAGGGCGCTTTTGCGTTTCGCGTCCATCGAAGAGGTAAGGAAAATGAAGTGACTGGAAAAATTTTATCTACATATGTACACATTCCAATGTTACCGGATACATTGACATTCACAAGTAGGCATGACGCTAAATATGTAAGGCGAGCCAATTTAAGAGGTATCATAAGCAGCTTTGAGCAACTAACAGGAATTGCTTGTGAGTGATTTAAGACGGGACAGCATACGTGTTCACAGAAAAGTGAAATAGCAACAATCTGACACGGAAAAAAAAGACCGCAGCGCCAGTTTGGTCTAAAGACCAGAACAAGACGATCGTTGTTAACAGAAATGAATGGGCACGACCACTGCCGGAGGAACTCTTCCTCTTCCAAGAAAGAGTTCCTCTGACAAGAAACTGATCAGCTCCCTTCGAACATGGTCAAGTATTGGCCGCACAGCGCGGCGTCGAAAGCCAGCAGTGAACGCGGTGCATCGATTGCGCCATAAACTAAAAAGACCCGCAGCAATTAACAGGCGAACAAAACGGCCGCTGGGGAAGCGGACGCGGGAGACAAAGCTCAAAATGCCCTGCCCACGGAATCCCGCATGAACTGCGCACCAAAAGACGCGCTACCACGCAGGTGACTGTTGCGTGGCGTTTAAATTCCGGAAGCGGGCAATTCGGACAGGTACTGGAGCCTAAAACACCCCACCGCTTTAGCCGATCACAAGTAAGCAGCACTGACCAGCCATGTTTCTAAACAAAGTCGTGTAGATGGTCTGGGAGAGGCGTCGACGCTATGCGCACCCATTGAACGTGGTCCATCGGTGAGCGGCGAGCCGCCGCCACAACACGTAACAACAGCGAGCCCATAATGTCCACCACACGGTCTGCAACGTTGTTGACATCAGGTGCTACTGCACTTACTTGTCTGAAAATGGCCACTGACGCAGCATAGAAAGCGGTAGGCTGCTCTGTTTGAGGACCACGATTATCAGGGTCCGGGGGATTCAAAAAACGCAAAGAAGGGCCCAAAAAGTACCGCGCTAGGGTAGCGCCAGAGCCGCGTCCCCCAGCAGGATACGTAAAATGCACTTCAAAGCTAACAATGAGGACGTGATGGACAAAGTTGGAAAGGCAAATCCGCCTTTCTCCCGTGGTTGTCCAAGAAAGCACGAGCCACAAGCTCGGTTCCGCCTGAACAAAAAAAAAGAAAAAACTGTAGACTGCATTCGCCTTATGACGCGCAGGGGTGGTTTAACAATGTGGCAAAGGTACCAGAAGGCACACAGCACGAGCGACTGAACCAGGGAGCGCCTCTCAAGCAGAGGCAGGTGAAATGTCTGGGCCCTCCGCACACGACCTGTAAGGCCCTCTACGACCGAAGACTACATACCATCCCACATTCCAGCACAGTCGTAGGTCACACCTAAATAGCGCATCTGCACACACAACTGCAAAGGTATCGCACATGTAATTCGCCTCTGAGGAGACCCCACAAAAAAGTAGTGACTCTTCGAATAATTAAGGGCAGACCCCGAAAAGGAGGCGTACCCACGAAAAACGTTTAAAGCTTCCAGCAGGCTGCGTTCATCAGCTAAGTAGAGTTTGGTTTGGTTTATGGGGGTTTAACGTACCATAGCGACTCAGGCTATTCGAGATGCCGTATTGAAGGGCCCCAGGAACTTCGGCCACCTCGGGTTCTTTAACGTGCACGTACATCGCGCAGTACACGGGCCTCTAGAATTTCGCCTACATCGAAATTCGACCGCCGCGGCCGGGATCGAACCCGCGTCTTTCGGGCCAGCAGCCGAGCGCCATAACCACTCAGCCACCGCGGCGGCTAGCTAACTAGAGTGTAATGTCATCTGCATAAGCAGTGACGTGACTGCCTTACTTCCTGGCAACGCCAAACCGCTAATAAGAGAGTGGTGATTGACTGGTAGGAGGAAAGGCTCTAATGCTAAGACAAACAATAGGGCGGTGAGCGGACAACCTTGACGGATGCCGCGTCAACATCAAATGCGGTACTTTCCCAGCCATCGAGGAACAGAGTGCTTGAAATGTCTCTGTCCATCTCTTTAATGAGAAGCACGAAAGAAGGTGGAAAACCGAAAGCATCCAGTTTACCGTAAATATGCTCATGCTCTAAAAAATCGAACGCCTTATCTTGATTGAGGAAAACAAGAAGACCGTATGCGTGCCGCCGTAAAGTATACTCTAGGATATCTTGCATTAAGGATACCTTGCATTAAGAAACCCTGGTGGCAGGAAATGAGAGACGGGAGAAGAGACCGTAGATGGCGAACGAGTAATTTTGCCAATACTTTATAATCTGAATTTAGTAAGGTGATAGGGCGCCAATCGACCGAACATGTGGAGAAATGAGTCTTTAGCAATCAGAACAATGCGGCCTCTTCTAAATGAATCGAGAAAGACGTGCCGAGTGAAACCGACTTTTAACACTTGCGTGAAAATGGGACCCACAATATGCCAGAATAATAAATAAAACTCGACAGGAAGACCATCTGGAATAGGCGCTGAGCCTCGTTTCATAAAGCCTCCTTGATTTTACCTTGTGTTGGCAGAGCCATACGGCCATCATGAAGTTCAGCGGCAACCTGCGGCAAGCTTGCAAAAAATGGGTGTGCGGAAACATCGCGATCAACCAGAAGAAGCGACTAAGCAATATCCCGGAAATGGACGAAAAAGGCACTGAAATTCCTGCCAACTGGCTGGGCCACAGCCCTGGCGAAAGATGTAAAAGCAGGGGCACCTTGTGGGCACAACAGCTCCTGGCGTGTAAACCGTAGCACCTCAGGATGAGCAGTTGGACTCCGTCTACAACGCCATGCCGCCGCTGTCAAAGAGAATGATCGTAAAAGACGCTGGAGACGCTCCTAAAGCTCTTTCCATGCGCACATAAGTGACGATGGCGACGGGGTGCGCTGAGCTATACGCAGCTTCGCAGTAACTACACGCACCTCAGCTGAGACGCGAGCCCTAAGGGCTCGAGCAGAAGCGGCGCATTGGTGACGCCACAGATCCTTCAGACGGTCCCAGTCACCAGGCACGACCCCAACAACCGAGAAATGCAATGCCCGCGTTACTACTTCTCTCATGCTGGCGTCGTGAAAAATGCGCACATTCAAACACAGTGGCCTGTGAGGAGACACTGCCGCCGCCGGAACCCCGAGTGACAAAAGAAACGGACGATGGTCTGATATGTATACCGGCGAGGATGGCAGCGTCATTACGTTAGCAGCACACACTGTCCTCGGAAGGCCTGTCGGTACATACGTCCTGTCTAACCTGCTGGATGATAATCCGCGACGCCAAGTCCGCACAGACACCTCCAGACAGGAACTCATAAGCATCTGTGAGCATAAACTGGTTGACTAGGCGGCGCAAATCGCGCACATCCAAGCCTGGACTGCCCCTACCAGGGCCTTGCACATCAGCGAGCGTATCGAGCACGCAGTTGAAATCGGCCAACATCACAACGTTACGTCCTCAAAGAAAATACACATCTAGATTTTCAAAGAATGAATTTACCAATTGGAATGCGTAGGTGCATAGATGCAAAGAATTCTCAGCCGAAGTGCGTTAAACGTGCAGTCGAACGCCAGCACGCGTCGAAGCGCATCATAGGTAACATGATGGTCTCGAAGGAGGATGTGGTTGAAAACAAAAACGCCAACGCCACTAGTACGCGTGCCGGCGTACGAAAAGAAACTATCGATACCAAACCAACGCTTAAATTCCAACACGTCACTGAGGCGAAAAAAAGTGTTTTCTTGCAGGCAGAGGATATCGCAGCCCGATGAACGAGGGAAAGCGACTACTTCGGCCTGCTTCATAACATTGCGGAACCCCTGCACGTTAAGAGTAATGATTTTAAGAGTAGTCATTTTAGAAATGAAAAATAAAAATAGGAGCTGTGATGTCTATTCAATACAATGCGCGCCACGAACGGCGCCAGACCACCTCACTTTTTCCGTAGGGTCGGACTAGAGGAGGCACGAGGCCTCCTTGGCCGACCAGCAGAAATTTCCGAGTCCGTAGTCGACGCATGCGGATGCTTTCAGCTCGAACTCAAAGCGGCCATCTCAACATCCGAAGACACGGTATTGGAAGTGCTGGCGCTAATCCTCGATGTAGAAGACGGCGGCGACTGCACAGGTTCCGCGTAAGGAGATGGCCTTGGCCCTGCGCAGGCGAAACATTTGGGCCGACACTAAACCTCGATGACGAAGGAGATGCCGACCAGGGCCTCGGCTCCTGCTCAGGCACCTCCTGGCAACCTAGTCAATGACGAGGTTGACTGAAGAAGACGAGGACGGCAAGCTGCTCTTGTCACCATCGGTCTCAGATATGTTGCCGTTTTGGCCCAAAGCCGCAACCCTGGCTGCGAGCTGCCGCGCGGGCTCCGAGAGCGGCTTGTCCCCAGCATCAGAGACTTGCAGGGGTGCAATGGGCTCTGTAGCGGCCGGTACACTTGAAGAGACAGGCTGGCAGAGCAGGCACATTACTGTCGGCTTGCCAAGTGCCTCACTGGACGCCTCAGCCGCAGGCACCAGTTCTTCCACACTGACACCCAGAGAGGCAGAGGAACCTCCCGTAACAGCGTTGGTGTCGGAAAGGTAGAAAGCTAATGTCCGCACCCCGTAGAGTATCTGTTACGGGTACAAGTTGGTCTTATGTTTAGATATGGCGGAAGGTTTGAAGGATGCTTCACTCCCGCCACCGGTTGGCCCGGTAATGCACTACCTCCGGGATCGGCTTTGTCTTTAGCGCGTCTTTACTATCCTGTCTTTCTGTCCCATCTTTCAACCCTCCTTCTATCTGCGCGTGGTAGCGATTGTGGCTCGTCTTGAGCCAGTGAGCAGGCCTGTGCACTTTCCTTTCTTTCTTCCTGGCAGCAACAGACAGACAGACAGGCGTCGGAAACGCCGGGCTTCTTGGTGGCTTCATCGGCTGCCTGTGCGGCCGGCGGAGGTGCAGGTCGGGCCGCAGCCTCGGAGTAGGAGGGCTTGATCGCGCATGCCACGGTAGCGTGTGGATCACCACAACGTCGACACGGCAGCACACAACCTTGGCCTTGGTGCCCAAGACCCCGCAGCGGGCGCAGAACGGAGCCGTGCACTGTGCTCTGAAGTGTGCAGTCGAACCACAACGCCGACAAACACGCTGCATGCCTTTGTAATCGTATGTCACGCGGTGGCCACCCTTCTTTGATGTAGTTATAGGCACGTGCGACTCGGGCTTCGTTTGAATTCGGGCCCCCGCGTCCCGGTGGTGACAGTGGGACGCGACCGCATGGTGCCACTGCTTGTGTGCAGCACCTTGCCATAAGGGGAAAGAGCCTTGGCAAGGGCATCACATGGTAATCGGGCGGGCTGAAAAAGAACGTCACAGCAGGGTCACCTGCGGGCTCAGGGGAACGATGGCGACGCGTTCCTTGCCGATGATGAGGCAGGACGCATCAACGATTGCAGCCATGGCGGCTTCACTCTTCACGGTTACTTGGTAATTGCGTCAACCGAAGTGTTGGACACAGTAAACTATTTCCAATTCAAGTACGGAGGCTGTCGCATCGACGACATCCCCCGGACTAGCACCCTCAGGGACAACATCAAAGGCAGGAGTTTTGTAGGTGGCTGGCTCACCATATTGTGGCGCCCGTCAGCCGAAGCACACCCAAACAAGAGATGACGACCAGAGTTTGAATACCACCCACCGACGCCAGCCGGTGGCCGGAATACACAGCTCCGACAACTAACCTCCTCAGAAGAAATAAAGTGACGCCTGTCGCACATATCTCGGTGAACACCCGAACCGCGCCTTAAGCGAAGGGTGGAGGCGGTTACAACTTTATTTCCACAAAATGGAATGGGTTACCTTAGTCTGAGGCGAGTCCAGGGTGGCCTCTATTCGGTGGCGACCTCTTGATCTCGCGTGATGAGGACAGTTCACTTGTTTTAACGCGATAGCGTTAAGGAGCTCGTGTCGCAGAAAGCCATTTACATCGGCGTCGGCCGTGAGCGAAAAATCCCTCCTCTCCCTCTTCGCAATGAACTCCACTGCCCCAGCAGATAGCGCGCTACAGCAGCGCAAGGAAAGGCAGGGACGTATGTCACATATTTCGGTGCACAACCCGGACCGCGGCGCAAGGAAATGAAAATGAAATGAAAATTGGTTTTAAGGAACGGGTGTGAGGCCGGTCTCACATAGCTCTGTGGACACCCGAACCGCGCAGTAAGGAAAGGAAAATTAAATGAAATCTGATTTTAAGGAATGGAAGTGACGCGTCTGATATATCTTTCGTTTGGGCGCAATGGGGCCTTGCGGGCACGCAGTAATCACACGTTGAGCGGCGAACAACGCAGGGCGCATCCAAAACGCGTTCACCACACTCCCGCCATCGGTTGGCCCGGTATTGCACAACCTCCGGGATCGGCCTTGTCTTTAGCGCGTCTTTACTATCCTGCCTTTCTATCCCATCTTTCAACACTCCTACTATCTGCACGTGGTAGCGATTGTGGCTCAGCTAGAGGCAGTGAGCAGGGCTGTGCACTTTCCTTTTCTTTCTTCCTGGCAGCAACAGACAGACACCACGACGCTTGCGGCTTGCTGCCGGTTCGTTCGGCGGGGAACCTATGCTGGCGTTCGTGGCATCGGGTGTGTCGAGAACGATGTGCCGACGAACTACGACTGCAATTTGTGTCCCGCGCATATCGGCAAGGCACCTGGCAGCGCTTCTACGTGGTTTGCGGCTCCGCGCGTCCGTTTCACTGTACGCAGCAAGGCGATTTGTCTAACGGCCAAGGCGTCGGGCCGACGGGGCGACGGGGTTCCATGGACTCCCTGGCAGCGCTTAAGCGTCCTCCAATTTTCCTCGAACTGCCTAAGAGCTTGTCCCATTCCTCCGCCGAGGGAACTGGCAAAAGTGTCATCGGAGGGGATTTGCTAGCGCATTACCATAACATATGGTCTCAGTGGCCTGAAAATGAAAATTGTTTTTTGGGGAAGGGAAATGGCACAGCATCTCTCTCACATATCGGCGGACACCTAAACAGCGCCGTAAAGGAAGGGATAAAGGAAGGAGTGAAAGAAGAAAGGAAGAAAGAGGTACCTACGTGGAGGGCTTCGGACTTATTTCCACCAACCCGTGGGCATGCAGGGTCATATTCACCGTTTGTGATTAAAGTAATCGGTAGGGGCAAAACATTGCCTTTGATTGTAGGCGTCTGAGTGTCGTGGCTTGCGCCCTGTCCAGCTCGGGGTGACGGGCGCGATATGGGCATCTTAGCTCGCGATAAAATTTGTAATCTCCGCGTACGAGCGAGGCGCCTCGGCGGGGGCGTCCGTTCCCGAGAGGTCTCCTGTCCCCCGGTTGCTTAAACCTCGGGCTTGACAGTTCGACCCCTCTTTTCCGGAGTTACCCGTGTGAGCCGGAACCCATACCAGATTGATGTTGGGATCGTGAGTTCAGCTTCGCAGAATTCGCATTGCGAGCGCGCTTACCAAGTTTTTGGCGAAATTTTCAATGCCGCTCTTAGAGTCGCTTAGAATGGCTTTGGTGCGGGGATCCGCGATAGCCCTTGCGATAGCTGCTTCTTCTGCCTCGCGTATAAAGCTAGCGTGGAAGGTTGTGGCGTTAACGAGGGCTGAATTTGGAGCGGCCATACATGCCACGTAAGTTCCGCCTTTGATGTGTGAGCTGCATCCACATACACTTCTCGTGGTAAGTTCTCGTAGTGTTTCTCAAAGGCCTGCGCCCTTGATTTCCTGCGGGCGTCGTGACTTCCTGGCAGCATGTTCTTGGCTACCGGTTTAACAGCTAGTCTACTACTAATGTCGCTTGAAAAATGTGATGTTGCACATACCTCTTCAGCGTGGTGGATGGGGAGTTTGTCGAGAATTACGCGTCCCGCAACAGTGCGCGACAAGCGGGTCACTTGTGCCGTCTTATGGGCTTCGATTAGCTCAACGAGCGTGTTAAAAATTCCCAACTGCAGCAGTCGATCTGAGTTGCAGTTTGCCGGCAGGCCAAGGGCTGCCTTGTATGCTGTTCTAATGATGCTACCCTGCAACGCAAAATGATAGTAAGCGAAGGAAAATGAAAGTTGGTTTTAAGAAAAAGAAATGACGCCTGTCTAACACTGCGCCATTTCCTTTCGCCCCCCCCCCCCAAAAAAAAACAATTTCTTTTTCAATTTACAAATTGAAATTGAAAATTGGTTTTTGGGGAAAGGAAATGGCGCAGTGTCTGTCTCATATCTCGACGGACACCTGAACCGCACCGTAAGGTAAGGGGTAAAGGTGGGACTAAGAGAATGAAGGAAGAAAGGTGCGTAGCGGAGGTGTCTGGAATAATTTCGACCACCTGGGGATCTTAACGTGCACTGACATCGCACAGCACACAGGCGCCTTTGCGTTTCGCCTCCATCTAAACGCAGCCGCCTCGGTCGGGATCGAACCCGGGTTGTCCGGATCAGTAGCCGAGCGCACTAACCACTGAGCCACCGCAGCCTTTCTGAAGTTGTCTGCCGGGTTAATAATAATAATAACTGGTTTTTGCAGAAAGGAAATGGCGCAGCATCTTGTGCGTCGTTTGCAACCGGATTTGGCTTCATATCTCCCCATACTACGAGCAGTAATACAGTTGTAACTATAGCCAAAGCTGCAATGAATATATTGTGTCTAGGAAAAGCGTGTTTAATGTAGTTTCGAAGAAAGCAAGATATTTAAGGAATAAAAAAATTCACACTACTGTGTGTCTCAGTATGGCTGTCTATGGAAACCGCCCGGCGCTCGACCACAAACGCAGCCAGGGAGATGCAACTTTTCGCTTTCGACCGGGGTTAACCAGAGCTATATCACCAGCAATGTTTTGCTGTACTCATGCTGCTCAGGCATACCTATTTGCTTCTTATTTTGTAGTTTATAATTTATTTCCATACTGCGGTTCCCAATTTTCTGTCTATGTAACCAGGGCAGTGCTGATCACTGCACCCCAGAATTAAGCGCTATACAGGTTCTCTACTGAAGCATCCCACTTGCGACGAGTTATCTATTACGCTCGACTTTCGTATAGAGAGACATTAGGCGGTCAAACACGAAGACATGAAATCCTCGTCATAGTGACGGCGATGCGCCCATCAGTGATCGTTCACCGCACGGCACGGAGCGAAGACGGGAATTCGTAGTCAGAAAAACAAGAAATCGACATGGACCTGCAGTGACACCTAAGAGAGACCGAGTGGTACGTACAACGTGGATTTGAGCATCGAGTACGAAAATAGTGCATTTCACACTTATGATGTCCACACAGCTTGACGAAAGGGCTGATTCATTCGCTCGAGTAAAAAAAAATTGGCAGAGGTAGCTCGGCTATGCCAGGATATACGCAGCGAGAGGTAGTACGTTTCTCTGGCGGCGCTTGTTATTAGAAAACTCAAATGGTGTGATGAGTCACACGGAGGGCCTTCACATCCTCTTCTAGTAGTTCCCGTTGACTGACGCCTTCCAGAGGCTCCGTCTCGGCGGCTATGCGCCGTCTATTACGCTCGGCAGTCTGGCATCTCCGTTTGGCAAAGCGTTCCTCACTGTTCGGGCGTATCCGCTGCTCTCTTCGCCTTCTAACGCTCATTCTCTCTTTGTTGGGTAGCCTAATTGCCTGGCGATAACCTCAGGGTCGGGAGAGTTAATCTTCTCTTGTCTATACTACCGTTTAGCAGCGGCTGGACTCTCCTTCTCTGAATGAATGTCAAATGTTGGGATACACACACCCATTACTTCTCCGCCTTTTATACGCAATGCTGCGCATGCGACGCGCGGTTCGGGTGATAGAGCGGCTTGGGGGGAGGCGGCGACGAAGAATGCGGCGCAGCTGTGGGGTCCCTCTGGTTACCATGGTATCGGCGCATGCGCACAACTGCTCATCCGCGTGACGTCAAGCTCGATTCCGTGGGTGGAGCGGGCGCTCGGCCGCGGCGCACGGCGAAGCACACACCGCACCTTGCTCCTCTCCGGTTGCCATGGTAACGGCGCATGCGCACAAGTGGCCTCTACCAACCACCGCGAAATGCTCGACTGGTAGGCCAGTGTAGCTCTCGCTAAAAAATGCAACCCCTTGACAGGGACGAGCAGACGAAGAGCGCATGTGTCCCTGAGCGTTCGTGCTTGGGACTTTCTTCGCACATCGGAACTTTCTAGTAAAACCGGTCGATTGGCCGGCAGAGAACCTAAAAAAAACTCTGATACCAACCACTGTCAGCCTAATGCATCACTTTGTTTGGTGTATACGTCCACTGTTTTTATGATATGAGTTTAGATTAGTCTAAGAGGAAACAATACGCATATTTTGAAACAAGACCAGAGCTACTTCGCTGACATCCCGGATCAGTTAATGCACTCTTCAAGCAACAGAATGCTAGAGGCAAAGCTGCTCAGGTGTACTCAGCATATGACGAATATCATAGTGGTAGGTGTTTATATAGCTTCACCAATCAACAACTCGCCTCTTTTAAATATGGCTGTGTTATTCAAATGGGCTGTAAAAGCCATGTGAAAGCTGCCTATTTATGTACGGCACGTGAAGAGTTTTTGTGCTCTGCTTGTTCGTAAGTTCCCGAAGGACATTTGCGTACGCGTGCTCCGAATGGAGACCTCTAGCTCTTTCAGCTCGATAGCCCCACAGTCTTCTTCGTAGCCTTAGACAATCCAATTGCATGACGTTTTTTCTCTTCCAAGCGTTCATTACTAGACTAATCGCCTATTAGTTTACGGTAAGCTAATAAGTTATGTGTTCTGCTTATAAAATTCCCGCTAGAGAAGAGAGCGACGCTTCACAGTCTCCTATCTTGCAGCAGTCACTGCGCTACATTCCTGTAATTTGAACGGCATTTCGACAAGGTATTGCATTGCTGTGGTAAATGTAGCTTTCTATAAATACACGTGACGTGCAGATACTTCCAAAATTCTAATTTGGCGTTGCAGCATGTGTTTCACTTTGACGTAATTTTCTTGAATATCTATGCTCTATATATGTTGCCGGTGAAGTGCGGATATTTTATCTTGAGATTAATGTATTATTCTAGTTTTACTTTAGTGTCTATTCAAGCTTGACGCCAACTGCGATGCTCCAAAGACGCTTTAAAAATGGCACATTTTAAAGTCTGCGAGCCCTCTTTGAGGCACTACGCCATTCAACAGAGAGCACCAACGTAACGCACATGCATGTACAGAGCCCTTTCCATGAAAGAAGTTCCTGTCAAAAGTTTATGGAACCATGCAGTCTGTTCTTGTACTCGTCGCCGAGAAGAATCGTTTTATTGCTGTTGATCCTCCTTACCGCAGCAACCGAAGCATCGTCCAGGATGAGAAGTCAACACTTCCGCCGGCGGCCGAAAATTGTAAGAATATAGAAAAAGAACACGAAACAGAGAAAAAGCGCTGATTGTTGCTGTACACCACTCTGTCACCACACTGCAGTCCTCCATCTACTGATGCAGGACTGCAGTGTGGTGACATTTTCTGTGAGAATTCGCGACATTTTACGAAGCGCTGCGCTTCGTGTGAATATTCCGCTCAATAGAGCAACTTTCATGTCTTAAGTCGTTATGCAAGGTTTACATTCTTTAACCAGGGGGTGAAGCTTCGTATACATCCCAGCGGCCACGAATTAAAGGTAGCGCCAATTCCTCCTTCTGTTACGTTCATAGCGTTTGGTGTACGAGTTCTATTCATGAAAACGGACGATCCAAACACGCGGTGGCAGGGGAGGTTCGCATGGCATCTGCTTCATGTGCGGACTGGTCCGAAATTGGGCCCGCTGGGGGAGGTGGGTGGATGTATCATCGTCCGCTACTGCGCGCAGCAGTGCGCCGCGCTTTACTTTGGTTTTCGTACAACATTTATTTGCTTTTTTGGCATGTTGAAATTGCTTACGCTGTTGGTCTACAGTGGTAACCACAGCCTTGGGCCATTGTATGGAGAACAGTAACATTTTTCATGGCTTTATTGAGACATATATCCTTCTCGTTACTGTTAGTCACAAAGATATATTTCGAAAAATGCACTACATGTCTACATTACAACATTCTGTGCAATAGAAGTATTGTGTGTCGACACATCAGAGGCGTCAAGTTTATCTCAAATAGCGCAAATGACTTTTCACTACATCTTTTGTGCATCATTCACGCAATACATATGCGATCATTCCTGCACAATTTTCACGTAATACAGAAGTATCCCTCAGTTCACAGCGAATGCATTCAATTTAATGCACGAATGATGTACCTTACAATCACAGACTATTGCAGAAACACGTGAAATCAAACCATTATCACGCAATAGCTTTCACTCTCCATGCTTATATATGTGACACCAATAAAAATCAGTTAACATGCAGTTGCATAATCGGTTCCCACAATGTGGCGACTCTTGCGGACCAAACCTGATGACTGCTTCGTCAACAGCCGTGACTAATGAGAGCCGATATGAGCGGTGGCTCCCGAGAAAGCGAGCGATGGTAGCACTTGCCGTCGTTTCTATTCGGGTCTAGCTGCACACTTAACAGTTTCGAAGGTCACGAGCACACAACGAAACACCACCGTAGTTGTCGCAGCACCGGCATCACTAACACCCGAAGGAACATGATGCCAGACTCTCTGTGAGCGGCACCGCGAAGCAGGCGAAAGCGCCCCACATAACGGGCAACTGACGGAGTTCGCGAAACACACGCCAAGGACAAGGATTCGCGGAGGTTCCAATGGCCACGGCAGTCAGAAATTCAAAAGGGGTATATGTAGAGAGTGAGAGAGCGAGAGATGGTTTCTCCTTTCAGAACCTTCTTGTGGTTAGATCGTGTCCTTTACTACAGACGCTAGCGCCAATTCCTCCTTTCAGTTACGTTCACAACAGATGGTGTACAGAATTAAGGCTTCAGCGGAGGTTTTTCAAATACCCGGGACAGAAGTGGCTCGTCCTTTCCTCGCCCTGATTTAACGGCGACGTGTTGCGCAGAGATCACAATTCACTTGGCACTCTATTCACTTCTTTCACTGGAAATCAAACTTCCAGAAGGAAAGAGAATCGCCTAAAGGACACTACTGAATTGATCGAAGAAATCCTGTGCACTGCTAATAATTCACGACTGGCTCATTCATGTGATCCTCTGAAGCGCGAAAATGGGTCCCAGGCTGACACCTTACTGCTATGAAAATGTTTTTCCAATTTTCCATAAAATAATTAAGATATTCTGCCAAGAACAATAGGTGGCATCAAAAAGACAGGTCGTTTAATAGAAGTCACGCGTCCGGAGAAACTTGGCAGCTCAAGGAGAACTTATACATGCTTAGCACTTCTCATGACCCATATCCTGGTTTCTGAATATTTTAACCTACTGTTGCGTACATAGTTCATGCAATAACAGGAACTATTATTTGCGTCTAGACCCACTCAAGGCACTGTCAACACTGAGGCTTGCTGCACAATGCATCCAGAGCAGCGTGAGGTGTATCGGGACTGCGGCTACCTTTAGTCGGAGCAGTGCTGTCATCTGTGAAGCGTATGGCGAATCAAGGGTGTCGATTTTCGTCCAGCTCGGCAGATAGCGCAAGTTAGCGAAAACCGGTTGTACGATTGGTGGTTCAAAAGAAGAGAGACGACGTAATGTTAGAAGGCTAGCACTCATAACGTATTTAAAGAAAATGGTGAATTTTAAGACCAATTTACAAAACGGTTAAACAAAAATAACGAATGAAAATCGGAGCACGGTGGCACCTGCCACCACTCGGTACAACGCAGACGCTCTTCCATCCATCGATCGACGTGGGTAGAGTAAGCGCTCGTCAAGTGGTCAAGAATTCCTCCATGATACTAGCGCACAAATACATTTTACGGCTACGTCTGTGCCTCTCTTTGTCGTCACGTTTTGTCCGACCGGTTTCTGTCCATGGAACGCTGCACTTCCAGTGTTCGCATAAGAGCATAACGTGAAGCTTAAACGAGGTTCAAATTCTCGTTTCCTGTTTGATTTGAATTCTCACTCATGATATCTTCGATTTGATCTAGTCCAACCACTCAGGTTTTTAAATTACCACCTACAATAAAGATGTTGCGAAGACAGTCACTCAGCTTATCCCAAATGAAATTGTTGTAACATCGGCCAGTGGCAGGCCGGAGCCGCTTCCCATGCGTGTACAAAAGCGGCGCGTGGCACGTAGATCTCTGCACAAGAATCGCCGCGAATGGCGCCGCGTGTCAGCGAGGTGAGCGCACGCCAGAGTCTCCAGAACCAATCAGCGGGTGCGCACTAGCGGTGCGAATGTCTCTGTCACCCGACACTTAAGATGAAACGACCATTCTGACTCGCCTCTAGAAATTTTATCCAGTATCTATGTTCCTGTGACCTAAGAAAATGTCGTCGGCATGGGCGGAACCTTGTAAAACTACTGCTGCCAGTCGCTGAGGCAGCGATTGCCATCCGAATCGACAGGCGATACTTTTACCATGGAAGAGGACCAACAACACAGCACGAAAAGAAGCGAGAACAAGAACGCTTCGGAAGCGGAAACACTGACCAGCACGCATTCCTTCTTGCACTGGGGTCGTCTAGGCGTAGTACGGATTACCCCGCTATTTTCTGAAAGCGATAGCTTTAAGGCTCCCGTTCAGCGAAAAAGGCCTGTAGGCATTTTGTCGAAAAACACACGCCGTATCCTGTTTGATTTAAGGTGGCGTAGTCACGCCGGCTTGCGGAGGACACCGGAATAGTGCCACTATCTGATCAGCGCTGGTGACCCATCAGATGGAGCGCGAGCAGTATAAAGTATTCTCAGCGCGGAACCTGCGTCGGGGTGGGAGCTCCTTTGCGGCCAGTTATTGTTTGTTCAGTGCAGTGAGTACTAATCAATATGTGTGTATCAGAAACAACGCTGTGTGCGGAAACTGGAGTGTATAAAAGTTCAAAGACAAAAATGCGGAAACTGTGTTGTGATAACTGCGACAAATCTGTCAAGTTGAACGAAGAACAACGACTGTGCCTTAAAGGCGCAGGTTATGCGTCCCCTTCTTTTTTTTCAATAATATACGAGCACATTTCGGCTATTTCGACAACTTAAGTACACTGGAAGGGATGCCTTGGATGCAAGCTTCTCAAACGCGCATGCATTTTGGCACGATGTAGGCAAAATTTGTTGGCACACATTGCCGAGGGTGACTGCGTTTCCGAAATTCTAAACACTGGTATGGGTATTACTTACGGTACGAACAACGCCCCTCTGTAAATAAGGACACTAACAGCAATATTTAAAAGTTGACTACTCAGTATTAGTAAACCAGCCTACTAGTTTGAACACATCTTAGCTGTATTCGGATGTGCTACACAGCTGACAATGATATGCCGAAAAAAATGCTCTCCTCACTCACAAAGTGTACTTTTCATGATTGCAGAACATCTTAGATGAATAATACCGTAGAGTTGAACCTCATTATTAAGAAATTGAAGGGACCCAATACTTCGTTGTAAACTGGTCGGCACTCTTTGTTCTATCGGTAGGTAATACTGGCTCCAACTGTCGAATGTAAACTGGGTTTCCTACCGCCATACAGAACGAGGACATAACTGCCGTATATTCTGCCGATATCGTGTTCTCGCCAGCGTAGCACTGTTTTGTGTCCACAGCAGTTGCTTAATCCTAGGCCACCCAAATTGGTTGCTCGCGACGAAATCATTGCCGCAAGCGCGTTTTCACTGCAGCCTCTATAAGCTTCAGTGCTCAGATAAAGAGGAAAAAAAATTGTTGGCTTCTTTTCTTCTACACATCATCCTCTTATTGCAGCCTTACACACACGCGCACCGAGCGCCTGTGATGTGACCGAACATGAGTGCACTAACCAAATATACCAGCCTTGTCAAGGCGCAGCCGTTCGCTTCCAGTGCCACATAGTCATCGATGCTAGAAAAACGATATGAGAGGAATAGCAGAAATAAAAGGAAGAGAATATTTCAAGTATTCAGCCTTGTTTTCTTGGCGCTGTAGACGATACGGGCCGCTGTAAATTTGCACGCGCAACAGTGATCTCGTTGCAAATACCCATTTTGGTTGGCTTCTCAGCATGAGGTGCGACAAGATAGATAATTCTCACTCATTCATTGGCTCGAGCACTGTCGCTCCGGGCCCCGTATGATTGGAAAGCAAAACCAACGCAGGAAACCTCGCGGGCTCTATTGACGCACCATCAAATCAGCACTCATTGCAAAAACAACCACTTCACCCTCCCGCCATTTCACCTTACACTAGATTCAAATTACAGTGCGGTCTGGCAGCAAATGCAAACAAATAGCTGCATTTCACCTTATGCTTCCTTGATCGCTACCACCCTACGTTGACCCTCCTACTTTGTTCAGCATGTTCGGCGGCCATAACACCCTCGTTCACTAACTGTGGGAATGCCCCACCCATGGCAGTTCCCCCTATACCCAACCCATCCCCCTCCTCATGGGAGGCTTCTCTGGGAGCTGCACATCCAGCTGGCCAAACATGGCTATTGGATAGAGGGTCTCCGTGAAGCCCAGGCCCGTGGACTCTTGGACAAGTAGGAGCCCACCCTTCAGGACGTTAATTTTTGTTGCGAGAGCTACACTACGCCAGCCGCTTCGCTTATCCAGCAAGGTCGCACTTTCGCCGTGGTTGCACCTCGGCCGTGGTCGTACCGACCTTGAGCCGTTGCCTAGCAATCGCCGCAGCTGGCAGGCATCGCCGCTCGGCGCGCCATCTGGCATGACGTCACTACGCCGTTGCGCTCGTCGTGGAGCAGACGCCGCTCGCCTAGCCAGTTGTGCGCATGCGTAGTAGAAGGAGAGGGGCTGTCGCAGTGTGTATGCATACGGTTCGGCGTAGCGGGAGGCGAGCCGCAGCGTTTGTTCGGCGTCGCGTCAGCTTCTCGTCTACCGGCGTTATCGCTCGGAGCCCGCAGGAGAGGGCGACAAAACACATCAGGGCATACGAACTGACGTCTCCAGACGGGGGTGGGGAGACATCGTGGGTAAGGCCCCTCAACTACCCCCTGTCCGTAGCTAATCGTCCATTCAGCGTATTCAGTGTGATGAATGAATGAATGAATTAATGAATTAATGAAATAATGAATGAATGAATGAATTAGCTGCTTATTTAGAAAGTGGGCTCAAGACCGTTTGTTGGGACATTGGGTTGTTAAAGGAAGGAAAAAGTAGGGGTCTACTGATACACGAAGGGACGGCATGGGTGGTCTAGCTCCGCTTTACACTGCTTTGTAGAGGCTACTTGACATTTTTGCCAATATTTTCCCAGATGCCATTCGCTCCGGCTCTGGTCAATGCACGAAATTCCTCGCCATCGGTGGGAAAACCATGCTTGACGACGAGGTCGTCGCGTTCTTTACGGAACTGTGAATAATGCCAAACTAGTTGGTACAGGTCAGCACGGCAGCTACAGCCACAGTACGGGCACTCCATAACGTCAGTATTGCCCCATTGATGCCAGCGAGGGCTGGTAAGTCATTTACGGATGATGTTTGGCGTGTAGGTAGCATCGGCGATGATCTTATTAATGAAGATCTGCTCATGCCGTGTGAGAGCAGCTGAGGTATCAAGGTAACCAACGGCCTTAAATCGTGCACGGCTCCTCTGTTTGGCACGCTCTAAACTGCACGTTAGAACAGCCAAGTTGTTGGACATACCAGCAGGGTCGCTGGAATAGGCGGGGCATTTCAGCGGAGGAAGCCACGAGACACTCTCCCGAGCCTCGCTGTGAGCGGACCGTTTCCCGTCGTCATCGCCCGTGTGTCCAGGGATCCACGCGAGGCGGATGCGCACGTTGCTTGTTTTAAGGGTTCTGATTATAGAAGTAATGTGCTGTGCAATCTGGTGGGTCGAGAATGGTTTGTGGAGCTCGCGCACCACTTCATGTGAATCAGAGAGTATTCGGATTTTGCGCGACATGTCCGTTTGTAGCAATTTATTGCCGACCAGAACGTTTTCCACCTGCAGTAGAACGCCATATATAGCGAACAGCTCCCCTTCCTTTACGAACCCATCGAGTGCACGAATAGTACGGCAGCCGTTGAAATTGAGATTCTCATGGCTCCGCCATGCCATTGATATGGCGCCGTCTTTCAGGGATGCATCTACGTATATGTCCTCCTCATCTTCTTATCTATCAGCGGCCGTGTGTCGAGCTAGGTGAAACCGTGTTGCCGTATGTGCTCTGGGTGGAGCCGCATGTCTGTAGCGGCCGAGGTGGAAACGAAGCCAGGGCGGAGTCGGCTGGCCTTCATAATCAACCGGTGCCCAGTGTTAGCGGTCCCAGCGTTCCGAAGCGTGTCCCTGTTTCGTGCAAGTTCTGCGTGTTTCGTGCCGAGTTACAGCTTCTTCAATAATTTTGTGTATAGGAGGAAGGGCCACCGCTTCCTCTAGAGCCGTGATGCGCGTATGTCGTGGTAGACCTGTTAAGGTGCGTAACGTGGTCCTGTTCAGACGAGCTAGGTCTTCGTGAATTTTCGTGGTCAGTTCGTACGAAGGGGTGCCGTAGAGCATCTTGCCAACTACTACCGCGCTAGTCGGCGTCTTACAAGCCTCCTGCTTTGCACGATCGTACTTGTTTGACATACGAGCGACTAGATGTAGGGTACTCTTCCAGGTGCTCTTGAGGCGTTTGATGCAAGTACGCGGACTGTTACAGCTGCTGATGGGCACACCGAGAAGCTTGAGTGATCCGTTATGAGATGTGAGCACCTGGCCTGCCATGAGAAGATGCAGCTGTAGGGACAGGGTTAGTACGAGTCCTGCCAACAATGCTGAGAAATTCAGTCTTGTCAGGTGCCAGTGCAAGTATAAGCTCTGTTAGTGAGGTCTCCAGGCTATGCACCGCTGCCGGCATCTCGGCTTGCATGCATGTGATCGACTGACTCAAAATCATTGGCCTCGAACCACACTGTTACATCGTCCGCGTAGATCACGAATCTTGCTGCACTGTCTTGTTCTAGTTGTCGTGCTGCCTTCGCCATCACCAAGTTAAACATTGGGATAAATAAAGTTTCAATCATTGCTTAACCATGTGCCTTTCTCCAAGCATAAACAGAGATTAGCAAAGTAAATCATTAGTAGTATCACATCCCTCAACCACAGCGAAGCCTAAGCGTAGTCATGGCCTGTAGCTCTCGCTTCCTACCAGGTTTAACCAGAGCTAAACCAAAGCAAAATGTTTTCCTTGAAATAAAGTTTTTCCTCCTCCTCCTCTTGGACTCCCCTTCGTATCGGATGGTGACAAGCGTAACTGAGCCATCCATTTTTTGCGTGCTCAATATCATAGATTAACTGCCAATTTCCTTCACATTTTTAAACTCCTCTCTTCACCTGCTTCACCAATCCACTTGTCATCACTTACTCTCTTCTGCTTTTGAAAATTGAGCATGTCCTGGCTATTTCTAAACCCTAGTGCTTCGCGCACTCCTGTGGAGGCATCGTGCACTGAGGGTTGGAGGAATATAACTGTGTTATGGTGAAGAACAAGCACGAAAGACTGAAAGACAATCAGTACGTACTGATCATGACCGCCTTTGGGTCAGTGGACTTCGTCTTTCTCTTTCGTTTTCCATCACTGTCATTCATGTTGTCCTATTGAAACTAGTGGAAGGTTGTTACAGTCAAACGCACCAAACTCACTGTCAAATGGTCCACAAACCAGCCACGTCACGAAAATGAAAACTATATTGCACACAGCACGCTTGCACTGAGCCACGCGCATTGAGAACTTTGGAGATGAAGGGAACCCCAATGACCTTTGCAAGTCTGCCGACGCGCAGCGGGCTGTTGTCACCCAGCTGCGTGACACTGTTCAGCAATCACATACTGTGGTTTTGGCGGAGATTGGCAAATTTTGTTACGCCGAAGACAACGAATCGTTCGCACAACGGTTCCGTGCGGACCTCGCTTAAGCAGCAAGAAGTTTCTGCTCATGTTTTGTGCAGAGCTGAACAGAGCCTGTTAAGCGCGGTAATTTCAATTAGCCGCATCTAATTGCTGCTGAGCTGCTGCGGAATCACAACAAATTGATATACTCAGCACTAAAGAGCTGTAATTTTTGATATATTATTTCGGAGAAAAATTTTTGCTTCCTAAATGCGAAATATTCGACACAATATCTTCATGGGTGCTTCCGAAGAGAATATATCCATGCCTCCCTTATACCCATTAGTTTTAAACCTTTTCTTGATCGTGAAATATGAGTGTTTATTGAAGGGTGTACCTTTGTTGCATCGCTTACTGGGATACAGAAAAGAAAGCACAGAACTATTTTGTAATGTTGCTCTCCTGGAACGAAAATTGTAAAGAATTATTGTCAAATACCATAAAACTTAATTTTCTCTCTACATATGGACGCCTATAAACGCCACTATAGGCTCCAGTTTGTCATGCCTTTATTCCGAAAACAGGCCGGGACTTTATTACTGGCCCTATATCCTGCAGCGCACGCACGCACAAAAACAGAAATGTTTTCTAAAACTGGCGTAACATTTCCAAATGAAACCAAGAAAAATGAGGAAAAGACATATGCTACGTGAAAACCCTCCTTTTTTCAATTTACATTTCAATTAAAGTTCTATACAATACAAAAAGTCATAACTAATTTGAGCTGTCGTTAATGGGAAGCTGGAATGGTTCCTTTTTTCCATTTTACGAGTTTCAAGGATTACAATGTGTGCGGCTTCTATGTAAAGCATGCTAAGTATTATTGCGTAAGAGTAAAAAAGGTGACTGAATCGCCGGTTAAAACAGTGACAATGTTCTCGCTGCTCTTAACTGCGTAGGGAATGGAGAAGTGCGGAGGAGCTCATGATGACGCCATTAATTCCGAGATTTCATATTTCCGCATCGTTCGCTCACATCCAGCCGTGCATCGTCCGATGCTCCCAAACAACGCTCCGTGGGGCGTTTCCTCCGGTGGAGTTCGTTTTTTCTCTTTCCAGCAGTTAACTGTTTCTCGTTTGAAACGTAGCGCCGCCGTACATGCCGTCATCACTGCGGCCCTTTCCCGGCGCTCTGCGCTGCTGAGAAGCCTCAACGCCGTCGAGGCTTTGTTTGGCGTTTGCGTCATCGTCTGAAATGCTATCACAAAACGGTTTTGCATGCTCTACCTGCACGTTTCACTCATTCGATAAATTTTAAAGCCATAGTCTTCTATCGGAAGCGTGGTAAGATGGGTTTGTTGGTCCACGACCATGTTGGTCAGAGGCGAATAAAAAAATTTCGCATATTCCGGTAGAAGTTGCTTCATGCTGGAAATACAAGGGCAGAACTCGTGGTTTCGGCGGGAAAATATATCTCAAATTGACATCCCAGATCGGAGTAAAAGGTAGCGCCATGTTATCATTTAACGTTGCCGCTAAGATCATACGCCTGGAGGCAATAACCGCAGTTGTAAATAACAGGCAGTTGTTATTTGTTCATATGCACTTAAAGCAGTCTACTTTGCACTCTTTCAATAAAGTGAAGTGGAGTAAATTGTTTAGCCTCGGTTGAAAATCTTTGTAAAACATTCCCGAAAAATAAATCACACAACTGACTCCGCCACTATGCTTGCAGTGGCGCTGCCATCCGCAGACGTTCTGCCGACATAAGAGGCTGCTGGCATCAGCGATAGAAATCACCAGTATTATTTTGTTGATAGTATTTCTAAAACTACCTTAGTGCTTTGAACTCCACTTTTAATAAACCGTATGCGTTTCAGTCAACCCTATATAAAGCCAAAGTTGGGCGCATGTCTAACATGCATGCAAGTATCAAAACTGCTCTAATAATTACTGTAAAAATTGAAGAACACTTTCAAGCCTCCTTGAGAACTGGTTTTGTGGAAAAACTGTACACACTTGTACCAATGGCTTCGAAATATATACTTAAAATGTGGTCTATACGCTTACTTTATCTCATGGATGTATTAGACAGCTTGTACTAGAACTGAGAATTGCTTCAATAATTATTGTGAGGCTGTGGAATAATAGGAAAGACTCAAAAGCTCAATAATACTTCCAAAAAGTTTTCTTCTCGTCGAACTGTACACCCGCGGTTGTAAAAACAGAGAACAAGGAAGCCTATAACTAACGAAAAATAAAATCATACTGAATTGCTTCTTTGTTAGATCGACAGTATTACCCACGCAAAAATATAATGCGGAGTGCATCGTTTTTCATTTGCCGTCACTTGAAGCAGTCGGAACACACATACCGCTGCTGCACAAAGGGTAACGTCCCGCTCATTTTTGCATCGCATGCCGCCTATGCGACTCAGCATGCATCATGTCCAGTCACTGTAGTAAGACTGCATGGGCCGCATTCTGAGGCCCGAGTCTCGAAGACCGAGCCCGACCCAGGCCCGCGGCTTCAGATCCGGGTTCGGTCCGGGCCTGCGGCTTTATCACTTTACAGATCCCAGGTTCGGCTCGCGATGCTCAACGTGAAGACCGGCCTGGGACCGTGCCCGTTCTCGAACAGTTCCAGCGGTGAACTGCTGACTGTGTGCAAGTAGTCCCCAGCTACACAGGTGATGAAGTAGCAAGCAAGGCGCTCATATCGCAATAACGACTAAAGAATGGCTCGGTACACACGAAAACAATTCAAGATAAATTTCGTCAGCTCACTCGCCTTTTTGAACTCTGATATTGTCTGTAATAGCCCCGAAGTTCCGGGAGCCAAATGAAAAGGATAGCATGCACGTACAATAAACTTTGCGTTACCTTTAGATTTTTATACACTCATCTTTTACGGCCTCCGACATAAACAATAAAATGTCCTCGAAGCTGTAGAAATGTCATTCATGCTTTTTTTAATTGAGCATGATTTCGCGGCTTGAATTCATGGCCTCACTACCTGCGTTTAAATGGAGGAGAGAAGCAAACGTGCCTGTTAATTGCGTTGTACGTGTTTAAACGCCCGAAGTGTTCTAAACCAATATTATCTTCTCGAATGGTATTTTCCTAGGACATATATGAGTTGTTTATTTTTTTTTGGGGGGGGGGGGCGGTTCAACACCTCCAGGCATGCGTGTCCGAAGGTAGTTGGACACATCGGCGTGAGTGACGCTAATAAAGTCAGTCTATAAGAAAGCTTTCACTCATCCGCGTCAACAAAAACTAATCGACTAGACAGATTTTGGTATCCGGATTTCTTCTTTTCCTAGACGCTAAAAAAAAATCAGTATCGTTCATATTTTTAAACTAACGCAGGCACAAGAAAATTCAAGTATACCAAACACCAAACGTAAATAAGCACTGAGTGATTTTATTTTAAGCCAACACCATGGCACCATTTCATCCGTGTCGGTTCTAGAACGCCCCAAGTGCACTTCACCCTGCAATAATAAACTAAAAGATGTGCAGAGCTTCTTCATATATGGCCTCGAGCCCAGCACGGGCCCGACCCAAGTCCGCAACTTCGAGCCCAGGCTCGGCCCAGGCCAAGCGAATTTCCCCATCCCGGCCCGCGGCCCAGGCCCTTGAAAACAACCCATTGCCCGGCCCGGCCAAGCTCCGCCCGCGGGCTGGGCCGAACCGAGTCTTTCCCGTCGGCAGAGCACACGCAGTGCTCTAGTACTGACTAGTTACCGTATCGCTGATATCATGGTTCGCAAGACGCCGTCCACCATTTATCAGACGAGACTGCCGAATAGAAAAGTTATGTTTTAATGGTACTTCTGTGTTTCTCAGCGCGTCAGCCTGTTATTCGTTTATTTCGGCAAGAAATCATCGAGTGCCACAAAAAATATTTAGCCGCTAAAAGTCCATAGAATCTGTAAAATCTCGTCGTATTCTAAAACCCTTTCAGTTGCCCTTTAATACTTTGTTATATAAGGGTTCACTGAAAAATATAATTCTTACATGACGGAAAGACGCCCATTTCTTCCTAATGTCGGGTGCGAATGAACTTGTTTTGCACACCAGAAGAATCAATGTCGCCCGCGATCTTCAACTTTCGCGCCAACCTTACTTTCACATTTTCAATAGGGATGGCGCCAGGGGCAAGCAGGTTTCAGAGATACAGCTACCCCTGTCTTGGCCTACCCCTCCCCTTGGGTAGAATTAAGTCGTTTCCTTCTCCAGACAATTCAAGAAAGCAGCTTTTGCCCAAACTATCACTAAACCATCATTGCACTTGAATGTAGCATTGAATAGCACTTAACAGGTAATTTTCTCTTGGTACCCAAAAATCGTGCTTGGATTTCCAATGATCAAACGGAGTTTTCTTGAAAACAAATCGCTAAAATGATAGACTCCAATAACTCTCTCATTAGACACAAGCTTCATTATGCGCCTTTTGAAGGGGATCCATACCCAAGGAAAAGATGCAGCGAAAATTGAAAACCTACAACGAAGGTTCTTTCTATATTTACCTTTGTACCTTCCACATACACCTTTGAAGCTTCAAGTAAGCAGCTTTTCGTCTGTGGTCCATCGCCTTCTTGAAAGGGGTAATTAAAGACCCGCCCAGGCACCAAACATTGCTAGAACGAAGCTTCGAAAATCACCAGTGGCCAAGCTGTGCATCATTGGCTCATCACTGGTGACGAATCAAGGTCTGTGCTTGGGAATGGTGACAAGTGAAGCATGCTCTAGCGAAAAAACCCCATAGAGAAATTTATCGGTCTTATAAAACTTAGTATTGGTGCTATAGTTTCTCAGTGGGTTGTATCTGCATTTGCACTAGACAAAATAGAGAAACCTGTACACCTTATTGATCGATACATATATGTCTTATAAGCTATGGCGATGGCTCCATTGGTCTATTTATGGGCTGTATATTAAGGTATTAGACCAATACAGAATCCAGTACACCTTATCGACGGATACATATTTGCCATGTAGACTAATACTTACTTGTCCATGGTACTGACAGACAGATATTCATTAGTCAATGGGTCCAACAAGATCAGTCGGTGGGTAGTTCTAGTTGTTTTTCATTGCTTCCTTCTCCAGCTCATACTCTGATCTTAAAATCAACACATGGTGATCCCAGCGCTTACGAAGCATCGCAGCAACGTAAATTATTTGCCACTATAAGAATAAAGTACGCTGAGGCATACAGAAAAACTGCCGCCTCACGTCCCAGAGGATCCGGCGCGAAACGCTCTCGAACAAATTAATTTGGAGTTTGACGCCGCAAGCCGCGTATAACGCGGTGCACGCAGCGGAGAGAAGGACGGCCGGCGCTCTCATCGGGAAAGGTCACGAGAGAGGAGCACTTTTTCCTTTCTCTCCCAAGTAATAAAGAAAGCAAACAAGGAAGAAAAATGACCAGCTTTGGTTGCCCGCATGCAGACTCTCCAATGTAGGACGGTAGGACCGTGTGGCTATGGTGAGTAAAGCTGTTTTTTCTCCTATTTTGCGTTTTATTAGGCAATTATGCAGTAACTAACGCTGAGACCATACTGAGAGTTTTTTATGTTAGTAATTTTTTTCAGTTATCGACTGAGTTTTATGCACAATGTAGCGAAACGGTCTTAATTAGTTCGTAATCGAAGGAGGGCAACATAGGTTAGCAGTTTTGGTTTAGTTTGCTGGTGTGCGCGTGTGCGCATGAGTAGCGTCTAGGCACAGCAGCATGTCCAGCATCCCAAACCCACCACAAGCAGACCCAAACCCATACCCCGGCACCAGCGGCCCGGCCGCTCCCCCACTCTTCCACCGCCACCTCTCCCTACTCGCGAACCGCCGGCCAAGAAGTGGGCCGCAACACCCAGTACCTCCCTGACCACACCATCCCCGATCGAGAGAACGCCAGCCCTGCCTCCCAATTTCGAACAACTCATGACGGCCAGGATTCACGCCGCGGTGCAGACGGCTATCCAGGCCTTCACAAATCAATTCGACAACCTCACTGCCCGTCTAGACGAATTTTCTCGCCAAATTGACGAGCGTTTAAAGGAACAAGATGCTCGCCACGCGACAGCCTGTGCTGCCGTGCGGCCTAAAAAGAAAACCCTGCTTCACACAGCCTCCACTCCTTCACGGCAAACGACAGCTTCAGTGATGGCAGACCACACCCTAGCCTCACCATCTGGTAGTGGAAGTGACGAGGCTTTGGTTCCACGGGAGCTGCTTCACCAGTTCCTAGCTCGGGCAGACGGCCCCGACGTGATCGCGCTGCAAGAGTCCTCCAATCCCCTCACCCTACCCAGCTACGTGCCCGTCGTCCCCTATTCTCCTACACCACCTCTAATTGCAGTTCTAGTACGCTGTGCTCTCACTACTATCTCCCACACCTTAGACGTCCCCGAAATAGATCATCTCATCGAACTCGTACCGCAGGGCACTCTGGATACTAGTCTCTTCATCCTCAACGTATACAGCCGCCCGAAGTGCCTGCGGCACGACTTCGGCCGACTATTCACGCTTGATAAGCGAGCCGCACACAAATTCCCCCTCCTGATTCAACGCACCGCACACGGCCTGGAGCTACACAGCCGAAACCCCCAAGGGACGCAGGCTATGGCTCGCAGCTCAGCAGGTCGGCTTCTCCCTTCTCACAGACCCCACCACCCCTACTCGCACTGGGAACAGCGCTTGCGCAGACATTACTCCTGACCCTACCTTCACCCACCGCCTCCCTCACGCTGCGTGGTGTAACACCCAGGAGGATTTGGGCAGTGATGACTACATTATCGAGATCCCTTTACAAGCAGACCCAACACGTAGACCCTCTCGTGATGCTACCATCACGAAGTGGGACTCGTTCCGCATATCCCGAGCAGCCCGCACTCTACACACCATCTCAGATGTAGCTACTTGCTGCGACCAACTCCAGCATGACGTCCGCGTCGTGACTCGCAACTTCCAGAGGACCGCCCTGAAGACTCGATGGATTCCCATCTCCTGCACCTATGGGATGCCAAGGCGGGGGGACTCAGACTCAGAAAAACTATTTCCCACCGATATAGGAGACACGCCTACCTTCCCAGCTCAGGTACGCAGACCCGGGAGGGAGTAGGGGGCTCCGCGACTAGAGGCCTGGGTGGTGAACCTCTTGGTTCTTCGAGGCCTCGGTCGCCAGGCGGATGGCTTCGAGTTGGTCTTCGAGTTTTGAGCTTCGAAGGAGAGACTCCCAAGCTTCCTCATTAGGAATGTTTACGGCAGCCCCAGGTGAGTAGGGGCATTGCCAGTTTATGTGGTTTAGTGTCCCTCTCTGGTCGCATTGTTTACATCTGTCGTGTTTTCTTGCGTCTATGTTAAGGAGGTATACCCAGTGTATAGACACCTGGCTTGTTCGTTGTCCAGTTGTGTGTGCGGTGTGGCATAGGATCTTCTACCCAGTTTATAGTAGTCGCAAATGTCTCTGAAGGTGGTCAGGCGCTCCTCGTGTACTGGGTCGTCGAGCCGCTCTGCGCTCGCCCGGTAGTAGACGTCTCGAGCGAGCGCGTGTGCGGCTTCATTCCCCGGTGCCAATTCGTGGCCAGGAGTCCAAATAATTCTGACCTTACGGGAAATCTCCCTGGATTCAAGTATTTTCTTCGTTTCTGCCGCCACTCTTCCTTTGGCGAGGTTTCAGATGGCTGTCTTGCTGTCACTAATTATGGTGTTGGCTTGCGTCCCGACACACGCGAGTGCAATAGCCACTTCCTCTGCGATGTCAGCATTTCTTGTTTTGATCGATGCTGTAATTAACGGAATGCCTGCCCCATCTACCACCGCGTCGACCGCGGCCCCAGATTTTCCGGTGGCTGCGTCCGTGTATGCCACTGTTTCCGGTGGTTTCGAGTCCATTTCTCTAGCTATGGCCTTGGCTCTGCTTTCCCTTCTTTCCTTGTGGTGAATTGGGCTCATGTTTTTTGGCATCGGCGGGATGTAGAGGTTGTCTCTGTACCCGTTGTCGAGACTAACTTTCGGGGTGGTGCCCCTGTCGTGTTGAAGCCCCACCCATCTCAGTATTTGTCGCCCGGTGTCAGACAGACTGAGCCGCTCTATCTGTGTGGTTCATGTGGCTTCCGCCAACTCGTCTACTTCGTTGTGCATTCCAATGGCCAGTAATCTTGTAGTCGAGGTTGATTGAGGGAGACTGAGTGCGTTCTTGATACTCCTTCTTATTACGGATGCTTCGATCTTTTCTTTTTCCTTCGCATTTAGGTGCAGGTAGGGGATGACATAGCAGATTCTGCTGGTGATGAAAGCCTGCATTATTCTGGCTAAGTTCCCTTCCTTCAGACCTCTGTTTTTGAGAGAGATTCTTCTGATGAGCCCTGTTACTTGCGCTACGAATCCTTGCAATTTGTTTATCATGGTCGTGTTCCTCCAGTCGGCCTGGATGATGAGTCCGAGGACCCTGATCTGGCTGACTGCTGGGATCCTTAGGCCTTCCACTGTAACTTCGATTTCGGGTTTCTGTCTGCTCTTGGTGTAAATCAATAGCTCATTTTTGAGGAGAGCAACTGAGGCCGATTTTCGCCGCGTAATCGACCACAGCGGCCGCCGCTAGTTGGAGATTCTCTTGAATTTCTCCGTCTGATCCTCGGTTGGTCCAGATATTAATGTCGTCGGCGTAGAGGCTGAAATTGATGTTTGGGATGGTGCCAAGTCTTTGCGGGAGTTTGATCATCGCAATATTGAAGAGCAGGGGGGACCAGACGGATGCTTGAGGTGTGCCCTTCCCAGGTATCTTTATATTCGATGATTCTGCTTCCAAGAATGTCAGGGTGACCCTTCTCTCCGAGAGGAAGCTGCTGACGTAGGCGAAGGTTTTAGCTCCAACTTCCATGTCTCCGAGGTTTTCAAGAATGGCCGCGTGGTGTACGTTGTCGAAGGCTTTCCGGATGTCGAGCCCCAGAATAGCCTTCGTGTCACCTGAGTGCCACTGATCGACGATGTCATGCCTCAGTCGCAGCATTACGTCTTGCGTGCTGAGGTGTTTCCTGAAGCCGACCATTTCGTGCGGCCAGAGCCCTTTGGACTCCATGTAGTTATAAAGCCTCGTATGTATCGCCTTCTCCATGAGCTTTTCAGCGCAGGAGGTGAGAGATATGGGTCTCAGGTTTTCGAGCTTGTACGGTTTACCAGGCTTGGGGATGAATATGACATACGCTGTTCTCCATGGCAACGGGAGTTTTCCTTGTTCCCAGACTAGTTGCATGTAGTCCGTGAGTTTAGTGATCGAACTGTCGTCTAGATTTCTGAGAATCCTATTGGTTATACCATCTGGTCCTGGAGCCGTGTTGCGTTTTAGGCTGAGAATTTCCGCTCTCACCTCCGCCTCCGTTATAGGCCTGTCCAGTTCCGGATTGCTAGCTCCAATGTAGGACGGGAGGTCCTGGTCCACATTGTCGCCAATGTATGTCCTTCTGAGTTCCTCGAAAAACTCCTCTTCGGAGCTTCGAAGATGTGTTTGATCTTTCGCTGAGTTACTTTTGCCTGCGTTTTAGTCTGCTCCGGGCACAGCAAGTGCCTAACCGCCGTATTCAAGAATGAAACTTAAGGTGTGACTTAAGTTCGTGACTTAAGTTCTGAGTAAAGTATGAGTGGCGAAGGAAGTTTCAAAAACGGCACTTAAGCAGCACTTATGAAAGTAGCGCTTTTAGATGTAAGTAGGCGCCATGGGAACGAGGCTAAGCAAACATTTCTGTATATTTAATAAATTCATGAACAAATAAAGAACAGAAGCGCCGAAACAGCGCTGCTAATACATAGTACAAGTCGCAACTAACGTTTTAACAACAACAAAAAGTTTTTTTCGGCTAGCTTTGGAGAACTAATATTACTTGTCTGGCCACAAACAAAGATGTCACTATAGTAGCGCGCGTAGTACTGCTCCTGTCGACGTCGTAGTCTTTCCGCTCGCGCGTGTCCATCGGTTGCATCATCGCCAGCATCGCCAGCTCTTTGTCTCTGCTTTATATTGTTATCGCGCATTTTAATTGTAAATTCACTGCTTGTATCGTATATATTTTTGGTATTATATTTATTGATAGTGTGTAGTCATTTGTAGTGTGTTTTGTTTTCTGTACTGCGTTATTCTTTGGTGCTGTGTTGCGACGCGCGCGTGATGGAGAAAACGGAGAAGGGCAAAATTAACTTCTCCAGAGTAGAGCGAGCTCTTCCCCTCGACCTCGTCGACAAGCACAAGGCCGTACTAGAGAACAAGAGAACTGATGCAGTGTCAGTTGCACGGAAAAGGAAAGAGTGGGAGCTTATAGAAACCCAGTTTAACTCCAGTCACAACGTGACCCCACGGACATGGCTCCAGCTGAAGAAATGCTGGGAGAACAGGAAAATAAGTGGCGAAAGGCGAAAGCGGACGACAACCGGGAGATATTTAAGACCGGTAAGTCCTGTTTTCTTTCATCTTTGATTCTTTTTTGCTGACGAATTCAGAGGTTCTCTCCCAGATTACAGAACTGTTCCGATTGCTTGCTGCCTGCATTTTATGACTAGATTCCCCCTCCGCCCCTCAAAAAAAAAATAATACAGAGAATGTTTACGACATTCGAATCTTGCGCAAGCATGATTTTGTGCTACGTAGAAGACGGGGGTGAGCAGGCAGTGCCGCGGGACGGAGCAAATAAAAGTCGAAGACGACGCTAATTCACGGCGCGAGAATGTGGAGCAGTTTAACAAGAGGTGTGTTCGCTCCGACGGTAGCGTAGTGGCGGAAGAAGAGGAAGAAGCCGTTCTGAGCGGCTGTGCTTCAACATGCTCCATGCTGGAAACAGCGCATCGGCCGTTGGCCGAGGTCTACCGACGTCTCAGGACACTACGGACTCGTACAAAGTTGTCCTTCCCCGATTTCCAACCGGTAATGTTGTCCTTAATACCGTTTTTCTGCATGCTGACCTTAAGGGTCACCCGTACCGAGCACCTGACTTCCGTGTCGCACTCGCACAGATATTGGATCTCCGGGAAATTTTGTGCATTGGTCAATACCAAATGAGCCACGTGTGGATGGTTACCTGCGAGAGTAGTTCTTCCAAACAGAAGCTTGTTAACAAAGCGGAGTTTCCTGTCAAAGGACTACGGTGCATGGTGTTTGACCCGGATACTAAGAACGTCAAGGTTAAGCTCCTTTGGCTTCCCCGCTATATGGAACACCGGAGGATTGTGGAAGCATTAGAGCCTTACGGCACGGTCCAGTCTGTGGAGCGTGAAAAGTGGCGGTGCCCAGGGATGGAGCATATGGAAACGGCGAACCGTGAACTCTCCCTCACACTCAAGGATGGAGTGTCAGCTAGCACCATTCCACACACACTTAATGTTTATGGAGTGCAGGCATTAGTCCTTATCCCAGGGAGACCTCCACTGTGCCTCCGATGTAGCCGGGTTGGACATGTCCGGCGCCAGTGTCGCACGCCTCGATGCACTCAGTGCCGACGCTTTGGCCATACTGCGGAGAACTGTGTCTTGAGTTACGCTGACAGGCTGCGTCAAGGCCAGTGGTCACGGGAAGATGACGTGGCATCAGAACACATTATGGATGTGTCTGAGGTTGTGGACGCGACCGGAGAACTAAGTCATGAGCATCGAATAGATGGGGAACAGAAGACTTCAACACCTCAAAACAACACGGAATATGAAGCGACTGGCCATCTAGCATCCACGCCTCCAGGACGAAAACTGCCGGACCCGGGCCCCCCCGTGAGTGTTACAGAGACTGCTGTGCTTGCTGCACAGGAACACCTCGTTGCCACAGGTCAACGTCCGGATATGCCTCCTGTGGAGTCAGTCGAGGTGATACAGCCAGTGAATGCTCGCCGATCCTCCTCTGATGCTGATTCTGCTTCGTCGTTGGAGGGTAACGGTGAGACGTGTGTGGCGTCGATCTCTGGCGTGTCAGGTTCTCTGTCGGCTGTCAGTGTGGCAGCGAGTGATGTGCTCCCCTCGGGTTCGTGGGCCGAGGCCTTGGCTGTCTCAGAGGAAGACATGGACAGCACCGCACCTTTGAAACGTCCTGCAGATGCTGACGAGGTGTGTATCGATGGCGCTGAGCAGAAGGCACAATGTGTAGAGGCCACGGGAAGGGTGGTGTTAAAGAGGAGGGCGATGTCTGCCCGAGGGGCCGCCAATTTGGCGGCGGGCCACCACATTCCAGGGGATGGCGTTTGTTAAGACTGGCACCAAAATGGCGAGCGTCGCAGCATATCAAGTCGCTACCCTTAACGTTAGGGGTATGCGTAATCGTAGGAGGCAACGGCAGGTACGGCATCTCTTAAAGAAATGGAGTGTGTATGTAGCCGCTATCCAGGAAACAAAGTGGTCCTCTGATGAAGAGACAGCAGCTGCTCTTGAGCCTTTTTTGTCAGAATACAGCATTATTGTTAGCCACGCGAGAGGCTTATCCGGAGGTTGTATGCAATTACTGGCGAGCACGCTAGAGATGACAGCCATGTCTTATTGCATAGATGACGAGGGGCGACTTATATGCTTTGATCTCACAATTTCAGGTGTACCGTGGCGGATTATTTGTGTTTATGCCCCCACAAAGCAGCGCGATAGAAGGCTTTTTTTTCTGTCATTAGTTGAACATTTGTGCACGGACCGCAAAATTATATTGTTGGGCGATTTTAATTGTGTTTGTACGGATGAGGAGCGTTCAGTGGTTTGTAAGAGATACGACCATAGTGCTGCATTACTTACCGATTTGGTTTCTGAATATAGTCTTGTGGATGTGGGGCAGGAAAAAGGCGACAGTATACATTTCACTCATTTTCAGTTTTCCTCTAATGCTCGCCTTGACAGAATTTACGTTTCTGTTGACGCATTAGCAAGTGTGTTTGGCTACTGGGTGCGGCCCATTTTCTTCAGTGACCACTGTATGGTGTCTCTTCAGATAGGAAAGTACACTCGGCATGTACTTCACCCTCGATGGGAGTTGTGGAAGATGAATAACTGTCTGCTCTCAGACGAAATCTTTCAGCGTGCTGTACCTACTTGTTTGAAGGACGTATGGTCACGCCGTGATCTTTCCATTTTTCAAAAGTGGGACTTGATTAAACAGGAGATCAAAAACTTGGCAATTGAGGCCTCAGCAAGAATCGCTTTCCTGAAGAGACACCACCTTCGTGAGCTTGGGCGCACCCTAACGGAGCTACATGAGCTAGAGAGGGTAAGCCCGGGTGCCTATCTCGAAGAGTTTAATAACGTAAAAGCACAGCTTCAACAATTTGCGACAGACAGATATAAGGGGGCCTTGATACGAACTAGGTCCCGAAGGTTTCTTGATGAGCAACCTTCTCGTCGGGCCCTGAGTGATGAAAGAGAGAATGCTCTTGCGAAGGAAATATTGGAAATTCAGTATGGTGATTGCACACACAGTGATGCGCCTGGTATTCTTGCTGCTTTCTTCGACTATTATCGGAAGCTGTTTGGCAGTTGCGAAGATCCAAGTCAGGGTTTCGATTACAGTTCCTTGCTCGGAAACTTCCCTCGACTTGATGATGAGAAGTGTGCTATAGTGAAGGGACCTATCACTTTGGATGAAATTCAATCAGCCATTTCTGCCCTGCAGAGCCAGAAATCTCCTGGGCCAGATGGTATTACTAGCGAATTCTATAAAACATTTTCGCCTTGCCTAGTGCCTGTTTTGATGGAAGTTTTCAAAGCATCTTATGATGTGGGTGTCCTGCCTCCCACTTTTTATTCTGGGCACACAATATTAATTCCCCAAAGCAAAGATACTAATCGGTTGAAAACTGTTGAGGGATATCGTCCAATTTCCCTTTGCAATGTTGATTACAAAATTTTTGCCAAGGTTCTTAGCAGTCGTGTGCAGCTCGTCATTATGGACTTGATAGGTCCGCATCAGGTCTGTGGTATTAGAGGCCGCAGTATTCAAACACATATCCATATTGCACGTTCAGTATTAGAGACAGTATCAGATGAGATAGGCCAAGTAGCTCTGATTCAAATTGACTTGGCTAAGGCGTTTGATAAAGTTCGGCACAATTTCTTGTTCGCGGTCTTGGAGTATGCAAATATTGGTGACGTCTTGCTCAAAGGCATAAGGCTGTGCTATAAGAACTCCTATACAAGGGTTATTGTTAATCAGGAGCTAACGAAACCAGTACCACTAGAAGCATCTGTTCGTCAAGGATGTCCACTGTCTCCATTGTTGTTTGCCCTATATCTGGAACCCCTCTGTCTCAGTATAATTAACAGCGCAGCTATCCGCGGTTTCTCTCTGGCTCAATGTGAAGTTAAAGTTTTAGCTTACGCTGATGATGTCGCCCTCTTTTCTTCTGGCAAAAAGAGTGTACTCGAGGCTCTAAACTTGACTAAACAGTTCTGCGATGTATCAGGCGCGGCTCTTAATTTAGAGAAATCCAAAGGCTTTTGGTTGGGTCATTGGGGAACTAGGCCAAGCCAGTTCGGTGGTATATGCTGGAACTGTAGCCCTCTTGAGTACCTAGGCGTTCCGCTGCACCAAGTTCGCAACAGTACAGCCTACTGGGATTCACAAACTGTAACTCTACGGCGGCAAACACGGGCTTGGATGGGTAGGGAACTCTCAGTGTTTGCGAGGGCACAGGTCTGTAACATTTTTTTGTTTGCAAAGCTCGCGTATGTCCTTCAAGTCCTGCATTGTGCGAGGAGGAAGGTGCAAGCAATACATAGAATATTTGCAGCATTCGTTTGGCGCTCTCAATGGGAGCCGATGAGGCGTGACAACTTGTAGCTTCCCTTAGAGGGTGGTGGAGTGGGCCTTGTTCACCTGTTCGTGCATCAACTCGTTTCCCGTTTTTTCTTTTTCAAATCGGCAAACGACCCGTTTCTGGTAGCTGTGCTCATTAGGCGGCTTAGTTTTCATTTGCCTTACTTATTCGCACCGACTGTGCAGGCTCGTGAGGGGACTTTATGGGGATTTCTGAAGGAGGTTGCTGACACTTTCAATTTTCTCACTGTGCGCTTCTCTTTAGATTACCTGTATAGCCTCTCGAGAAAGCAGATGACCCAGGCTCTCACTGAGTCTTTGTTCCCTACACCATTGTATCGGCAGCCTTATCTGGGGTCTTTGGACATCAGTGTTCTAAAGCGTGTTAGGCGGATGTGCATTCAGGCAGCCGCTAAAACGTTCTTTTTCAAACTACACACAGCGACGCTGCCTGTCAAGACATTTCTTAATGACAAGGGGATGTTTGTACCCTGGAATGTGAATTGTCGTCTGTGTAACGTGCCTGAGACAATTGATCATTGCTTCATCCTGTGCCGTGATGCCATGTTCTTTTGGGACATACTACAACGAACTCTTAAGAAGGACATTGAAATTACACCATACACTATTAAATTTCTGCCTGTTGACAAAAGCTCTGTTGTGCCTTATGACGTGTTTGTGTTGATGGGACTATTCAGTCTTTGGAAAAGCCGTATGATGGACAGACATGCCGAGCCACCAAGATCGTCCAAATCTGTGTTTCGGGAACAGAGTGCGTTGGTGAGGAGTGTATATGCTGCTCGCGACGAACCTCCAAGCTGGCTGCCGTGCCTAGATGCTTGTGTGTGCCTCCCTGAATTTTGATGTTTTGATGGGGATGCAGTGGTGAGTTAGGGCTATGGGGGGCTCATATTAAGCAGCCCGGTAACTTGAGACGCGAACTAGTCTGAGTGAAGTTTCCTCCTTTCTACAGAAGTTCTTCCATGCAATAAAAAAAAATCCGACGGTAGCGTAGTGGTCTCGCCCAACAGCCGTTAAAGATCTGTTCGCGCAGCCGCGGGTTCGATTCCCGTTCGTTGGTATTGATCGAATTTCCTTTTTCATAATTTGACCTCAGCTATATATATACCTCAGCACATGAGGAGTGATCGACTGCATTAAAAAAAAGTTTATCCATACTATTTCAATGATAGTAATCATGGTCATGAACAAAGCTCAGTTAACAGTTTCTGTTGGGACATGATGGATTTTGGTTACTTAAATTAAGCATTTTAAAGACTGTCTATGAAGCCAGTGAGCCCAGCTCCACTGTGCTCTACATTAATAATGCCCTAAAATTGAAAAGAAGTTGCCCACTCTGCCTGCTTCTGGTCTTTTGACGTTACACCTACCATTTTGCTTTCCGTCGCTCGCTGTGTTGTCCTTAACTTAAGCTGAACCCTTTTCGTTAGCCTCCACTTTTCTCTTGAGGAACAGTGGTACACTGACATTCATGATCTAAGAAAACCTGCCATATGCACTCCATTTCATTCTTATTCTTCTATTATTTCCGTTGATGATTCGGATCAGGTGTCACTAGTTGCCCTAAGTGACCTGTTCCTCTGCCACTTCCAGCACCTCGCTACCAATTGTGAACTGTGAGGTGCTGGAACTTGTGCTGCCAATTTTCTTGCTGTGCGTTTTCACCGCCACAGTTAGTATCTAGCTTTCACGCACCCGCAGTTTGGAGTCAGCATGTTTAAGCTTGTTTCACCCGGAGAGTATTACTAAATAAATGCAAATATCGTGCTTCTGTCAGAGAAAAAGGTTCCTGCTTGCGCGAATAAACATGCATGTTTTCGTTGCTTCGTAGCGCTTAAATTCTGAAAGATACTTTGGCGTTCATGTCGAATGTGCTTAGTGTTTGTGAATATTCATCGAGGGATTTTTCCAGTGGTTGTAACAGCGCTTTCTGTGAATACCTAGGCGGCGGCTCAGCGGCCCCCAGCCAGCTCACTGAAGACCTGCAAAGAGTTGGCAGTGTCGCATCCCACATGGGGGTTCGCTTGGCGAACCCCTTCGACAGTGATCGCCACCAAGCATGTCCGGGAGGTCACTTGAAATTAGAGGCTTGAGCTAGTGGCTTGCAAAAACCGCTTGTATCTAACCTCCTAATTTTCCGGCACCACTCATGGATGTGCACAGTGAGTAGGTTTTTCTAAGTGCTGGCACAGGTGTTTTTAAACAACAAAATCTAGGCTCCAACTGCCCGTTCTTCCAAGTGACATTGAAACTTGAAGGTTTCTTGGAGGCAGCTGTGTGCACAGTGAGTTGCATGATTCGCCATATCTTCGTCATAACTTATCCGTGCTTTGTTCAACAATTTACATACTCAAGAGTTCAACAAAGCTTTCTGTGGTCAGGTATTGCAATCGAAGTGAAGGAATGTAGTCACTGACCATAATTTTTTGTAGCTGTGTGGCAGGGTGTAGGTGCATGCTAATCAGCGATTGCTGCCTTGCTTGAAATCTATATGTCCTTAGAGGATTTCGCTAAGCAATTTGGATGAAATTAGCATTTATTAGAAGCAGGAAGAATTATGGTGCATACGTAATCATATGCCGCCGAGGCTGTAAAAGTCTGAAGGCTTGAACCGGACGCTCGGTGGATCATTTACAAATGTACAACAAGCAAGTAAGTAATTAAGTGGTTTATTAAAATATTAATAATAAAAAAAGAAAGGAAAATATTTTTGCTAGCCTACCATCGATGCTGAAGCACCTGAGTTGGGCCAGCAGAAATAAACGATAGCAGGCAGAATGGAGAAATGAAATGAAAGAGGTGAGGGGACAGGAAGAGAGGATAGGGGGGAGAGGTAATGTACCCAAAAACTATTTACACAATAATAAATATGTACAGGTTGCGCACGTGATTAGTTCATGGTGAAGCAATAAAAACGCGCACAGCACAATGTTCACTACAGCTGCAGGGGGCGCCCAGCTGTTAGTCGGCCAAGGTAGCACTCGCTGAGCATTCGGTCACTGCGCGTAACTACCTGGCGGACAAAACAACAAATAAGGAAATAAAAACTGGTGTAGTGCAACAGTGCATGAAAAAATCAGTGAAATATGATACAGTACAATATGATACATTATGATACAGAAAATGATACAGTACAGTCTCAGTACAACACTACTAATATTGTGAAAGCAGAAATACACAGGTGCAAGAGAAACAGTTTTTTCGCAGGTATTAAGGGCGAAAATGCAAGAACCAGAGAAGTGCACAATGCGTATGTCGTGCTATTCCATGTCGGCGCATGTTAAACGACTCCAGTTGTTCTAAATTATTCCCAAGCTTTCCATTAGAGCCTCTTTTATAACTCATGTCATATCAGGGCATTAAACACCACAATTTAAAATTTTTATACCAATTTTAAGAAATATTTGAAACATGTGCAATGCAACAAGAAACAATATTTCATGGGTAATAGTGAACTCTTGAAGGGAAGGCTAGGATGTAGATTTTTATGTAGAAACAAGGCAAGGAAAAAGATTGTTGTCCTTCACACATTACTTCTGCAAGTTGTATGCCCAGCATGATGATGCCCCTCAGTGAAAGTACTGGGCAATGATCCTGTCTCTAGTTCTAAAACCACTTGCCGAATCCACTAGTGCCACTGTGGCTGGCGGCTGGGCTGCTCTAGAGACAGGAACAGGCGCAGTACAATCACGAGTGGCATCGTACAGTAGAGCGGGTGGGACGGGGTCCTTGAGCAGCCGGCCCAAGTTGTGCAGCGCCGCACATGCCGTAATCACGATAGGCACCGTGGCCGTCTTGATTTGTAGTGTCATGTCGAGGCATGGAAACCTTCTCTTCCACACCCCGAAGGTTCGCTCGATGCTGCATCGCGTTCTTATTTGTGACTTGTTATACCTGCAGAAAATAAACGTTTTCTTTATTGAGAGCTGCCTTTACCTTTGTTAAAACTACAGCTTGAACTTACTTGTACTGTGGACTTCCTGGTAGAACATCATCTCTCAAAGGAGTCATCAGGTATGGCCTGCATGCATAGCCCATGTCACCAAGGAGGATGCCGGGAATGTCCCCCTGTTCGTACTGCACCCTGGCCCGACTGTTATCAAAAATGCGGCTGTCATGAGCCGAACCGGGCCAGCTGGCAACGAGGTCCAGAAACTGAAGTTTGGGACCTGTGATTGCCTGCAAAATAAATAAATTAGCACGAGTAAGATCGACTTGACCTGCACTGCGGCGAGAATGTTATTCTGGAATATGGAAGGAAATAGTGTAGGGCAGCTGAATAAAAATGTGTGCTTGTGTAAACCACTTGCATATAACATCAACACTGCTTGTTTTGAGCAATTTATATTCGTGGACACTGCATACAAAGTTGCAGCAACGATGCACACTTGTCTCGTACTGTTATGTTATTTTCATGCCTGTCATTACTGAAGGCATGTGCTACATATGCAAAACAACTCACTACTGTAATAGGTTACCTCTGCATTGAAAACAGTTAAAACGAAGGCTTATTTGTGATGAAATAGTACCAGGTAATTATTGTCAAAGCTTACTCTACTTAAAAATAAGAATTAAGTTTCCATACAACACAATATTCCTACGGCCTGTACTCAGCTGCAAATCCAGGAAAAATCGCCGATTTAAACATTTTTCACAAAACTGTTTGTTAGTAGCAACATATTCTTTTGTTATGCTGTTATTGTTGTGATTATCAGCAGCAACAACGTAACGATGGTGAAATTACGAATTTATGTTATCAATACTAATATAACGCGAGGAGAAGAGAAAACTAAAAATACAATTACGGTAGTAAGGCAGCCTCGACCCCTGTTTGCGCCAGGGCAACTGAAATGCTGGCTTCTCCAAGTATGGTATCGAAGGGTGGCTGACATGCAGTCATTAGCTCAATACTTCAATACCTTGGAACCGATTACAGTGCGAAGGGCATTCCGAAGCATTAAATGGTGCCTCCCGCCGAATACTGAATATTATTTTTTCTCAGTCCGCCGAACATAATTTTTTTTTGTCGCAGAACTTACCTGAACATTGATGGAGAAGTATCCTTTCCTGTTGCGGAAGACTTCTGCATCATTTCCTCCCGGACTCTTTATGGGGATGTGGGTGCAGTCGATGCAGCCGATCACGCCAGGGAACTTCGCCACTGCGTAAAATTCCTCCATAACTCCCGGGGCTTCGGCGGCGCTCGGGAACTTCACGAGCTCCGCGAACAATGTCTCGGCTATCATGTGCGATATGCGCGCGACGATCCGCGACACTGTCGGTTGAGACACGTTCACAAGATCACCGGTGACAATCTGGAAGGTCCCCGCGCCGTAGAACCGCAAGGCCACGAGCAGCTGAAGCAGCGGCGGCACCGGGAGACCGCGTTCGTCGGTGGTGGCGCGCAACGGAAGCCTCCCAAGCAGCTCCAGCACCGCTTGCTTCGAGAAGCGGTACCTGCTCAAGAATTCGGCATCGTTGTATATGTCCATGGGGTTTTGCCGATCCCTGAGCACTGGCCGCGGAGCGCGCGCGTACCTGTACGCTCTGTCCTCGGCGATTTCTGCGGCGCGAGCACAGAAGTTGACGAAGTCCGAAAAACTGCGGTAGGACTCGGCCATGTCGAAATGCGGAAAGTGTCACTTAAGCTAGCAGAGAGCCTAGCTTAAGTTGTCGGGTCGATAAGTGCGCCTTTGATCGTGACTTAAGTGAAAGTGCTGTTTATGAAATGCTTTAAGCACCGGAGAGTCACTTAAGTCGTACTTACAGCTTAAGTGTCGTTCTTGAATACGGCGGTATGTATGTTCCACGTTTTGGGGAGACTCATCTGTTTCTCCATGTCGTCACATCTCTGGAGCCAATTCTGTTCGCATACTTTGAAAGCCTGCTTCTCCATTTCCTTGTTGTGTCTGTGTAGTCGCCTCCTAAGGTTCCTGTTCCATCTCTGTCCTTTCAGTCTCTCTTCCATGCTCTTCTTGGCTTCCCACATATGTAGTAGGCGCGAGTCCATCCGGGCAGGGGCATCTTCGTCCTCGATCGTTCGCGTATTATTCTTGACTCTCGTTCGTATTTCTTTGGTCCATTTCTCAATGTCTTGGATCGCGTCTTCTGGTTGTGACTGATTTCCTTCGTTCCTGAATTTATCCCAATCAGTGATTCGCTGTGACCATTTCCTGTTCGATCCGAGTGTTTTGGCGAGGGAGAGGGTGTGACTGAGTACGTAATGATCGCTGCCTAGGTTACATCCGGTATTCCCCCAAATAAACTCTTTTAAGTTTCTTGTGAACGTGAGGTCCGGCGATGTGTCCTTAGTGACACTGTTGCCGTCCCTGGTTGGGGAAATGGGGTCTGTGTGGAGAGTGAGATTGAGGTCGTGTGCATCCTCCCACAGCCTTCTGCCCTTAGCGTCTAGTTTGTCGTATCCCCAGTCTTGATGCTTGGCGTTAAAATCTCCCATAATAATTAGTGGGCACGTGCCAGCGGCTTGAATCGCTCTATTAAAGAGCGGCTTGAAGCGGTCCCAGTAGTTCCTTGGTGGGCTGTATACGTTAAGCATAAAGATGCTGGGGGCGTGTTTGTTACCAGTGACGATTTCCACCAGTACCGATTCTATGTCTTGGAAGGATGTGTCGTGTCATATGGCCGTGATGTCCTTTCGAATTAGTGTAACTACCCTGGTGTCATCCCCTCTGTTGCTTCCATAAGCCTTAAAGTGCCTCTGTTTTGGCCATTCTATATTTGTTTCTTGAAGTGCGATGGCTAAAGGACCCTCGCCAAGTAAAGAAATGTAGTTTTCTAGCAGCGCTCTTTTTTGTCTGTAACTCCTGCAGTTTCAATGTAGAATGGTTGTGGGGGTGCGAGTGCTTATCCTGAAACGTGGTGGGAGATTGTTGTTTACGTGACTAGCCATTATGGGCCTTCCAGACGTAAGGCCGCTCCACACCCGAGCTTTTCTTAGAGTCCCTTGATTTCGCTTGCCGTGCACTGCATTTGTGCATACATTGCTTCCATGGCCTGTCTCATTTCAGCCACGATACTTTCTAGCTTGTTGGTGATTCCTGTCATGGCGGCTTCAAATTATACCTTCGTAACGAAGATGTCATCCAGTTTTTCCGCGCATTTACGTTTGCTAGGCGGGGACTGTGCCTCGTTGCGGCTCCCTGCCCCTTCTGTTAGCGGTGTTATTGTAGGTTGGGCAGTTTGTGACAGCGGTGTCTCGTTGACCACTGTGGCTGCGGTGTTTTTGGGGGTGTGCACTTCCTGTTTAAGTGTTTGTACTTCCTGTTTGAGTGTCATAATGACATCATTATGTTCTTTTACTGCTTCTCTGAGCTCGTGGTTTTCCTTCTCTATCTTTTGTATGTACTGGTTAGGCTGGGAGTCTCTCCTATCGAAGCACACCTTTTTTTCTCCGTCCGAGTCCTTCTTGAGGCCCCAGGGGTCCCCGGGCGTTCTCTTGTTCTTGTCTGGCTGGGTGGAACTGGACTGGCCCACTATCTTCTTTTCCCTGCACGCGGAATGTGTTCTGGACCTGCAAGTCGAACGAGAAGGGGAGGGGGACAGAGGTGGGAAGTGGTTTGGGGATCTGCTCCTGCTCCTGGCCTTCCTCTCCTGGGATGGTGTCTTGAGAATTGGCACTAATTTAAAATCTTCTTCTTTTGCTAGCATTTCCTCCGCAAGCTTCCTTTTCCAGAAATTCTTCTTTACCAGGTACGGTGTTCGAAACATGGCCTTGCACGTCTTGTCGCCAAGGGGGTGCGCCTTGCCATACAGGGCGCATTGAGTCTCCTTGCAGCTGTGATCCTTCTGAGGGTCTTTTTCACCGCAGTTTCTGCATCTCTTGATCGAGGTGGGGTTAGGGCACACGTCCATCCGGTGTCCCAGGTCCCCGCATCGATAGCAGACTTCGTAGCGTTTCCTGTACAGGAAGCATCTCTCATAGAAGCCGAAGAGCTTTATAGTCCTTGGGACCCGCTCCTTGGGACACACACACACACACACACACACACACACATGAAGGAAGCCAACAGTCACCAAAACCAAGATGCATATGTAAATGTTTCAATTGTTTAATTTGTAGAGCCAATGGAATGGCGCTATTTATTACTAATTAATCAGCAGAAAAAACAACCATGCCGCCGGTGGGATCCGAACACATGACCTCCGAATATCGCGTCCGGTGCTCTACCAAGTGAGCGACGGCGACGGCTCCCCAATCTGCTGCGCAGCCGATAAGGTACCCACATATCTGAACGGTATATTGCTGCGCCGTACTACGACACTAACCAAAATGTATCGAAAATTCTGAACAAGAGTCTCTACGCCTTGATGTCTGGGAAAGAGGCTAGACCATGCAACACCTATGCTGATTTTTACTTCAACAAGGCAGCGGCGGGCGTTCGGTGACCAGGGATGATCGATGGGCTGAAAAATGTCATTCGCAGTTTTTTTGTCTGCCATCCAACTAGTTCGGTAACCACACGAAGGCCTAGCCTTTGGGTAAGAACCTCCCGCGTCTCAGCCTTACGCACCCTGAGGTAAGCAACAGCCAAGAGAAGCCCGGGGTTCACCAACTGCACTTCGTTGTTAGCAGAAAAGAGCCGCACCTAGGCGAAGTACACGTTGAGAAGAGCAACCAGCGGCCAGTTGGGATGTCATGTGTCGCAGTTATGTTGTGAAATGACTTGAGCAGGATCTCCTCGTCTGGAGCGGCCATCGCGGGCCGTAACCCATCCAGTGTCAGCAGATCCACCTCCTGTATCGCAGTGGCGAGTTCTGCTCCTGACTCGGAAACTCCGAAGAGACCCATTACACTTCTGGTGTACTTCGGGAAGCGTAGTGACAGCGGCGTCTGTTGTCCTTGGCCGCTCATCGCACGCATGAAAGCTATCCAGGCTCGGAACGTGGCGCTGTTTCCAATCTTGAGCAAGGGCGGTCTTGTCCCGCTGCGGTAAGGTGCCAGGTATAAGGTGTCTTGGAACCATACGTGGAGATTCCACTTTCCTGTGAAGTCGAGCGAAACCTCTAACAGGTCTCTGGGAAATGTAGCAGTCCATGGGAGGTGTCGTTCGGCCATGAACATTTTCAGTTCGTGTAGACTGTTCCGAGAATACTGCACGCAGGACGCAACCAAATCGGCTACCCTATTTCGGACGTTCGGCACAGACGTTGCTGCAGTATTTTTACTTGTGACGCATCCAGGATCCTTTTGAATGTCATTGAGAGCATGGGTTTACATCATGTCCTGTGCAGCATCCACAGCAGACAGCTCACGGTGGTGTTTCCTCAAGCCGTCACACACAAATCGATAGAAGTCTTTGGATAGGTTCTGTGACCAATTGACAGATAATTTTAGTTGACACCGGTACATTTTGCACGCCGTGCTGTAACAACTTGGGAGGAGCGGGAGATCTGCGATCTTAACGCGATGTCGCAGTAGGCTTGTGCGCCAAAACTCCCCGCGCTGGACCCGCATCCACTGCGTAGTGGTCATGTAGATATGAGCTGTAGCGGAAAAGACGAGAACTGCAGGTTGAAAGACCACTCTGATGCAGTTGCCCAGCCTCAAGTTCGCCGGGTGGGAGACAATCCTGACTTCCCCCGTACCTTGGTGTGCTGGTAGCTGTCGTCAGTGGTCTCCCGCCCTTGCTGCATGTGCAGGCGTGGACACTGCGGCGTCTCCGCGGGCCCCCTCCAGATCTGGAGGCTGCAGCGGCTGCTTCATCTCGTTGAAAACGACCACCTCGCGGAGACTGCGAAGAATGGACGAAGGTCGCCGCGGCCGAGATACGAGGTTCCTCTGTCCCCAGAATGCCTCCAGGTCTGAGTCGGCGGAGGTGGTAGTGGGCCGCTGTGCGAGGCGCTTGGCAGGTCGTCAGAAATGGCCACGTTGCTGAACCCGAGAGGGACGCCAGGGTGGTTGGCCTTGGTTCTCGCGGATGTGAGGTCGCAGTAAGTAACCAGGTAGCCTTGGGAGCTCGTGTTTTAGGTCTTCGAGACTTCTGTGAGCGCCGGCACCACCGCTGCTTTTCCTACTATTCTTCTTCGTGCTCCTACTCGTGCCACGTTTCGAATGCCGCGCGTGGTGCCCGCGCTGTCGCGGTCATAATCTACCCCCTTCCCGCACCATGAACTGCTCTGCCGTTCAAAATTTTCATCTAGAAACAAAACGCCTACCATCATAAGCTTTCGTACTGACATTTTGACCCCTTATTTGGGTATTTTATTTTTGCTTTTCCCCGTTTTTTATTCTTGTACTTACCCCCTTGCATAAACTAAGCTTGTTGGACCCCTAACCACACTCAGCCATCTCAGTCACGGTAAAAGAGTTGCCCAATTTTTTAGGCCATTCCATGTTTCTTTCTAATAAATTACCTTTAGGCGATAAAATATTCACAAATATTTACTACTTATCAACACCACAAATTAAAAAAACCTGTGCACCTTGGTTTCTGTGACTGTTGGCTTCTCATGCACACACATACATATGTAGGAAGCCAACAGTCACCCAAACCAAGGTGCATAGGGAAATGTTTCTATATTTTAATTTGTAGCGCCAATGAATTGGCGCTACATATTACTAATAAAGCGACAGAAAACAACACCATGCCGCAGGTGGGATCCGAACCCATGACCTCCGAATGTCGCGTCCAGTGCTCTACTAAGTGAGCTACGGCGACGGCTGCCCAACCTGCTGCGCAGTCTATAAGGTACCCACATATCTGAACGGTATATTTCTGCGGCGTATTACGACACTAACCAAGATGTATAGAAAATTCTGAACAAGTGTATCCACGCCTTGATGTCGGGGAAAGAGGCTAGACCATGCAACGCCTGTGCTGATTTCTACTTCAACAAGGCAGCGGCGGGTGTTCGCTGACCAGGGATGATAGATGCGCTGAAAAATGTCATTCACAATTTATTTGTCTGCCATCCAGCCTAGTTCGGAAACCACATGAAGGCCTAGGCTGAGGGTAAGAACCTCCCGCGTCTCAGCCTTGCACACCCGGAGGTAAGCAACAGCCCAGAGAAGCACGCGGCTCTCCAACTGCACCTCATTGTTAGCAGAAAAGAGCCGCGCCAAAACCAAGTACTCGATGAGAAGGGAATACCAGTGGCCGGTTGGGATGCCAGGTGCCGCAGTTGCAATCATGTTGTGGCTTGACATGCACAAAATCTTCTGTTCTGGATCTGCCATCGCGGGCCCTAACCCATCCAGTGTCAGCAGATGCACCTCCTGGATCGCAGTGGCGAGTTCTTCTGCGCCTGACTCCGAAACTCCGAAGAGACCCAGCACACTTCTGATGTACTTCGGGTAGCGTAGTGACAGTGGGGTCTGTTGTGCTTGAGCGCTCATCTCACGCATGAAAGCTATCCAGGCTCGGAACGTGGCGCTGTTTACAATCTTGAGCAAGGGCTGTCTTGTCCCGCTAAGGTAAGGGGCCAGGTATAAGGTGACTTGGAACCATAAGTGGGGATTCCACTTTCCTGTGAAGTCGAGCGAAACCTCTAGCAGGTCCCTGAGAGATGTAGCAGTCCATGGGAGGTGTCGTTCGGCCATGAACATTTTCAGTTCGTGTAGACTGTTCCGAGAATACTGCACGCAGGACGCAACAAAATCGGCTACCCATTTTCGGACGTTCGGCTCCGAAGTTGCTGCAGTATTTTTACTTGTGACGCATCCAGGATCCCTTTCATTGTCATTGAGCGCATGGGTGTACATCATGTCTTGTGCAGCATCCACAGCAGACAGCTCACGTTGGTGTTTCCTCAAGTCGTCACACACAAATCGATAGAAGTCTTTGCATGGGTTCTGTGACCAATTGACGGAGGATTTGAGTTGAGACCGGTACAGTTTGCACGCCGTGCGGTAACAACTTGGGAGGAGCGGGAGATCTGCGTTCTTAACGCGGTGTGGCAGTGGGTTTGTGCGCCAAATCTCCCCGCGCTGGACCCGCATCCGCTGCGTCGTGGTCATGTAGATATGTGCTGTAGCGGCAAAGACGAGAACTGCAGGTTGAAAGACCACTTTGATGCAGTTGCCCAGCCACAAGTTCGCCGGGTGGGAGACAATCCTCACTTCCCCCGTACCTTGGTGTGCTGGTAGCTGTCGTCGGTGGTCTCCCGCCCTTGGTGCATGTGCAGGCGTGGACACTGGGGCGTCTCCGCGGGCCCCCTCCAGATCCACAGGTTGCAGCGGCTGCTTCATCTAGCTGGACACGTCCACCTCGCGGAGACTGCGACGAATGGACGAAGGTCGCCGCGGCCGAGATACGAGGCTCCTCTGTCCCCAGAATGCCTCCAGGTCTGAGTCGGCGAGGTGGTAGTGGGCCGCTGTGCGAGGCGCTTGGCAGGTCGTCAGAAATGGCCACGTTGCTGAATCCGAGAGGGACGCCAGGGTGGTTGGCCTTGGTTCTCGCGGATGTGAGGTCGCAGTAAGTAACCAGGTAGCCTCGGAAGCTCGTGTTTTAGCTCTTCCAGGCCTCTGTGAGCGTCGGCACCACCGCTGCTTCTCCTTCTCTTCTTCATCGTACTCCTACTCGTGCCACGTTTCGAATGCCGCGCGTGGTGCCCGCGCTGTCGCGGTCATAATCTACCTCTTCCCGCACCATGAACTGCTCTGCCGTTCAAAATTTTCATCTAGAAACAAAACGCCTATCATCATAAGCTTTCGTACTGACGTTCTGATTCCTTATTTGGGTATTTCATTTTTGCTTTTCTCCGTTTTTTATTCTTGTACTTACCCCCTTGCATAAACTAAGCTTGTTGGACCCCTAACCACACTCAGCCATCTCAGTCACGGTAAAAGAGTTGCCCAATTTTTTAGGCCATTCCATGTTTCTTTCTAATAAATTACCTTTAGGCGATAAAATATTCTCAAATAATTACTACTTATCAACACCACAAATTAAAAAATCCTGTGCACCTTGGTTTCTGTGACTGTTGGCTTCTCATGCACACACACACATATGAAGGAAGCCAACAGTCACCGAAACCAAGGTGCATAGGGAAATGTTTCTATATTTTAATTTGTAGCGCCAATGGATTGGCGCTACATATTACTAATAATCTGAAACGGTACCAGTCACATCCGGAGTTCCTCAAGGGTCGGTCCTTGGGCCACTGCTGTTTCTTACATTTATTAATGACATTACCGCCGACATTAGCTGTAACATCAAAATCTTTGCAGACGATTGCATAATTTACAGAGAAATCAGAAGCCATCAAGATCATGCCATACTTAACAGATCATTGCAAAAACTTTCGGACTGGTGTAGTGATTGGCAAATGTCAATTAACAAAGTGAAATCTGTAGCAATTGCAGTAACTAGAAAAAAGCAACCATCAAATTTCTTGTAAAAAATCAATGGTACTCCACTGGCCTTCGTCAATGAACACAAATACTTAGGAGTTACATTAACTAACGATCTTAGATGGGGCAAACACATTGACAACATTACTTCAACTGCATTACGAAAACTGCTCTTTCTTAAAAGGGTGTCTTCGTCTTGCGCCAACACAAACTAAACTTTTAGCTTATCAAACGTTTGTTAGGCCTGTACTAGAATATGCTATCACTGTTTGGCTTCCTCAGCCTGTAACCAGTATTTCGCGACTTGAAAGAATGCAACGTAAAGCACTGAGGTTTATTCACAACAGGTACAAAAGAAACGACTCACCAACACCACTAGCTGAAATCTCCAGGCTTGAAACGCTGTCAACAAGGGCAAAGCGCGCGCGACTAAAATTTCTTTATCAGCTCCTTAATAACACTTTTAAGATCGATTCATCAAAGTACATTTCACTGTCACTAAAATGTGAATTAAGAAACCAGCACGCGTATACACTAACCGAATATCCTTATCACAGTGACACTTTCAAAAATTCTTTCTTCCCGCTAGTAACTAGAGAATGGAACCGTCTAGACGAACCCATAACTAACGCTGATTCATTTTCAAATTTTTGTACCGAACTAGAAGCCGTGTTTTAAAACTAGAGGAGTGGTTAGAATGATTTTTCTGCATTTTTTGTCTATTTTAAGGAGTACACGACGTGTTGTGCCCATGTTAATGTTCATGCTTTCGAACGAGCATGTTTTTTCTTCAATTACTTGAGCAAATCTGTCAACTTCTTTTGAGTTTTTTTTCTGTGTTATGAACTGTGTAATTTACAGCTGTCTTTCGCACAGCCGCTTTTAGAAATGTTATCCTCTGCTGTGATACGTGTTATGCCCACCTGCTAAGGTCTCAACTAGAGACTGGCAGTATTTCAAATAAATAAAATATTTCAAATAAATAAATAAAGCGACAGAAAACACAACTATGCCGCAGGTGGGATCCGAAGCCATGACCTCCGAATATCGCGTCCGGTGCTCTACCAAGTGAGCTACGGCGACGGCTGCCCAACCTGCTGCGCAGCCTATAAGGTACCCACATATCTGAACGGTATATTGCTGCGGCGTATTACGACACTAACCAAGATGTATCGAAAATTCTGAACAAGAGTCTCTACGCCTTGATGTCTGGGAAAGAGGCTAGACCATGCAACACCTATGCTGATTTTTACTTCAACAAGGCAGCGGCGGGCGTTCGGTGACCAGGGATGATCGATGTGCTGAAAAATGTCATTCGCAATTTATTGTCTGCCATCCAACCTAGTTCGGAAACCACATGAAGGCCTAGGCTGAGGGTAAGAACCTCCCGCGTCTCAGCCTTACGCACCCGGAGTTAAGCAACAGCCCAGAGAAGCCCGGGGTTCACCAACTGCACTTCATTGTTAGCAGAAAAGAGCCCCGCCTAGGCGCAGTACACGTTGAGAAGGGGCAACCAGCGGCCAGTTGGGATGTCATGTGTCGCAGTTATGTTGTGAAATGACTTGAGCAGGATCTCCTCTTCTGGATCGGTCATCGCGGGCCCTAACCCATCCAGGGTCAGCAGATCCACCTCCTGGATCGCAGTGGCGAGTTCTTCTGCTCATGACTCCAAAACTCCGAAGAGACCCAGCACACTTCTGGTGTACTTCGGGTAGCGTAGTGACAGCGGGGTCTGTTGTCCTTGGCCGCTCATCGCACGCATGAAAGCTATCCAGGATTGGAACGTGGCGCTGTTTCCAATCTTGAGCAAGGGCTGTCTTGTCCCGCTGCGGTAAGGTGCCAGGTATAAGGTGTCTTGGAACCATACGTGGAGATTCCACTTTCCTGTGAAGTCGAGCGAAACCTCTAACAGGTCTCTGGGTAATGTACCAGTCCATGGGAGATGTCGTTCGGCCATGAACATTTTCAGTTCGTGTAGACTGTTCCGAGAATATTGAACGGAGGACGCAACCAAATTGGCTATCCTTTTTCGGACGTTCGGCTTCGAAGTTGCTCCAGTATTTTTACTTGTAACGCATCCAGGATCCCTTTCAATGTCATTGAGCGCATGGGTGTAAATCATGTCCTGTGCAGCATCCACAGCAGACAGCTCACGGTGGTGTTTGCTCAAGCCGTCACACACAAATCGATAGAAGTCTTTGCATGGGTTCTGTGACCAATTGACGGAGGATTTTAGTTGAGACCAGTACATTTTGCACGCCGTGCTGTAACAACTTGGGAGGAGTGGGAGATCTCCGTTCTTAACGCGGTGTCGCAGTGGGCTTGTGCGCCTAAACTTCCCGCGCTGGACCCGCATCCACTCCGTAGTGGTCATGTAGATATGTGCTGTAACGGTTTGGTTTGGTTTTTTGGGGGGAAAGGAAATGGCGCAGTATCTGTCTTATATATCGTTGGACACCAGAACCGCGCCGTAAGGGAAGGGATGAAGTAGGGAGTGAAAGAAGCAAAGAAGAGAACTACAAGTAGAAAGACCACTTTGATGCAGTAGCCCAGCCTTAAGTTCGCCGGTGGGAGACAATCCTGACTTCCACCGTACCTTGGTGGGCTGGTAGCAGTCGTCGGTGGTCTCCCGCCCTTGGAGCATGTGCAGGCGTGGACACTGGGGCGTCTCCGCGGGCCCCCTCCAGTTCCGCAGGCTGCAGCGGCTGCTCCATCTCCTTCAACACTACCACCTCGCGGAGACTGCGAAGAATGGACGAAATTAGTCGCGGCCGAGATACGAGGCTCCTCTGTCCCCAGAATGCCTCCAGGTCTGAGTCGGCGGAGGTAGTAGTGGGGCCGCTGTGCGAGGCGCTTGGCAAGTCGTCAGAAATGGCCACGTTGCTGAACCCGAGAGGGACGGCGGGGTGCTTGGCCTTCGTTCTCGAGGATGGGAGGTTGAAGCAAGTGTCCAGGTAGCCTCGGAAGATCGTTTTCTAGCTCTTTCAGGCCTATGTGAGCGCTGGCACCGCCGCTGCTGCTCCTGCTCTTCTTCTTCGTGCACATACTCGTGCCACGTTCCGAATGTTGTTGTTGTTGTTGGCCTATCAAAGGATGGCACATACCCACACTGGGGGATCGGCCAAGAATCGGGTGGCTATTCACCTGAACGCAGTTTATAAAAAGGAAAAGCACGTGGGAGTGCAACACCGGTGAATTTTTCGTCATGAACAGAAAAGGGATGAGTGTTTTTATTTTAAAATTTTAAGAATAATAATAAAGAGAGTGATTAAATATTAATGATTTAGTCAAAATGTAATAATTGATAGAAAAGAAAAGGTTGGAACACTTAGCAAGGCAGTCGGTGAGATTCTATCAGGAAATTTTGAACAGCGGTGCAAACAGATCTGTGGCTGAACCCAAATGTGGTGGCGCCAAATGATAGCAAGAGCGGGCTGCTCAAACTAAGGCCAAGATGCTGCAAGGGCTCCTCCAGCAACCTTTTTCTCAGTGAGTTGAATCGGCGACAATACAGCCAAAAATGTTCAATAGATTCTGGCTCACGGCAAAATGCACAAAGGGGAGAGAGCGCCAAACCCGACTTGTGTAAATAGAAATTTAGAGGGGGGATGCGGCAGCGTAGCCTCGTCAGTGATACTTCAAGCTGCCGAGAGCAACAAATTTTCCTGTTCCAATAATATTTAAGGTGCTCATAATCCGCCGATGTTAAAAGTGATGTGTCTTGCGTGCTTAAAAACGCACGTCGCCGAAATCTAGATGCTGTAATGTAGGCTGTAGCCGGGATGATTGGCAACATGGGGCCGCTGAGGGAAGCCTTTGCGAGATTATCAGCAATCTCATTTACTGTCACACTGCTGTGGCCGGGAACCCATACTAAATGAACAAGGCTCAAATGCGGAGGAAGTAGGGATAAGAAAGTTGATAAAATGGGACCGTCAACCTGTGCAGCGAGAGACGAACACAAAGATAAAGAATCAGTAATTACTGCAACTGCTGTAATAGAGGGGTATAGCTTGCGTAGAGCAAGTACAACTGCTAGAAACTCTGCTTGAAAAATAGGGGTGAAATCTGGAAGACGCAGAGAAAAGGACCATTCTAAATGCGAGCCAAATATTCCCACACCTGCTTTTTCATTGCATTGCGATGCATCAGTGGCTATTGCTATATCTGTTGGTAGGGTCCTCAGATGATCTTCTAGAAGACCATTTAGAATACTCGGTGGCAAAAGTTTTGCATTTTTTGGGAATATGTCGTCGAAAACAATGTGGATAGTGGGCCCATTCCGAAGCGCAGGAAGGATATCATAAATGTTTACATCTAAAGGCTGAAGTAATCTTTGCACAAACACTACCTGAGGGGAATTGAAACGAGACCAGGGGACACCAAAAAAGGAGGTCGGCTGAGAACAGAAAATGCTTTGGGAACGGTGGAAATGGGATTCATAGATCCTGAGGTAAGTTTGCACAGTTAAAAATTGAAGTCGTAATAAGAGAGACGGAATGCGGGCTTCAAGGTACAGCACATTGATAGCCACAAATTTTGGAACGCCGAGGCACATGCGAAGTGCTTCCCTCTCTAAAAGGACGAGAGGGCGAAGTTTATATGTAGCCGAGCCTGAAAACAACACTGATCCAAATTCTAAGATTGGCCTGACATACATTATGTAGATCATTAATAGCGCATCTCTGCGCATGCCGTACCGGTGATGACATAATCTCCGTAACATACCCACGGCACGAGCCCCTTTCGCCGCGACATGGTTAATGTGAGGTCGCCAGGTGAGTTTGTTGTCATAAATGACCCCTAGGTATTTTAGGGATTGAACCTGCGGTATTATTTTTAACTGGCAAGTGAGAGATACCACTACAGGAGTGAATAGAGGGAAAACAAGAGTGGCGCACTTGCCAACATTTAACTTCAGGTGTAATGCGCTCAACCAGTGCTCAAGAGTATTCAAATATGACTGCATGAGACCATACAGAGAATGTATATCCGGCGCAGCAGCAAAAAACGCAATGTCGAACGCATAGACGTAAGTGCGTACATGGCGGTGGAGAGGAATTGAGCTTAACAGAATATTAAAGAGCACAGGAGAAAGAACAGCTCCTTGCGGTACACCTCGCGTTTGTCTATACCTCTCTGAATGAACACCATTATGGACGCACAAGAATTCCCTGTTATGAAGAAATGCAGATATCCATGCAACTATATAATCTGGAAATTGAAGAGACTGTAGCCTATGTATCAGGATGGAGTGTTCTACACTGTCGTAAGCTTTGGCGACATCTAACGTAACCAAAGCCGCGACCAGGCGTTGACGACGAGCAAGGAGAATTCTGCTCTCAAGATCAGCATGTACATTCCATATCGAACACCGTGGCCGGAAACCGAGTTGGCACGGGCTGAGTATACTTTTGCGGTCCACAATGGCTGACACCCGAATTAGTAACAACCTTTCTATCAACTTTACCACGTTTGATGTTAAAGAAATTGGCCTAATATTATCCAATTCATAGCCTCCACCTTGATTTTTAAGTAAAGGGATCACCTTGGACAGCTTCCACTTAGAAGGTATCCAAGCGTGTTTAAGAGAGTAGTTTATTAGGTGCAATAAGGAGTTGGGAGACTCTTCAAATAGAATCTTGAGCATCTTTGTGGTAACACCATCAGGGCCAGGAGCAGCAGCTGGCAATCTCTGGACAACTTGTGAAAGCTCTGATAGATTTACTTGTGATGCATTATCATTTTGTACGACTGGTGCAAACAACAATGGTCGCATAGGTAGTAAAGACGAGAACCGCTTTTGCAGGGCTGTGGCTATTAATTCAACCGCCTGGATAGCTTCTACAGGTGACATAACTAATGACTGACAATTATGAGAGGACATGAGATGTTTCCTAGACCGTAGAAAACCGAATAGTGCACGTCAGTTGCCCGCCTTTGAAAGATAATCGAAATGTTCTGAGTCATATTTTTCTTTTGCGCGAGAAACTGTGAGTTTAAAGGTGGCTGCAATAAATTTATAATCACTCCAGTTATTCGGACATTGGTTATGAAGAAGCTTTTTCCATGCTGCCTTCCTCCGCCTGTAATCTCTTGTACAGTCCGCATTCCACCAGTTAGAAGAATTCCCTTTTGTTGGCCTCACCAGGAACTCCGACTTTTTACGGCTTTCCTCAATAGCCAGACATATGCTTGCTGACTGGTGGACCTCGGCGATGTTAGACACTGGAGCAAGGGCAGAGCGCAACGCCGTCTGAAATCTGTCATAATTTACATGTGACCGCAACTGAGAAGACGCCGGAGTAACACGACATATGATATCAAAATGAATAGGTATATGATCACTTGAAGTGCCGCTATCAACTGTCGACCAATTCGTTACGCCAATTCCAGGACTAATGAACGTGAGATCTAAAACAGATTGAGTGTGTGAGCGAAGATAAGTGGCCGATCCTGAATTTAAGCACATCAGGTTGTGATCAGAAACCCAGTCCCAAAGGCGCTTGCCGCATGAATTAGTCCTAAAACCCCAAGACACATGGTGAGAATTGAAGTCCCCAGCCACGAGAACTGGGTTTTTACAGTTTACGAGTAAAAAATCCAGAGGTCTAACATCCTGGACTCCATTGGGGAAATAACAATTTGCTGTTGAAAATGGAGAGCACGCAGGAAGTACAAAGTCTATTGCCAAAATCTCACAGTCAGGAGACATTTGTTGAAAAGATACCACAGCCCTGTGGCAAAATTTTGAAGAGACTAAAGTTAGTAAACCCCCGCCTCTTGACTGGCGGTCTAGGCGAAATGACCGGTAATTTTTGATATGAAAATGTTTGTCGGTTGAAAGCCATGTTTCTTGCAGAAATATGACATCAGGATTAAGCTGTGTAGAAAGGCAGTGTAAATCTGTGGAAGCGGAAAGAATAGAGCGACAGTTCCACTGCAGAACTCGCAACGACGCTATGATTGCGAAAGTCTAGCAGCAGCAACTGCCTGCTCCAAAATGGTATCCTTGGGTTTAGTGCCAAGCTGCTTCTTCTTTGATTTTGGCTGGGTGCCCTGAGAAGACAACGAATGAGACATGGGGGACCCACTGCGCTTAAGAAGCCGCGCATCAGGCTCCACCATCTCGGAATCATACATTATATCAACATCCCTCGGAGTACCCGAGGTAGGTACAGCGGAAGTGACAGAAGTTTGTTCCTGGGGTTGTGATGCTACTGGAATTTGAGACCGGATAAGAGGAGAGGGAATTGTTGCCAAAAGAGGTGCCAAACTAGCCTGCACGACATGTGTAATCTGAGTCGCTAGAACATTTGTAAAGCACTCCGACACACTTGCGACAATCTTTTCTACCATTTTAGACATCGAAGCCTCCACAGCAGCCGCAATTGCCTGGGACAGCGTTGAGTCTAACATGACACCTTGCCGAGCGGTCACACCGGCATAACCGTGGGCACGTTCTTTGACCTCTAAAATAGCGTCACGGCGCGAACAGCGTTTCCTGTCAATTATTTCCAGAATTTGAATTTTCTGAGCTCGAGAGGGACAATTTGAGTAGTTTGCAGAGTGCGCACCACCGCAAAGGCAACACTTCTCATTCTTCTCAGTGCAGGTGCTTGTTGAATGACCATCCCCACATTTGCAACACCTCAAGTGGGATTTGCAACCGCCAGCGCTATGTCCATAGCGCCAGCAGTTGTTACACTGCAGAGGCCGAGATGATAATGGGTCTACTCGAAAAATTAGAGGCCATGCCTTGATTTCAGATGGGCAGGAAGTGCCGGCAAAGGTAGCAATCACTGATTCAGTGGGCATCCGCACGTTGTTTACATCCCGGCTACAGCGGTGCACAGCAACAACACCTGCAGCCGACAGAAGCTCAAGAGTCTCTGCCGGAGACACGGAAAAGTCTACACCTCGTACAATACCTTTCGTGCACGCCAGATGAGAAGGGATGAAAGAACTTACTCGAAGGGAGGCAAAGGATGAGGAGTTTAGTAAATCTCTTACACAGGCGAGGTCTGGCGATCTGCACAGAATGCCACCGCGTCCAAACTGGCGAACCTCTGAGATTGACTCATAATGAGAAGTCGTCGACTGGAGAGCAGCCCGAACAGCACCAGGGTTGTTCATCCTGATAGCACCACCATCCCTAGGCACCAGCGCGACAGGGATACTGCCGACACCACTGCGCAAAAAAGCTTCCAATGGTAGGAGATCAGTTGACAGAGAAGCCGACCAGAGGGAACTCCCCTGGCCGGGAGACTGGGTGGACATAGTCCGGACTTACTGCCTTACCGCGCAAAGACGCAGAGAGAAAATGCCACAATCAGCCACCCGAAACTTAGCCGATCGTTCCCAGCAGAGCAGAGCCGTCGGGGCAGCGATGAACACGACGAACGCGTCGAGGCAGAGCAGGAGATTCGTCGAGGAGCGCCAGCACGAGCGTCGTTTCTCTCCGACATTCCGAATGCCGCGCGTGGTGCCTGCGCTGTTGCGGTCATCATCTACTTCTTCCCGCACCATGAGCTGCTCTGCCGTTTAAAATTTTCGTCTAGAAACAAAACGCCTACCATCATAAGCTTTCCTACAGACATTTTACCTTTTATTTGGGTATTTTCGTTTTGCTATTCCACGATCTTTTCTTCGTTCATGTACATACCCCTTCCATATATTTAGCTTGTTGGACCCCTAACCACTCTCAGCCACCTCTGTCACGGTAAATGAGTTGCCCAACACCACAAATTAAAAAAACCTGTGCACCTTGGTTTCTGTGACTTGGCTTTTCATGCACACACACACGCACATATGAAGGAAGCCAACAGTCACCGAAACCAAGGTGCATAGGGAAATGTTTCTATATTTTAATTTGTAGCGCCAATGGATTGGCGCTATATATTACTAATAAACCAACAGAAAAAACAACCATGCCGCAGGTGGGTTCCGAACCCATGACCTCCGAATATCGCGTCCGGTGCTCTACCAAGTGAGCTACGGCGACAGCTGCCCAATCTGCTGCGCAGCCTATAAGGTACCCACATATCTGTACGGTATATTGCTGCGGCGTATTATGACACTAACCAAGATGTATCGAAAATTCTGAACAAGTGTCTCCACACCTTGATGTCTGGGAAAGAGACTAGACCATGCAACGCCTGTGCTGATTTCTACTTCAACAAGGCAGTGGCGGGTGTTCACTGACCAGGGATTATCGATGCGCTGAAAAATGTCATTCACAATTTATTTGTCTGCCATCCAACCTAGTTCGGAAACCACATGAAGGCCTAGGCTGAGGGTAAGAACCTCCCGCGTCTCAGCCTTACGCACCCGGAGGTAAGCAACAGCCCAGAGAGGTCCGGGGTTCACCAACTGCACTTCATTGTTAGCAGAAAAGAGCCGCGCCTAGGCGAAGTACTCGTTCAGAAGGGGCAACCAGCGGCCACTTGGGATGTCAGGTGACGCAGTTGCAGTCATGTTGTGAAATGACATGCGCAGGATCTTCTGTTCTGGATCTGCCATCGCGGGCCGTAACCCATCCAGTGTCAGCAGATCCACCTCCTGGATCGCAGTGGCGAGTTCTGCTCCTGACTCCGAAACTTAGAAGATACCCAGCACACTTCTGATGTACATCGGGTAGCGTAGTGACAGCGGGGTCTGTTGTGCTTGAGCGCTCATCGCACGCATTAAAGCTATCCAGGCTCGGAACTTGGCGCTGTTTCTAATCTTGAGCAAAGGCTGTCCTGTCCCGCTGCGGTAAGGTGCCATGCATAAGGTGACTTGGAACCATAAGTGCAGATTCCACTTTCCTGTGAAGTCGAGCGAAACCTCTAACAGGTCCCTAGGAGATGCAGCAGACCATGGGAGGTGTCGTTCGGCCATGAACATTTTCAATTCATGTAGACTGTTCCGAGAATACTGCACGCAGCACGCAACCAAATCGGCTACCCTTTTTTGGACGTTCGGCTCCATAGTTGCTGCAGTATTTTTACATGTGACGCATCCAGGATTCCTTTCATTGTCATTGCGCGCATGGGTGTACGTCATGTCCTGTGCAGCATCCACAGCAGACTGCTCACGTTGGTGTTTCCTCAAGCCGTCACACACAAATCGATAGAAGTCTTTGCATTTGTTCTGTGACCAATTGACGGAGGATTTGAGTTGAGATCGGTACATTTTGCACGCCGTGCGGTAAAAACTTGAGAGGAGCGGGAGATCTGCGTTCTTAACGTGGTGTCGCAGTGGGCTTGTGCGCCAAAACTCCCCGTGCTGGACCCGCATGCCCTGCGTCGTGGTCATGTAGATATGTGCTGTAGCGGCAAAGACGAGAACTGCAGGTTGAAAGACCACTTTGATGAGTTGCCCAGCCTCAAGTTCGCCGGGTGGGAGACAATCCTCACTTCCCCCGTACCTTGGTGTGCTGGTAGCTGTCGTCGGTGGTCTCCCGCCCTTGGTGCATGTGCAGGCGTGGACACTGGGGCGTCTCCGCGGGCCCCCTCCAGATCCACAGGCTGCAGCGGCTGCTTCATCTTGAACACGACCACCTCGCGGAGACTGCGACGAATGGACGAAGGTCGCCGCGGCCGAGATACGAGGCTTCTCGGTCCCCAGAATGCCTCCAGGTCTGAGTCGGCGGAGGTGGTAGTGGGCCGCTGAGCGAGGCGCTTGGCAGGTCGTCAGAAATGGCCACGTTGCTGAACCGAGAGGGACGGCGGGGTGGTTGGCCTTGCTTCTCGCGGATGTGAGGTCGCAGTAAGTAACCAGGTAGCCTCGGAAGCTCGTGTTTTAGCTCTTCCAGGCCTCTGTGAGCGCCGGCACCACCGCTGCTTCTCCCACTCTTCTTCTTCGTGCTCCTACTCGTGCCATGTTTCGAATGCCGCGCGTGGTGCCCGCGCTGTCGCGAGTCATAATCTACCTCTTCCCGCATCATGAACTGCTCTGCCGTTCAAAATTTTCATCTAGAAACAAAGCGCCTACCATCATAAGCTTTCGTACTGACGTTTTGACCCCTTATTTGGGTATTTTAGTTTTGCTTTTCCCCGTTTTCTTCTACTTGTATTTACCCCCTCGCATATATTAAGCTTGTTGGACCCCTAACCACTCTCAACCACCTCAGTCACGGTAATTGAGTTGCCCAATTTTTTAGGCCATTCCATGTTTCTTTCTAATAAATTACCTTAAGGCGATAAAATATTCACAAATAATTACCACTTATCAACACAACAAATTAAAAAAAAACCTGTGCACCTTGGTTTCTGTGACTGTTGGCTTCTGATGCACACACACACGCGCACACACACATATGAAGGAAGCCAACAGTAACCGAAACCAAGGTGCATAGGGAAATGTTTCTATTGTTTAATTTGTAGCGCGAATGGAATGGCGCTAATATTACTAATAAAGCAGCAGAAAACACAACCATGCCGTCCCTGGAATTCGCAAACAAATGATCTCCGAATATCGCGTCCGGTGCTCTACCAAGTGAGCTACGGCGACGGCTGCCCAATCTGCTGCGCAGCCTATAAGGTACCCACATATCTGAACGGTATATTGCAGCGGCGTATTACAACACTAACCAAGATGTATCGAAAATTCTCAACAAGTGTCTCTACGCCTTGATGTCTGGGAAAGGGGCTAGACCATGCAACGCCTGTGCTGATTTCTACTTCAACAAGGCAGCGGCGGGTGTTCGCTGACATGGCCAGGATTCTGGTTCATCCGCTCCTAGTTCACAACGCCGGCACCACGGGCCGCATGAAGTTGAGCTCCTCCTTCTCTTACATTCTTCCTCCCGGTTTGAGAGAGAGACGCTAGTAAGCTTCGCCCATTGTCCGCTTTCTGTGTCCTCCCCTCAAGCCAAGCTCCTCGGGAGGGGGGCACCCTTCGCGTTTCTGTTTGTTTTTTTTTTCCACCCAACGTGTTCGAAACGGGCTGACTGTGCGGCTCCCCTAGTCTGTTCCTTTACTGCGGTGCAAGAAAAGAAAGAAGTCGGGTTGGGGTTGAAGCGGTGTACACGCCCCGTCTTTGTCCGACTTTGAGGGGCCATTTGTCAAAAACTACTGGCGGTAGATATGCACATCACACAAGATATATCTAAACGTTCCAGAATTGTGCCAAGGCCCAGCTATCACTCAGTGAGTCCAGAGCATAATGCGTGGAATAGAATTTTTTTAGCGCTGCACCCAACTTCTCCCTGTGGGACGGTCTGTGTCTTAATGTAAATGGTGTTTTGCTGTACAGAAAATCTGATGACTGGTGACAGAACAGAACTAACGGCCGTATAAGCATCAGTAAGAACCTTGTGTTGCGCATTTGTTTACACGTAAGTGTTTTTATTTTTTCGAAAGAGGTTGCAGTTATAACCTGACTCACCATAATTGTCAAGTTTTTTTCGCAACGGGGAAAAAAATTACGGACAACAGTTAAGTCTACTGACGAGCTGTGAAGGAGAAAGCTTGCAGCGTGGTGTTCGGCTGCGGCGATGGCGTGCTGCTCTAATGCAATGGCCAGCCAAGCTGATCAGTTCACAACGCCCGAATGGAAGTTGATGAAGGTGACGATACCCAAACCCAGCTCGAGCCCCTGTGCTTCCTTTTTTCGAGTTGAGTTGAGTTGTCGACAGAAGGACGAAAGGAAAAGCACGGGCTTGCTTACTGGCTCAATGCGGAGCCACGCCCAGCTGCCTGCGTGCTGATAGTAGGAGGTGAAAGATGGGAGTAAAGAGACAGAAGAAAAGCACGCGCAATAGCCCGTAGGCCACGGGCCAATCCCGGAGGCAGTGCAATACCGGGCTGACCTGTGCCAGAGTGCGTTACGCCAAGCACTCCGCCATACTTTCAAAATTATGCGTAACACCCAAGCCTCAAGGGCCCATATGAGATATTAAGCCAGGTATGTGAATGGCATCCCCCTTCGAAAGCGGACCGGGGATTGAGCCACACCCGAATACTCGATCCTGTGCTTCCTTGCTATCGCTCCCCTTTATATTTCTCCTCGATATCATTTCCCTTTCTCCTCCGCCGGCTGCAGCTCGGGTGGTTAAGATATTAGATAGCAATTGCCACGGCCGGCAACATTATTTTCCTTCACTTTTGATGCGAAAGCTTCACTATGCTACATCGTAACGATTTCGCGGTGCTTACGGCTTTGACCTTCAAGTGGGCCAGAGGTCAGTCCTCTCACGGCGTGGTTCGAGCGTCCACCGATATATGTGAGACAGTTACTGCGCCATTTCCTTTCCTCAAAACCAATTTTAGAAACTAACCTTAAAAGTAAAAATTGAAAATTGGTTTTTTGAGAAAGGAAATGGCGCAGTATCTGTCTTTCATATCGGCTGACACCTGAACCGCGCCGTAAAGGGAAAATGAAGGGAGTGAAAAAAAAAGAAGAAAAAGGTGCCGTAGTGGAGGGTTCTGGAATAATTTAGACCACCTGGGGATGTTTAGCGTGCACTGACATCGCGCCCTATCCACTGAGCCAATGCGGCGGGTTCCCTTCGTGGGTGCGGAACCCACTTCGGAAAGTATTTTATTTACGAAACTTAATTTTTCTTTTTCTGATTAGGACACGTGGTTTTTCCAAACCTCTGGGGAGGACAACACCTGATTTTCCTCCTTATGAGCTGCTATGCTTTCGCAAAAATGAAAATATGCTGCCTTCTACTTACGAACGGCGCTGATATTTTACCTTGGCGGCTTGCACACATGTGTTTCCTGCATTTATACACAAGTATGGTGACAGGTAGCTCATGGTACAAATTATTGAATAATACCATTTAAACGTGTAACCATTTTCGGGATGCGCTTGTATAGGAATTGTACCTGCATGCACGTGACTTTCTGGCGCCCTAGTTCACTGCCTTTTTCTGCATGTGTGTGTGTGTGTGTTGGGCTGAGTGTGTGGGTGTGCGCGCGCGCGCCACGGTAGAGTCCATTGCATGCAGTGGCGCAAAAACGCGGAGCTCCCACTTGGCTTGTCGCAAGTTTGGCTTGGTTAGGAGGGCGAGGGCCGGCTCAGGATGTGAAGCTTTTAAGTTCCATGGCTGATCACCGGCCTGTCTTATGACGTAGGGATAATGTAAACAGGAAATTCGAGAATGTAACATGCAACCAGATCCCTCGGATTTTTTTTTTCATCACATTACTCCGCATGAACATGTCCAGATATCGAGAACCACACGCTCGAGACAACACAGGCTTTATGCGCGCGTGGTTTTCTTCCACCGGCCTTGAGGAAACGCGCGCGCCCATTTTCATACGACAGTAATTCATGTCCCCATAAAAAAAAAGACATGCTATGCTTGATGAATCGTTTATCTTCAAGACAGTCACGTTTCCATGCCCGCCCCCCAAGTCGCCACGTGCTCGTCGGCCATGGCGGCCTCGTCGACGGCGACGTGCGCAAGCAGTCATATCGGAAAAGAGCGGGCTTTCTGCGCACCTATTCGCTCGCGTCATCCGCCGCCTTATCAACCGTCGTCGGACGACGTGCGAAATTTATCTGGTAGGTCCACATTGGTGGCGGCGCTCACCATCGGGCGAAAATCGCCGGCCTCACGCCGTAAAAACGCCTCATGCATCCCGGCATTAAACGCTGTGGCTGAGCGGGGTTAAGATACTAGATTACGATACCTGGTGACATGACCAAGCGCCGTCACATGTCCGAGATGGGAGGTGCACTAGCGGGTGGCTTTTGGCTGGTTATACGGTCGAGTGCTCATTGCTCGCCGGGCTAAATGTTACGTCATGAGACCATGCGAAATAGCCTGAAATTTCGAATACAAAATATGCAGAGGACACCAAGCCGCAGAAAAGACCTGTTAATGCTATAGCATCATACCAACAAGGCGGAGCTAAGTGTTCCCCAAATTTCTTAATTTCAGCGCGATTTCTTTTCTTTGTTCAAAAGTACTGCTCATAGTGCTGCCGCAATGAGGAGTTGTGTAGTCAAGTCATCAATGTTGTACTTTGCGATCGTTATGGAGCGCTTGGATTTTGACGTAGGCGAAATGCTAGTGGTCCGTGTACTGTTCGATTTCAGTGCACGTTAAAGAACCTAAGCTGGTCGAAATTTCCGGAGTCTTTCACTACGGCGTTCCTCATAGCCGGAGTCGCTTTGGGCAATAAACCATAAACCAAAACGCATGGAAATATTATACGGCTTATGGAAAAGCGTGATGAAGGAGATTCCACAATTATTTTTGGGTGTGACATAACTATGAGGGATCGGAAAGCAAGCATTGCTTTTTCACGTTGTAAGAACTCGCTCAGCGGCAGCTGGAGCTGTGATGCGCCAAACATACCTTTTCACGTATTTGAAAGCACTGCCTGACAAAGGTTTCAAAGACGATTAGAGATCATATAACGGCAGCAATGCGTCCCACCCGGTCCTCTTCGTTCCTTCTGTTGTTTTTCGTAACTGATCTAAATTGGGATCCAAGTGGAGACACATCACTTATGTTAAAGCTGAAATTTACTAACGTACCCTGACGCCCGGATCTACATGACGTTACTCACCAGCATGGTGACGTGACTCGATTACGACCGACGCTGAATACCCCCGGGAATTCGGTCCCCTCGCCGTCAACTGTGAATGCTGAGGCGGCCGCAGATAGAACATGCCCTCGCAAATGAGAAACTCCAAAAGGAGGCCATATTAGGTTCAGGAGTGAAGTTGAAAATAGCGAAAATTAAATGTAGCAATGCGTACATTCAGTTTAACTTCTTCAGCCTACCGAATTTCCTAGCCTGTTGAGTGTTTTGCTCAATTCTTTGTTCCTGTCCTTTTGTGCAAGTTGCAAAAAAAAAATAACGGTGGTTTAGCTTTGGTTAAACCTGGAGTGACGCGATAGCTACAGCTGCCCGAGTGGAACTTGGTCACGTGACCAAACACGTGACCAACAACGTGATCAGCCGCACCACGTGACCAACCACGTGACAGGGTGGCGGCGCATCTACAGGGTGTCAACGCAGCCACAGGGTGGCGGTGCCGCCACCACCACGGCGCCGCCACGTTGAAGGCTCGAAATGCTGCCGTAATAATCGCTACAAAAACTCGTACAAAAAATCAAAGCGGCAGTTTACTTGACATGACAGAATACATTTATTATCGCATCACATCATGGCGCAGAAAAAGTCTAAACGATACATTTCGACAGTTTGCTAGAAATACACAATGCACTTATGCACAGAACCAGCTTGAGAAAGTGTCCGTAGTAAATATTAAGTATGGCAAAACTTTACACTTTCTACATAGACGTGTACCACTTGCAACCGCCACACACCACTAGGCTGGTTGTGAGGAAAGGAGAGGTGCAACATTCGCGCTACAATGAGGTCAGCCACATGAACCGCGCCGTTTCGCAGGGAACATAGGCAGCCAGAGGTGCACTGCGGAGGCATTTCAAGCGTGCACTGCAGTAATTATAAAACACAATTGGCCTAATCTTGATGAAACCCAAAAAACACAAAACAACACAGCGTGGCGCGATACAAAAAATATAAACATATCATACATGAATACAGATACAGCGTGTAAATATTGCACATCAAGGAAGATTATCACAAATATGGCGAAGAACGAAGAACATTTACTGCACATATAAGTCGCCACAAGCACAAACAAAGCATTTCACTCTCGTTTAGTCGTACCAGCGAGAATGCGAGTTTTAGCATTGAGTGAAGAGACATAGTAAACCGTTCAAGCTGCAAGTGTGCACATACTGCACTACAAAAATTTTTGATGAATATTTCATTAAAAAAGTAAGAAATGATAAAAACTGAGGCATACAGACTTGTGGAACATCGCGAGCAGGCAATTGCTAATTGCAGGCAATTTTTGCTAATAGAAGTCAAGTCGACTGCTGAAAACATCGTTTTTTTCTTTCTTTGCGAAGCATTTCACGCAGTTTGGGAACTGATTTTACTTTCGTTGAAATGCCAGCAGCTTTCAATTCGGTCCGCAGTTCAACCGCGTCCATATCCTCGATGCAAGCGGGAGGTGTATCCTCGCGCTCCATTTCAGGAGCGCTTCGAGCCCTATTTGTGCGACTCTCTTCAATCATACCCTCTACCCAGTATGAACGATAGTGTTTTTTGTACGCTCGACTTGTTACGTGCGCGCTATTCTCAAGGCGTTTTGCCAGCTTCAGCGCATCGGCGGCCGCATTCCATTTATTGGATCTTGCATGATGCAAATGCTTCAGAATATCATTCTTTTTCTCAATGCCTTCGCTCGAAAACCACCCCAAACACTTGAATTCTTTATGCTTATTTGAGGCATGACAGACAAGAATATGCATATATGGCGTCATTCTTTCAGCCCCGTAACCCTTATGCCCTCGTTCTCCAAGTTCTAAGAACGTTTTATGGAATTTGGCTATTTCTTGCTCGACGTTTTCGCCGGTCGTGTTATGTTCAAAATGATCAAAAATGCGACTAAGCATTTTCCAAAGTGAGATGATTTTTTTTTTCTGTTTCCGGGCTGAGTTTTCCAGTGAGCCTCTCTGGCAGCATTTCGAGGAGGCGCTCGCAGGAGTCTCCGTGAATACAGGTGAAATTTTTTCCTTTTCTTTCGTCCTGCCACAGTTCAAATTTTACACCACAGCTATTAATTGCCTGCACAATTGCTTCCACGTGAGTGCTCTTGGTGTTTTAGTTCGTAACTTTATCGCGGTTGTCTTTGTCCATTGCTTCGACAATCAATCCATCAACCAGGCGATTAACGAATCTAATGCGCATGTGTAAAATGTCTGGAACCACAAATGCAGGTTCAATGTTGAATAGGGGAACGACTTTCATTCCGAATTCTTCAACAATGCCGTCCTCCCTCATGTTTTTTAGAGTGCGCAGGAGAGGCGGCTTATTACACTCCTCTGTGTTTGCCCCAGCTCTGCTTCGTTCCTTTAAATTAATACGACAGAAAGGACATGGGTGCCTAGAAGACGCTGACTGCAATCCTTGAACCATGAGCAAGAAATTTAGACCTGAGCCCAGACAGACTATGACGGGAACTTCCTGTCCTTCCAAGCTGACACTGCCCCTTTTCACAACACTGTTAACTTCGTCTATCAAATCCTTCAAACTTTCTCTAATCTGAAAATAGTTTTCAGAGACTTCGACGACTGCGAGCAGGCGATGTAAGGTATGGCTCTGCAGCCTCCGGCTGCTGTCAATCAGGAGAAAAGATAGAGTTGTCCAGCTTGTTCGTGTGCTGACTACACAGCCATCTCCTTCTATTTTGACCAAAATTGGCTGCGACCTGAGCTGTTCTCCTGTCATACCTCTATTCACTGCGTACTCCGCAACGGCAGTTTCAAGTTCGTGCACTAAAGACACCTGAGCGCCAGCTGCTTCTCCTAGGGTTTTAAACACAGCAGTGCTTTCGTCTAGTTTTTGCCTGTATGAATTGATGACACGGAGCGAGGGTAAATTAGGGACAGCTGAAGACATTTTTTCCCAAAAAACATTGCTTACAAAGTGGTTGTCTAAGAGCGCGGTGATTGCACGGACGCTTTTCTTCTCGGGGGAAGAAAGATCCTGATAGTCAGTTTTACCATTACTGCGGTATTCTTTTTTGATTCCTCGCTCCACGGAAATTCCGTCAATGTCAGAAAAAGTAATTTTGTGCAGTAGCCCTCGAAGGTCTTCTACAACCAACTGGCATAAGTCCAAGCCATAGCTTTCCAAAATTTCTTCTAGCCCTTGAACTATCACGCTGCCTACAGAATGCAGCTTTCTTCTATCGGTGCTTTTCGAACCTTCCCCGAACCCTTTTCCGCAGTTGTTGAGCAAGCGGCAGTTTTTTGCCTGTGATGACAGGCTTTTGTTTTCTTTTTGCAGCTGAAGGCATTTTGCCTCAAAATCCTGAATGGACTTACGCAGTTCAGAAAGAGACCGTTCTGATACACCCTCCATTCGCTTCACTTCTTGTAAAGCTTGAATAATGATGTCTTTGATACTGTTATTTGAATTTTGAACAGAACTTTCCTTATCGAAGGGAATTTTTACATGGAGCTCTTTTTTAAGGAACCCCTCTTTTGCTCGGCCATTAATTTTTCTGTACTGAGTATCTACCGAGGAGCAGAGGCTTCTAAATCTTGTCTCTACTGCAACCTTTAAACTCTCTGGGATGGACATGCCAAGTGGAATAAAAGATGTTATTGTCTCAAAATAAGATTTCTCCAAAACCGTTTTGTTGCTAAAGATTTTCAGAACTGTCTTATTTGTCAATGTAAATGAAATTGCACATTCAGAAATCTCTAAGCGCAAAGCTCCCGAACTCATCTTTAAGAAATTCTAAACAACACAAATTGAAATGCAAGAATTAATACTATATCGAAAAAAAAAACAAAGTTCCAAAACGTTTGCTGGCAACATATATGTGAAAGGCGGAAGGCTCACTATTTCTGTGGGTTAGGTTCTGCATGCCACAACCTTCGACACAAGGAACATTTGCAGACTTTCCACAGGATAGCCGTTTGGAAAGAGCTTGCAAGCTTTCTGTCGTGTCACAGCAGCCTTCACAAGCACTGGGAACTCAATTGCCACTACACTGCCAAGTTTCGTTTCTCGAGTATGCCACTCAAAGGGAAGATTCAGCTTTGAAAAGTCTGACTCATTGCAAACAATCCAACCCCTTTGGAGCGGCCTTCCTTTCCTACTGAAAACCCATCTAAAGATGTCCAGGTCTATGTTCACCTTGACAAGCCCGCTGGATTGACGGCTGTTGGAAAGTTTCTTTTGCACAGCGTAAATTAATTCCTCAGCAGCAGCTTCCAGTCGTTGTGGCGATGGCTTGCTTGGGTGCTTAAATTCCCGGAGACAGGCGCCGTTCAGATTTTTTCTTGGTTCAACGGAGCAATGCCACTTGGAATATCCTTTCCCTTTTATAAGGTATCTCTTGCTCTGTAAAAAAAAAGATGGCATGGTGAAACATTTAGCGCAAGAAAACTCACACACGCCGAGGAACGACAAAACGAAGCACAAGTGAACCAAAGAAAAGACAAAGGAAAGATATGTCACTACGAAATGAAGAGCCAATGAACTTGAATGGTAATTTATGCAAATCTTAACATATTCTTTTGTGACGAAATGAGTGCCTTAGAGGACTTAAGTTACTGGGGATTGAAGGGTTTGCTCAAAATCTTGACCGCGTTATCTACCTTACTGGACTCAGGCTGCCCGCTTAGCGCGAAAAAATATATTTATGAAAAATGCTTTGTCTCTGGCATCATCACTAAATTTGGAAGTCGAGTGTTCAAAACTGGCGGTAGTAGTAGTAGTAGTAGAAAACATTTATTCATAGAAAGGTAGAATAAAGAGGCGGGAAAAAACAGATTTTGGGTGGAGTCCTTATTTCAGGACCCCAATGTCCACCGCAGTTGCCCTTGCTTGGGATATCAGGCTACGCTGGGTCACCAAATCGGAGCTGAGCAGGGCAGACTCCCACTGTTCCTCGGATTGATGTTTGTCTAGTTCGCGGGGCTTGCTACCGGAGCAGCCCTATGTTACATGGTATGTTGTTGGAATTCCGCCACACCAGGGGCAGATTCCGTCCTATCTATCGGGAAACATGATATGGTATTTGTGTAGGTTTGGGAAGGTGTTCGTCTGTAGTTGTCGCCAGCCCCTCGCCTCTGCCGCCCTTAGCTTCGAGTGTGGTGGGGGATAGACTTGCCTTTGCGTTCGGAGAAGGAGGAGGCGTTCGCCGTACATAGAGGGAAGAGGGGTGACGTCGGGGAGGTTAGTCGCTCGGTTGGTGTATCTCGAGCTAGACTGTCCGCGGCCTCGTTTCCCACGAGCCCCTCGTGCCCAGGAGCCCAAGTGATTTGGTGCTTGCATGTGGAATTTTTAACATGTGGGGTAGTCAGAATGGGAGCGATGGAGTGTGGAAGTCTGCCAGTGAGGAAGCGCCGACACGCCGACTGGGAGTCTGTAACAATTTTTAGTCCGTTTCGCGTGGTATCGCCGTGCTGGATGGCGAGACCGATTGCGGCCGTTTCTGCTACTGTGGGAGAGCAGTTGCGTAGAGAGGCGCTGGCGATTTCCTTGAAGTTGGTGTCCAAAACTACCGCAACCGCGTTCGTGGAATTGGGGTACATGGCTGCGTCGACGTATACAGCATTTCGTGCCTGTCGGTGTGTGCGGCGCAGGTAGTCCACTCGCCTCCATTTTGAAACAGCGCAACAAAGACGGGACGTGGAAACTGAGGTGTAAAGACAAACATGCGTCACATGTGGCATGAGTTGACTATGGTGGCGATTAATCTTTCCTAACTCTGTATATATTTTGTGTGTTTTTTTTCAATAAACCCAGTTGTTAGTAAACAGCGCATGTTTGTCTTTACACCTCAGTTTCCACGTCCCGTCTTTGTTGCGCTGTTTCAAAATAGATACGTACCAACTTGCCCAAATTTCTGCTTTAGTCCACTCGCGCCTTTCGTCGTCCCTTTTGTGAGTCCGAGTGAAAACTGGCGGTATACCAATTGCGGAGACATTTTGTTATAGGAAGTCTCCCGGACTGCCGCGCTTTGGGGCCTCCTACTGTGCAATTTTACCAATTTCTCTAACACATTTTAGTCAATGAAAACCTAAAAACCTAAAGAAAACGTGATCAAGACACCTCTTAAGTTTATATTCCTCGCAGCTTATTTATATGCAAGCTAACAACATTTTTTCAAACATCAATAAACAAATGCAAAAGAAAAAGGTTTGAATTTTTCTGGGCTCTCTTATACAGATAACAGCAGTAACACATACCAGGTGTTACAGAGAAGACTAAGTCTTCATCAAAATTAAGCTTTCTCGGATTAGCTCAGCTAACAAAGCGAAAGTCGTCGGCGTTCATTGTGTTCATTGGTGTTGGCGTTGGCAACTTTCTTGGTGATTTTGTGGAAAGGAAGGGCGCATATAACTGGCCACCTGTGTAAGTGGGCGCCTCAATAGCGCTTTGAGGTACGTGATAGTGGTGAGAGAAAGATGTGGGCTGCATGCATTAGCGCTGACAACGTTGTGGCAGACACGCGGCACTGCAGCAATAGGCCGCAGCCTGACCAACCTCTCGCGATCAGCCATTAATTCAAATGCCACCTGCCAGGGTGGCAGGTTGGGCGCACTGCTCATCCAGTGTGCGGAACGCACTCAACGCTACAGACGCTAAGCCGCGTCTGCTTGCACGATACATCACAGCTCTCGCTCTCTAACAAGGTTCAGCAGTAGTTGAGCAACAGCTAATATTTTTTTATCCAGCTGATACTCGGCTAGATAACGTGGTCAGGCAGCAGCCGCTGCACGGCTGTGGAGCCCTTGCGCAGAGACGGCGAAGACTAGGCTTGGCGGCGCGGCGAAGTCACTTGCTGGGTTGCTATGGCAGCGGCGCAGCAAGGACGTTCACGATCAAACGTGAGGTGACGGCGAAATTGCTCCGGCGAAAGCAGGAAAAGCTTTCGCTTTTAAAATATGGATTTTGCGGCATAGTATACCAGTGCCCGCAAACTGTAGCTAACCGGTAGTTACCCAGTAGTTAACAGGCAGTAAACCGGGAGGAAGCTGGTTTACTAATTCTGATATTAACTTTTAACTATTAGTTAGGCGCCTAGTTGCAGTTAGAGGCAGGTTACTAATATCCGTATCAGTTTTTAGAATTTCGAAAACGCGATTACCCTCATCGCAGTGGCTCGACAAAATTTGGCTACATCATGCGATGGCTCAGTGGTTAAGGTGCTCATCTGCTGAGCCGGAGTACCCGGGTTGGCACTCAACCGCAGCGGCTGCGCTTCTATGGAGGCGAAACGCAAAAGGCACCCATGCGCTGTGCAATATCACTGCACTTTGAAGATACCTAGTTGGTCTAAATTATTCTGGAGCCCTCCACAACGGCACCTATTTGTTCCTTTCTTCTTTAACTCCCTCCTTCATCTCTTCCCTTACGGTGCAATTCGGGTGCACGCCGAGATAGGCGGGACAGTTACTGTGTCATTTCCTCTCCTCAAAAGCCAATTTCAAGAACCAGTTAGCGCCAAAATACATGCGCTTTCGAAAGCATGCAAGCAAAGAAACCTTTCCAGTGCGCGTAACTAGTCGAAACAGCCAAATTTTGTCGATCCATATGGCCAAAGGTAACCATGTTTTGGAAATTCTAAAAACTTATATGGCTATTACTAACTACCGGCTACAAATCTAAAATTACGACTAAGCGCCTAACTGCAATTGTTAAAAGTTAATTATTAAAATCTAGTTAACCAGCTGAATAGTTAAAACGCTTTTTTTTGCTTTATGGGGGTTTAACGTCCCAAAGCGACTTAGGCTATGAGGGACGCCGCAGTGAAGGGCTCCGGAAATTTCGACCACCTGGGGTTCTTTAACGTGCACAGACATTGCACAGCACACGGGCCTCTAGAATTACGCCTCCATCGAAATTCGACCGCCGCGGCCGGGATCGAACCCGCGTCTTTCGGGCCAGCAGCCGAGCGCCATAACCACTCAGCCCCCGCGGCGGCCGAATAGTTAAAACGATTCACCGGAAACAATTCACACTGGTAATACTGTGCCGTAAAAGCCATATTTTAAAGCCAAAACGCATATTTTTGAAACGTCTTCCAGGTAACACCTGGTATTCAGAGTCGCTCAGCTAATGCTAAGGAAAGCTTGAAGAAACAAATGCGCGCGCTGCAAATATTCTGCACTTGCAAGGTTTAGGTTGTCATCTGTTCTATCCAAACATATTGTTGTGCGCTTATTTTTATTCCTCGAGATGAGAAAGCGAACCAGCTGCAGGTTTTTTTTTTTACGTGTCAAATCTTGCCGCTTCACTCCTCTGTCAGTAGGTATGCTATACCGTTTTACATCGCCCAAGAGCGATTCCTCTGTAATTCGCTCACCTTGCATGCTTTGCATCATGTCTACTTGTGAATGACAACGTATCCGGTAACACTGGCATGCGTACATTAGTAAATAAAGTCCTCACTTGGTCTACATTTATGTCGAAAATGTTGAGCTAAAGTTATGAATAACAAGAGAGATAGCGCTACTTGCTAATTACGTGCTTCAGAAATATTATGTCCAGCAGAAGGCGCCTGCTGTATTCCTGCATTATTCGGACCTTTGCATGTTATCTCTTTAAGCTTCGCTAAATTATCTGCAGTGCCTTGCATATCCTTTGGAATAATAATACATTTGCTCCGACGTCTCCCTGTACTGCTTTTTTCTGGCCAAATGTTGTAATTTTACCTAATAAAATATGAGAGCACTACGTAAACCGCAATTAGCACTATGTAAGCAAGGGCCTTAAGCTGTTTGCTTGCTATAAACATGAACGACCGGTCGTTGTGTACATTTTTTATGGTCGTTGTTTTATGAGGGTTTAACGCCCCAAATTGACTCGGGCTATGAGAGACGCCGTAGTGAAGGGCTTGGGAAATTTCGACCACCTGGGGTTCTTTAACATGCATCGACAACGCATAGTACACGGGGCTCTCGAATTTCACCTGCATCGAAATGCGACCGCCGAGGCCGGGATCGAACCCGCATCTTTCGGGCCAGCAGCCGAGCGCCATAACCACTCAGCCACCGCGGCGGCGTGTCACGTGTCGCATGTGCAATGTTGAATGCTAACTGTGATGGGTGGCAATTCTATGTAGTAGTAGTAGCGGTGATTTTATCCAAATAATAAAAAGAAAAGAAGGGAAAGATTTTTCCTGCTGCGAGCGCCTGAGCTGGGGCAGCGCAAATAAAGGGATATCAGGCAGATTAGAGAAATGAAATAACTATAGCCATAAACTATAGGAGGGAGAGTGGTGAGGAACTATGTACAAGTATTATCTTTACAAATTCGCAGTTATATGTCAGAAAAAAAGCGAAGAAATTTTGAGGACACTGAAGACTGCTTGTGAAATCATGGAATGCGAAAGAATTAATGTTTAATCGTGGCCCTCGTGGATAGCTCCAAACGAAGACGCGTCCTTTGTTTGTTCTTGTTCCCAGATCATTACCCGCCGTGGTGGGTCAGTGGTTAGGGCGCTCGACTACTGAGCCGGAGTTCCCGGGTTCGAACCCGACCGCGGCGGCTGCGTTTTTATGGAGGAAAAACGCTAAGGCGCCCGTGTGCTGTGCGATGTCAGCGCACGTTAAACATCCCCAGGTGGTCGAAATTATTCCGGAGCCCTCCACTACGGCACCTCTTTCTTCCTTTCTTCTTTCACTCCCCCCTTTATCCCTTCCCTTACGGCGCGGTTCAGGTGTCCCCCGATATGCGAGACAGATACTGCGCCATTTCCTTTCCCCAAAACACCAAAGCGTGCTTGTGGCCTCGAGCGCGTTTGGTTCGCAACCTAGTGGTTGTGTCGAATTCTGCCTAAGCCTCTTATCTTCTTTAATCGAAACGATGACCCCACACTGAATTTCCGTGACAATCCTTCCACACAAACCAAATCCACAGTGATTGCACACGCATGTAAGCTCTACGCTTGTCATGCTGTAGGAATTAAAAAAAAGTTACCAACAAGCTCTACAGACCGCCCTGAATTGTGTAATCAGGACATGCAAACAAACACAGAACGTAACATGGACCGAGGTGCTTAAAGAAATGGCTTGGGAAGGTTGTTACTTACCGTTTTGGCAATGACTGTCTCGACCAGGTGGTACATCAATACTTCAGCAGAAGAAAGTCAATGGACGCAGGGAACTGGCTAACCAGATGCAGCTGATGACAGACAGTAGCGAGACAGCCAGGTCCTGAGGAGCTTAAAGGATGCGGGAGACGAGGGCAAGGTGTATGGGGGGCGATGGCGGTTACATGGAACTGGCTAAGGGAAAATCTTCCTTCATTGGCACCGCCGAAGATGCAAGGGATCTAAATCTAGCTCAGAACGATCTCCCATGGCTCCGGACCCTGGTTTTAAAGACCTAGAAACCCGGCCCACCTCTTGCATCGCCCAATCAACAGCAAACTAACCCATCATTGGTTTACAAACTTCATGGCACGCCCTCCAATTTCGGCAAGGTTCAAACCCTCTCCCTGAAATACACAGCACATCTAAATTGCTATAAGAAAATGTAATTCCGGGAATGAACCCTCGAAATGCTTGGGCCACCAGGTTTACGTGCCACGCCCCATTCTTCCACAGTATTACTCAAACTCTCTCCCTTAAAAAGTAAAAAGAGAAACATATGAAAATACATCAAAACATTCCCATGCGGCTCCCAGCTTTACGCCAATTACCGATATTCAACCGATCGCTACCGCTGCGAGTAGTAGACTACTCGTCTTCGGGACGACTGTTGACAGGCGTCCCCGCAAAATCTGGAAAGAGGCGCCAGCCTGTCGTTGATGCCTCTGAACACGCTTCAGCGTTTCGTTAAGCAGGCCCGCTTCTCGGGACCCGTTGGTATGCCCCATCCTCTGACTTCGACGCCGTCGCGGCTTAGGCGCGGCGTCTGCTTGCCGCGTCCGCGCTGACCATGCGCTATGCTACGCTATCACTGCGGTGGTTTCCTTAGACGGGCGAAGGGGGGCGGGCGGTTTCGGGAAAACGTCTTGGCTCCTTTCCTCTGGCTCGGTCTTTGCCTTCGCCGGTCTACGCCCGCTTGCCTCGCTATGCACGCTTCCTGCTGACGGGGATTAACAGGGAAATCGCCGCATCTCGGCGCCGGGCTGTCGACAAACCCTCGGATGGTTCGAACCTCGGCTTTTTAAGCCCTCGTGTTGAAGACATCCGGGTCAGTGGCTGCAAACCATGGATGTAAGAAGCGGGAAGTGTCCCCAGGGAGCGATTAACATTCTTCCCTGTCTGTTGGATGTGCCACGACTCAAGTAGAAGCCTCCTGTGCGGGTTAGCTTCGGTTTCCAGTACATTAGTGCCGTCAACGTCCATTCGGTGGTCGCATGCCTCGCAGTGTTCGGCCGCAGCGCTGCGGTCACGGTTCATTTGTCGGACGTCCGCTTTGTGTTGCCTCATTATTTCGGCGAAGTTCTTCGTTTCCCCTATGTACGATTCCGGGAAGACCGAGCAGGACATTTGGTATACAACCTCTTGGGCCCTTTCTTTTGGGTGACGGCCGTTTGGGGGGGGGGGTGGGGAGAAGGCGTCCGATGGTGGTAGTCGTAAAGCCACTCAATAGACTGTGCGTTGTTAGCACCCTTTTTTACCGAGAATGCGTGCCAGCGTCTCGCTCACGCCTTTCACGTATGGAATGCAAAACGTTTCCACTGTTGGCGTGTGTTTCTTCCATGCACATGCACATGTGTTCGCCCCGGCTAAACCATTCTTATTTTCTGAGAATTGAAAATTGTCCACCCACCCCTTCCACCAATGCAGACACCTTTGCTGCGCCTTCGAAGCTGATTTCCCGGACTTGGCCGAATCACCTTTGACTAGGGAACAGTAGCACCGTTAGTGCGTGCCTTTCAGTGTCACTTTGTACAGCGCCCAGAAAAAAGCCTAACTAAGCCTGTCCTAGCACAGAAATCCTTCAGTGGTTTTGAAAGCCGCAGTCGTGATAACGTTTGCCGTAAATGAGAGGGTTTTTTTTAATTTTAAATGTCTTTCATTGTGCCGCAGCCAAATTTGCGTTGGTTTTTGTCTTTTGCTAACCGATAGTATGTCTGTGTATTTTCAAACAACTATATTGACGGGATCATAGCATGCAGCGTGCCCTTGCCATCCGCACTTTCGTACGCGCTGTTTTTGTGAAGATGTGTAGGATCACCAAATAATTCTACACATGCTGGAAATATATCTTCCAGTCCTACAGCATCGCCATCGTGGAGAGACATGCTCCAGCGAAGACTACACCACACACATGCAGCACCAACTTCCTTTTATTACAAGAGTGCCGTATAGACATTAGGCTTTTCCATAAAAATCATGGGAGTCATGGACGATTAACAGAAAATCAACAGCTCAGCAGATACAAATCAACATAAAGACAAACTTTCGGTTAAAGTTATGCACACATGAGAAGACCCGTAACCGTCACAGCTAAGTACACTTAGCCTGTGAATATGCAGCATTAAGAAGACAAAAAGAAACAGTTACGAACAATAAACGACTCAAACAAAGCATGCTCCTAGCAAACGCCCGGGAAGATGCCCGGCGCGCCAAAGAAAAGCGCGGTGATAAAGTAGAAGCTTCAAGGCACAGCCGTGCCATAAAACTAAGAGAAACGCGCAATAACAAATACCAAGCCCAAATAATGCATAAAATAGAACCGAAGCGGAAAACGTAAGAACCAAAAAGCGTTACTGGTTACATGTCTTTCTGGTCGGTGCTTACGGTTTAGTATACGCGTACATTCCTACTAAATCTGAAAGAAGCGAAAAACGCTTTCTTTTATTGGTTTCCTTCCCAGTACCCACCTGTGATCAAAACGGTTACTATGAACTATTTCAATATATTTAAATGGCTTGCTTGCTGATGCTAACTGGAGATGTAATTCTTCCCCAAGGGCCTACCACCCGCTCCGAGTCTTCACTCTTACAGATGAAATCATTTCAACTGCAACAGGTAATTTTAGTCGGCTCTTGATCAAATAAAATTCACGTCGTGATAACATAGTTTTCCTTGACTCTCTGAGTCGAAACATTCCTGCAAGAAACTCAAATATACTGAAAGCTCTAATAATTTGTTTTTCCCTTTTTCCGCTGAACACATTCATGTTGTCAGGGCTCAGATGCAACCACGTCCTAATGAACTACGCTCAGTAATAGGTAAATTATAGAACTTTAAAATAAGAAAAATGTCACCGCTACGTCAGCAGTTCATTTCGATAGCATCATACGTGACGACCACTCATCCGCGAATCGTTCAGCTCGAAAAGAAAATAACTTCGCTTGCTTCGTTTTCAGCCTCGTCAAAACTAGATTTACAACAAGCCTCGTTACACCTAGCCTCGTTACAACTAGGAATACAGCATATATATCTATCGTTCATAAGGATCAGGGAATTAAGGTACGGTGTTAGGAGAGCGTGAGGGGCGATGGCCGCTCAAACCATCCGCTTCTTCCTTTTCACCACCGCTAGCAGCATGCTCTATCAATGCAGCTCTAATCATTCATGCTACAGATACGTTCTCACCTCAAGTCGTAGCCATGCCCGGTACTCGAATTTCTACAAATGCTTTCTTTGGGCTGTCCTTCGGACTGTCTAAAATTATTCCATCGGCAGCTATAAGTGCGCAAGCACTAATCCGGAGGTTGAGAGCCTAGAAAAATCATCTCTTGCCTATTTATGTCCACTCCGTCCCGAGCATAGAAAAAAAGAGGCAGAAAAGGCAATCACAAATATCCACGAATGGGAGTCGAACCCGCGGAGACACGAACAAAGGCCACTGCGCGAGACTACTTGGATATCGATCGGCGCATTTTATTTCCATTATGGTGCTTACTGCCCGAGGTTATGTATGCATATAAAGGGGCTATGTACATATTATTTACTAAGCACTCAGCTGGTGGCTGCACAGCACTAGCTTGACAAAAGGCAACAACCCTAAAAGCCGGCAAAGATAGACACCGCCTCAAAGAGGAAACCAGTCCGGTGGAAAGTCGCTTCTCTCATAAAAGTCCTAAGTTGTACCCTAAGATGGTACACAAATGAGACTATCGCCGCCCGCGAACACGCCTCGTAATAAACTGCCCCGCACTCTGTACGTTGCAGAGCGTCGTCTTCGTCAACTTCCATCTGCTCCGTACCGCGGCACTGCCCGCTCATCTTTGTCTTCTACATGCATCACAAATCTGTGCTTTCGCAATGATTGGGATGTAAACAATCACTGCAGATTTTTCTTGTCAGCGTAGCGTGGACATCGCCAGGCGTTTCGAATTATCGCTTAGCATAAAATAATTTCCAAACGTTTGCTATCTTTTGCTGACTTTTGAAACGATCTTCATGTCAACATTAAGTTTGGCGGCTTTCTTCATTTCCCGAGTACTTTTTCGATGAATTTCGTTAATCCAACGCTATGTACAATGCTGAGCCAGGTTTATTTTATCGTTTTCTCTATCGAGCGCAACCGCTTCAATGCCTGTGTTCTGCATTCACATTTTTACAGCTAACCAACCTACAAGATTTCACACACTGCCTCAGACAGAAACAGTAATTTAACTTCCTCTAAACCTAAGCTAATTAAATAGCACTTCGTGCTTGCGAGGCATGCGTCGCCGCTTTTTACTTAACCTGGCCAAATGGCGCTTGCTTTAGAAGGGAATCGCTTTGGGATCGGTGGAGTGGCTGGCAATATGCACGGCAGACACCGCTAATGTGGTGGTCTGTCCTGGAAATCCCACTTAGACTTTACGCTGTACAAAATGTCTCGCCTCGATCGACCTCACATGTCATGCTATGTGTAAGGTCACATGCGACGTGCCACCACACGGGTGATGTGCCGTGTCTGCACGCAGTCACGCCTGATTGGACTGGGCGACACTCTTTCAATGCTAGAATTCCCATTGAAATAGCTCTAGCTATGCAAGAAGTACCTTTTCAAATAAATTTTACCTTTAAATCTGACGTTTTGGAAGTAGTTTCATCGCTCTGTGGCTATAACAACAGACAGCACATGGCGCTGCAGTCAATGGATAGATAAGAGGCCAGAGGGAGTGAATACCGGAGGTGATACGGGTGATAGATAGTTGGGAGGGGACGGAGAAAGAAACAGGGCATATTGGTTGCGAGGCTTGTTTTTTCACTTTTGTCAGAGGCGCGGGGCGGTCAATTATAGTTAGGGGTCGTGAGGGAGCCTCGAAGGAATGGTGGTGCACGCGCTGTAACAGCAAGTTTTTCTTCTTTGTTAGAGGCATGTTTTTGGGTTTTGTCGTGCTGTTCAGGTAGCAGCATTTGACGTCACTCCGCCAGTAAGAAAATATTGCACCACCTTTCGGGGCTTTCTTAAGATTCAGTACATAATAGCAGCTCAGCATTTCATGAGCTTTGTCATGTAGGCATTATTTGAACGTGAGGGGTTAAATTTTAAACGGAACAGAGTAATTTTATCCAACGAGTTGTTTTCACAGCATTGCCATACAAACTAAAGTTTATTGCTGCCATTATTCAAATCACCCTGGGGCCGCCTCGGTGGCTCAGTGGTTATGGTGCTCGGCAGCTGGCCCGAAAAACGCGGCTTCGATCCCGTCCACGTTGGTCGCACTTCGATAGAGGAGAAATTCTAGAGGCCCTTGTGCTGTGCAATGCCAGTGCACGTGAAAGAATACCAGATGCTCGAAAATATCCGGAGCTCTCCACTACGACGTCCCTCATAGCCTGAGTCGCTTTGGGACGTTAAGCCTCGTAAAACCAAACGAGTGAATCCCCCCACAATAACGACCAAAATAAAGTTATGGTCTGATACATATTTCCTTGTTCTGTTGTGCGAAAAACTTTTTTTGACTGTCGATATTTTGTTCACTGAAGAGGGCTAGGTCGGGCTGGTTGGTGAATGTTGACGCAAACGACTGGACAGCATCAACGGTACGGAAGAGAATACAGACACCATCGCATGTGTATGTGTTCTTCTTTACTGTCCCGTCTGTTAGCGCATTTCAGTCGTTACCAGCAACATGTATTTTTTCTTTGCCTATATTCATCATAATTCGAAACTATTCAGTTCGCAGGCAAAAATGCGATACTCGCACACCCTATAAGGTTCTCGCTCTGAAAGAACAAAAGTCACTGGCTTTTTTCCTCCTCTCTTAGTCTGTCCAACAGCCATTTTTCAGGCGCCAATACACGCCGCGAAGGCGGGCCAAGACCATGTGGATTGAGTACTGAGGAGAACAGAACGGCGTCAGAGGCATGTAGTAGTAGTGGTGGTTTTATTGAAATAATGACGAAAAGAAAGGAAAATATTTTTGCTAGCCCCGGCATATGCCATCGATACTGAAGCACCTGAGCTGGGGCAGCGGATAGCAGGATAGCAGGCAGAATGGGGAAATGAAATGAAAGAGGTAAAAAAAACTGTGTTATACTCTGGTGCTTCTTTGTGCGGACGGAAAGAATTTCGAGGCGTGAAGAAAAGAGGTTGAGGGGCGCTGAACGGACAACTTAAACCGCGAAGAGAAGTTCTGGGAACCTGGAAGAGCTGCAAGCCATGAAGAAAAGTCCCCCGAGAGCGCCGCTGTACTCCGAGTGCCGTTAACCGGACCCTGCTTCCAACACGTGCTCGAGCGCCCGTGAGCTGGTGCCGATGTATTTGGACGGCGTCTCCAGCAGTGGGCATACGTAGACCGGTTCTGTCGTATGTTAAGAGCGCCGACTTTGGGCGCGTGCACCCAAATACGGCCCTTGGAGCAGATGAGAGCCACGGCCACTCGGTGATGCGGTTCCATCGAGTGGCCGCATTGGTACCAACCGTTGCCTCCACAAGCTGGTAGAACAGCGGGCTAACGGGGTCGCATTTTTCATTGCAGCACTGAGACTTCAATTTTGGATTTCGACGTGGCCTCTTTGTATGTCTGAAATTTACTTGACCTGAAATAAAATAATCGAAAATGTTTTACGGCCGCGAGTGAGTTTCGAACCCGAGGCGGCGAGAACGCATACGTTTTGCTGGTTACTGCGTTAAGCGTGGCCCGCATGGAGCGTTTTTCCGGGCGATTCGCCGGCGTCGGCGGCAGCGGAGCGCTTTTTTGCCGCCGTCGACTGCCACACCGCCGCAGCCGAACATTCTGCGTCATAAAATACCAGTCTCTTGCGCTGTATTTTGGATATAGTCGTCTTCAGCTGCATCTATGCGCAACGGAACCGAACACTGAAACAGCACTGAAAACCGAAGTGCTAGCACTCCTAGTTGCAACTGACGTAACCACGCTAACTCGTCCGAAATTGATTTTAGTGGCACTGTCTACCTGTGCCATGCGCTGTGCTTTTAACAAGGCTGGTGGAATTCCTTAGTTTGGCGGAAGGCAGTAAAGAATCTTCTGCAGAAATTCTGATGTCTTTTTTGGGAGATTTTTGTCTGCTTGTGGAGAAACCCTTTGCCAGGACTGACACATTAGCGGTTGTAAGTTTTTTTTTTTGTGACAGCCTGGAGGCAAGAGTGCGTCCATAACCTTTCCGGGCCGTTTTCGCAGAGGCGCCGACTATGTCGTGCAGCTCGTGCTTCGCACCATAGGGAACAGAAACATAGCGCATCCAAAAAGCAACCATGGACTGCGCTCCACGATTCGAGGAAAAGTAAAAGGAGAAAAAAACAAGAAAGGCAGGCAAAGGCACAGCAGGAGACCCCTCCCCACTGTCGTTTTCTTCCTCCCTCTTACCACCCTGCTACCGGCTGCCCGTGTAGCTCTTGAAAAAGAATTTCTCCGTACCTATGCACCTGCTCAAATCATCCTTGGCCCTTTCCGTTACCGCCTCTCCACGTTCTTCATCCGTTTGATGCTGCGTGTTGTGCGTCTTGTTCCCGTAGCCTTTTTGGGAGGAACAGTGCTGAAAATTGTGCCCTAAGGGTAGGGTGGAATTCAAGCAAGTTTTGGTTAAGACGATTCCCAATTCTTGCATATTTGTTTTAAAATCAGCGACAACAGCAATGACACATCGCTTTGAGCATGCGGCTCGAGGGCGGTGTGTGATTCGTTCCGCAGTGTCGCCGTGTACCCACTGATTTCCAATGGGTAGAAGTTTTCTCGAAGCCTGACGCTTGGTTTCTTTGAGTTGAAGTGCTCGGAAAATGGTCTTCCACCTAACATTGTGTTGAAGAAAACACTTCAACCCATTGCGCTTGGTGCGAGGTTGCCAGTGCGCCATTAAAAGTCATCATCAGCAAAAGAAAACATTTCTAGGCAATGGATACCCAAGATTCTTCACTCGATGTATCATCTAAAACTGAAAAGGATGCAACGAAAACAACTCGATATGCTTATGCTAAGGACACACTGGTGGCAAAAACGCGTATGCAGATAGTACGTAAAGGGTGTCTGCGAAACCTTGGCCAGTGTTCTCAGAAAGGAAGGGATGCAAACTACACACAAGCCGGACATCATTATCGGAGGCCTCCTGTGCCACTTCAAAGACAGTCATCCCACCCCAAAAAAGGCCTAGAGGCGCCAACTCGAATGGCCCTTCCTGGGCGTACGCGCTCAGCGTCCGCGCTCTTAGCGTAATAATAATAATTGGTTTTGGGGGAAAGGAAATGGCGCAGTATCTGTCTCATATATCCGAAACCGGTCTGCGCATGCGCACTGCAGGAGACGCCAGCAAGCCTAGGTGAGGCGTCCGTGCTAGATGTCGGCATCAGCGCGCGCGCTCGTGTACGCGTTGGAAGGGGGGTCCGGTTTATAACAATGGAAGGATCGCCGGGCTCTCGGTGGCTCTTTTCTTCATGGCTTGAAGCTATTTCAGGTTCCCCGAACTTTCCTTCGCGGTTTAAGTTGTTCTTTCATCGCCCCCCAACCCCTTCTCTCCATGGCTTGAAATGCTCTACGTCCGCTCGACAGGGGAAGGGAGCCAGCACCAGGAACATGGAGATGCATGGCACATTTAAAAGTCGCTGGATCGTTCCGTGGAAACGGCTCCCTCTTCTGACTCCCGCGGTTTGTGCGCTTAAAAAGCCGCGCTAGCTCCCCGGGAGTCACACATCCAAGAAGTAGTAGTTTGCCAACCCCTCAAGCACTGAAACTGCAACCGGTGGAATTAAAAGCAAAGAGAGAGGATAGCGAAAAGTAGATAGGAGAGCGGCAGAAAAAAAAAACGAGGGTAGGTTGGAACTTATGCAAAAAAAATATGTTCGCGCCACTCGTGCGAAAGTGCTTATAGGTATTGTTGCACATATTCGCAACACGGTCAATTCACTGCATATTCAGGGCCGCGAGCATGTAGCGTCCTGTCGCTAATGAATCGCGCTAGCGGCGCATTGCACAAACGGGTTGGGTGGAGCGCCGAGTCACCGTACTGGAGAAAAGCAGTAATCTTTTAAGCATCGTGTTATCCGACAATAACTTCTGTTCATTTCTTAGCAGATTTAAATTATAATCAAGAACATTTAACTAGAGTTTGACTCTTGATTGCTGCTCTGGGTAACGGCGTAGTTACTGGCTTGCCGAACTGATGGCACACTCTTCAGAATAGTTCCCAGCATGCCACTCTATGAAGTCTTTGTTAGCGGTTCATCCTTCACGTACATCTTTGACAGAATTGCCGAAACTAGCATCGATTACAGCAATGGTAAACCCCTTCTCGACGGCGAACGATCGAATCGTGAGAAGCACTTTACCAACCTAGACAAAAATGTGAACTACCACACTACTAATTGTTACATTGGACAAATAACCTACTGGCATAAAACGCAGCATCAGGTTTGCCGCCTCTTATGTGCAACACATGCAACATTCACTTCAACGCATCCTTGCTGCACTTGCACCACATCGACAAAAGATTGGAAGAGCTTTCTGCTATTGAGGCTAATAACATGAGTGTTGAAATGTAGACATTAAGACACGATTTTACAATTTTGAATGCACAGTGCAAGAACCATATACAAGTATCGGTGAGTGAGCTCTAAGTATGAGCGTCCGGGAATTACAAATTTCACTGCTTGAACGAAAGTACCTAGAAGCTTCATTGCTTTGCACTGTTATTGCGTACGCAATTCCACATCACCTATGCCGGTGTGGTCACTGTACGCGCTTAATGAAAGATGTACCTGTCAAGCAAAAGAGTCCTCTTATAATTTCCTCTATATACCTTATAGAAGGCACACGCTTTCTTGTAGCATTTTATGTCCATAGCCTCCCTCCGATGGGGCACTTTTGATAAAACTGCGCATTCGTACGGCAGGCTCAACCTCCCAAAGCAACCTACCAAAGCAGGGACACTGTAGAAGGGCACGGCCGGAATCGAGCCGCCTCCGCTACTCGAGCCCGGCCGCGAGCAGAGACGTGTGCCTTTCCAACGCACCAAGAGAGGGCGCCACACGTTTCATGAAAAAGCTGATGATGCATGCTCAATAGTGAAATTGCGCAGGAAGACTTTTACGCCATTGAAATGTAAAATACCCTATACTTCCTTAAATGTAGGACATTACCCTACGTGAACCTGCTAGAGCTTGTCGATGTATTTTAAAATAGGGCTGTAGTGAGCGATAAATTGAAGTCAAGTGGGGTATTTTTCAGGACCTCACCATAGGCTCCATGCTGTCATAGATCATTGCTCATGGCAAACGCAATATGTAAGCTACATCGATGAAACTCGACTAAATGAAACTTTAGGATGCATTTAACATCTAGGCGAGAGAGCTAATTTCTAACTGTTATGCGCGACGAAATATCAATTTTTATTTTTCGTCGCCATTGAGTTACGCGTCTAGGCTGAGGGTAAGAACCTCCCGCGTATCAGCCTTACGCACCCGGTGGTAAGCAACAGCCCAGAGAATCCCGGGGTTCACCAACTGCACTTCGTTGTTAGCAGAAAAGAGCCGCGCCTAGGCGAAGTACTCATTGAGAAGGGGCAACCAGCGGCCAGTTGGGATGTCATGTGTCGCAGTTGCAGTTATGTTGTGAAATGACTTGAGCAGGATCTCCTGTTCTGGATCTGCCATCGCGGGCCCTAACCCATTCAGTGTCAGCAGATCCACCTCCTGGATCGCAGTGGCGAGTTCTTCTGCTCCTGACTCCGAAACTCCGAAGAGACCCAGCACACTTCTGATGTACTTCGGGTAGCGTAGTGACAGCGGGGTCTGTTGTGCTTGAGCGCTCATCGCACGCATTAAAGCTATCCAGGCTCGGAACTTGGCGCTGCTTCTGATCTTGAGCAAGGGCTGTCCTGTCCCGCGGCGGTAAGGTGCCAGGCATAAGGTGAGTTGGAACCATAGGGGGAGATTCCACTTTCCTCTGAAGTCGAGAGAAACCTCTAACAGGTCCCTAGGAGATTCAGCAGTCCATGGGAGGTGTCGTTCGGCCATGAACATTTTCAATTCATGTAGACTGTTCCGAGAATACTGCACGCAGGACGCCACCAAATCGGCTACCCTTTTTTGGATGTTCGGCTCCAAAGTTGCTGCAGTATTTTTACATGTGACGCATCCAGGATTCCTTTCATTGTTATTGCGCGCATGGGTGTACGACATGTCCTGTGCAGACCCCACAGCAGTCTGCTCACGTTGGTGTTTCCTCAAGCCGTCACACACAAATCGATAGAAGTCTTTGCATTTGTTCTGTGACCAATTGACGGAGGTTTGAGTTGAGATCGGTACATTTTGCACGCCGTGCGGTAAAAACTTGAGAGCAGCGGGAGATCTGCGTTCTTAACGCGTGGTGTCGCAGTGGGCTTGTGCGCCAAAACTCCCCGCGCTGGACCCGCATGCCCTGCGTCGTGGTCATGTAGATATGCGCTGTAGCGGCAAAGACGAGAACTGCAGGTTGAAAGACCACTTTGATGCAGTTGCCCAGCCTCAAGTTCGCCGGGTGGGAGACAATCCTGACTCCCCTCGTACCTTGGTGTGCTGGTAGCTGTCGTCGGTGGTCTCCCGCCCTTGGTGCATGTGCAGGCGTGGACACTGGGGCATCTCCGCGGGCCCCCTCGAGATCCACAGGCTGCAGCGGCTGCTTCATCTCGCTGAACACGACCACCTCGCGGAGGCTGCGACGAATGGACGAAGGTCGCCGCGGCCGAGATACGAGGCTCCTCGGTCCTCAGAATGCCTCCAGGTCTGCAGGTCTGAGTCGGCGGAGGTGGTAGTGGGCCGCTGAGCGAGGCGATTGGCAGGTCGTCAGAAATGGCTACGTTGCTGAACCCGAGAGGGACGGCGGGGTGGTTGGCCTTGGTTCTCGCGGACGTGAGGTCGCAGTAAGTAACCAGGTACCCTCGGAAGCTCGTGTTTTAGCTCTTCCAGGCCTCTGTGGGCGCCGGCACCACCGCTGCTTCTCCTACTCTTCTTCTTCGTGCTCCTACTCGTGCCACGTTTCGAATGCCGCGCGTGGTGCCCGCGCTGTTGCGGTCATAATCTACCTCTTCCCGCACCAAGAACTGCTTTGCCGTTCAAAATTTTCATCTAGAAACAAAACGCCTACCATCATAAGCTTTCGTACTGACGTTTTGACCCCTTATTTGGGTATTTTAGTTTTGCTTTTCGGCGTTTTTTTCTTCTTGTATTTACCCCTTGCATATATTAAGCTTGTTGGACCCCTAACCACTCTCAGCCACCTCTGTCACGGTAAATGAGTTGCCCAATTTTTTAGGCCATTCTATTTTTCTTTCTAGTAAATTACCTTAAGGCGATAAAATATTCACAAATAATTACCACTTATCAACACCACAAATTAAAAAACCTGTGCACCTTGGTTACTGTGACTGTTGGCTTCTCATGCACATACACACACACACACACGCATATGAAGGAAGCCAACAGTAACCGAAACCAAGGTGCATAGGGAAATGTTTCTATTGTTTAATTTGTAGCGCCACTGGAATGGCGCTAATATTACTAATAAAGCAGCAGAAAACACAACCATGCCGCCCCTGGAATCCGCAAACAAATGACCTCCGAATATCGCGTCCGGTGCGCTACCAAGTGAGCTACGGCGACGGCTGCCCAATCTGCTGCGCAGCCTATAAGGTACCCACACATCTGAACGGTATATTGCTGCGGCGTATTACGACACTAACCAAGATGTATCGAAATATCTGAACAAGTGTCTCTACGCCTTGATGTCTGGGAAAGAGGCTAGACCATGCAACGCCTGTGCTGATTTCTACTTCAACAAGGGAGCGGCGGGTGTTTGCTGACCAGGGATGATCGATGCGCTGAAAAATGTCATTCGCAATTTATTTGTCTGCCATCCAACCTAGTTCGGAAACCACATGAAGGCCTAGGCTGAGGGTAAGAACCTCCCGCGTCTCAGCCTTACGCACCCGGAGGTAAGCAACAGCCCAGAGAAGCCCGGGGTTCACCAACTGCACTTCATTGTTAGCAGAAAAGAGCCCCGCCTAGGCGCAGTACACGTTGAGAAGGGGCAACCAGCGGCCAGTTGGGATGTCATGTGTCGCAGTTATGTTGTCAAATGACTTGAGCAGGATCTCCTCTTCTGGATCGGTCATCCCGGGCCCTAACCCATGCAGGGTCAGCAGATCCACCTCCTGGATCGCAGTGGCGAGTTCTTCTGCTCCTGACTCCAAAACTCTGAAAAGACCCAGCACACTTCTGGTGTACTTCGGGTAGCGTAGTGACAGCGTGGTCTGTTGTCCTTGGCCGCTCATCGCACGCATGAAAGCTATCCAGGATTGGAACGTGGCGCTGTTTCCAATCTTGAGGAAGGGCTGCCTTGTCCCACTGCGGTAAGGTGCCAAGTATAAGGTGCCTTGGAACCATACGTGGAGATTCCACTTTCCTGTGAAGTCGAGCGAAACCTCTAACAGGTCTCTGGGAAATGTAGCAGTCCATGGGAGGTGTCGTTCGGCCATGAACATTTTCAGTTCGTGTAGACTGTTCCGAGAATACTGAACGGAGGACGCAACCAAATCGGCTATCCTTTTTCGGAAGTTCGGCTCCGAAGTTGCTCCAGTATTTTTACTTGTGACGCATCCAGGATTCCTTTCAATGTCATTGAGCGCATGGGTGTACATCATGTCCTGTGCAGCATCCACAGCAGACAGCTCACGGTGTTGTTTCCTCAAGCCGTCACACACAAATCGATAGAAGTCTTTGCATGGGTTCTGTGACCAATTGACGGAGGATTTTAGTTGAGACCGGTACATTTTGCACGCCGAGCTGTACCAACTTGGGAGGAGTGGGAGATCTGCGTTCTTAACGCGGTGTCGCTGTGGGCTTGTGCGCCGAAACTTCCCGCGCTGGACCCGCATCCACTCAGCAGTGGTCATGTAGATATGTGCTGTAACGGCAAAGAAGAGAACTACAAGTAGAAAGACCACTTTGATGCAGTAGCCCAGCCTCAAGTTCCCCGGGTGGGAGACAATCCTGACTTCCCCTTACCTTGGTGGGCTGGTAGCTGTCGTGGGTGGTCTCCCGCCCTTGGTGCTTGTGCAGGCGTGGACACTGGGGTGTCTCCGCGGGCCCCCTCCAGTTCCGCAGGCTGCAGCGGCTCCTCCATCTCCTTCAACACGACCACCTCGCGGAGACTGCGAGGAATGGACGAAATTCGTCGCGGCCGTGATACGAGGCTCATCTGTCCCCAGAATGTCTCCAGGTCTGAGTCGGCGGAGGTGGTAGTGGGGCCGCTGTGCGAGGCGCTTGGCAAGTCGTCAGAAATGGCCACGTTGCTGAACCCGAGAGGGACGACGGGGTGCTTGGCCTTGGTTCTCGCGGATGTGAGGTTGAAGCAAGTGTCCAAGTAGCCTCGGAAGATCGTTTTCTAACTCTTTCAGGCCTAGGTGAGCGCTGGCACCGCCGCTGTTTGTCCTGCTCTTCTTCTTCGTGCACATACTCGTGCCACGTTCCGAATGCCGCGCGTGGTGCCTGCGCTGTTGCCGTCATCTACTTCTTCCCGCACCATGAACTGCTCTGCCGTTTAAAATTTTCGTCTAGAAACAAAACGCCTACCATCATAAGCTTTCCTACAGACCTTTTAACTTTTATTTGGGTATTTTCGTTTTGCTATTCTGCGTTTTTTTTTCTTCTTTCATGTACTTACCCCTTCCATAAATTTAGCTTGTTGTACCCCTAACCACTCTCAGCCACCTCTGTCACGGTAAATGAGTTGCCCAATTTTTTAGTCCACCCCTTTTTTCTTTCTAATCAATTACCTTTAGGCGATAAGATATTCACAAATAATTACCACTTATCAACACCACAAATTAAAAAAACCTGTGCACCTTGGTTTCTGTGACTTGCATTCTCATGCACACACACACGCACATATGAAGGAAGCCAACAGTCACCGAAACCAAGGTGCATACGGAAATGTTTCTATATTTCAATTTGTAGCGCCAATAGATTGGCGCAACATATTACTAATAAAGCAACAGAAAAAACAACCATGCCGCAGGTGGGATCCGAACCCATGACCTCCAAATATCGCGTTCGGTGCTCTACCAAGTGAGCTACGGCGACGGCTGCCCAATCTGCTGCGCAGCCTATAAAGTACCCACATATCTGTACGGTATATTGCTGCGGCGTATTATGACACAAACCAAGATGTATCGAAAATTCTGAACAAGTGTCTCTACACCATGGTGTCTGGGAAAGAGACTAGACCATGCAACGCCCGTGCTGATTTCTACTTCAACAAGGCAGTGGCGGGTGTTCGCTGACCAGGGATGATCGATACGCTGAAAAATGTCATTCAAAATTTTATTTGTCTGCCATCCAACCTAGTTCGGAAATCATATGAAGGCCTAGGCTGAGGGTAAGAACCTCCCGCTTCTCAACCTAACGTACCCGGAGGTAAACAACAGCCCATAGAAGCCCGGGGTTCACCAACTGCACTTCAATGTTAGCAGAAAAGAGCCGCGTTAGGCGAAGTACTCTTTGAGAAGGGGCAACCAGCGGCCAGTTGAGATGTCATGTGTCGCAGTTGCAGTTATGTTGTGAAATGACTTGAGCAGGATCTCCTCTCCTGGATCTGCCATCGCGGGCCCTAACCCATTCAGTGTCAGCAGATCCACCTCCTGGATCACAGTGGCGAGTTCTGCTCCTGACTCCGAAACTCCGAAGAGACCCAGCACACTTCTGATGTACTTCGGGTAGTGTAGTGACAGCGGGGTCTGTTGTGCTTGAGCGCTCATCGCACGCATTAAAGCTTTCCAGGCTCGGAACTTGGCGCTGTTTCTAATCTTGAGCAAGGGCTGTCCTGTCCCGCTGCGGTAAGGTGCCAGGCATAAGGTAAGTTTGAACCATAAGCGGAGATTCCACTTTCCTGTGAAGTCGAGCGAAACCTCTAACAGGTCCCTGGGAGATGTAGCAGTCCATGGGAGGTGTCGTTCGGCCATGAACATTTTCAATTCATGTAGACTGTTCCGAGAATACTGCACGCAGGACACAACCAAATCGGCTACCTTTTTTTGGACGTTCGGCTCCAAAGTTGCTGCAGTATTTTTACATGTGACGCATCCAGGATTCCTTTCATTGTCATTGCGCGCATGGGTGTACGTCTTGTCCTGTGCAGCATCCACAGCAGACTGCTCACGTTGGTGTTTCCTCAAGCCGTCACACACAAATCGATAGAAGTCTTTGCATATGTTCTGTGACCAGTTGACGGAGGATTTGAGTTGAGATCGGTACATTTTGCACGCCGAGCTGTACCAACTTGGGAGGAGTGGGAGATCTGCGTTCTTAACGCGGTGTCGCTGTGGGCTTGTGCGCCAAAACTCCCCGCGCTGGACCCGCATGCCCTGCGTCGTGGTCATGTAGATATGTGCTGTAGCGGCAAAGACGAGAACTGCAGGTTGAAAGACCACTTTGATGCAGTTGCCCAGCCTCAAGTTCGCCGGGTGGGAGACAATCCTGACTTCCCTCGTACCTTGGTGTGCTGGTAGCTGTCGTCGGTGGTCTCCCGCCCTTGGTGCATGTGCAGGCGTGGACACTGGGGCGTCTCCGCGGGCCCCCTCCAGATCCACAGGCTGCAGCGGCTGCTTCATCTCGCAGAACACGACCACCTCGCGGAGGCTGCGACGAATGGACGAAGGTCGCCGCGGCCGAGATACGAGGCTCCTCGGTCCCCAGAATGCCTCCAGGTCTGAGTCGGCGGAGGTGGTAGTGGGCCGCTGAGCGAGGCGCTTGGCAGGTCGTCAGAAATGGCCACGTTGCTGAACCCGAGAGGGACGGCGGGGTGGTTGGCCTTGGTTCTCGCGGATGTGAGGTCGCAGTAAGTAACCAGGTAGCCTCGGAAGCTCGTCTTTTAGCTCTTCCAGGCCTCTGTGGGCGCCGGCACCACCGCTGCTTCTCCTACTCTTCTCCTTCGTGCTCCTACTCGTGCCACGTTTCGAATGCCGCGCGTGGTGCCCGCGCTGTCGCTGTCATAATCTACCTCTTCCCGCACCATGAACTGCTCTGCCGTTCAAAATTTTCATCTAGAAACAAAACGCCTACCATCATAAGTTTTCGTACTGACGTTTTGACCCCTTATTTGGGTATTTTAGTCTTGCTTTTCGCCGTTTTTTTCTTCTTGTGTTTACCCCTTTCATATATTAAGCTTGTTGGACCCCTAACCACTCTCAGCCACCTCAGTCACGGTAAATGAGTTGCCCAATTTTTTAGGCCATTCCATGTTTCTTTCTAATAAATTACCTTAATGCGATAAAATATTCCCAAATAATTACCACTTATCAACACCACAAATTAAAAAAACCGTGCACCTTGGTTTCTGTGACTGTTGGCTTCTCATGCAGACACACACACACACACACACACACGCATATGAAGGAAGCCAACAGTAACCGAAACCAAGGTGCATAGGGAAATGTTTCTATTGTTAAATTTGTAGCGGTGATGGAATGGCGCTAATATTACTAATAAAGCAGCAGAAAACACAACCATGCCGCCTCTGGAACCCGCAAACAAATGACCTCCGAATACTGCGTCCGGTGCTCTACCAAGTGAGCTACGGCGACGGCTGCCCAATCTGCTGCGCAGCCTATAAAGTACCCACATATCTGAACGGTATATTGCTGCGGCGTATTACGACACTAACCAAGGTGTATCGAAAATTCTGAACAAGTGTCTCTACGCCTTGATGTCTGGGAAAGAGGCTAGACCATGCAACGCCTGTGCTGATTTCTACTTCAAGGCAGCGGCGGGTGTTCGCTGACCAGGGATGATCGATGCGCTGAAAAATGTCATTCGCAATTTATTTGTCTGCCATCCAACCTAGTTCGGAAACCACATGAAGGCCTAGGCTGAGGGTAAGAACCTCCCGCGTCTCAGCCTTACGCACCCGGAGGTAAGCAACAGCCCAGAGAAGCCCGGGGTTCACCAACTGCACTTCAGTGTTAGCAGAAAAGAGCCGCGCCTAGGCGAAGTACTCATTGAGAAGGGGCAACCAGCGGCCAGTTGGGATGTCATGTGTCGCAGTTGCAGTTATGTTGTGAAATGACTTGAGCAGGACCTCCTCTTCTGGATCAGCCATCGCGGGCCCTAACCCATTCAGTGTCAGCAGATCCACCTCCTGGATCGCAGTGGCGAGTTCTCCGAAGAGACCCAGCACACTTCTGATGTACTTCGGTTAGCGTAGTGACAGCGGGGTCTGTTGTGCTTGAGCGCTCATTGCACGCATGAAAGCTATCCAGGCTCGAATCGTGGCCCTGTTTCCAATCTTGAGCAAGGGCTGTCTTGTCCCGCTGCGGTAAGGGGCCAGGTATAAGGTGACTTGGAACCATAAGTGGGGATTCAACTTTCCTGTTAAGTCATGCGGCACCTCTAACAGGTCTCTGGGAAATATAGCAGTCCATGGGAGGTGTCGTTCGGCCATGAACATTTTCAGTTCGTGTAGACTGTTCCGAGATTACTGCGCGCAGGACGCATCCAAATCGGCTACCCTTGTTCGGACGTTCGGCTCCGAAGTTGCTGCAGTATTTTTACTTGTGACGCATCCAGGATCCCTTTCATTGTCATTGAGCGCAAGGGTGTACATCATGTCCTGTGCAGCATCCACAGCAGACTGCTCACGTTGGTGTTTCCTCAAGCCGTCACACACAAATCGATAGAAGTCTTTGCATTTGTTCTGTGACCAATTGACGAAGGATTTGAGTTGAGACCGGTACATTTTGCACGCCGTGCGGTAACAACTTGAGAGGAGCGGGAGATCTGCATTCTTAAGGCGGTGTCGCAGTGGGCTTGTGCGCAAAGCTCCCCGCGCTGGACCCGCATCCGCTGCGCCGTGGTCATGTAGATATGTGCTGTAGCGGCAAAGACGAGAACGGCAGGTTGAAATACCACTTTGATGCGGTTTCCCAGCCTCCAGTTCGCCGGTTGGGAGACAATCCCGGCTTCCTCCGTACCTTGGTGTGCTGGTAACTGGCGTCGGTGCTCTCCCGCCCTTGGTGCATGTGCAGGCGTGGACTGTGGGGCGTCTCCGCGGGCCGCCTCTAGATCCGCAGGCTGCAGCGGCTGCTCCATCTCATTCAGCACGACCACCTCGCGGAGACTGCGACGAATGGACGAAGGTCGCCGCGGCCGAGATTCGAGGCTCATCCGTCCCCAGAATACCTCCAGATCTGAGTCGGCAGAGGTGGTAGTGGGGCCGTTGTGAGCGGCGCTGGGCAGGTCGTGAGCAATGGCCACGTTGCTGAACCCGAGCGGGATGGCGGAGCGCGTGGGCTTGGTTGTCCGGATGTGAGGTCGCAGTAAGTGCTCCGGTAGATTCTAAAGCTCGCCTTCTAGCTCTGCCAGCCCTCTGTGAGCGCCAGCACCTCCGCTGTTGTTGTTGTTAGCCTATCAAAAGATGGCACATACCAACACTGGGGGATCGGCCAAGAATCGGGTGGCTGTTCACCTGAACGCAATTACAAAAAACGAAAAGCATGCGGAAGAGCTACACCGGTGAATTCTTCCTCATGATTAGAAAAGGAATGAGAGTTTTGATTTCAAAAATTATAAGAATAATAATAAAGAGACCGAATGCCGCGCGTGGTTAGGTGGTTAGTTAGTCCTCCGACGTTGCTGGCACTTACCCACCGCGGGGTAGTGGCCAAGACACAGGCGGTTAATTGCTGGAGAGAAGGACGTTTTGACGGTAAAAGGAGTGGTAATATAGTATGCAGGCTGATAGATTGGAAGACGACAGGACAGGGGTCCTGTTAACTTGGTGATCGAAGACGGGCAATGGCTTGATGTTCATAACAGTATGCAATGCCTGTAATGTTTCGATGTCGTACTAACTTGAGCGGGAAAAAGAAATTAGAATGGGAGTCGCTGCGTTTCTAGATGAAAATTTTGCACAGCAGAGCGCACACTCCTGTCGCTTCGTCCAAGTAAAGAAGCGCCAATGGAAAGAACCACGGAGGACACAGGCAAACCCAGTTGATGAAATGGAATTTGCAAAAGACGCTTCGCCAAATGAGAGAAGCGGCGGCAGAACAGCAGGAAGTAATCTTTTGTCCCAGGTTCGGCACAAAAAGGGTACAATGGGGAAGCCGCCAGGCCAGATCTGTGAAGGTATAAATTTAGAAGGGGAACCCGACAACGCAAACACGTGAAAGAGATTTCTAGTCTGCGCGAGCGCCAGTCTTTGCTACTCCAAGGATGCAGAAGATGCTGATATTCGGGAGATGATGTAAAAGCCGAGGCAGCAAATTCCTGAAATATTGTTTAGCTGTGAAACCCCACTGCAGCTGTATATGCAGAAGTTGGCAGGACAGCAACAATTGGGCCACAGATAGAGGCGCTTGCTAAGGAATTTGCAACCTCATTTAAATGAAAGCCCACGTGGCCTGGTACCCAAAGCAACCTTACCGAATTTGGATAGAGCGGAATCAGGAACTTAAAGGGGCGTAATTCCCGAGACTCAGTTGCTGAGGACAATGAAGAGCACAGGGACAGAGTCCGTCATAACCTCGACCTGGGAAACGGTAGTTTCCAATTTTCGTAAGGCTAAGATTACTGTTAGTAATTGAGCCAGAACAATTGGAGTGAATTCAGGAAGACGGAGAGAAAACCAGTAACCCAGTGAACGCGAAAAAATTCCCACACCTGCCTTTTCGTGATCCTGCGAGGCATCGGTAGCAAGAAGAACATGAGAGGGAAAGAACCTTAGGTGGTCCTGCAACAGACCCTGAAGAAGTGGGAAGGGCTGCAGCTTTGCATTCGATGGGAAAATGTCATCGAATTCAATCTGGACAGAAGCTGAATTGGAATACATTTGGCGGACATTTGTGAAATAAATGCTTATATGATCAAGGAGAAACTGGACGTAACATATCTGCGGAGAATGAGAACGAGACCAGGCGGCACTAAAAAGGCGGAAGGTTGACTAAGAAATATTATACTGGAGGCGTCAAGAGGTGAGTCGCACAATTTTAAAAATGTTTGAACTGTTAAAAGGCGAAACCTAGCTGATAACGATGGGATTCGCGCCTCAAGGTGCAGAACAGTATTGGTGACATATTTTGGAAGCCCCAGACAGAGGCGCAACGCCTCACGCTCCAGCAACACAAGAGGGCGAAGTTTATAGGCAGGAGCTCCTGAAAATAAAACACACGCGAACACCAAAATTGGGCGAACGTAAATTTTATAAATCATCAGAAGTGTATTTCTTCACATGTCTGACCTAGCACTATGCCAATGCCTAGTATGCCAATGGCCTAAACTCCTTTGCAGAAACTTGCTTAATGTGTGGCAGCCTGGATAGAGTAGAGTCGTATATTACTCGAGATACTTCACTGTCTGAACTTGAGGTATTATACTATTTATATAGACCAGGCAGATATTTAGAGGAACAGAAACCGGAAATACTAACAATGCGCATTTCTTCACATTGAGGGACCGGTGAATCCTTCCGAACAAGTTGTGAAGAACATTGAGGTAATTTTGCCGGGTTCGATAAAGAGTGTTAATCTCACCTGCTGATGCAAAAAAATGAAAAATGCAATATCGTCGGCGTACACATAAGTTTTAACATTTTGAATGCATGGAATTGAGCTTAGAAGAATGTTAAAAAGAACAGGTGAAAGAACTGATCCTTGCGGTATACCTCTTGTCTGTTGAAATCTCCTTGAGGAAACACCATTTTGGCAGCAATAAAATACTCTATTTTCCAAAAAGAACAGAAATGCAGGCTACAAAATAGCTTGGGAAGTTCAGTTCCTGTAATCTGAGTAACAGTGTCGAGTTCTCAACGCTGCCGTATGCTTTACTGACATCCAAGGTGACAAGCGCTGCAAACTGTTTTCTATTGCGAGCTATTTTAATACGACTCTCTAGGTCAGTAAGAGCCCACCAAATTGAAAAGCCCGGCCTGAAACCAATTTGACACGGATTCAAGAGAGCATTTTTTGAAATGAATGACATGACACGGCTGAGAGGGACCCTTTCCACCAATTTCCCTAGGTTCGATGATAATGAAATAGGGCGTATGTTGTCTGAAGTTAAGCCCTCCCCTTGCTTTTTAAGCAATGGAAATATTTCAGCAAGACGCCACTCATGAGGAATCCAAGGTCCTTTAGTGGAATGGTTAACTAGAGCCAACAGGTGTTCAGGAGATTTATTGAACAAAATTTTGATCATAGATGAAGTGACGTTATCGGGGCCAGAAGCCGCTGGGGTCAAGCGCAGAAATATTTGCGACAGCTCAAGCATAGAGACCTCAGTGAAATCGCTTGAGGTGCATGTGAATATAGTAGGAGAAGGTAGAGCAGATGTAAAGCGAAGCTTTAGGCGACAGGCAATATCCTCTAAGGCTTTCTAACCTTGAGAGTGTTCACCAGCGCCACCCTCGTCCATAGCGGGAGACGTAGCACGTCCTGTATTACCGCGAGCGTGACGTGGAACATCATCGAACCGTGAGGGCGGAAACTGTGCGAGAACCCTCTTATGCTACCTATGGTATCAAGACTGCCAGGACCGATACCCTCGGTAAGCTATTAGCAGACAAGGAAAATGAAATGAGGGGCTCGTTTGACGATCATATGAAGAAAGCCAACAACCACCGAAACCAAGGTGCACAGGGGAATCGTACACATCGGGATCCTCGTTCGCTTTGGGTGCCGACGGAAACTCCTGCGGCGTGTGGAAAGTGGTGAACTGCCTCCACCACAGCCATATATATATATATATATATATATATATATATATATATATATATATATATATATATATATATATATATATATATATATATATATATATATATATATATATATATATATATATACATACATACATACATCCGAGTATACGCTTCATTTAAGGAAGTATTTTTATTTTACTCAACGTTTCGATCGGAGGACCGATCTTTTTCAAGAGTTGAAAAAGATCGGTCCTCCGATCGAAACGTTGAGTAAAATAAAAATACTTCCTTAAATGAAGCGTATACTTCGATGTATATTATTTTAAGCAGTCAAGTAACTCATGTTTTCGCAACTATATATATGTAAGTGTGTGTGTGTGTGTGTGTGTGTGTGTGTGTGTGTGTGTGTGTGTGTGTGTGTGTGTGCGCATATATATATATATATATATATATATATATATATATATATATATATATATATATATATATATATATATATATATATGTGTGTGTGTGTGTGTGTGTGTGTGTGTGTGTGTGTGTGTGCATATATATATATATATATATATATATATATATATATATATATATATAGAGAGAGAGAGAGAGAGAGAGAGCGAAGTTTATGCTTCATTTAAGGAAATTTTTTTCTGTTACGCGACGTTTCGATCGGAGAACCGACCTTTTTCAAGAGTGATTTGTTTCATTGGTGTCTCCCCTTTATTTATAGGGGTTAGATCCAAAGCAGGAGGGAGAAAAGACAATACCGAATAAGTAAAAATATAAAAACCAAAAAGCGGGAAAGATCAGCTGAAGCTACGCGAGAGGGCGCGGGGGGAGAAAAAAATAAAAAAGGAAAGAGAGAGAGATTGCGCTTATCCTGGTGGGAAGGTCAGGGGGCAAAAGAATCTTGACCCAACCACAAAGGAAGGAGTCAAACAGCCGTGAAGCAGTGTTTTCTTTTTCCTCAGGCAATACTGCGCCCCTTGTTGGTATAGCCGCTGCAGCTGGACATCGCACCCGCAAAAAAAAAAAGAATGGCAGGAAGGGGAAGGGAGAAGAATGTCAGTGTGAGTGACCCTAGCTGATAGAATAGCAAGAAATGTGAAATAGTAAACAAAAATATATAATAAAAAGTAAAAGAGAAGGGTATGTGGCCTTCACAGGACCAAAGAACGATTTGAACGCCAGATAGAAATAACTAGCCGAAACAGACATGCATAAGGTGTATGACCTCAGACGACACAGTCAGTGGTGGTACTTTGTCTATTAGGGTTGGAATTTTCGTTGGTCTCTGTCATCGAAAGAGACGATAGGGTGCCATGGTTTTCGTTGATGCCCTTTTGCACTGTGTTAAACTTGAAAACAAAGTAGTGTGTTGAGCCTAGGCGACGATCGTTTCCGCCGCGAAATCTTCCCATCCCTTCCTTTTTCAAAGCTGGTAAATGCTAAGGAGGCACTCAGAACTGAAATGCCGATATTTTAAATCCGGTAGACGAGAACATCGCCGCAAGGCTTCGTATCCTCCTTCAAAGAGCGTCCACACTAAACACGAATACGACTATATGGGAATAAAAACGCACTCAGCTGTCCTCTTGCGCACTTCCTTCTATTAAAGGGAGCACATTGTAATTGATACTGTCGTGTTTGGCGCGCAATGTCTCCTGTTTAGAGTGTAGTTGGCATGGCCGGGCACCTATACTCCATCTCGCAAGTTATTTGCAGCGCTGTGAAGGCTGCGGCGATCTGAGCCAATCAGAACGGCGTGCTCTTCAAAACGACTTCCTCCGTGCTCCTCACCTCGTGACAGGTGGCTCCATCAATGAGAAAGAAAGAGCACAACTGTACAGCTTCTGCGCACAGGACTTGGCCGACTCGCCGGACAACAAGTTTACGAATAGGGGCGCACCACTTCGCAGCAGCCACGGAATGAAACGCCCGCTGCACTTTCCAAACAACAATTATTGTAATCATTGTTTTAAAATAGTCAAAACACTGCGGAAATATTTCAGGTTTTGTTTTCTTCCTTGGCCCAGACTAGACGAGAGAGCTCTACTTTTCAAACTGCTGCAAACAACTTATGAGATGAAATATAAGCGCGTGCAGTCAAATCGATTCTAGGAAAGCTTTTCGTCCATTACCAGCGAATTTTACTTGTCGATGCGTTGAACCACTTTTGTTAATCTTCGACGAAGAATTCTCGGGTTTTCTGTGGTCATGGGTAAAAATATGAGCCGACTCGACGCAGAGCACTGAATCACGGCTTTCACGAAACGCCAGCTGCCAGGAACTACGGCATACGTTCAACGCTCTCTATCATTCATTATATAGTTCTACCAAAAGAGCTGTTGTAAAGCATTAGCCGAATTTTGCCTTTCCTCAGTGTTCAGTGAGGTGGCAAAGTCCAATGGCTGCAACTTGTGGTAGTTAAATTAGTGAGTCGGACCGTCCTGAATATGTATTTCATGCCTTCATCCTATGCTGGGTCATCAGAAAAACCGTAATTGAGGGCATGCTGATGACGAGTTTATATCACCGTTGCTTTGCTAACCTTCACCGAAATCTTATCACACCAGTGTGATTGCATTTCGACTGCATTCGCTTTACGTCGTGGCAGCATTTTCTTGCGTACTAGTTTTTGCTTTTCGTTCAATTCACTAACTGCGCGAAGATACGAGGGTGGGGCGATGAGAACAGGCAAACACACAGGTCAGATCGCGAGATTTCACTCAGAAAGTTATAAGGCACCCTTTTGATTAGCTAGGCAACTACCACTTGAAATATCCCTGTTACGTAACACCAGAGTGACATCACTAATCACTGCTTACGTGCAAGTCGTACTAGCGCTAGAACAAGAGCTAAATGCAATAACATGCAAGCTGCGCGTTGTTGCATATTATCTGAGACTGAAGACCGGCCCAACGTAAATTCAAGCAAATTGTTTGGAACCCTTCAAGCATCGTTTGAAACATGAGAGGGAAGTATAAAGTCAGAATGTTGACGGCAAGGCCGCTTCTACACTGCTCGATAGCGCACTTTTATCTACGAAGAAGCGGCCTCCTTCCTAGCAAGCCGTAGGTTTTCGGAACTCGAAAAAATGGCTGCCCATTCCATAGAATTTCTATGTCACCAATGTAAGCCGACGCTTCCACCCCGGAACCGTACTAACATGACAGTAAGCTCCATCTTAGTACAAGGCAATGCTAAAATTCCAGATAATATCCAGAGTGTTCTGGAATAGGGTCCCAGTTGTTGTTTGAACTACCGACGGGCTCTTCTCAGCTTATAGCAGCCATGCGCCAATTTGCGGACAGTGCCCCAATTCGGCGCTATCGGAAGCGGCGTAAGAATTCTTCATCCGTGTTATGAGTGGACAGCCATCCAAGATGCCTCTATTTAAGAGAACTGGCAACTGCCTGAAAGAAAGGGGCCTTATAATCATCCAGGATGATAAAAAGGGGCCTTTTTCGTTATTACGGGTTTATAGTTTGAAGAAAAAGCTATGGAAGCGGTGGGGAAGAATTTCAGACCACTAGAATTTGGCACCAACAGGCAAAAGAGGTTTGCCTGCCAACAAGTTCTCGAATAAGATTCCACTTGGGACCATGACCAAAGCTGTTAACGACGCTCAGAGTGGTTTCCACGTGCTTTCTTCACAAGAAAAATTCACAAAGCGATAAGTTCAGAAAAAGACAGCTGACAGAGAATGGCTGGTGTCTTTCTAAGGAGGCACTTCGACAAGATAGTAGGGCTGGGCACATTTTTGATACGCAGTTCAGAATAGCTTTTCGTTACTCTTGAGAACACCTCCTCCACAATGGACGGCTTTGAGGATATAGAGCATTACTTCCTCATGAGGCTTTGCTTGTAGCCATCAGGAAACATGTTGAGGATTCCGGTTAAGTGAACTTTCGCAATACAGACGGCGCGTACCGAAACATTTCCTCGAAACTGTTAAGCACAGTTTTGCGTTCAAAAAAGCGGGATCTGCACAGAGCTCCTGTTGCATCTCTGTTTTGTGACATTCTAGTACGAAAGCACTTCTTGTCTGCCCCCAGCGATTTAGACGGTTGCTCGGGCGAAGAAAATTAAGCCTCAGCCAGATTCGGTAAGTTTATGGGTGCACATGGCAATGACCCAAGCAAAGATCAATTTTAGGGATGGTCCTGCAGGGTAAGGATGGCAACGGATTGTATAGCACAAGGTGCTATTCCCAAACTTGGTAAGGACCACCTGAAATCCAAAATTTGAATGACCTTGGTCGAATTTTACTGCCGGTGAGTCTAGGTGTGCTCGGGTGGATGACAGGCTTGACCTAGTCTCAAATTTGCATTGACCCACCTCCAAAAGTGGGGTTGGCCCGCCCCTAAATTTTGGGTGGCTCACCCCCGAAATTTTGAAAATTGAGTTGACCCACGTTCGCAATGGAACTGGCACTCTCAAAAATGAGCTTGGCCTACCCCTGAAATTTCGGTGGCCCACACCCAAAATTAGAACAATTGAGTTGACCCGCATTCGGAACCGACACCGTCCATCCCAATTTCCCTCCATCAAAATTTCATCTAAAGAAATCGCGTTTTTAGAGAGAATTATTTCACCTTCACATTTTCTCTTCGTTATTTGTCGATTCCATCCTTCTCAGCCATTCGTTGTAACTGTGCAGTTAACTTTCTCGCACCCTCGGCTTTCCAGCTGTTAGTCCTTCATAATGGAGACAAGTTTCGCAGCATGAATAAAACGTGCACAGAAGACAAGGAACAAACAAGACAGGACTGTGCTGCTGCGAAACTTGTCTCCATTATGAACAGCAACCAACTAGCCCAATCCACCGTGTTACTGTTAGTCCTTCGCATCCCTCGTAACCATAATTTCTTCTTTTTTCGCCCTCCGCTCACTCTGGTTTCTTACTGTGTACCTTTTTCTTCTGTGAATTTGAATTCTCGCATCATTATATCTCTTTCCGCTGCCCCCTTTTAGCTTCTTCGGCTCTAGCTCTCTCCTTAGACTTATTAAGTTTTTAGTTTCTTGCCTTTTAGATTTCTTTCTTGCCTTTCTCGTGCTCTCATCTCGGCGTGTAACGGCGCGCACATTTATCTTCAGATCGGGGTTTTGGTTCTCCAAGACTTCTTTCCAAGGCTTCGAGAACATTAGAAAACTACATCCTTAAGCTTCTGTGTTTTGTTTATTTTTACGGTTTTTCGAGCGCTAGCACGATTTTGTGCCTCAGCAATGATTGAAAGTGTTATTCTGCTGTTAAATAACTAGGTTTTTTGTGTTGTTGTTGTGTTGGGTTTTATGGCAGATAGGCAGCTGAGGCCATCATGCGCCAAGAACGAGGTATAGGAAGGAAGGAAGGAAGGAAGGAAGGAAGGAAGGAAGGAAGGAAGGAAGGAAGGAAGGAAGGAAGGGGGAGGAAGGAAGGAAGGAAGGAGGGAAGGAGGGAAGGAAGGAAGGAAGGAAGGAAGGAAGGAAGGAAGGAAGGAAGGAAGGAAGGAAGGAAGGAAGGAAGGAAGGAAGGAAGGAAGGAAGCAAGCAAGGAAGGAAGGAAGGAAGGAAGGAAGGAAGGAAGGAAGGAAGGAAGGAAGGAAGGAAGGAAGGAAGGTAAACGTTTATTGAGCTCTAGAGAGTAGGTGAGCAATTTGGCGGAGTCAGATGTGTAGTCCGTCTTCTTAGCAATGGTCGTCTGCCCCTTGTCCAGGGTTCCGCTGGATGCCGCTGCCAGCTGTGCTCGCCGGATTAGCCCAAGTTGGACGTCCTGACGGTCGCTGGAGAGCATTCCTTCCCATTGCTCCGCACTCGGGTTTGGTATTTTTGGCGTCACCTCTATTTTCTGGCAGGCCCACGTTATGTGATAGAGCGTGGGTGTTTCATGGCACCATGGGCGTTTGTCTGTGTGTTGTGTGGGCTTTATTTTGTTGAGTGTATTAGATTCGGGTATGAGCCCGTCTGTAGCAGCCTCCAGGCGACGGCGTCTTCCCTGGAGAGAGATTTATGTGGTGGGGGTACCGTTTCCTGCAGCCCTTGTAGTGGTTTAAGATTGCCGAGTAATCTCTATAGACAGGTTCGGCTTCCTCGAGGTCGCTTGTGGAGGGAGCTCGGTAGAAAGTGTACCCTCGAGCTACCCTGTCGACCGTTTGGCTGCCTTCAACTCCCGCGTGTCCCGGCGTCCATACTATCGTGTGTTTTATTTGTTCTTCTTCTGTGCTTTGTTTGGGTCGATCCCCAGAGCAGAGTATGCGGAGCGCTCTGTGACCTATTCTGCCTAACATGAAGTTTCGGCATGCCGTTTGAGAGTCAGTTAGTATTGTTAAGGATCGCTAAGTCCGGTAGCCCTCCGCTGCCGCTAGAGCGACGACCACTTCAGCCTCGACTACCGTGCAGTCTCGTAGCGACGCGCTAATGATTTCCCGCATGTCCGAGTTTATCACAGCCGCTACCGCGTTGGGTATGCGTTCACTAGGTAGTATAACGTTAGAGGGCCTCTACACCAGGGATGATTTTTACATTTCTATAATATTCAACAAAAGACTTTTCCTATACATTGCGGTTTCAAGCTATAGGTCTTTTGTTTAATATTATAGAAATGTAAAAATCATCCCTGGTGTAGAGGCCCTCTAACGTTAATACTACCTAATGAACACATACACAAACTTGTCGCTGCCCGCAGTACAGCTAGCTGATACCCGTGACGAAGAACCGTGCGTGCGCAAATTCCGTGGCCTGGATGAACCGCCAATCTGCTGCGACTTATCTTCGAGTCTGCTGCTCCGACCGCCGCCGTTTCTGGACACGTTCACTTTGCTCGTCGGGCAACGTGGGACGATGCTACCTACTCCGCCCCTTGAAAAGCGCGCACGCTTGGACGACGCTCTGGGCCACGACGCTGCCACAATGTCTCGTCGCTCATCATCTGTATTTCTACAGGTTTTGCTGCTGCCACTCCTGGGACAGCTGTTGTCGCTGCCCGCAGTACAGCTAGCTGATACCCGTGACGAAGAACCGTGCGTGCGCAAATTCCGTGGCCTGGATGAACCGCCAATCTGCTGCGACTTATCTTCGAGTCTGCTGCTCCGACCGCCGCCGTTTCTGGACACGTTCACTTTGCTCGTCGGGCAACGTGGGACGATGCTACCTACTCCGCCCCTTGAAAAGCGCGCACGCTTGGACGACGCTCTGGGCCACGACGCTGCCACAATGTCTCGTCGCTCATCATCTGTATTTCTACAGGTTAGTTATCTCCAAACTCGGTGTTACCGATGCAATGATGTTTGCCTTTTGGCAGTGTCGTGGCCGCCCAGCCCTTTCAAGCGTGCTTGCTCTGCTATTGTTTGTGTTCTGCGCTTGTTGCTTCTCAGTGGGGACGTAGAAGTAAACCCAGGGTCCATGACAAAGGCGCAGGAAGAGAAATTAGACACCGCGGCAGAAACCGTATTACGACTTGAAGCGAGCAACGCCACTCTTATTGAAGCGGTAACAAAAGTGCTAAACATTCATGCGACACTGAAAACAGACCTTGAAAATCTAACCAAACGTGTTCAAGAACTTGAAACAAAACTTGAATTGGCTTCATCTGTTAGTACTTCTGCAAATCACGAAAGTGGGTTATCTAACATCGTCAATAAAATTGATGACTTAGAAAACCGGTCGCGCCGTTCAAATGTTCTGTTTTATGGTATCGCCGATAGTGACTCGTCTGAAAGTTGGGAGACGTCAGAGCAACTTGTCAACGACTTCTGCCTCGATAAGCTTGGAGTCACTGTTACTTCCGTTGCTAGGGCGCATCGTGTGGGCCGTTTCTCGACCGAGAAGGCACGGCCAATTATAGCAAAGTTTATCAACGATAAAGAAATTGAAGCCATTCTAAGTAACGGCCGCAAGCTAAAGGAAACAAATTTTAGCATCGGACGTGATTATTCGCTTGCTGTCCGTAACAAACGTCGACAGCTGCTGCAGTTCTCGAAAACGATTAAAAAAGATGGTGACCGCGTGCGTTTGGCTTTCGATAAATTGCATATCAATAAGGACACGTATCTGTGGGATGTCGCCAGTGGCCGAGCGGTGTCAGTTAGTCTTTCCACGACCGACTGACCGGTTCCAACGGCCACCTCATCTTTTCCAGCGTCTTCATGCTCGTTGAACACTCGTCTTAATTCAGAGAATAGCAGTAGTTTCCTTTTCACTAATATCCGAAGTGTACTTTCAAAATCTGTTGCCCTTTCTTCCCTCGTCGATTCAACGTGCGCTTCACTTCTGATATTAACTGAAACTTGGTTGGACGATACTATTCCGGATGCTAACATTCTTCTCAGTGAATCCGAATTTTGCTTTTTTCGTTGTGATAGAAAAAATAGAAAAGGGGGTGGCGTCCTTATTGCTACAAAGAAACAAATATCTGCTGTCCCGATCACTGTCACTACTTTTCTTGAATGTGTTTGGATACGATGCAAAATTGGTATAGCTGATGTTGTTATTGCTGCCTTCTACCGACCGCCAGATATGACTGCCACATTTTCAGGTGAATTTCATAGAATATTGAGTGACTTATACGTGCGTTTTCCTAACTCCATTTTCCTTGTATTTGGTGATTTTAACTTCCCAAACATTGATTGGCCTAATCTTACGGTTAACCCCAGTGACCAGGAAGCCCACATGTTCCTTCATACTTGCTTAGATTTTTCGCTTGTTCAACTTATCACTGACCCTACCCGCCGCTCCGCCACAACGGCAAATATTCTTGATCTCGTCCTAACAAATAACCCTGAGGTTTGTTTCGATATCTTGCATTTACAAGGCCTATCCGATCATGAAATCATCACCGGGTACATCACTCGTCCATTTGGTAGAAAGAAAACATCCACTAAGCGAATTCATTGCTACAACCGCGCTAATTTCGATGGGATTAACTCTGCACTGCAATCATTTTCGGAGGACTTCCTAGCTCACTGTTCATCTCGCTCTGTCGAAACAAATTGGAAATCACTTAAAGACACATTAACTAATCTTGTTGACAAGTTTGTGCCGGTCATCACCATCAGATATCATAAAAATGCACCATGGTTCACAAATCGCCTTCGTCGTCTTAATAATAAGAAAAAACGCTTGTACCGCCAAGCAGTCAAAACAGGTCTTCCATCATCATGGACAAAGTACAGGCATTGCTATCATGAATATCAGTCACTGCTTAATACAACTCGTCATCATTTCTTCAGTCACGACCTGTCCACCATGTTAACCAATAACTGTCATAGATTTTGGCGCGTCATCAATCCGAGTTCCCACCCCGAAATCGTACTAACTAATCCTGACGGTGATCCTGTAACTGAAACTGAGTGTGCACAGCTTCTTAACGACGCATTCGTCTCAGTGTTCACCCATGAAGATACCACTTCCTCGCCCATGTTACAGTCATCTTCCGTCACTTCCATGCCAGAAATTATCATTAACGAATCAGGAATTCTAGCCCTTTTGAATAACCTCAAAGTTACTACTAGCTCTGATCACCTTGGATTTAATAACAAAATACTAAAGAATGCCTCTCTAAACCTCTATCAAGTATTGACATCACTTTTTTCACAATCATTATCATCTGGTACAATTCCTGACGACTGGCGTACAGCGAAAGTAATACCCATTTTCAAATCCGGAGACCGCGCCATTCCACTTAACTATCGCCCTATCTCATTAACCAGCAACATCTGTAAACTCCTGGAACACATAATTCATACTCAAGTAATTAATTATCTAGAGGAGCACGATATCATTTTCAAATACCAGCACGGTTTTCGCAGGGGTTATTCATGCGACACACAACTCACTGGATTTACTAACGACATATTTTCCGCAGTAGACGCTGGCTTACAGGTTGACGCAGTATTTTTAGACTATTCTAAAGCTTTTGATCGCGTTCCCCATCACAGGCTCCTAACCAAATTGACAAACTTAAATCTCCATCCCAGCGTTATTTCATGGATAAAACAATTCCTCGATAACAGAAAACAATTCACCTCTGTCAACGGCTTTAACTCGTCTTCTGTCCCCGTAACATCTGGAGTCCCCCAGGGAAGTGTACATGGCCCTCTGCTCTTTTTAATTTTTATTAACGATCTACCCAAGTGTGTATCGTCTCAAATTAGGTTATTCGCGGATGATTGTGTAATATATCGTAATATTACTAATGAAACCGACCGCCAATCACTTCAAACTGATCTTGACGCTGTAACGGCTTGGTGTTCTTCCTGGCTAATGTCTCTAAATGCATCTAAAACAAAGTTAATGTCGTTTACTAACCGTTCCACTCGAATTGCTACAACATACTTCCTCAATAACGATAAAGTTGAACTTACAACAACTTACAAGTACCTGGGAGTTCACTTTCAGTCTGACCTAACTTGGCATTACCATATTAACACAATCTTAGCATCAGCAAATCGCGCACTCGGCCTTCTTAGGCGTAATCTCAAACACGCGCCTTCACACTTAAAAAAACTTGCTTACATCACGCTAATCCGCCCGAAAGTTGAGTATGCGTCTGCCATATGGGACCCTCATCAAGCTTACATCATAAACAACCTTAAATCCCTGCAAAACCGTGCTGTTCGCTTCATCTTTTCAGACTATTCACGCTTCACCAGTGTCACAGCATTAAAACAACGTGTCGAGTTGGAACCGCTATCATGTCGACGCCATTTCGCTCGCCTAACCTTGCTTCACAAACTGTATCACCATCCCACCCTCCACGACGACTTCTTTTTGCCACACCCTGCAGTCTTTCCTCGCCGCGACCACGTTAACAAAATAAAACGCGTCACATGCCGTTCATTGCTCTACTCGAAATCATTCATTCCTCGCACTATAATAGATTGGAATAACTTGCCATCACACATAGCTACTGAGGTTAACCCACAATCGTTTCAGCATTCGTTAAAACAAACCATGGACTAACAGATTTGGTATTTTTGTTGTATTATGTGCATTTACTGAGTATTTTCTTCTGCGTTGTTTGTTGTTGTTATTTGTGTACATTACTAGTTTTTAATTAATTATTACGTGTATTTTGTTTCTAATGCCTGTGCCATATTTTTATGCTTGTATCGCCCCCCCCTATGTAATACCCTCGCACGAGAGCCCTTAGGGGTATTGTAAATAAATAAAAAAAATGGCTACTAGTAAAAGCTTTAAAGAGGGCTGGGTAACCTCAGTAGCTTTCCTTGGTTGCGCAATGATATCGAGGCTCCCAACCAATTAATATAAAAGCCTCAGCCTTCTTCTCAGGCATGAGAAAGTGGCTGAAGTGTATTAAAATTCAAACAGACCAGTGGGTGAAAAATTTAGAGTCTCTTGAGAAATCCGGTTTTGTTAAGAAAGCTGAAACCACGTGATATATTAACAATTGCATCATCTCCTAAAAACAGTGCGGGATGAAAAGGAATGTATGTGTTATAAAACTAAGTAAAGTATTTTTTCCTTACTTTTTCCAGCTTCGCACAAGAAATTCAAATCTGGTTAACCGTAACTTCATGTACGTATTTTTCGCAGGCAGGTTGATCTTGTTTTGTCAGTAGGAAATTGTGTGTGAGGTGCGCGTGCCCTATACGAAGACGGCACATAATCACTTCCTTAAAACGTTCCCGGTAGGTGCAGGACTTTTATTCACCTATAGCTGGTTTTACGTTGTGTAATTTGTTGTTTTCTTCGTTGTTCCGCGCGGACTGCCATTTCTGTCTTATTTTACGATGAATTAAGTGAATACAAGCTTTGAACGGTATATTTACTTCATTTACATGCTGATAACGAGCTTGAGCAGCGCAGAAGTCACCTCTTTCGTTTCCTTTAATTTCGGTATGGCTTTGTACCCAGCAGAGTTTTACGTTTTGTCCTTTAGCTGTGGCTAATACTATGTTGTCTATGAGATCACTAGTATAGGAGTGACTGCATTTCTAGAGTGAAGGGCTGTAAGCACGCTTAGCGAGTCTGTGTATGTGATACTGTTTGCGAGGTTCTCGTTCACTATTTTTTGTACGGCTCCAGAGATCGCGTAACATTCGGCAATGAAAATGGAGGCACACTGTGGATGCCTTAGTATTTCAATCCAATTCCCTTGTACCACTGCGCTTCCTACGCAGGCATCTGTTTTTGAACCATCTGTATAAAAATCTCTGAAAGTACTGTACTTTTCCTCCAGTGCAAGAAATTCATGTATGATATGTTGTTGTGGAGTTCGTTTCTTCCAGAAGCGTGTAAGAGAAAAATCGCAGATTGCAGAGAAATTGCGCCATGGAGGTAGTGCATCTCGTCTTTGCGCATTACCAGGTAATGTGTTTAGGACGCCATGATTCTGGCACATCTGTTAAAATCGCAAGAGCACTAGCCTGGTAGCTTGAGGTTTGCTGTTAAAGAGCGTTCGAGATGGGCACTTCGTAGCTATATGGTAACATAGATGTGTTTGTAGGAAACGGATTTTTAGAATGTACGAGCAGGCAAGCATGGTTCTTCTGTCTGTAAGTGATGGTTCATTAGTTTCTACATATAGGCTTTTTATGGGTGATGTCCGGTATGCACCAATGGAAAGACGTAAACCTAAATTATGCACTGGATCCAGTCGTTTAAGATACGATGCTCTCGCCGACCCATATACTGTACATCCGTAATCTAAGGTAGAGCGTACAACGGCGCGATAAATTTGCAAAATACATGTCCTGTCAGCACCCCAACGTATGCGTGACAGTACCTTGAGTATATTTAGAGATCCGGAGGCTTTATTTTTCAGTGCGTTTATATGGACACGAAAGTGAGTTTTTTATCAAAGGTTATCCCTAGAAATTTGTGCTCATTTTTGACGGGCATCTGTGTTCCGTTCAGGCGGACGAATGGGTCGACTTTTATGCCGCGTTTCAACGAGAAAAGGATGGCTACTGTTTTCTGTGTCGAAAACTGGACACTGTTGTGATCTGCCCATGTCACTAGTTTATTCATTGTCAACTGTCTCTCTCGCATGTTGGAATGTTTGAGGATGTGCAGGCTATTTGAACATCATAAACGTATACTGAATGCAGGACGGACTTTGGGATTATTTTACTTATGGAATTCATTTTTATAATAAGCACTGTCGTGCTTAAAATACATCCCTGAGGAACCCCGTTCTCTTGAACGAAGCTCCTGGACAGGGTTGATCCCAGGCGTACTTCTAATGAACGGTCTGAAGGGAAGTCAGTGAGGAAATTTAACATCCTACCGCGGATACCTAGATCGCCTAGGTCGCGGAGGATCCCAAACTTCCAGGTTGTATCATACGCTTTCTCCATATCAAAGAAAACTGCAAGACAGTGCTGTTTGTGTATAAAAGCTTCTCTTATTGCGTTTTCGAGGCGAACTAAATGGTCTGTCGTTGAGCATCCCTTTTTATAACCGCATTGATGGGCATAAAGCAGTTCGCGGGTTTCAAGGACAAATGTTAATCTTATATTAAGGACACTTTCAAAAGATTTCGCAAGACAGCTTGTGAGGGCTATTGGCCTATATCTACTTGGGGAAGTCGGTGGTTTTCCATGTTTCAGGAATGACACTATCACTGCTGTTTTCCACTCTTTAGGCATTTTTCCTTTTACGACTATCTTTTTTAAAGAAATTCAAGAGTGCCTCTATGGCAGGCTGAGAAAGATGGGCAAGCATTTCGTAGTGTATCTGATAGGGTCTTGGTGCAGCTTTTTTCCGGCAGAGAGTACTCTATTTATTTCTTGGAGAGTAATTAAATTGCTGTATTGTTCCCTTCCCCCCCCCCCCCCCCCCCCCACTTATTGGAAGTTTTTGTTTTTCGGCTATATTTTTGTGTATAGAAAATGACTGCGTATAGTGAGAAGAACTGGAGAATGCAGCGAAGTATTCCCCCAAAATGTTTGCCTGTTCCTTTATGCTTGTTTGTGTGCCAGGTGTTGTTAGAAGAGGGACTCTGAACTGTGAGAAGATGCCATTTAATTTTCGAACCTGCTCCCACATTTTTGTTATGTGGTTTGACTGTTTAAAGATGAAACGTAACTCTGCCAAGAGGCTTTTTCGGCACTGCGGCGGACGTACCGAGTTCAGGCTCTTGCCTCTTTAAAATGTACGAGGTTTTCTTGCGTTGGGTGCCTGCGAAATTTACCCCAAACTCTATTTTGTTGTATTTTTGCTTCTTTGCTTTCTTTTGTCCACCACATTTTGTGTTTTTGCCGCACCACTCCTGAAGACTGAGGAATAGCTAATTGTGCGGCAGTAATTATACAATTCGTGAACATTTCGTTTATCTCATCGATGCTGGCGTTTTCTAAAACTATATCTTCTAAATTGGCTTGTGCTCTAAATAGTTCCCAGTCTGATAAATGCAGCTTCCAACGACGCGGTTTAGTTGGGATGGTTTCTGGTGATCGCTGCCGTATGGGCTGTCGATAACATCCCATTTAAGATCGCTAAAAACAGATGGTGAGCTAAAAGACAAATCTAAACAGCTGATATTACCCGAGGTTGGCGAGCAGTATACGGCCTTTTCCGTGTTTAAAAGACATATATTGTTTGTGAGAATAAAATCTTCGATTGGTTTGCCCCCTAGAGTCGCAGCGCTCGCTTCGCCAAAGAGGGGAGTGAGCGATAAAATCCTCAACTACCAGATATGGCTCTGGAAGTTCCTCTACAGTTCTTGTAGATCATGAACTGTTATTGTAAAATGTGGAGGAATGTATACGGGACAGATTGTTAGTGTTTTGTAGCTGACGATGCTGACTGCAACCGCCTCAAGTTTTGTATTGAGCTTGATTTCTTGAGCAGGGACGGCGCTTTGAACGACAATCGCGACGCCTCCCGACAGTCATTTAGCCTGCTCTCGATCACGTCTAAAAGCTTTATAATGTTTCAGGATATAAACATGTTGTGGACCAAGGCTGGCCTCCTGAAGACATAAAACTATTGGTAACATTGACCCTAAAATATGTGTTATGTCACTGTAATTCCGCATAAGTCCTCTACAATTCCAGTGAATTAAAAAAGCCATGTTTATGCTGTTGAGAGGAAATGAAAGGGGATTTACTTAGGTGGTTGGCCCGTTATGAGGGGCTTGTCCATTTTTCGCTCAAGAGAGCTGTTCCGCCCCTGCAGAGCGGGCGGACTGGGGGTTACATCTGCTGGGGGACCGCGCAGCCGCGGTTGTGTTAGTTTCAGGCCTCCGCTAACGGGGGGAAGTCCTGCGGGATGCCGACCCATTGTCCAGCGCTCCCTTCTTTCACAATGGCAGGGCAGCATTCGCTGACCCTGCCTGGGGCGTGGATGGCCCTGTCATAGGCTCGGTGGGAGTGGCCGCGGCAGGTACCGGAGTGCTGTGTGGTGCTACGCCCATGCGCACCCCGTCAGCGAAGTTTTGTTTTGCTGTGAAAGAGAATGTGTTCCTGAGCGCAAAACGCCTTCTCGCTTCTTTAAACGAAATGTTTTCCTTCGTCTTTATGGTGATTATCTCTTTTTCTTTCTTCCAGGACGGACAGACCCTGGAATATGCAACATGGTCTCCTTCACAGTTTGCGCGGCCTCGGGGCTTCGTCACATTAATCAGAATGGTGGTCCTTCGAGGCACATTTTGCGAAAGTTTTGCAACCGCGGCTACTCTGTGAGCCGTGCCCGAACCTTTGACAATTGAAGCATCTGCAGGGGTTAGGTATATATGCTCTTACATTAACTTTCAAATATCCCACGTCGATGGTGTCGGGCAATGTGCTGGTATTGAAAGTAAGGATTAAGTGTTTTGTGTCTATTTCCTTATTGTCCTTATGGATCTTGATTCGGTGCACATCTATGACGTCCTGGTCGCTGAGCTCTTCGAGCATTTCTTTTTCAGTGATGAGTACAAACTCAGTTTCGGATATTACGCCTCGGACAGTGTTCAGTGATCGATGTGCTGTTATGGAGACCAGGATGTCCCCTATAGAAGCAATGTTTTAGAGTTTCGAGCACTGGCTGCACTCACGCAGGTCGAGAAGGCCGCCGCTGGCCATTTTTGAGACCTTGCAGTCAGGCCCCAAGGTATTGGTTAAACATTTAGACACAAGGAATGGAGATATTATTCTTGCTTGTTTTTCATCGCTTTGACTATGAATTACGTGAAACTTGGTGAATGTTGGTTTCCTTTTGGTAAAAAAATCTGCTGCTTCGTTCCGCCCTCTCTTGATAGAGCGATCTGGTTTTGAAAGGAGGGGAGCCATAAAAAAAATATTTGTTTTTCGGTCATGGGGCCAGCCACCCACCACGTAATCTAACAAGTGGACGGTACAGGAACTTGAATGCAAGTCCTGCCCACGCCAGCTGTACACCTTAACTACAACCAAATATGACGCAACTCAGGGTAGTTTGTCACACAAGGTTAACCCTCGCCGCCAGGAAAAAACAAAAAACCAAGAAGTGAGTAGGATCGAGATAAGAGAGTTGTGAGAAAAAGATAGCAAAGTGAAAGATGGAGGGGAGGTTAGGAAAAGGCGACTGCCGATTTCCCCCGGTCGGTTCAGGCCGGAGGTGCCGTCTGCAGGAAGCTGGGGCCAAAGTGGTGTGTCGCCTCCGCCAAGGGGCCTTAAAGGTCGAAACGCTGGGCATCGGCTCAACCACCAGGATCCCCTTTTCCCCGGACACGGCGATGCCGCGCACGGCTAGGAGCGGGTGCTCGGGTCCGTGGTGATGCACTGTTCACCATCATCCCCTTGCGGAGATGTCCCTGCGGATGCTCGGGAACCCGTGGTGTCGCCACTCACTAACGCCTGCAAACTACAGACGCCCCCCTGCGGGGGGTTAAATAACTATATGTCAAGTTTGATTGCCGAGCTTTTATGAAACTAGTGCCTTTTAACTATTTTAATAAATGTTGCAATTCTACGCTGCTTTGTATTGTCTATTCACGTCGCTCTGCCTGTCGTCTTTTGGAGCAGCTCTGAAATGGGTGTTGTATGTCCTCGTGTGGAAACAAATCGATAGGCCGCAGTCAGCGGCACTTCTTGTTTCATTCTTTTGTCCCTGTTCATTTTTGTTTGAATTGCCGAGACCAACCGCATGATTCGTTTTCTCTGTCTCATAAAGCTTAGCTAGATCTTTCTCTTTTATCTGTGGCACATAAAAGGCACGCCGCTGTGGGGCGCTTTTTACTGGCGCTTTTATCCGTGATATGATTCTCCTCACGCCTGCGGTCTCACCACGATTGTTATTGGAAGGCAGCGCTCAAGAGGGACCGTGTCTGTATGCGTCGGACGATGCAAAAGAAGTCGTCGAAGGCAAATCGGTGTCAGTGCTGCCTTTCAGAACCGGGTTTTTTAGCGTGCGTGTCTTCGCTTACTAATCGCAAGCCTAACGCCCCACTCCAGAAAAATAGAAGAAAAAAGCGGACAAGAATCGGTTCACAAAGAACGAAGTAAAGTGGACAGACCAGCGCACGTGACGCAGTCTTGCCAGTCAAGCAGCCTACACACGGACATTTACATAAGACCTGCGTAACAAAGTCCTCCCAAGATCACGCGCCCGCGATCGGAGAAGGAAAGCCACACTTTTCGCGCTGCAGTTTCGCTGAAAACGCCGTCACCCTTCTCCGCGAACCCCAGAAAAGAAGTGCGCGGCGTAAAATTCGCGTCGCAGCAACGAACGCAGACCGTCCGATTTCCTTGTCAGGAAAACCCGGTCCGGTCTGACCACGAGCTCCTGCGTTGGTATTCTCGCTGCTTGCTTCAGAATACATCATGAGAGTCGGCCTAGAGCCCGGTACACGGCAGATGATCCCAAATGACGTCACTGCTGCCTTGTGCTCGCTACTGCCCCAGGGCACACTGCACTGCTACACTCGTCTCGGTCTTAGTGGGAAGCGAGCGACGCGGTCACCCTCGCCAGCTGGGAATGCCCTCAGTTCTGTGATGGCACGCGCCTTCAATCAACGCCGACAGCGGCCCTGGGGCGTAAAAGGCCCGGGCAGCAACGAGCAGGTGCCGCGTTTTCCGGGTGAGGAGTCCGTTCACGTGACTTATTGGTGTCACGTGGTTTCGAGTACAGAGCAGGTAGGAAGCAAAGCGAAAGAAAAAAGTACGTCGAGAGAGGCGGGGGCACGTGCTGCCGAAACATCAACAAGGCGTGGGCTCTGTACGAATGGGCAGTGCGCCTGTCCAGAGACGGACAGAAGTTTGCGGGACGATTAGATGGATCCAACGATGCGTCGCGGGTGCCCCGAGCCGCAAATGTAGTGGGTCGGCGCAATTGAAGTGCTCGAATTAATTGTCCCGAATTACATGAACTGATAATCGCAGACGTCCCAGCACGGATTACGATGGCGACACCGACCACTTGCGAGGAAAGGTAAGTGGTCCCAGAGCCTCGACTGGCGTGACGTGCTAGATAGCTATACGCTTAGTTACGTTTTCTCGAGATTGACACGCAGGCACAAGTTTGTGGCCTTGGGTGATGCACGAGGAGAGGACGCGATGTCTTGAACGAACACTACCCGGCCCGCTGCGCCGCGGATCACTTTTCGCACTCAGGTACATACCTGAATGCTACGTATATCTTTCTTTTGAAAGCAGCCTTCCAGTTGAAATGCAGTCAGAGGGAACTAGTGGCCTCACTTCTCAGAAAGAAGGGCCAAAGAACCACACAATTGTTTGATTGGTGGTTTCGACAAGAAGGTGCAGCTATGATAAACGTATTTGCTATTTATCTTAAAAACGCCTTATTTTAATTTTTAACATGTAATCAAGGTGAGCGCCGTCTTAATCCAACATGTATGGCAACTGCCACCACCTAACTCCCAATGGCGGCGAAATATTTGAAAGAAATAATTCGGCAAAAACATCTTTGCATCGCAGAACGAACGTTTCGCGGACTTGTATCCAGTTTTGTGCGGTGGCTGTCTGCTTAGTTAGGTGAGCCAACAAATGATTATCCCCTAAAGAGGAATGAACGATCCTTTCGCAATCTTCCAACACTAAATAGCTCGCTGTGCCTTAAAGTGATAACCTGCCTCGTTATGAAATGTTGTTATGCCCGGGGCAATCTGGCTGTATGCTAAATGATTCTACGTTTATATATACTCTGCCTGTTTAATGGAGTTAATCAACGAAAGCGTCATTTAAATAGTTGTTTAATTTTAGCTCACTTTTACTACGAAACGCACCAATTACGGCCTGCCAAATCTCACTGAGTCGTGCTACTATACATGTCATTTTTTAAGCATGTTTCTGTACTTTATAACAGACGTACTGAATAAGCAGTGTCGACTGTCCCTCGATATGCTGTGACCGCCGAAGCCCTGTGGGTGCCATATATGACTGCTATAGTCGTATTTCAGTTTCGTAGTTCAACTTTGAAATAGACGATACCTGAGCCACAATCTTTAACATGCTGCATCCAAAATAAGGGAGGCTGACCAGAGGCGAGGCCACCTGACCTATTCCTCTGCACAGTTTGTTGGCAACATGTTCTTCTCTTAGAACGGCTACGGCGCAGAAACATTTAGGTGCTCTGATATTAAGCGGACATCACTATTTTAAGGCTCCTAAACAACTGCACCACAGAGAACAAGACGCGCGCTAGTGCCATGGGATGTTTGCTTTTTAAGCCACTTTATAGAGCATATGCGGCGGAAGAGGGTACCTCACAAACGGGGTTGCTTGTTGCCCTGATCCAGTGCTTGTTTTACGTCCCCGTCACCTTTTATCCGGTTCTGATCGCGTTCTTTCTAGCTACAATTTCCTGTCTTCCAGCTGTAATCTTTCTGTCTCCTGGCGTGATCGATAGCGCCGTCCTCACAGTATCATGCAAAGCAAAGAAAGAGAAGAAAAATCAGGACTGAAATTTGGATCACTCCTATTGTTTGAAAGAGCTGTCGAGGGCTCTGCAACGTAACGTCGACAGTGTAAGATCATCCGCGCCAGCGTGAAAAAGTAACTAAGAACACTATGTGTTTACTACTTTCCCCAATAGTTAGCAGTAACAGTTATGACTACACTTCAGCCCCCTCCCTCTTCGTCTGTCGGGGCACATAACAAAAGCTCACTTCAACGCAAGCATGCCTGCGGCGAGAGCTGCACATCAAGGTGCAGTGAATATTGCTGCGACAATATGACGAAATCTGCGTAGTCCTGACCGGAGACACACATTGCGGTGTGATTCGCGGCGCGGCCTGGAGAGAGTGACGGATGATAGCAGGACCTGGGTATTCTTACGATTCCATTACAATTCTATTCATTTTTCCCTTCATGGTTGGTTGAGTAGCCTCCGCGTCTCTATTATCGCACGGATCACCCATTTGGCGGCGCGGATGATGACAGCAGAATACAGTAAAAATGTAATTAGTGTATTTGGGGCGCAGTAGCCACCAGCACCTTTCTAGCCCCCTACCGTATGTTGCGAGCATGTACTGCGTAATATAGCAAAAAATAAAGTGAAACGATATTTTAGGCACTATATTCAAAACAGTTTTATGCCCTTTCACTGTTATGTCATTTTTATTCAACTTCCGACTTCACCAAATAGGTTCGCACGCATCAATCTACATCATAGCTCAAAACGGCATTGGGCAAGATTCCAGAAACAATGGCTATGCTGTCAAAGCAGGCCTCTCCGACCCGTATTAAGAGCAGGTAATTCGACTGTAACTGACGAGCTGACACCGTGTGATCATCACGATAACTCCTATCTAATGAACTGAACTGAAATGAAAATAAAAATGAGATGTTCTGGCGTTGTGACTGCACTGTAAGAGGCAGAGCGTCATTTGTCACCATGGGTGTCAGTCGCCAGACCAAGGCGACCGAGGAGCTGTCGCGTAGCGAATGACATCACGTGATGACGACATGTTTCGAGCAGGCAACGTTTGCGTCCCTGGGGTAGTCGGTCATTAGTAGCCAAACCAATACGATACGGACGAAAAGAGCACAAAAAAAGTAGCAGGGCGCTTGAGCATCACCTTAAGCGTAAACGCAATAGCGCCTTTTCCTTCAATTTTTTCCTTTTATTCCCTTTCTTTCTCATTTCTCAACGATTACCAATCCACAGGGACATTACCGATCATGTTCATCGATTATTGCGACCACAATTACCGATTACGTTGCCGATAGCAGATCACCAATCAAAATTAACGATTACCAATTAGTGTCTAGGTTACACTGAACGACATACTGCGGCACTACACCCTCATACAAAAACAAATTATTTGTTTCAGTGCAATGAAGCACCATAACAACGCCTTTTCAGTTCGCGCAACTTCCGACGCCTAATTAGCATATTTATATTTTATGTTATTTTTTAATTAGTGTAACATCAGTACACAGCCCGGGCACACTGTACTATCATACAAACCACAACGCGTACAATTGGTTCCCCTCTAACACGTTTGAACCGACTACCCTTTGTGGCAAATGCGTTGCACGCAGAGGGATTGGGTTCGATCCCCTATGCCCGGCTAATTTCTTTCTTCCTTTGAAACTTCTGGGAATATGTCTATCGCGTTACTGAGGCCGTCCTGTCAGTCCTAGGTCACGGCAACGGCTTTTCGACCGAACGACCTGTATACGCTATCGCGTCTTTGTCTATTCTCTGAATACGTCGTGGTCATGGATCGCGGTGCGCTACACTTTGTCTTTTAGCGAGCCTGTTTATGGTGCGACGGAAGCAAAACGGCTGGAAAATATAGCGTGTGAGCTTCGTTTCCTTATTGTGCACTCGGGCATGCGGTTGGATGCCTCTGGAAATGGACACTGCGCAGTTTTCCTCTCGTTCTTTTGACGTGTCTGAATTCCCCACAACTTCGTTGCGTGCGACAGCAAATGCTTCGCTTCTTCTCTGTTATTCCGCTTCCTTCCCCTCAATTCCCGCCCACGAGTGTTCACAATAACACGCGTCACGCTCACTTAGGTCCGCTCCTACAAGGCCGCGAACTTCGTCCCTATCATTCGTCAGCATCCTAATGTTGCAAAAAAAAAAAATAACAGCGATTGTATAACTCGTCATCTAGAAATTCAGCGTTACACTCTAAACAGAAGGACGAAAACTGGGAGTAAGATGCCCTCTAGAGAACTTTCTTTTAGAAAAGGGTGTGTGCTATAGGACTGCATCCTCTCTTTGTACTCCTGCATGGGTATATTCGTGTTTAGAGTGCTGCTCCCACACGATAATGATTACGCGGAGAGATGCAGCACGTGCGGAGTTCTTCCTCTCCCTCATCCCACCCCCCCCCCCCCCTTTCCCCCCGGGCCTCCTCCTTCTGATCACGCCAGGCTGTGCGGAGGAGCAATGACTACGGACGCAAACATGACCTTCCCAGGAACCTGTTATCTGTTTGTTATTTGAAAGTTAGCATGTGGCGCAAAGCACGGGCTATGTGCACGGGCTGGTCGTGTGATCGTAGCCCCGTGATGTGGAACGAACACGTTCAGGGCGGCTGAGGAAACAATTGCATCGCATGGCAACAGCAGACAAAACAAAATGACAGAATTCATGAATAATACTGAAGTAAAAATCAACATTCTAAATAAAGCCTACATAAGTAACATAAAACAGACGAAGCATGAAAAGGTTTGTCAGTAATGGAGTCAAAAGAACAATTCAGCAGCACCACAATGTTTGTACAGACTTTAGTAGTAAAATAAAACACAAACTTGGCAGATGTCAACGCGAACAAGAAAGCGATGGAGTGCGTTAGTGAAGCCTCTTTCAACTCCTTTTTGACTGAGATTTGGTTCATAGCTGCGTGTGCAAGAAATATACAGTTATGAGCACCGCCTTTCTTGTTTCTTGTTGACATTTGAAAAGTTGAAAATTCTTTCTTGGGGAAAGGAAATGGCGCAGTATCTGCCTCACATCTGGGCGGACACCTGAACCGCGCCGTAAGGAAAGCAATAAAGGAGGAAGTGAAAGAAAAAAGAAAGAAAGAGGTGCCGCAGTGGAAGGCTCCGGAATAATTTCGACCACCCGGGGATCTTTAACGGGCACTGACATCGCACAGGAAACGGGCGCCTTTGCGTTTCGCGCCATCGAAACGCTGCCACCGCAGTAGGGTTCGAACCCGGGTGTATTTCTTCTTTTCGTTTTTCTGCGTCTGTTGCCTTCAGTTAAAAGGTGAAAATAATGATGTTGTACTGTTTCTTTGTTTGCCTTGTTTACATACATGCTGTCAAATTTTAAGCGTGTACCGTCCAGCTCTATAGAAGGGCCTCTTAAAGCGTCCAAGCAGTGGAAGCATGGGAATTCAACATCTGTGCAGCAGTTCAAAGGATCAAGTGTGCCCGCGCTTCTAGACAAGCTACAGAAAGGTGCACAACCGCGTCCGCGCGGACACTACCATCTTACATTAATTTCGAAAAGATTCTACCTACAATGCCTCTAGCAACAAATAGCTTAATTGCGCTTGTATTTGAGATGAACTGTATTTGAGATGAACTGTACACCCCTAGCAGAAGGTGTAGCGTTGCACACTTAGCACACTTTGCGCTCTAGACCGGCCATGTACACAAGCCGTGTTCGGGGGGCATGCTGGCCTTGTAGATTTACATGAAATATGAGGGAAACACGAACGTCTGGAAGGGCAAATACACGGTACTACAATTTATTTTAATTCCAAAACTTTCGCATACGCTTCGCATGACAAGCGCGTCATGTTCTCTTCACTGCGACTCTACAACAGAAAGCCCTGTGTTCCACACTACGTCATCAAGCTTTCCATTTCCTTTTTTACTTGAAGCGAAGCATACAGATTAGTAGATACGGCATTTTTTTTATTGTCGCTAGCATCTCTCAAAAATGTTTTGGTATACAGCCTAAAGCTGAAACGCTTATGAAAATACCGCCAGAAATAGAGTAATAATGACTCAAGGAGTATATCTGTTGCCGTAAAGTATTCTCGATATGCAATGCTCCCTGTCGCTAAGCGAATTTCAGCCTTTAAAGCGCCTGCCAGCGGCCTCGGAAAATCAATTAGTTCTCTGGAACATCAAGGAAACTAGCCCTGCGCAAATAATTACCCGCGCCGCCGGGAATCCCCCTCGCCAGCGTTTTGAGCTAGAGTTGATTCCACACAGCTTAAAAACGACAGAGTGGGAGCCTACAGGGCCTACCAGACTCTCTTGTGTGGGGAACTGCTAAGAGAGGCACAAAATCAAAAGCGTGCGCATTGAACGCATCTCCATTAGGGCTGGTTATGTTTAGATTTCTTGCACGTTTCCTGCAGCTCCGCTCTAGCTTAATGTTCGCATGAGGGTCGGTTTATTACCGCGAAGCCTGAATGTAAAAACAGTTCCGTCAGCGTAAGACAACGCGCTGAAATGCACTACGACTCCCGAGGTAATCAGTGTCTTCCGTTGAGCAGTTTATGCTGCTTATAACTGACGGAAACTGGAAAGCAGTATTCCGTCACTATGTGGCCGCGGCAATGTTCCCTGCCGTTTTCACAAAACGACTTCAGCGTATGCTGACAGCACGTGGTCACCAAAAATGCTGATTTTATTTTTGCATTATGATTATTGGTCACTAAAACTAGTTCCACGCTTCTGTAGTGAATTTCTGTGAAACAACGTAATAATTTCTTTTTTTCATTACCAATATTCCGGGACAGCGCCCAGGTAAAGCTGCGGAGCGTAGCGGCTTGCAAGGCTTCAATGGCAGCCACTCGGTCAGTTTATTCCTTTCCAAAGTCACGGATGATGTAAACGCAATAATTTTGAATGCCCAGAGCATGCGAGACATGTTGGCAGCCAAGTAAATAGAAGCACTTATCCCGAATTCCTGGTAACGCGGTAAAGTAAAATTACCATCGCCGGTTACCTTTCCAAGAGAACGTGTGCACATGAACGTTTCCTTACTACTTAAGTGCGCGCACAAATTTAACTTGTGCTTGATTTAACTCCACTGGGCTGATAATATTGCGATTCTCGGCTTAAGGAAGAGGGTGAAATCAGTTTTTAACGCGGCAGCATTAATAGCCCCGCTACCCAGAAAATCCAGAGTAAGCTTATAAAGTAGGGGGCGTATGGTGGCCGAGGTGGCCACCCGTCGCATAAACAACCTAGGTGGGCTGTCAAAGTCACGTGATCTTGTGGCGTCATCGCAACCTGTCCACCTGATTGTTAGCAAACTGGCAACCGTGGGAGGTGCCTGTGTAATTAATGACTGATCGCAATAGGTTGCTCGAGAAGAGCAACCTGGGTTGCACAAGCTCTGCCGATGGCAGCGCCTTCCATCGCAGGGCAGTGGCGTATCCCTTAACCACTGTACCACTGGGGAAGGACCCGTGGGAGGACTCCCAGGGACCTGAGAATGCAAAGTAGAGAATGCAAAGCAGAGAATGCAAAGTAAAGAATGCAAAGTAGAGAGAAAGTTGAGAATGTGTGTGTGTGTGTGTGTGTGTGTGTGTGTGTGTGTGTGTGTGTGTGTGTGTGTGTGTGTGTGTGTGTGTGTGTGTGTGTGTGTGTGTGTGTGTGTGTGTGTGTGTGTGTGTGTGTGTGTGTGTGTGTGTGTGTGTGTGTGTGTGTGTGTGTGTGTGTGTGTGTGTGTGTGTGTGTGTGTGTGTGTGTGCGCGCGCGTGTGTGTGTTTGTGCGCGCGTGTGTGTGTGTGTGCGTGTGTGTGTGTGAGAGAGAGAGAGAGAGAGAGAGGGAGAGAGAGAGAGAGAACGCCTTTGTGCGTGCCTATGTCAACCACCATCTGGCACATGCTGCGTGCCTTTACTTTCGCAAATACTCCACCAGAAAACATGCCGCGTTTGTGTGCGCCTATATCAATAAAACTGAAGGACATAGCGGCAGCGTTCACGCGGGAGGAAATAAACTACGCCGAGGAGAAAAACACACACCGAAAACAGGACCTTCAGGAGCGAACAGATCTCGCATTTCGACGAAACGGACACAGATAAAGCCGCAAAGAATGAACACAAACAAGAACCTCGCCACGATCGAGTCAAGGTGAAGGTAGTACGAGGTGTGGACGCTGCCCAGGCGGCTCTCCTCTACCAGGAAATGGTCGAAGTGAGGCCCAGATGTGGCATTCGCATGAACGCCGAACGCTGTGAAAGGCTCTCTTTCTCTCCCCTTCTAGGTACGCCGCGCATCAAGCCGTCATGGGAGCGCCCCTCCGACCATCAGCGGGGGCCATTACAGCCCGAGGCCTCGCCTCTATTCCGCGAATTTCAGCGCCGCCGTCACTGCGCCCAGCTCACCCTTGTATACGTACGGGCTCATATGATTGCGCGTACGTACCCACTCATCGCAGGAGGCTTTTCGGCGTGCCCCAGCCATCTAACTGCCCGCATGCAGCAGCGAACATGTTGAAAGCATCGTTTGTTTATGCGTTTTGTAATCAGGACTTGATCGTGCCAGGAACATGTTCACCTTCATCTGTGCGCGCAGATTGGTGCTTTCGTTTTCTGAAATATGACGAAGCTTGGTCAGTGTATTCATCTTGCGACTTAATTTCGATCTTATTCTATGCACACATATTTCATGTTTCTCGTAGATTATCATTCATTCTGATTACCGCATTAAAACCTATACAAAACACGTAACGGTGTTTCGTCATATGTCCGGTCTGATTTTTTTTTTAAATTCGTACTTATTACTTCAAATCCAAAAAGCTTGATCTAGATGAGAACCAAAAGCACGCGCACAAGTCAGTGCCTGAAGCTTGAATTTGTCGCCTCTCAGCATAGCTTCGGTCGAAAGCCGAATACGACGACGCAAGTGGCCGGAGAAAGCTCATTTTTCGACGAAGACTGCTCACATCTGGCCTGGAGCGAAGTCACCGGCAGTAAAGCTGAGGAACTCGGCATCTGATTTTATTCACACGCTTTATTCCTGTACATTTACGCGACAGCATAAAGGTGCAGTTCTGCACAAAGCCTGCGTGGGCGTTACCTTTGTCGTCGTTTTTACTTAAATTTCTGGATTGCTCGGAATGGTGCCTGCGACTCACGTGGAGCTGTGATTGAAGTATTAGAAAGGTGATTCGAAGCTTGCAACATAATTCAAACATCATTAGGACATGAAAGTGAGCTAAAAAGAAAATTGGGCCAATCGGGAACCGAACCCCAGTTTGGGTTGAGATTCAGACACGCTGCTACCAGGACACTACGCAGACACGTTCGTAAGGCTTGTTTAGAGTGCATCTAGATTGGACAGAGCGTCCCACATAATGATCGTAACTGTGAAAGGAGAAATAGTGTCCGTGTCTGGTCGAATGTTTAGGGGAATCCCCCAATGTGGAGGAGATTTGTAATAAGGAAGTGATTACCCATTGGCATCCACCCAAGCGCTTCGCTGCGCTTGGATAGATGCCAATTAGTAATTACACCTTTATTACAAATCTATAGACTCCACCTTGGGGGATTCCCCTAAGCATCTGACCAGCACTGTTCTCACTTCGAGTTATTGATCAACTCGCTCTCGCCGTACCATAACTTGCTGTCCCGGTTAGCTCAGTTCGTAGAGCGACTGCTCCGGTGAAGCGGTGGTCCCCGGTTCGAACCACGGACCAGGAGGAATTTTTCTTTAACTACAAAGTTTCTGAGATAGCTTTCGTTTTTTGCCGTATGGCTGCGCTTGGTTGGATACCAGTAATTACTCCCTTATTACAGTGTCCGTGTCTGCGTAGGCAAGAGGCACCGCTGTCGTGTCATGTGCTTACAGAAGGAGCTTATGTGTAAACCCAATATTTAGGGGGTTTTAGATTAATTATCTTCATTACGCCGTGTTGTCCTACACTTATTGTGAAGTTAATGGTAGTAACAAAATATGATGCATCACCCTTCTAAACAAAGGCGCAGTGTTCTCAGCGTCCGTTGCTTCCCGTGAACCATGTAAACGCATTGTGGACTGACCTCGAACAGCGAGTGACAGTGCCAGCACGACCGCCACCAGAAAAAAGATATGGATATGCAGGTCGTACATTTCTACTCCGTGTTACGGAGTGATGCCCGGTTGTTTCGATCCGGGCGATGACAAGACATACTACAAACAATTGTCCTTCAGTAGGGAGGTGGACAGCAGAAGAAAGCGAGAGGATCAAGCATCCATGAATGCGACGATCGGTCACCAAAATCGCTGCATGGGCAGTGAATATGATGTTGCATGTCTTCTGACTGCCTCAGAAAAAAAAATAGAAAAAGAATTACCCAGCCCACTCACTGAAGTCCCAACTGAAAATGTTTTAGAAGTTTCACTTTGCTACGCGATTGTGTTGATCGCGCGCAAACAAATTACAGCACTGCCTGCTGATAGCCACACCCTGTGAAGCCGCCGTGAGGCGAATAACGTTCACTCAAGGCGAACAGCGAGGCGGATAACCTAAACCCTTCTGCACAGGCCAAGCGCCAGCGACACGCTCATTAGATGCTAATGATAGGCTTCGCTATTAAACGGTAGAAGGGGGCGGGTAGACCAAGGAGCAACAGGGAGGCTAACGCACCCTCTCGAAAATAACAACCGTCAGAGATGGGCGCCCTGAATTATTCACAGATGTGGTACAACTCCTCTAATTGTTACCATGCCACAGACTGCTGACAAAAATGTCTGCCTTTCTTCCCTATCACTGAAAGGGGTCTGAAGCAGCAAAGTGTTTACTTTTTCGTACGCACGCGGTACTGGTTCTCGAACTCAATACATCTAGCACACTGCACGCTACGCGGATGATCTCGCAACGTAGCGGGTCTCTGCCTTCGTGGCCGTGACATTTCTCGTGTCATCCGGTATCGCCAGGTCCAGCGGAGATTCTCGCCAACAGCACTCCACGATACAACTCCCTCTGACGTCACAACTCAGCCTCTTGAGCAACCAGTCGATGGCCATGAAATCTGCGCCGTAACTGAACAGCTCGAGGCGTATTTCTCGAAATTATACGCTGCCTGGAATCCGTAATGCACTGCGGTAATCACAACATGAACACGATCACGTGACCGACGAAGGCGATAGTTTGTTCCAAACACAGGAACATGTTCAGGAACTCTTTAGTTACCTCGAATTCGTGGACTTCAATAATGGATAACTTAAACATAGCTAATCTCAGCTGCCGCTAAGCATGAATTAGCGATTTCTTTGGGTGTTATTTCCCAAGTCATTGTTCTTTTTATTTAGCCTACCTGAAGCCCATCATCTTTTTAAGCCAGCAGGCACTGCGGAAAACAATAACGCAGGTCGTTATCAATAAACGTAAACAACGGCAACATATATGCTGTGGAAGAAGCATAACCATCGTATTGTTGTATGCAGCTGCACTTCCCCTTTGAAGCGATTTTGCAACTTTTTGGCAGCCTTCACTGCGGCGTCTGGAGCAGGAAAACATTCCACTCTTGAAAACACGTCAAAGGCGGCAGCATTCTTGCGCGAGAAGTTTTTACGAGCCTTGGAAGAATGAGTTAGTTTGTGTTCCCAGCAGCTCTCTCGAAATCTGAGGTGGCGAGAAGAGAAAACAGCTAGTCCTCGCCTGTGTTCTGCAAGGATGACGACTTGGCTGCCAAAATTCCTCTTGTTTGGCGGACGCCTTGCAGGCGATGTGTCGCAAAATGCAGCTGTCGAACTGAGACCGCATGCATCGCAAAAATGGATGGTTCGGTTGTCTGAGCAGGGCACTCAAGGCATCCTGAATAAAAACCTGTTCTATTAATACCTTGCTGTAGGGCCACTGGTGTTCCTGAATAATGACTTCGCCTCTGAGAGGCACCATGCCGAAAGTGATGCCTCAGCGCTTTCTGCTTGCCACGTATGGGCTGGAAAGGCGCATAGGGAAGGCAGAAACAAATGTCATATGGCAAGGCCCGGTCGTTCCGCAGGAACACTAAAGAGGAACTGGGGACACTTCATACCATACGTGTTGTTAGTAAAAATCTCTTCCGCCACTCTTCCTGGCTGTGTATGTTTGTTCGGCAGAAAAAGTCGGATTTTTAGCTGAGCAAATTATCTCTAAAAACTGAACTTTTTTGGCCAGCACTTAATTGAAACTCGTAATGTCAAGAACGAAAAAGGATCACTGATCACTACTGAAAAGTGAATAGTGGTGTAACGTAGCCTCAAAGATCCGTGCGGAAAACTCTCGTGGCGTCCCTGCACTCTGATTGCGAGAAGAGCCGGTGATGGCGTTACTCCTATTTCAATTTTTGCCCGTTTGAAACAGTTGGCCTTATAGCTTTTATGATGCCACCCCATATCTGAAGCGACAAGACTGTAAATTACAGGAATTTTATTGGGTGGCAAAAAATCGCTCTAACATCAGGAGTGGCAGAGGCTTTAGTGGGCAGAATCATATGTGCCTATCGGGACGAAGACGGGATCGAAGATGAGCCCCACAGCCTCGCCAAAAAACAATCGAAGAAGAAACCGTGCAAATTGTTGCCTGTGTTCGTAATAGCGGGTGAGATAAGGGCAGCCCGCGGCCTTATTGTGTCTGATGAACTAATTAGGCAGCGGCTGAACGAAGCAGGCACCAGAGAAACAGTACGGCTGTCCTACTTTCCGACAGCGCTAGAGCAACAAAGATCGCCTTCGCTCAAGAGCATCTTCAATGGACAGTTGATGGCTGGCGAAACCTCGCGTTTACAGACAATAGCAGCCAGTGGAGTAGCCAGAAATTTTGTTCTGGGGGGGGGGGGGGGGGGGGGAGGAGCGGGGAGGCTCATGTTGCAGCGCGGCCTCCTCATAGAATTTGTGGAGGTATCAAACGCAACAATAATAACTGCAGTGCCATTGGTATTGGCAATGCCATTGTAGTATTAGATAACGTTGCACATTGTCTAGAGAAGTGAAATATGTATTTTTAAAATGAAATAATGTATTCGCATGTCTTAAAAATTGTGGCATACATGATTACAAAACATAAAACTGAGCACGGGACAAGACACAGGAGAGAAGGAAACAGGACTAGTTCGTCCTGTTTGCTTCTCTTCTGTGTGTTGTCCTCTGCTGCGTTTTATGTCTTGTAATCATGTCATACCAACTATCTCCTTATCGTTCACTCGTAGCAGACATAACTGATGCCAATGCTTCCATGTTTTTGCGTATTTATTAGGTAAAGAAAATATCGCTCGAAGTGCAGAAATTTATCGGTCCAGATCCAGCAAAGCAGTGCATGCCGCTGATATGAAAAACGTACAGGCCGTGAAATTAGCAAGTAGAGGACCAATATTTTAACGAATGCTTGTCGTTCAAAAGCTTTTACATTTTTGTGCATATGCAACGGCCAGGGAAAAATCCCAATGACTCTGTCCTTGGCTTCAATGTATTGCGCCGCATCAGCTGCTGTCACTGGTCATGTATGGCGAGTAATTGCACCGAAACTTTAGTCGCAACAGCGAGCCATCGATAGGCGATGGGGCTCCTTGCGTTACATGACTTCAGGTGCATGGGCAACCACCACGAAATCCAACCCGAGTTAGCAGTGTTCGCGCCAAAATGTGTTTTCTAGTCTGAAAACGACACTGTAGGTGACAAAATCCAGAATGACTTCTGGCGCCGGTGGTTGCTATGGTAAGTGGTGCGTGACAGTTCGAAAAAATTTCGGGGGGGGGGGGGGGAGCTGAAGCCCCATAAGCCCCCCCCCCCCCCCCTCACTACGCCCCTGATAGCAGCTTCTGTACTCAGTGGGAATAGAAATAAAAATGTATACAGGTCTGTCGCTAAGAGGTAAAATGGTTAGACTGCCTTCTGACGTCTGATTTGCTTCCTTCCAAATTAAATTATTAGTTTTGCTACCGACCCTCAAGGCAAGTGGTCGTGAATCTGTGAACGTGTGGGGGGTTATCATGAAACATGGGCGTTGGGCTTCTCCTCAGCCTTGATGTTCACTGTGCTCAGAAGCCTATGTTGAAATCACTGGCTACAAGCTCCTTTCTCGCTTGCTGCATGGACATTTTCTGCTAGAGCGTGATCTTTCCACGATCCACAAGGCACACGCAGTCAAAGCGCCCCTTCAAAAACCTTGGCGTGATAACGCTAGCGTGGTCACCAAGGGGCGCGAACATGGACGCCATTAAAAACGACTGGGGCATTTTAAAAGCCACTCTGTTAAAAAAATGGCCTCCATACCGAAACTTCTGCTGAGTTGTGGGAGGCGATCAAAAGTCTGTGGGAAGTGCTAAAGGAGGACAGCGACCTTGAACCGGCGATCTACGACTGCCTACAACGCTGCATGTCTGCCGTGGTAGACCTCAGCGCTAACTTCACCCGGAACTGGACGGCCTGTGCGCACCCTATATTGGTCCACGCGTTAAATTTTAAAGCTTCTTTTGGCGTTTCAGCAAGCATGCAATGAAGACCCTTTCCTATCTCAGCCGGCTACAAATCAAGTCTTCAGGGATGCTCCGCCCACATTCAGATTCGCCAAAGACAATTCTTTCACGACCGAAAAGCTGTCTGTTAAAAAGTTTCCTGACACCTAAAGGAGAAGCTAATCCAGAATGAAATAATAAACTCCAAAAGGCAATAACTGCAATGGCTGCCTGAGGTAGAGAGAATTGGATGGAACTTCTGCGTCCTCATTAATACTACTCGTTAACACTAACTACCATACATAATATTACTAATTCCTTAATTGATGCCTCTATTACGTCTCACATACTCTTTAGCATACAGCCTTAAGCTGCCACATAATGTGAAGACGACCCGACAGATATAAAGCCCCGCTTTAACAAAGCCATATGACCGTACCTCCGTGCCCTAGAGGACTCTGGATTCAAGGGTCCCGGGATCGATACCCGTCTCATCATCTGCAAGGAGCCCCTTCCAACTCGGCCATGTCATGTGGTCTCGTGACGTCACACAACACGTCGACCACTCAACGCCCGGCTATTCCACCAGCCAACAACCAACTGCTAGAGGCATGTTCGTGATTTTTGGCTCACGACACCGAAGCCGGATTTTGTGAAGAATGGGGGCCTTAACGCTCTCGCGTTAAGAACACCATCGTGGAGAGGCACACAACCATTTATCGAAACGAGAACCGAAGACAAAAGTGCAACCCCACAAAGCATGTTTAGCCGCCGTGGTGGCTCAGTCGGGAGACGGAAGTCTGATCATCGCCGCGAGGGGCACCGTTTCAGTGGAGGCCAAACGCAGGGCATTCGTGTGCTGGGCAATGAGAATGCATGTGAAAGAATCTCAGGTGGTGTAAATCGTCTGGAGGCCTCCACTACAACGTCTCTAATAACCAGAGTCGCTTTGGAACGTTACAATAAACGAAGTCAAGCCAGTCCTGAAACAATCCATGCATTTAACTCAGATTTTGGGGCTGAGACGAGTGGCCGCTCAGTTGTACGCAAATTCAACGACGGGCTGCAGTGAGTGAAGTGCGCTTTCCCGCAGTGTCGACGCGGGGCGCTCGGGCGCAGTAAGCATGCAGCAAATTAGTTGCACTTCAAAGCAAAGCTAGCAAGGTGTTCTCCTACGCTGTAGCAGACGACACGAAGCACCGCCTCCAGGCTCCTGTACGCCTGCACCGCTTCACTACAATGCGCGGCCGCGACGGAGGCGCTGGCGCTCCGCAGAGCGCGGCCACGCTGAGCCGTGTTCGCACTTAAGAGTTTATGAGCCTGTACTTTATCTGGACGCTAGCGTGAAGTGCATCTCGCATGGCATGTCATCGCTTACGTATTTTACACTGTGGTCAAGGCCTACTGCCTGTGAAGTTCATCCTTTGTCTATCCATGTCCTGACCCTGCTGTGTGAACATTTTTCCAGCCATGCAGAACCAACTAGCCCAGCAACATACTTCAAATTCTCACTTAACTAATAGGATTTTAGAAACTGGAGGCGTGTTTCGATAGCAAATTGATTCATCTATCTGGTAAAACCTTTGTATGACACACAGAGGCGAAACTGTCAACTTTGATGTCTGCACTGCATCTCTTCAATCTTCCACTCACAAGAAAGCGACCACCTGCCGGGGGATTTTTGTATCTAATAGGAAAACATTGAGATCCCCGGCGATATTGAGGCTTGAGCCCTTGTACCTCCCGAATACGAGGCGGACGCTCTTCTACGGAAAGGTCGCTTCGATTTCATGATTGGTTTGGTTTGGTTAATGGAGGTTTAAAGTCCCAAAGCGACTGAGGCTATGAGGGACGCCGTAGTGAAAGGCTCAGGAAATTTCGACCACCTGGGGTTCTTTAACGTGCACTGGCATCGCACAGCACACGGGCCTCTAGAATTTCGCCTCCATGGAAATTCGACCACCGCGGCAGGGATCGAACCCGCGTCTTTCGGGCCAGCAGCCGAGCGCCGTAACCACTCAGCCACCGCGGCGGCTGCTTCGATGTCATGAGCTTCCTGTGTGTGAGGAATGGGTAAGTCGAACTCGCAGTAGAATATCTCAAGACGAATTATTTCCACATCGTTTCGTCAACAATGCACTGACAAACCAAAATGAAGCTTTCACGAAGTGAGGCGGTCGATTAAAAACGAAATAACTGTAGCCGAACAATATCCAGCTCAATGCCGGTCATTTAAGTAATGGCAAGGCGGACCCTCCATTGCAAATGTCACGAAATGGAAAAAAAAGAACTATTAACATGAAGAGCAATATAGCCCAGCTATTTAAGCCTGAGGGCCAAAGATAGGCAGGCTGATCGATTTCGTTCTTTGGAGAAGAGATCGTAATTCGTGGTAAGACACGCAAGGCAAGGCTTAACACAAAAGACCTATGATTCTCTGCAGTTTTCCTAAAGATCCCCTGACAGCAGGTGAGAAGCAGCTTTCACCGAAGCAGTCTGAGCAAAAAAAAAAAAAAACTAACAATAATAGCGTTTAATTCTGGGCTTACAGCTGCCAGATGAAAGCGAGGCGAAAGCTAAATTTCCATTATGAGCTCCGAGGAAAACCATACTTTGTATCGTCAGTCCGGGCAGATTTCATTCTAAACATTTTTAACCGACTCACGCTATCTATTTTTACAGATAACACCAAAAGCTTTCCACGTCAACCTTGAATACGGGCAAGATATATTACGTCTGAAAAAAGAGAGAGAAAAAAAATTTCCCGCGTTTAATTGTGGCTGGAAAGTGCCTTCTCATTGACCTGATTATCGATACCGGGATATCATGAGATGAAAACAACTTATTGCCTTCCACTTTTTCCTCTGTATATAGGGCTATTGTTTATCCACCATCAGTGCTAGTGCTGCTATATTTATTCCACCACTGATATACATACTAAGGGACCTTGTATTCATGAATCAACTGTTAGAGGTCAGCGTTTCATTCGATCTCAATCCTAATGTATCCAAATTCTTCTGCCAAAACACTGCCAACGCACTGATGTCGCACCCGGTGAGTTGCCTGCTTGTTCTGCAGGCACATGGTCGTCATAAAAGCAGCTCCCTTTTTAAGAAGTCTGCTTCCCTCTGCGTCGACAAGCGGGTGCGACATATACTGTAATAATTGTTTTTTTGGGGGGGGAAGGAAATGGCGCAGTATCTGTCTCATATATCGTTGGACACCTAAACCGCGCCGTATGGGAAGGGATAAGGGAGGGAGTGAAAGAAGAAAGGAAGAAATAAGTGCTGTAGTGGAGGGCTCCGGAATAATTTCGACCACCTGGGGATCTTTAACGTGCACTGACATCGCACAGCACACGGGCGCCTTAGCGTTTTTCCTCCATTAAAACGCAGCCGCCGTGGTCGGGTTCGAGCTCGGGAACTCCGGCTCAGTAGTCGAGCGCCTAACCGACCCTCGTCGGCAAATCGGCGCCTGCGCGAAAACTTCACAGGGGTGAGTCAACGGCCCGAGTAGCTGCGCTTGTCTCTATACTATCTGTATTAAAAAATCAGCTGCTGTTTAACTACTGCTGAACCTGGTTTGAGAGCAAAAGCTGTGGTGTATCGGCCAAGTACACGGGGCGTGGCGTCTGTAACGTTGAGGGCGTTCCGCGCACTGGATAGACAGCGCACCCACCGTGCCACCCTGGCAGGTGGCAGTTAAATTAATGGCTGATCGCGAGAGGTTGGTCCAAGGAACGCTGCTGCCAATTCTACCGCTCTTTACCATCGAATCAAAAGGTCAAAGGTCAAGTGGTGCGACACCATGTTGGACCACATATGGTAAGGCCTTATAGCCACACTTGACCTCTGGCTCACTTGAATGTCAACCGGCAACGCATGGTAAAAAAGGCTTTACCGAGCGTATACGATTTCGCTTCAAAATAAGCGAAACGAGAGGCTAGTTTTCATACGAGGCCGACTGAAATGAAAGTGAGCCAACCCACCGCGCGCAATAATGGTTCGGTCTATTATCGGCGAGGCATGTGCGTAGGCATCTCTCATTTACGAAAGTGACAAGCAGGTGTGAGGAATAAATGTTCTTAATGCTCTCATACGCTGGGTTGAACACGGTTTCGTGACAATTAATGGACGCTACAAATGTTGAACAGCGTGGCGTCGTGATGTTTCTGACAGCTGAAGGTATTTCTCAACAAGAAATTAGTCGCCGTGCTGTTGACTTTTCTTATTTTCGATCGTCAGGGGGCATTATACTGATCAAATTTGCTAAATCTGGAGAGACAATCAATCTTTTCCGATAACGTTAAGCACTGGATCGGCTGCGGGTCGGAATCAAGAAGAAACGACGTGGAAAACTGACGAATGGGGCCATCTTGCTCCACAACAAGGCCCGTCCCCAAGTCGCTGGTGTGGTTAAAACAAAACTGGCAAGGTTCAAGTGGGAAACGCTGCAACGTCCGTCATACAGCCCAAACTTGTCGCCTTGCGACTTCCACATACTCGGGCAATTGAAAGAACAGCTGAAAGGAACCAGATTCGCGTCTGACGATGACGTGAAGGAGTCAGTTGCAGACTTTTTGAAGCAGCAAACCAAGGAATTTTATGAGATGTGAATCACTTTAATCGTTAGTCAGTGGGACGACTTTGTAAATGCTCATGGAGGCTTCTTTTAAATAAAGTAGCGCGTTTGTCGTATATTCGCAGTGGCTCACTTTCATTTCACTCGCGCTCGTACATTCACAGTTCGGCACTCATCAGCGATAAACGCTCACCAAATTCTTACATATGAATCGATGTTGATCCCCTTACTCGACGTTAGGCCTAGAAAGCCTGCAGGGTTCGCGTGCGTGTTTGCGGCGACTGTGGGAAGCGAATTCAGAAGGTTCAGCAAATTCAAATGGCCATAGAGTGTAGTTTTGGCAATGGTGACCTGTGACTGACGATTTCTTACATCCGAAGATGTGGACGCATGAGCTGCAAATTCCGGTGTGAAACGCTCTGCTGACTGTAATTATTTACGCGGCCGCCAGCAGCCGTCGGAGTCGCGTGTGGGTAACCGATTAGGCCGTATCAGTTAATTTAAACCGTCGCCAAATATACTTATGGGTAAAGCGATTTGAAATCAAGTATTTGTCACACAAGAGAAGGTATATTGCAGGTGTTTCAGCTTAAGTGAACCAAATTTTTTCAAACAGACCTTTTCAGGTATGAAGGCGGCTTCGGCGGCACAATAATACCCTACGTTGGCAGATATCAGGAAACGTGTAAATAATGTGACGAATTATTGATAATTAGCTTACTAACTGTAACACTTAGGCTACGGATTGCAATTAGGGACTTTTAGCCTGTCGTTAGTAACAGCCATATCAGTGTTTAGAATTTCAAAAACGCGATTACCCTCGGCGCTGTGGCTTGACAGGATTTAGTTGCATCCTGCGAAAATACATGCTCCTTCGAAAGCATGCAGGCAAAGCAACCCCTCCAGTGCACGTCACAAGTCGGAAAGGCCAAATTTTGTCGAGCCACAGCGGCAAGGGTAATCGCGTTTTCGGAATTCTAAAAACTGATATGGCTATTACTAACGACAGGTTACAAGTCTCTACTTGCGAACAGTAGCCTAAGTGTTATAGTTAAGACGTTAATTATCAGAAATTAGTTAAGCGGATAACTAGTTGACATTTTTACATGTTTTCTGATATCTGCCAACGCAGGTATTATAACGCCGCAGAAGCCGCCTTCGTACCTGAAAAAGCCTATTTAAAAAAAACTGGCTCGCTTCCGTTGAAACACCTGCTATAAAAAGAACTGGAAGCGCCACTTCAACGCACTCTGAGCAACTCAGCTATCGAGCACAAGTCCGGCAGTTGAGTCGAATGACATTCCGTTTGACAGCATGTGGAACACATCTGCCATACTGGTATGGATCACTCAACGACAAAAACGCCACAGCAGCCCTAGTCGTAACCAAGCTGTCGCTTGTTCAGCCAGTAAATGTTTACCGTATGCTTACAGTTCACAAAACGTGCGTCAGACTGTGTAACCGCCCCTCAGACAAAACGTAACGTACTTCGCAGGTGGCACCCGAGAATGGGGATACTGTTAGTCACCGGAGGTGGGCGTCCCAAGGCCGGGTCGCTGTTTAAGCTGGGTGGGGTGAATCTGGACTTCTGCTGTATTGCGCTCCCCGAAACAATCGCCAAGCACGCTAGCACATCTGACAGGCATATTGAGAATCTTCAACCTGTACTTACAGGTCTTTGATGTTCACTGCGCATTTTAAAGGAGATGAGGCCTCTTTTTGGAAATGACAGGTCAGGAGGTTGTCGGGATGCTAGAGTAGCTTGAATATTCCGCATTTTCTGATATTTTTCAACCGATTTCGGTGTTTGTTTTCATTTTCGCTTGGCGAAAAAGTATTGAGGTTCGATAATCCCAGACCGCGCGCACCTAATCACAGAAAACAGATGAAAGGATTTCACTAGCTCTGTCCGGTATATAAAGGCCTCCCTGAACTGCAACCCTCAGAGACATGTCTGCATGATGGTACGGACTGCCGGAAGCAATGAACACGTGACAGCTGAAATGTTTCTGGAAGGTGCTTAAGGCAATCGAAAGCCATCCTCTGACTTTTAGTGCGCTAGAAATATGGTTTCCTCTCCGCCGACAAGCCGTCGTCTGTTTTTCTGTCTGAGGCCTGCTTCTGGCAGGTGGCCCACTGCCACGGTGGGTAGTTGGCAACCATTGTACCGTTGTCCGTCCGGTACCTGGTCCCTCCGCGACCTAGAAGAGCTTGCCTGATTGGCAGGCGGGCCATCCAGTTCACGTGACCATGTGACGTCATCACAACCTGCCCACCTGATTGCCAAGAAACTGCCACTCCACCGCGGCACTTCAGCTAATGGTAAGCCGCGAGAGGTCCATAGTGAAGAGGCACCTAGGTCTCAGAAGCCCCACCAATGGCTGTATCTGCCACCGCAGGGTAGTGGCACGCCGCTTAAACCGCTGTACCACTGCTCCTGGAGTGGTGCAGGGATCGATGGATGTAGAGAATAAGCAATTCTACTGAAGTAGAGTCTGTGTTACCCTTGTGTAAAGCGCTCGAGCTACACACTGCAGTCCACAAAGATCGACCCTACGTCACAGCTTTTAGCTTTCAGAGGCAACGCTTGCGCTGAAATGGAGCCATATAGATCTGCCAACAAGGCCGGCACGTGCACTTTGCCTGAAAGACAAGGGCAGATTTCTAATTCCAGTTCTTACTGCGTGGTGCACACTGCTGAAGTGCTCTACAGAATGGTGATGCTGACTGTACAAGGGCAATGTGATGCATAATGACGCAACCTAATTGGTGTATAGGGTTTGGAGTATTCGGATTTTATTTTTTGAGAATTTGGCGAACTTTTTTCGGTTTTCATTTCAGTAGGCTACTTTCGGTTTTCATCGGCGAATCAAACACTGACTTTTTTTCGCTGATTTAATGTAGCAATTCTGTGTGCTCAAAAGTCCTCAAGTCTACATCGGTATTTTTCAGGACAGTTTGTTTACCAGTAACTGACGTGCAAATGGAAGTACTCAGAGCTGCCGTTGTAGAAAAAATTTCTAAACTCCTTAAAAGTGTAAATTAAGTAAAATGAGATAGCCGGAAGAAAAGGAAGGAAGTGGAAGTTTGCCTCTAGCAATTTGGTTAACATGTTTTGTTGGGTTGTCACGTCGCGTTGAGCGCGAGGGTGGGGTATCACGTGGCTTGCACGTTGATGGCAGCGATGGAACTGCCGTTCAATTGTCGCGGTAGCCGAAACAGCTTTTGTGTGACGCCCAATTGCCGGTTTCGTGTCAATGTCCTACATGCATCTACTTAATCTGATTAACGGACTATTTAGGGGAGAAACAGCGCAATGAAACACGGACACACGAAGAACGGACACACACGAGCGCTGACTACCAACAAGGGATCACAGAATCATTAGGCTATAGGTTGCACAAGAAAAAAGTGTTCATCAGGCCACCCAGAAAATTTAGCTCTTTTTCCGACAAGGAGAGGGATGCAGTGCTCACGCATTGTTCACCAGCTTGATGAATTTGGAGGGCTTCTAGGATTTCCCTCGTCAACCTATCTCGTCCTCGGCCGATAGTGGTGCAGCGATTAAAGTCAGGGGTGCCGATTCTTTCAGTGTCGTCTTCTGCGATTTTGCACTTCTTACAGTGCTTAGCCAGGTGCCCAGATATTGCTATACTATTTACGTTGTTTTGATGTTCTTGTAGGCGGATATTGATGCACCTTCCCGTTTGACCGATGTACCTCTTCCCGCATGACACTGGGATGGAGTAAATTATTTCTAAATCACAGGGGACATGTTGATCAGAGTGTGCCACCCTACACCCTCGGGTTTCCGGCGGGTTATTCACTTTGGAACAGAGGGCGGAAAGCTTGTTGGGAGCCGTGAAGACGACATCCACGCCGGCGCGCTGTGCGACTTTTTTTAGACGATGACCCAACGATCAGTCGATCAGATTTCTTGACCTTAACCTCCAATTTTCCGATAACCACACCTGCTGGTCTTACCAACCTAGAGGCAAAAAGCCACTCCTGCCCTTCACGTCAGCTCACACAAAACTTGTCAAGCGGGGCATAGTAAAGCTGGGTTTCCAAAACGCGCTGCAAAAATCATGTGAGCATTTATTCCTGGACAGCTTCAACAACCAGACCAATCGTCTTTTAACAGCAGGCTACCCTTTGCATCTGCTTGTATCAGTAGCCGGCTCCATGATCAAGAAGCCCCAGCCACACCTCGGACCTGCTGCTTCAAACGATAACCGCAGAAATTTTGTGGCAATGCCCTACCTTCACACCATCGGCCATCGTCTAAAAAAAGTCGCACAGCGCGCCGGCGTGGATGTCGTCTTCACGGCTCCCAACAAGCTTTCCGCCCTCTGTTCCAAAGTGAATAACCCGCCGAAAACCCGAGGGTGTGTAGGGTGGCACACTCTGATCAATATGTCCCCTGTGATTTAGAAATAATTTACTCCATCCCAGTGTCATGCGGGAAGAGGTACATCGGTCAAACGGGAAGGTGCATCAATATCCGCCTACAAGGACATCAAAACAACGTAAATAGTATAGCAATTTCTGGGCACCTGGCTAAGCACTGCAAGAAGTGCAAAATCACAGAAGACGACACTGAAAGAATCTGCACCCCTGACTTTAATCGCTGCACCACTATCGGCCGAGGACGAGATAGGTTGACGAGGGAAATCCTAGAAGCCCTCCAAATTCATCAAGCTGGTGAACAATGCGTGAGCACTGCATCCCTCTCCTTGTCGGAAAAAGAGCTAAATTTTCTGGGTGGCCTGATGAACACTTAAGTTTTCTTGTGCAACCTATAGCCTAATGATTCTGTGATCCCTTGTTGGTAGTCAGCGCTCGTGTGTGTCCGTTCTTCGTGTGTCCGTGTTTCATTGCGCTGTTTCTCCCCTAAATGCATTACCAACTAGCCCAGAACCTTGCTCTAACGGACTATGTGCTGTAAGCAGGTGATGATAGTGAAGACACAGCGCTTATTTAGAACATGGCAAGGAGATCACGCATGCGTCCTGGTCTGCAGAGGCGTGTAAGCTAGCAGATCGATAGCTCAAATCGCACAACTGCGCTGCTTATCCTAAATACCATCGGCGCACCATGCCCCTGACTTCGCTACATAGTTAATTTTAACTTTAAATGAGTGCAACTCGCATTCTGCAGCTAGCTAACTATGCCTCGCAAGTCAAAAATACTTACCTGTTTCGGTTAAAACGGAATTTCGAAATGTTAACTCAACGCACTTTTGTCGGCTGTTTACGGCTTGAACCGAAAGTTCAGTCCCCGATCATATGATCACATCAACCAAGGCAAGCCACTTCAAATGAAGCAGAACCATAGAAAGCCAAGATAAACCATGCAAAGACCAGGGCTAACCGTGCTAGCGTGCGATAATCCGTGATTAGCCCCACGTTAAACCACCCGTGATTTTTTGGCCCAATGTGCACCGCAATGAGCACGCATAAATTAGAGGACGTCGCCGTGGCGTTCAGTGCTGTAGCAGAATATCAGTACATATCAGTTACTAAACTGGGATGACGAAAGGGCATTCCCATCAGCCTTCCGTGCGTCGCTTACATCTCCCAAGTGGGCGCTGTCATTGAGTGATAATAATTAATAATAATAATTGGTTATTTTTTGGGAAAGGAAATGGCGCAGTATCTGTCTCATATATCGTTGGACACCTGAACCGCGCCGTGTCATTGAGTGGGGAACGTACGTTGAAGGCACGGCCATATGATCTGCCCGGAGAATAATGACATATCGTTGGACACCTGAACCGCGCCGTGTCATTGAGTGGGGAACGTACGTTGAAGGCACGGCCATATGATCTGCCCGGAGAATAATGACATGTCATCAAATAATTGCTCCTCTTAATTTCCTCCTACAACTTTCGAAAACTGCATATGTTCCCGATAATTTGGTTAGTGAGCCAAACAAACTCTACATGATGCAAGTCCGCGTGCTTTGTCCGAAGAGCCACGTTTCTTGAGCACGCCCCCTCACGTCGGGGGGTCGCCCGTGGCATGTGAGAGCTGTCACTCCGCAGCCTTGGCCCGATGCTCGAAGTGGGGCCGCCTGCCAGCCAGCCAGCCAGCCTTATCCCGCGTTTCGTCAGCACGCACCGCTGACGGCGCCAGGGCCACCACCACCAGGCCCCCAAACAAAATTCGGCTTGGCGCCGCCAGGTCTGAGGAGCGGGGTCGGTGCGCAGCGTGGAGGCAACAAGAGCGAAGGGAGAGTTGACGAGGCAGCCACGGATTCATGTCAACTGCCACCCGCTAAAAAGCAACGGCCCCCGTCCGTTGCTGGCCCCGGGTGCGAGGGATGCGCCTCGATCTCGCCGGGCATCGCCGGCCATTTCTCTCCTCTCCTTCTGATGCACCCGACAGCGGACGGCCGCTGTGGAAGACGAGAAGCAACTGGTGAGCGGGCGGAGACCTCGGCGGCGGGAGAAAGTGGTGCGACGACCGCCAGGCGACGCGCAAATAACAACAGGAAGAAGAGCAGAGAACGCGAGCGAGAGTGAGCGGGCGGAAATTACGCGCCTAATAACACACAAGTGCAAGCGCTCGAGCGCACTAGGGAGGACGTGGAGAAGAGCAATAAAGGAGCAAGAAAGAAGAGGGACGGCGAAGAGTTGCCTCTTTCTTTCTGTGCCTATTTCTTTCACTCTCACCTGCCCAAGAGAGGAGGTTCCAGACAACGGCGAGTGTCGGGTTGCGGGGAACGCCGGCGGAGAGGCGTAGGCGAGGAGAGACGTCGCGGCACGAAGGCAGCAGTCGTCTCGCTTGTGGCGGGAAGGAAAACCAAGAAAAGAAAAGAAAAAAATTGCCAGCTAGAAAAGAGGAGAGAAAGCAGAGAGGGCGGAAGGCGCGTTGTTCGTACGCCAGCGGCGGCGGAGCAACAGGGGATCGCCTTGCCTCCGTTTTTTCGCCGGCTGCTGGCGATTCCGGCGCGACAACACTCGCAACGACTGACTGCGCTGGCGGAGCTGAGTGTTTAACTACCGCGCTTTCATGCGGGCGCTGATTTTTTTGCTTGTATTCCCCGTGTAATACGCTGCGTTTCTGGTCGACGTCGGATGTTCTTTCGGGCGCAGCGTCGTGCCGCCGTGACTCCCTCGGGTGACAGTAGCTTCCAATTCTGGCGCAAAAGTGAAGCGAGAGCGACGGAGGTCGTGACGCCGTGCGCGACTGACATGCGATGGATACTGGCTGCAGGTGAACAGAGGTGCATTCTCTCCGACGGCACTTTCCGTGCGTGTGGAAAGCGGACGTGGTGCTTGGGCTCGTGTGCCTCGCGGCAGTGGTCGTGACTTCTGTGTTTTGTGTGACCGGATTCACGTTCAGGAAGAGCTCCTCCCTTCAGAGCTCCACTGCACACTGGTAAGTTGCCTGTCACTTGCTCGACGGAGAAGCCGACCGTTTTTTTTTTCCTTGTTTGGACGTGTCGTTTGAAGAGCTCCGTGAATGTGACTGCTACTCTAAACACTTGTCCAACATACGTATGGCGCGAGCAGAAAAAAAAAAGAAACATGCAGTGCAAAACAATCGCGCCACATATACGAATACGAGGTGCACATCGTAATGTATGATATAAGAAAACGAAATCAGCATTCGGCTCATTTTTAGCGCATGTCCTGTTCATGGCAATCATATATATATATATATATATATATATATATATATATATATATATATATATATATATATATATATATATATATATATATATATATATACACACACACACTCGACCTGTCTCAAAACAAGCTGTCATGAGGTCTGCTCTATTGCGTAGCCACTAGCCAGATATAAAACACTCAAAACCGCTTCAGCTTGATTCATGCCACTCTAGGTCCCCTCTCTGCCGTTGGCTACAGACTCTACATCACAGCTGAGCAGACACTGAGGATTTATTGCTGTAGGTTCCGCCACGTTACTGCATTCCTACCAAGCGCACTCAGCGGCATAACAGAAGAATAAAACATGTACATCATGCCTCTACTCAGGCTCATCTTACTAATTTGTGACCCTTCGCCGCCTTTGGAGGCTAATGTGACTGGCTGATTGCAGCCACAGCAGTATGCCTTCCGACCGGTAACAAGCACGGCAAAAACTTGAACTGAAAACCTCAATGCGCCTCCGGTCAGAAGTCTCAAGTCTGTCACATATTTCTGTTTGCTCGTAGTCCATCCTGGAACGGGCGAAGTTTTTATCTGGGCCCAGAGGTTTGTGCTCTCCTCACTATTTCACTGCACACATTCTTTCGGGCCGATCGCGAACTTTGCTTCCGTTTGACGTGAGTGGCAGTCTGCGGTGGCTGCTGGCAGGCACAGACGTGCTACGCGCGACTTCTATCGATCGCAATTCCTGGCACGGAATGTGGAGGCGTACGGTGTGGTGAAACCCGGTGAGAAGCGTGGCTTCTTCTGCAAGGTCTCATGGAAGGTAGATGGAGAACGTGCTTGTCAGATGAACGCGACTTACTTTTAATTCTCTACCAAATGCATGTATATGCACGTGTGCTTCCTGAACAGGAGACTGCGCCAATGTTTGGTTTATGGTTTAAGGGGGTGTAACGTCCCAAAGTGACTCAGGCTATTGGGGACGCTGTAGTGGAGGGCTCCGGATATTTCGACCACCTGGGGTTCCTTAACGTGCACTGATGTCGCACAGTACACCGGCCTCTAGCATTTCGCCTCCATCGAAATCCGACCGCCGCGGCCGGGATAGAATCCGCATCATTCGGGTCGGCAGCTGAGCCCCATAACCACGTATAGCCACCACGGCGGCACTGCGCCAAGGGTGCTGTTCAAATAGCACTCTGGGGAGGCACATCCCCCTGTTTATTCTGTAGCCCTTTCGCTCTTTTTTATAACGGCTGCTTCTTAGGCTTTTGTTGGAACATTGAATTAATATTCGAAAAATCACCTAATTTTGCCATGAAATGAAGCTTAGACTTAGAGAAGTGCCAGAGCCTAGCAAAGGTACTAGTCGGTGTGTATTAGCTATGCAGCATAATGCCGGATCCCCGTCACAAGAAATGTGGTAACAGTAAAACCTTTTCACAAGAACATTCTGCACTGCCCTTCTTTGTGGCTCACGTTACAGGGATAGCTTTGCAGTGTAAGCAAAAACAAAAAGCAGGGCGCTTAAGCTTCGTTTTTAAGAGTGAGACGCGACAGCGTGTTGCAGCGTTACCAAGGAGTGCACGGAACGCCATCGCCCATACGGCGCGACGCGTGGCCCGTTGTACGGTTTAAGGAAAGGACGCCTTTCTCACATATCTTGGTGGACACCCAGACCGCGCCGTAAGAGGAAAAAAATTAGAGGACGCTTGAGCTTCGCCTTTAAGAGTGGAACGCGACAGCGTGGTTGCAGCACTGCCAGGGAGTCCGCGGAACGCCATCACCCGTTCGCCATCACGCCTTGCCCGTTAGACAAATCGCTCTGCTACGTACGGTGAAACGGACGTGCGGAGTGGCAAACCACGTAGAAGCGCTGTTACGCGCCTTGCCGAAACGTGCGAGACTGAAGTTGCAGTCGTAGTTGTCGGCACATCTTTCTCGACAAACCCGATTCCACGAACGCCAGCATAGCTTCCGCGCCGAACGAACGGGCAGCAAGCCGCAAGCTTCGTGGTGAATGCGCTTTGGATGTGCGCTGCGTTGTTCGCCGCTCACCGCGTGATCCCTGCTTGCCCGCATGGCCCCACTGCGGCAGAACGAGACGAGCAGGAGGCGCTGCCGTCGTGCGCTATCTATTGGGGCAGTGGCGTACATTGCGAGGAGGAGGAGGAGGGAGAGGAGGGATTTTTCGCTCACGGCCGCCGACGCCGACACCGGCTTTTGTGCGACATGGGGCCCTTAACGCTGTCTCGTTAATAATGCTTCTGGGATTTTTCGCTCACGGCCAACGCCGCTGACGACACCGGCTTTTCTGTGACACGGGGCCCTTAACGCTGTCGCGCCAAAGCCGCAGCTACATACCCGCCCGCTCTAACTAGCTTACGCTTCAATATTTCGAGCGACAGAGGCAACGCGTTTGAATTTTCTCAAACATGTTCTTTCTTCCCTCATAGGTATCGTGGTGCTTCGTACAAGTCATTGATATACTAAACCTGCAACGCAACTACACCGGTTATAAGTGTGCAGGGACATAGCGAGGGAGGCTAATAATGCGCAGTGCTATTTCTTGCGAAGCAACACATTTGGTCAATGCTGGCATGGCAAAAAGAACCCGAGTGCCAGCTTCTGCACTAGGCTACTTTCGCAAAGCTACTTACTCTTTATTCACGTGTTTCGCTGATTGAAATATGCCTCTCACCTCTTCCCATTTCTTTTTTTGTTTTGCAGCGAAGCTTTGTCAGATGTCAGCACAGACTACCATGTTTTTCTCTAAGGTGTGTGTGCGGCATGAATGACATTTTTAGCTTCCAATGCACTTTCTGTATATTTTTAGCCTGTCTGAATGGCCCGCATTGAAATAAAGGATAGAAAAAAAAAGTAGACTATTAACGTCGGCTGAGTTACGCCTACCGCGTGTGCGACACATGCCCTTGCCAGCTGGCTTCTGAAATCAGAGACGTCAGACTGCTGCCGCCGCTGCCTGCGACTCGTCACCGTCGGTGATGTTGGCGGGGGGTGGGCGTAACAATAGCGCTGCACGCTGGCAGCTCCGACGGAGGTAAAACCAGTGACAACAATCTGAAATGGCGTCAGAAGAGGCTGCTTTCTTTGAGTCTGAACTAGCAACTCATTAATTCCCAGGATTTCGGGACAAGCGCTTCTAGTTTCCTTGGCTACCAACACGTGGCGCATAGATTTTAACATTGAAAAACAGTGCGTTGAAGTCATCCGTGACGCAAGAAAGAAAGAGAATGCCCGAGTGGCTTGAGAACAGAATGTGATAGGCCTCTAGGCTCAGCAGCACTGGCTGTGTGCTCTCCCGAATTCCTGGTAATGTTTGCTGCCTGTGCTTCCGCTTGTGTTCGGCGTGCTTCCGTTGATATCATGGAACAGCAATTAGGCCAAGCGTTCACTTTTTTTTTTCAAGCCCGTCCGGTGTGGCTCTCTTGAAGCCTTGCTTTCATGGGGCGAGTTGGAGGTCGCGTAAGCTTCTGCTTTAAGCGCTGTAGACGCAAACGAACAAATCACAGATGAATACGGACGGAGGAGGTCAGGTTTATTATTGCTTTTGAGCACCTCGGAACGAATAAGACCGCTGCCTTCCTTGTTTCCGTAGCGCCCCACTCGTTGCAGTCGTTCGTCACCCCTTTAGTGCTTTTCTAAGCAGAAACCTTTCAGCTTGCAATGCCTTATGATAAAGTGATGCGAGAACTTGCGCTCAGAAGGCAATTTGGACGTGTGTTAGTGGAAGGAAAGCAGGTCGTGCTTTACAGTCAGCTAATGACGTCCGAATTTTTCTTTATTTAATGTATAATTGTCTCTATTAGTAAAGCACCACCTTTTCCAACAAGCACGTTGTGTCAATGCCAACTAAACGCACTGTCTTCCAATGGCTTGAAGTGGCGTTGGCTGGCCGCCATAACGGTCACAGCGGTCGCGTGCCGGCCGGAAGCGTTTACTGGGAACTGCCCCGCTATCTGTCCTGAGATGGCTGGCCCGCTTGTCGCGCGGATGTTTGCCCGAGGTCGCAGGGTGCTGATAAAGCAGTCGGGCTATGGCAGTCATCAGCGTATATGCCGCTCATTGCGTACTACGATAGTCAAGCGGTACGCAGTCTATCTCTTCTCCGGCCACTTACTACCTGTACGCACTTGGCGTCTTCCCGAAAGAGCGTGTTCAAGGGGATGCCTTTCGTGAGAATTGGCCGCTACGTTTTTGAGATCCCAGAGATGAGTCTATGCGAACAGTTATTTACGATTACAGTTGCAACGCTAGGTAACACGTCCGTGCATTTCTCAGGGAATATATCTGGCATTGAATTCCCTAATTGCATCTACCCGTGGTCATCACTTCAGCAGACTGGGGCACATTCCTCTTCCATAGCCCCAGTTTGGTGGGTAAATCCAGAGAGCATATATATGGGCTAATTAAAAGATTTTGTTAGTCTAGTCATTCATCAGTCATCTTCTGGTTGCAGCGGAAAAGGGGATTCTGTGCTTATAAATACGCACAGAACCATTAGGTACTGATCGTGATGCTTATAAGCCGAGTGTTCTATCATGGAGTTGATGATGCTTTCGGAATAACGACGACGCCTGGCTACTTTACAGCTCGCAAATACTGCATTCGCAAGTGTCAAGAAAAACAAAAAGCGTATAGCTTCATACAATGGCACTTTCTCTTGTTTCACTACCTTTCATCAGTTGGGGATCGAAAGGGAGTGGACGGAACCTCTATTTTCCTTTTCCTGAGTGGCTCGCAGAGCTGTTTGGAGACAAGAGACTTTCGCAACTACTTAAAGCATTGAACGTGAAGTCATGTGCAAGCTGCCGCACCAGTTACCCCTTCCTGCTGGCATGGCTTTAGTAGAACGTGTGGAAGAAGATCATGATTATGATGAAAGCCGTGTTTCAAGCGCCCCCCCCCCCCCCCCCCGTTTCCCCTTCAAAGGGGAGATCGATGAGCTAAGCTTTGATGCAGCCAAGCTTTGGGTCTATAACACTGTAGCTGGCACTGTATGCTGAACACGGGGCTGTGTTTAAGATGCGCCCTGGTGTCGGCGATATAAGACAAACATGAACCGACCGGGCAAAGCTTCTTGCTCCTAGGCGCCAACCGTGCTCAATCATACGGGACGGCTAGAGCTTTATCTAATCGCAAGTTTATAATCTGGACTTCAACTTGTCGATACATACGTTAGGAAGGGATAGAAACAGAAAAAAAAAACCCATAGTGCTCTGCCCGCACCGCCGATTGGCGCAACGGGCTAAATTTTAGGTGCAGATTGTAATTCGAGGCATAATATTTGATTAAGAAAAAAGAGCATATCTACCGCACCACTGACTTGTAGGGACAGAATATAGAGTGAGGTCCGAAACAAATATTTTTCCTGCGCCACAGATGTACCACGGGAGAAATGTAAGCTAACTGATTGCAGTTCGCGGCATAATAAACAAAGAAGAAATAGCCTTGCCTTTTTGCAACACGCGTTAGAAAGAGCTAGCAAAAATAGACGAAATTAACAGTGTCCTATCGGCACCGACTAGCAGGGACATAATTATTGTGAGACCTAAAAATGGCTGTGATTTAGCTCTGGTTAAACCTGGAGTGACGCGATAGCTACAGCTGGCCGAGTGGAACTCGCACAGTCGAATTGAAAAGTCAGTCTTTCGCGTCTCTGTTTCGCTGGGGGTTCCTTCTTTATCTTCGTCCCTGGACGTGGATTCACTCTCTCTCCCCCTCTCCCTCTCTCCACTCCCCCACTACGACGCCGCCGGCAGCTGCTGCGCACCACGTGACCAACCACGTGACCAGCCATTGCGCCGCCATGGAGCTAAAGGGCTGCCACGCAGCTCAAGGGGTGCCACGCTGAAGGCTCGAAATGCTAGCGTAATGTAGCTATCGCTACAAAAGAGGTCTCTCCCTCACCACTGGGGACAGACAGGGACAGCCAGCCAATGTTTCGAATTCGGACAAAGTGGTTAGAATTCGTCAACGCGTGGTTTCAACAGAGGCGGCGCTCCCCTGTCTCACTGCCGCCTTTGTAGTACCTTTGTTCACGTGGGCACCCCATATCTCCACGGCACGCACAGCAACTCGGCATGCTCATGACAACAAGAATGCGGCTCCGAAGCCTTCGCGAAAGGCGAACAAAAACAGATGCGCGGGCTGGAATGCCAGGAGGTCATGAAGCCACGGGGAGAACAGAAGTCTTTGGTAACGTAACACAGCAGGGGGCAGCGAAAAGCGACGCTCCCGACGACCGTTTCATCTTACGCGCGACATGTTCGCTTACGTTGCCCGTCGAATGCAGGTGATAACTCTGTACACGGACCGGAGGAGCGGCTGCGCGAACTCCAATGCGCTGAAGCCGACAAATAGAACCCATTGCGCTAGCTCCATCTGTGCTTTGAGTACGATCGCGAGATGGAATTTTTTTTTCTCCCGCGGCGCTATATAGGCTCTAGGAATGCGACCTCTGCATAGTTTTAGCGATCACTGTTCGTGACAACGATGGAACCTGGCTCGCGGAATTCCCACATGACGACAGCGGGCCTTCGGGATGTTTCAATGTGGCGAAAGACTTTCGAAGCATTATGTTGGCTATTGTTTGACCGCCAGAACAGAACATTTCAGTACAGAACATTGCACAGTGTCCACTTCTGACCTGGGAACACGAGAATACCACACAAGTACAAAACAGTATGAATATGGTGTGCGTAAACTCACAGATGTCCGGAAAACAGTGAGCCCGTGATGCTCACAAGCAGATTTAGAGGGAGAGAGCAGTGGACTGCGGCGGTCATAGCCTCCCTCACGCGGTAAATTTTTCGTTCAAAGCTGTATTTGGCGCCGTTTTGTGTGGAGGAAAAAAGTTAAAAATACGCTGTGCGACTCTACCCCTTCCTCAACCGTCAACTCGGTGAGCTGCCATAAATCCGCTTCCGATGATGTTCGAATTGTTAGCCGCAGGCGCGGGCGCAGCACGTGGTGTGTCTGGGTGTCATATGACTGTACGGAACAAGGAAAATGGTGCCACTGCATAATGCTAGCTCCCAACAAGAAATAATCAGTAGCAAACATTCAGAAGTGCCATTAAAACGGCGCAGTTGCTGTTTGATAAGCTTCTTTTCGGAATTACAGAAAGAAAGAGCGGTCATTCAATCAATTCCTGCCGCAGATCTTGAATTAGCTATGCGGTCTGGGCAAACGCACGCTTGGGAACATAAAGAGGCGTATTCTGATTTTTCCTAAACAGATACAATTCGAAGTGTCTGCAGTGCAGACTTCTGCTTCTGCGGAAGCAGCGCAAAACATTTAGATCTTATCTATGCTCCTGGGCTTCGTGATGACGTCGTCAGTAAGGGAGTTCCGGAGGAGGGGGGGGGGGGGGGCACTTTTCGACTGTCTTCTTGAGTTTTGGAAGCGACGACTACGGACTGCGTCAATGTTATTGTTCGTCCTCTTGGTCTAGCTGATCGACTGTATCATCGATGCTTGCAACCTTTCGAATTTCTCCATTTCACTATACGCGGAGAGATAACTTTGTCCCGAGAAAGCCGGAAAAAGACTGTTATACAGCCTCTTTAGCTAAAGCAGATCTCGCGCTAAGAATGCTAACCCTACACAATGAACATCTGCGCCCAAACCTGTCTCCGTTCAAATAATGAATAACTGCATTGCATGGTCTTGATTATCAAAATGGCTAAGCAACTTGCCCCCAAAGTAGCAAACGTGCGTCAGAGAGCTTCGTCACCGCACGCATAGATGGGGTTCAAATTAAAGGTCGGCATTCCCGAGGTGTTAACGGCAACAGTTGGAGGATATAGGAGCTTTGGCGAAGCACTTTTTTAAACAACGATAAAAGAAAGTCAAATGAATAAAAATCGATGTGCGCAAAGGCTTACCTCATAAGGCGTTTGAAACACAGTCAGAAAATCCATTCCAGATGTCCGCGCACGTGTTGGGATCTTACAAAATCAAGCAAAAAGAAGCAACGCGAAGAATAGGAGTGAGCTGAGAGCGGTATGAATAATAATCCGCTGAAGCCTCACTTTGCTCTTATCAGTTCGGAAGCGCACCGTTAAAATACAAAAAAAGTCGGTGGAAGATGGAGCAATAGATGAAGAATATAAATCCCTGTTGCATGCAGCCGCGGCTTACGTATCATACATAGGCAGAGTGTTCACAGACACCACCACGGCGTGATCCTGTGAGCAGTGATCATCGCGGGGGTGAGTTGAAAAATGCATTTTTTATTTCTTTATTCCTCGGTGTGGACCTTGTCCGACCGGCGTCCACGACTAGCGATATGGCGGGAAAGTTACTTTGGAGCGATCACTTTTCGCCAACGGCATTCTTCACTTTTTTGCTGTGTGCGCAACATCCTGTAAAACACAGCGTGCAACGCATCTCACTGATCTGTGCTAACTATATGATGTGATGACGTGAGCTAAAGACTAGCTCAGCTATAGGCTTATAATGTGGTAACGTAAATGAGCTGACGTTAGCACGTCACGGGACGCATCAGGTGTATTCCGAACTGCCGCCGGAAGCGTTTCCTGCGTCTCAGCATGTATCCGCGCTACGGTGTTGAATTTAGGGCTGCCGCAATCTCGCCGCGGTCCGAACTCACAGAGCTGTCGCCTTGTAAACTTTTCAATCACCGATCATATCCAAGAGTGCAACGTGTCTGGATGAGGTAAAAAATATTCCAGCCGCATGGATGATTACTCATTCAATTTGTCTGCATTTCTGATATGCCAAAATTTTAACTGAACACTGCTTTTAGAGCCTCAGTTATAATCGGTTCGCGCTATTTATGCCTTATGCCGTTATGCAAACACGTTCAGCAAATCATGATCCTGGCCGAGTTGGCTCTGCATAATTAGAAACGTCTCAGCGCGACAGAACACAGCAAAGAACGCCAAGTCCTGCCAGCGTTGCTTGCCTTTGTTTATCCTGTGTCTGTTGCACCAAGATTTTTCGAACTGTTGGCAACATTTAGGCGTTTTGAAACGCTCGTGCTTTCTTAACAAGCAAAACAATGTTCTTAGCTCATTTCGGATGGCTGACTTCAGATTGCATCGCGGTGCGTCTCGCCCAAACGTTCCCGATATCATCTGAACCCCTTCGTAGCATATCACATCTGAGTATGTAATCTTAACTACGGCCAGACAAGTTGCGTTACCGTGCGGATATGTCGCGATGAAAAAAAAAAAGAAGACCGGTTTTCCGGTAGCTAACTTTGGCAGAACACATTAGCGATGGGTAAACAGCCTCAGTAGCCGAGACAGCAGCCAAGTGACAACCAAGCCAAGAGCCAGCCAAGACAACCACGACCACGATATCATCATGCAGCGGCGACTACATGAGGGCTGATACGCTAATCGAGCGTTCGGAAGAAGAAGAACATGTCGGTTGACCTTGCGTTCGCATATGCAAAAGAAACCTGGTGGCGGCGATGCGGAATCGCGGATAAAAGTTTTATATATCGAGAGGCGCAGGGCTCTAATCAGCTTTTCGTTTCAACAGACCACAGGTATTGATAAGGCACGTGAGCCTTCGCGAACAATCGTAGGTGTTCAGAAATTAGCGTTCGTGATGGCGATCTTTCGGTGACAGTGATGTCACGTCTGTCGAGCGTAGAAGTGTACGCAAGTTGCTTCGCGTACCGAAGAGAGAATAAAGAGCAGCTGAAGGCTTAGCCGGTGGGGACCAGAAAAGAGCGCTCCTCGAAGAAAAACGGTCGTAAACTATCCTCCCACAATATACGTTCAAGCAGAGTCTTGTGCTGAGTGCACATTTGGCGCGCCTGTCGGCGCCTTTGACTTCTTTCACGCCGCACGCATGTACTGAGATGGAACGCAGCCGCGCTGAAGGAGCGCGTAGAGCCAAAACCTCATAGTTCTTGGCGGCGGGGCAAAAGGATTACGCGGCGTTCGTTGTTCAGATAAGCGAAGCTGTTTGTTTATAAAAGAAACAAGCGGAAGCCCTTTTGTCCTTCGATCCCATTTAACGAAGTGGACCTCTTTGTGATGCCAAGTTCGCTTTGGCTCGCGAAGAGAGAGCTTAAACACACAGGCGAGGTGAGGGGAGGTTACCCACACTCGTCTTCGGTTGGCTGCCTTGCGCAGAGGGAACGGGTCTGAAGGGGCGAAAAAATATAAAGGATAGCGAAAAGAGCCGGAGACGATGCGTGTACACGAAAGGGTGCCTATAAGCGCTGTCTGAGAGTCTCCAGGTTCAAGCGCGGCCTCGAGTGGTTTTCTCCGCCATTGACTGATGTGGACAAACCCTCGGACCTGCTCCTCGCTTAAAGCTTGGGCGCTTAGCCGGCACACAACACAGACGGACAGGCTTTCAACGACGTACCATGGGCCGGCGGAGAGGTTTAACCCTTAATTCACATATGCGTATAGCATCACCCATCGCGAAGGGTGCCAGGCAAGGAGACACGATCTCTCCTGTGATATTCGCCGCGTGTTGACATGAGATATTTAGAATGGGAACAGTTGGGCATAAAAGCTACTGACAATACCTCAGAAATCTGCGCTTTCTTGATGATATTGCCTTGTAAAGTAAATGAGGGGCCAAACTGCAAAACGTGATCAGTGACCTAGGCAGGCAAAGCGGAAACGCGTGTCAAGATTAATATTGAGCAATCTGAAGTAATGCTCGATAAGCTCGAAAACGAAAAAAAATTGGTAGGGTTTGAATGTAGTTAAACTCAGTAGAAGTGCAAAAGCTAGGAAATCGAAAGCACCCCTTGCTTGAAAGGTGCCAAAGCAGGGGACCTTGAGGGTTCCAAGGTCGCCCTCCCATTGGCAACAGCTGGCGCAGCCAACTTACCCGAGTTACTCCGAGGCTTCACACAAGATTCTTGTTTGGATCCGTGTTAAGTAGTGTTTTCACACTAAAACACTTTTTCAGGAAAGGCAGCGAAGCTTTGTAAGTGGCTAAGGCATACATCTTTTTCTGGTAGGTAGTGACGCCAGATCAGGTCCACGAGAGCGAAATAGCTACGGTGAGTAAGAATGGAGTGGAGCGGATTTGGCAGGCACTCTCCGGTCGTGAGTGGCATTTACCAATATTCCTCAAAAGAAAAGCATACAACAGCTGTATCTTACCAGTACTAACCTTAGCAGTACTTACAAGTGCTCACGTCTATCCCCATTAACTACGTTGAACCCCAACCAATTTTATCGGGTCAGGCAACAAACGTGAGTTAAGGATATCCTAGCTGACATCAAGAAGAACTGGTCATGTGCAGGGCATGTAATGCTAAGGCAAGGTAACAGATGGCCGCTTAGAGAAAAATAGACACCTCATTTTCGTCGTATGTTCTATTGCCTGTAAGGATGCACGAGACGCACATTAGAATGCATGAATAGTCACGCGTTGCTTGCTTACGATGGCATATATAGTTTAGTTTTAGGTTGCTTCTGTCAGGCTGTTTCGGGTTGTGTTTCATGACCTAAACGACGACCGTGACGTGTAAGAGTATTTCGGTCGTATGAGACATGAAAAAGAACTGCACCATAACCGCTAATACTTTGTAGTCAATTAAACTACATATCAGCGATTATATTGCAGTTTTTTTTCATGCCTCACGTGACATAACACTTCTTACACGTGAGAGGCACAGTTCAGTTTACGAAATCATAACAGCGCGAAGGAGAAATTTAAGGATAAATTATTTAACGGTCGTAGGGTCATAGCACGGGGTGATCAATGCATACTAATGCCGAACGCATCATTTGAAAGAACAAAATAAGCAAGCAAAAATTTGGTGTCTATGCTCCTTTAAGGTAACGGAGTTATTCAAGAGCGGGCAAGTGCAGCAGGGGTCGTCAGAGGATCCATATGAGTGGGTGAAAAGAGAAAGTTTGCGGGGAGAAGGTTGCCGCAGCTGGCACAGAGCAAGATTAAATGAGGGATGTGGGCGAGGATTTTTTCTTCGAGTGGACGTAGTTAAGTTGGGGATGATGGTTACGATAAAAGTTTTAAATTGGACTTCCACTTAATTACAACACCGTTGCTCTAGAGCCTTGCTGTCTTTCTCGGCCTGGCGACATTAAACCTCAGAATTATACCATTCATACACATTCGCATGGGCCAAGGTTGTCCCTGGCTGCTGGCATGTTTTGCTTATAGTAAATGGAATTGCACCGTAGTAGCGGCAATTTAATTTAATGAATGAATGAATGAATGAATGAATGAATGAATATTTATTTAGGATACTCTGGCTGTTCAGCCTTTTTCGGAAGAAAGGTTTGGGTTGTGAAGGTTATTTACCTCGTGAGGTCAATGCTGCTTGATATAAATGCTAAAATCCGCGGTTACCGCTCGGTAGGGGTGGGGGGGGGGGGGGGGCATCATTTTGATCGCTCGCGAAATGGCATTTGTAAACTCTAGCCCCCACCACGTTGGTGCGGAAGCCTGCATGCAAGGAAACGGTGTGTATTGCGTAATGCGCGAAGCTGGTCTGGTCGGTGCATCACCGAGAGCAAACTGCGCGAAGCTCAACAGTGCTGATAAGAAGTATCAGCGCTGACTGATAACTCGCTGTCTGAGAGTTCCTCTTCTGACAAGCCCCGTTTCCTTATTTGAGCCAACTGGCATGCCCCTTTGAGAATATGCTCCGAAATTGTTCTTTTTTTGCTCTTTTGTTTGCGTGCGTGTTTCGTATGTGCATGATTGCACAGGACAGAGTCCTTTCCTACTGATCCTCGATTAACCGAGTCCTGCGACCACCCTATACTACAGCCAGATTCAAAATCACGCCTCGCTATGATCGCATTGTCTGGCGCTCTTTGATAACTTTCTTTCCCATTGAAATACACTCGTTTACCTAGAGTATACGAAAGGTTCTTTATATTTCGTGTCTCACCGAGTCCTTACTACACGGAAAACACCCAAGTGTAGTTTCTTCAAAGCGTATTCAGCGACAAGCACAATTTATTACACATATGACCCGGTGTGTAATGCGCCTTTGCGTTCAGCAGTCGCTGTTAAGAGGAGCCCAGATTCTAATCATTTGCGGTAAATTTAGCTGCAATAATACCGCAGTGTCTTTTGTACCGATTCTATGCATATGCATTGTCGTCTACCCTGTCATTGGCGGTGCCTTCCACTCGTCTTCTCCAGAGCTGGCTGCTTCGTACGGAGATACGTAGATGAACCGGTCGCCACTCCTTACGTAACCTTTTTGCGTCGGCATTCGAACTGTCGATAACTGTGGACCAGTTCCTGGAAAAGTGTGCGGTGTAATGGGTTAGTGGATGTCAAATTCCGCTCCGTGCTTCGTTTGGTGATGGCGTTGAAGCGCGCGTGCTAAGCGAAGAACGGTGCTATGGACGGGGCTCTAAAAATAAAAAGAAAATTCCATCCTTTCTAGTTATTATCCCCAGATACGTAGTAGAGGTTCTACTATGCGTTCTCTGAAACGATTATTCCAATTTGCCTTTGTATCTAAACTACTTTCTCGCTTTCGTACATCAATATTGCAATCTCCTCTTACCGATTCCTACTTTCCCAAACCACGGCGGACCACTGTGGGGACCTCGCTTACTGGGGCCTGTGGGGCCTACATATTAAATAAGAGTATATTGCATAGGAACTATTAATATGATGACTGTGGGTAGCTGCGCCACCTATCAACATACTCCGCAAGTGCGCGGCAAGGTAGCGCGCCGAGTTCTTAGATGATTGCAAATGACGTTAATCAGCTCACGGGAAACCCCACATACATTTCGCTGCTCCCATCGGCCAGATAAGTGCATCTACCACCAGCATCACGAACAGCCGAGGCCAAAGCGGGACCGTTCCCGTGAACAGAGGTCGCTTGCCTACCACGAATACACGGCGTGGCCGAGCCGAGGAACGCGTTCGAGGTGTGACGGAATAATTGGCCCATTAGCACGGGCAGCGCATTCGCTGATCGGCCGCTCGCGGCGTCACTTGTTGCTGCTTTTGTTGGCCGCGTGTCGGTTCACGAACCGCCGGGCCGCTTCCAGGAGCGAGCCAGCGCGCAGCCTTTCACCCCGCCACCTGCGCTGGGGCCGAGCGCGTTGAAGAGGTGGGGGAGGCCACCTGGTTGAGAAGTATTGAACCGGTAGTCGCATCGAAATCGTGGTGCCCAGAAATCGCGCGGCGCCGCGTTTCTCGCGGTTGGAGAGTCGCGAAAAAGTGGGCGGGGGGAAGCTGGAAGACGAGGCGCTCCGATGGATACAACCTGAACTAGGGCCCATACACGTGCGGCACTTGTAACCGTCAAACCGTACGTACGCTTTCAGCAGCACAAGTTCGAGATAGCTTCGCTCGAGTGCTCTTCGCGCTATCTCGCTGCTGGCAGGATACACCCGCAGTCTCGTCGGGAGTCCGCTACTTTACAAGTTTTCCCGCGGTTTTCGTTACTATCGATGAATAATTCTTACTTCTACCCATTTTCGTTTCTGGTCATTGTAGCCACTTTATTCGGCACACTTTATCCGTTTAAGTGGCGCTATATTTTCGGCCGTGTTCGGTTCCAGGAGAAGATCTTAATATGACCGAAATATAGTGTCACGTAGCGGTGATCACAAATAGGCAGCTCGGAAGGAGGCGAAGGCTTCTAATAAAAAAATGTTAATCTGTCCCACTTGTTCTCATAAAACACAACAGATCGGAGGCGGCGACGGGAAGAGACGCGAACACAAGAAATCGTCGGAATCAGAGTGGCGCGGCAACTGTCAGTGATGCTTGTAGAAAAACTTTTATAATGTCGTAATAATTTCTCAGCACATTTGCGGACTGCAGTGCATATCATAGATAAGGTGCACATAATGTGCACCAACCAAGTAATGTTCAACAGTGTCGCAAGGGAGCAGCAGTTCACAACTAGTAGCAAGGTGCTAGAAGTGGTAAGGGAATACGTCTACTCAGAGCAGGTAGTGACCGCTGATCCGTATCATGAGAAGGAAATAACTAGAAGGACAAGAATGATGTGGAGGGCACATGGCCGGTTCTCTCAGGTCATGAATAGCTGTTTAGCAGTATCTATTCTCCAAGAGAAAAGTGTACAACAGCTGTATAATTACTGGTACTCACCTATGGGGCAGAAAAGTGGAGGCTAACGAAAAAGAGTTCAGCTTAGGTTAAGGACAACGCAGCGAGCTACGGAAAGAAAAATGATAGGTGTAACGTTAAGAGACCGGAAGCGGGCAGAGTGCGTAAGGGAACAAACGCGAATAAATGACATCCTAGTCTGAATCAAGAGGAAGAAATGGGCTTGGGCAGGGCATGTAATGCGAAGGCAAGATAACCGCTGGTACTTATGGGGTAACGGAATGGATTCCAAGATAAGGTAAGCATAGTAGCGGGCGGCTTAAAGTTAGGTGGGTGGATGAGTTTGAGAAGTTTGCTCGGATACGATGGCCGCAGGCAGCGAAGTACAGGGTTAATTGGTGAGACATTGGAGAGGCCTTTGTCCTGCAGAAGGCGTGGTCACGCAGATGATTATGATGATTATTGCAGTTCTTCGCGAAGAAACTGATAACTCTTCCATAAGAAATGTGAAACGGTTTAGCACAGTAAAATGAGAAAACAGTAATGCCTTGAGCTGATAATGACAATAAAAGGACGCTGGTGTACAAAATATTAATGTAAATCACCGGAGCAGTATTATGAGGCCATAGGAACTCTGGATGGAATTCCGTACCCAGAGATTCGAATGCCATACACGCCACTACCGTGAATTCTTTCTGAGAATAGTCTCAGGCCACGCGACTTCGTAGTAGCTGCATACCTATACGGCATACCTATACCTATGCTACGCTTACTTTCTCTTGGAACCCACTCCGTTACCCTTAAACGGGTAACGGAGTGGGTTCCAAGAGAAAGTAAGCGTAGCAGGGGGCGGCAGAAGGTTAGGTGGGCGGATGAGATTAAGAAGTTTGCAGGCAAAGGGTGGATGCAGCTGGCAAAGGATAGGGTTAATTGGAGAGACATGGGAGAGGCCTTTGCCCTGCAGTGGGTGTAGTAAGACTGATGATGATGATGATGACCTATACGGCATTCTTGTAGACAGAGAAAAAGCAGTTCTCGTCACAAGTGTCTCACAGAGTGCCTTAACAACTTTATTATTTGTTGCGCGGTTGATCAAGTTATTTTTTCGAGCCATCTCCTTTGTACACAACGAACCGAGGAGCAAGATGACGAATGAAGACACATTCAGATTAACATCTGTTTACAAGGCGCACATCATCATTTCCCTGAAAGCGCTGACTCCACCAACAGAAGAGTACTTTATCCTCTGTTCTCATTCAAAATTTACAATCTGCTCTGCCATTAGAGCCTGCTGCCTTTGAGGTTATTATCAGCACAAGGCTCAGGAGGTCTTCGTGGGAGTGGTGATGATTCCTCTTCGGTTCAAGAAAGCGCACGGAAAACTTTAGTATCACATTTTAAAGGCGTCAGCTCGTAATTTTGATTTTACGCCGCGTATTTTAATGTGGCGCATACAGAGGCACTAACCGGAGTGTCATATAGTGTGCGTACACATTTCACGCCCGTATCTTCATTTGCTCTCGGAGCTTTGTCGTTTCGGTTCCATGATGGCGCTAGGGGCCGCTGTCTGAGCACGATGTGCGCTTGTTAGGGACGTACATGTTTGAGGCGCTGGCAGCTTACTAAAAGCCTTTTTTATGGAGATTGCAGAACACGCTGTTGTACGCGTTCATAGCCAAAGCAATCGGTCGGCCTTGTGGCCTATAAGTTGCATGAGTTGCTTTCGCTGTTTCTAAAGTGGCGTTTGTTCGTGGCGACCTTTGTCTGTTCTTATTAAGCAAATGACCATCGTTGAGGTACGGGTAAGTGATGATAACAACAAGCAGCTTTTACGCATGGCACTGGGGTCGGGCAAATTACAGCGAACATCAGAGTGGAAGTTGCGCCAACGTTTCAGTGAGGCACTGCTGTGTGGGCTAGTCTCCTTCAGCAGGACGGGCGTTGCAGGACGAATGACTCGCCGGTGCAAGTCGCCTGTGTCTGGACGCTGCCGAGTATGCGTGAAGGGTGAACTTTTTATTTTTAATGCACTGATGCGTTGTGCGTCTCCATTCCTGCTTTTCGCCTCCGTGTCTACATGTGTGCTGTGTCCTAATAGCCACGTGACTTCCTGACCTTATGTGCGCCTTTCCACAGCCCTCTAAACAAAATACAGCAAAAAAAACACAAACAGAAACACTATTTTTGCTGTGAGCGGTATTGGAGCAGTTCGTTGCGAGCTTTTATTCTTTATAACAAACGGAGCCTTTAAAGGGGGCAGTAGGGAACAAGAGGAACACGCTTACCTGACGCGTTAAATCACTCGGCAATCTGCTCAGGGCTGCCAGATTTGTTTGTAAATGCTGTTTCGTGCAAGCGTGTCAATATTTGCCCGCAATGAAAAAAATATTGCGACGGTTAAAATTGCAGCTTAACTCGAAAACTTCAGCGAGAAGCTAACGCCGGTGCTCGGTTTAGCCACGAAGGCTACCACGTTGGCACTAGGTTTCCCGTACGGCTGGTGCTTGTCGCAGTTCGGCTTTCACTCCTGGAATGCGGTTGGAGACACCAGTTGCACCTGGTGACTGGCGAAAGTGAGTTTAAAAAGAATAATCCCTGCATATCTGGCGTTCGTGTTTTATATTTATTGCTCATGTCAGAGCTATGGCCAGAAAGAACCAGCACCAGCAGTGCACTCCCCGACAGTGTTAGATTAGGACACTGCGAGCCCCGGCCGTGTGAGGTTAGTTTTGCGAGCTCTTCCAGCTCACTTTTCGAGCGCCCTAACCACTGAGCCACCGCGGAGGATGTTGTTGTTGTTGTTGTTGTTATTATTATTATTATTATTATTATTATTATCATCATCTCACTTTTCAGTGGTAGTGGTCTCTTGGTGCTTAGCACGCGCTCACTTATCGATTCACGACAGCTTTAATCCTCAATGTAATTTCGAGTATTTGCCATTAATACGTTTTCACTGTTCCCCTTTTACTTTTCTCTTCCACCGACCCGCAGTTTTTTTTTTTTTTCATTTTGCACGGTGAGAGCAAGTGCACGCGCTTCTCCTTTGAGGCAGCGGAAGTGGCCCTATTTTCTATGACACCGGCGCCCGAAGCTGGTCTGTTTGCGCCGCCGACGGTTTGAAGCACGCTAACGGATGTTGTTGTTTTTTTCTGCTGCAATTTTTTTTTTTTTTCTGGCGTCGCTCCGAGGAGTGGCGAACCGTTGTCGTCAGTTCGGTGGAGCAATTCGAACTGCGCTTTGCTATGCAAATATTCCACTACAGCTCAAGTCCAGCATTCTTGGACAAAAAAATTGAATATTGTAAGGTATTGCTACGTAAATTTTGAAGCCGATAGTCCATTTTTCCGATGCGTAGCAACGTCTTTATTTTAGAATGTTTCCGTCGATCGCATCGAAGAGTTAAGACTGCCATAAAAAACCAGTCGGGAACGCTTCTGACGACAGCAAAAACAGTAATAGGAAGACACTTCAAGTCTGCCGACGGGAGATATGCGGATATACTGATTGTTATCGCGCAATCTTACAATATATGAAAAAACGGCGCTCATAAGCTAGTACCCGTTTATAAACGCTTTTGTCGAGCATTGTTAGGTATGATCAAACAAGACAGGGTATCTTCTCCTCACACAGACCATGGACCGTCTATCTTCGCAGTTCATGGACGGAGAAGGCACACTGCTCCAGCTGTAGTCCATATGCTGAATGCTGAAGCGCCAAGTTTCGGCGTTGCTCGATAAATGGAGGAGCGGCCGCCGCGGTGGCTGAGTGGTTACGGCGCTCGGCTGCCGGCCTGAAAGTCGCGGGTTCAATCCCGGCCGCGGCGGTCGAATTTCGATGGAGGCGAAATTCTAGAGGCCCGTGTACTGTGCGATGTCAGTGCACGTAAAAGAAACCCAGGTGGTCGAAATTTCCGGAGCCCTTCACTACGGCGTCCCTCATAGCCTGAGTCGCTTTGGGACGTTAAACCCCCATAAAACAAAAAAAAAACGATAAATGGAGGAGCATCCCTGCGGCTACGGATGCGCAACAGATGAAGTGTGATAATCCGCCACGTCAACGATTTTAATGCAACTCGCTGCACGTCTCCACCCCGAATCTTCGCGCCCATGTGTGCATGTGTGCAGGTTCAAGAAAGCAGTTGACACCCTCTCTTGATAAGCAGGTGCGAAGCGACGTTTCACCGAAGTTATCTGTAACCGGTGCTGGTCCTGGGCTCACATTGTGCGCATGAAATTGGGATGTTCATCCTCACGCACGCATGCCTGCTGTTGCTATGTCCAAACGTAGCACGAGCAATACTATAATTTATTCTGACTTGGCAATTCCCGCTTATTCGTAGCACGAAGCTCTTCATTAACCACATCAAAGCGACGTTCGACTCCTGACGGGAGGCTTCCTGTTGAATTCATGCCGTCAATTCTTTCCCTCTTTCTGATCACGAAACGGAAGAGAGAAGTTCGTTTTATTTCGCTCTCCGCTTCATTTTATGCATCAACACGTCGTTATGGAGGAAAATGAATGACGAACAGTGCGTACTGAGGGGAAGTCGCATCATCCATGAGCAGCCACGCGTCTTGCGCGCTGCTTTTGTATTTTAATGCGAACCATTTAATTCTTGATCAGCGCTATGCTGCACCCCTTTTGTCACAGAGTCCTCGCGAGCGCCCTCAATGACGCTATTCAGTGACGCGCTCGCGCGCGCCACTCTATAGCGTCACAAGAGCTCGCACCAAGAGCGCGCTTAATAGGGCCACCTTCGCACGCTCACGACTGGAGCTTCATTAAAGGTGACGAGCAGTGGCAGCGTGCCAGCTAGGCGCAGCGAAGCGGCTTTTAAATGAACAGTGCAGCTAGAGAGGTTTTCCAGCTGCAGGTACAGCAGCGGGGTTGGAATAGTTATTGCTTTTTTGCGTGTGTGTGTTTAAACGCCTAACGAACATTACGTGGTGAGGAGGGAAGAGTTTAGAATATAGGTACAAGAGGGCAGACAGCATAGGGAACCCCACGAACGCACTAGCAACAAGCTGTAGGAGCAATGTTTATTCAAAATAAAAAGAAATATAAAAATTAAAAGGAAGGAAAAGATTTTTTCTAGCCCCGTCAACTGCCTTCACTACGGAGGCACCTGAGCTGGGGAAGCGGAAATAGAGGGCGCAACAAGAGCAGCATATGTTGCTTATTAAATCAAGATCGTTACAAGTTGTTTTACCATCTTGATTTCTTAAGTAACAAGAGCAACATAAGAAATCAAGATGGTAAAACAACTTGTAACTTGCCAATTTTATTTCTCGATCTGAATTTAAGCATTGTCACAAACCAAAAAAAAAAACAGGACTATGAACAAGGAAGAAAAGTTGGCTAAAACGAAACAAAGGGCTCGACATCTGAAAAGGTTCCCTGTAAAGTGGGGAAATTAAAATACTCGGATCGAAAATAATGTATCGAATAACAACACCTTGGTTTGTAATTATTTCTTCCTGTACAGTCTAAGAAAAGTAAGAAGGAATCAGGTCATTATTCCCACGTCAACCAATTAACGTTCACTTCTCTTGGTTGTGTAGGCGCGGTGGGCTTTCGCCTTCTTGGTTTGCACACTGAAAGAGGAGTCTGTGGTGTGCCTTTGTCCTCGAAGTAAATAACGGCAACAACGTATGTGCATCGGCGAATCACAACCGATTTGACGGACACCCTAAAAAAAGAAAAAAACTGGCTGGCTCCGATTTTTATTGTGCCCATAGCCAGTGAGGCCCAGTAACACATTAGATCCTAGAGCACTCGTTTTCGGCTAGTTTGTACTGCTGGTATAGCTGGTTTCAAGTACCGGTTCAGAACGCAGTGGTCTTTGTGCCCTTCTTATAGGCGCGATAGTGGAAAGTAAACACGGCTATCCTTGTTATGTCACCGCCTGGAAGAGAGCGAGTAGTCGAATACTCCCCTTGAATGTCCAGCCATTTTGTGAGGGGAGTTAACCTGCGAGTCTTAATGACGGTCGTTACAAAATGATTAATATACTTACGATTAGACGAGCGGAGAGGTCCGTGCTTCGCAAAGAATATCAGTAGCGAGTAGGCCACCTTTTCCATGGGGAATGCCAGCACTGGCTGCATTCAACAACGACGGCTGTTTTTTCGTTCATTCACCGAAAACGCCATTTTCCTGCGGCCCACACCACGCGGTGTTCGCCAAACATAACCAGGTTTCCCTCGATTCTGTATCGTCTGAAGGGTATCGTGAAAGCAGCCGCGGCTTCTTTGATGGAAAGGTGAAGGCGTGCACCGGCCGAGGACTCCAGAGAAGCGCGGTCGGTGCGTTGATTGCACGTTCGGTGCGGCCCCGTCTATGTAATCTGCTTCTGATCTGCCGATCGCCCCAGACACGCCGCGTTTGGCAACGCCAGTCACGTGGGTGATAATTTATGCCTTACACGTTTGATTCCCCTCCTCACAACTTACCCTGGGGCAAGCCGGCGTCATCAGGAACCAATTTCTTAGGCAGTTCGCGAAACCGCGCGCTGCAGGCCTCCTTGGCGGCTTTCACACACATGCTCTTGTATCTCGTTTTTTTTTCGTTTTTTTTTTCTTAGTCTTCATTCGCAGCCGATTGGAACACTGCACACGTGCTATCTAGCCTCTGTTGTAGCCTCTTTTGCTAGACCAGTAGGTGCGGTTTCCTTCTGGTTGACGTAATAAAAGTGTTCGGGACGTAATTCTTGGCGCTGCGTGTCGTTTCGTCGAATGCGGTGAACAGTCGGCGCCGCGTGATTGTCGACTCGCAGCTGCAGTCACGAGGAAAACGAGCAGACTCCGCAATCGGCCGCTCAACAACATTAATCAGACACGTCGCCTTCCGCATATGTGCCTTCGGCTGTCAAGGCTGCCATCTTACAGTCTTACGGATGCTGCTATATGCTTCACTTTTGATAACTTTTCAGGAAGGCATTGTAAGCTGGCAGGAACATAAATTTTCAGCTTCGAAATAGCCTTTTCCTTATTCCGGTTCCTGGTGGCTGCGGACAAAAATCGCCGACACAAGCTCCGCCTTTTTTCCTTTGCAGAAGTATTGTCGCTTTTTTGCTTTTCGTGTCTCGTCAAAATGGCTGCGTTCCGAGTGCGCGTCAAGATGAATGACATGCGCCTGACATCTCCGCTCGTTTCCTGGAGCTTGAATTCCTGCAGTTCGTTGCGGGTTTTCATTCACGGGTGTGAAACGGCCGTAATCATATCGCTCCTCTCAGCACATACGGTCACATATACGTAAAGCTACACTTCGCTGTACGCGACGACATCTATTAGGTCCTTGCAGAATGTTAGCCACAGTTGTGCCTGTTTCCAGAAGAGAAGATTCTAGGAGTCAGCGCTGTATTGAACGCATTCCGACGGGATCTTTCTAATCCTGAAATACGGCTATGTCGTTTGTAGTACCGACAAGAAAGTCAGTACAAATATTCCTTTTTTTTACATTTTACAGATATGACAGTGATTTGTAGCCTCTTTATAAACCGTCCAGCTTACACCACTTGCCTGGCGTCGTCGCACTGAAAATTTTGAGCAATTCAGCACCTTTTTCAAATGCTCTCAAAGCTTCGCAAAGCCAAAGCTTCGTAGCGTAAATACTTCAGCTTTTAATGCTTATGCAGACAAGTTCAAATTAGCATTATTTTTCGCGTAGAACAATACTTTTGGCGTCTTTCTGGCGTCACTGGCGCTCTGCCTTTCAAGAGATTTTTAGATGCTGCTGATTTTAGCTGCGGCTTTTACGTTTTTGTGTGTTTCATTGTACTTTCAAGGTATTTTGCGTGTTCAGGTACTGCCTGTAAAAAAACAGAAATGTATGCGCGATGGAAATAAAAATGAAAATTTTTGCCATTCATGCATATTCGCACGTTTTCCTAGCTTAGCTTCGTTGTTATTCGGACATATAACGCTGTTAAGAAGAGTTTCACTGAATGCAAAGCGCCGAACTTAAATCGCCAGCACAAACGGGTGAGCCCACTTTTCTGCGAAAGTGTGAAGGAGATTTCCGTTCTATGCCACACATTGATCTGAATTTTTAGACCGACAGCTCTACTTCACAACCAAACCTGCAAATGCCGAGTCATCGGTGAGGCCTTGACCTCGATTAAGTAAAGTACTTCCGCGACAGCGCTAACAGATCAGCCTCTCTAGCCACTGTACGAGAGCACCATTCTATGGCTGCTTCTGATCACGCCCCGTGTTAAACTCGCAACACACTTTCGCACGGCACATCGAACATCGTCGTCTAATCAACTTCCATCAGCGGAGCGAACAAGTCAGATACACATAATCTCGATCAAAGTTTAACCTGAGTCTAATATCGTCGCCAGGAGTGCCGACGACCCAGCAAAGGAAAATCATGAGCCAATCGGGCTCAACACATGCTTTCGCAAATCTACTCCGTTTAACTATGTTAAAACGCATTCTTTTATACAGCACAGCAAACGGTTTGAGGTCGGACAAACCCGACTGAAATAAATAGAACGCAAAACAGCCGGTACTGTGCAGAAGAAGCAGGAGGTAAAGGAAAATGACATATGCCTGTTTGGCGTTCCATGCAGGTGAAGAGGCAAAAAACGCCTACTTCGTTAAAAAGGCAGACTGCAAGCTGTGTTTACACGCTAACATTCACAGCGCAAGACGAACACGGACACGAGGGGAGACACCACAAAGCGCCGACTTCAACAAAAGTTTATTGCTGTGCGAGCGACTATATATGGTGTACAGCGGACATGCGCAGCATTATTGATTGCTTAAACTTGCTAGTATTGCCTAGGAGGCGACCACCGTCACTGCTGCAAACGTGATGCCCTTGCGCTCACACGCATGCCCATAAGTTTCAGTGAGTTGTTTCAGGCGTTGTATCAGACATACGCAGGCACGTAAAACTGAAGACACAAGCACAATCCTAGTGCGAATTTCACGAAGCGCTTGTAATTCATCGCAGGGGAAGTGACAGCGTCAGCACTCCATGTTTAACCCTGAAAAAAAAACAACAAGTATCTGATTTCTTTACGGCTTAGAATGTGAAGAACCTTGTAGCTTGCTTTTAAAGTGATTTGTTTTTTATGCTGTGAGCGTGGTCTTGTGGTATACAATGTTCTTGCTGTAATAACTTGTTTCAGTTGATAATGTCGTTGATGTTGTTGCTGTTGTTGTTCTCGGTTGGGGTGTTAATTTCGGCGCTGGTGTCTGTCTTCTTCTCTGCCCAGTTTGTTGCACGACTAATCTTATGTCATGTACCAACTAGCCTGGCTAATTCCTCTCGAAGTAAAACTGGGCCAACTGAAACAGGGACAAAAAGAGACAGAAATAGAAGTATAATACACACACTTCCAACTATTTATTGCCAGAATACGGAGCCATTTACAGAGGCTGACAAACAATAGCACGAAGAAAGATTGGAATCACCAAGCTAACTCGATAACAGCGGCATCAGTAGGAATACCTTAGGCACGTGCACATGTCGACCTCACCACCGATTGAAAATGTCCGTCTAAAATTTAGATCTCTATTCGGGAAACTGATAAACTATACAGGGTGTCACCTCTTTTCGAAATAAAAGGGGTTAAGTCGCTGTATTTTCTGTCATTTCGTTTCCTATAGAATGGAAAGCGGTCTGGTCAAAGTCGGGACTGCAGCCGTATGTTTAATACTGCAGGGGAGGATGACAGTTAGAAACGTTGTGAAGGGACAGGCTGTCATCGCAGGCCCTATCAATAAGAAGCCATCTCGTTTGACAGCTGTAGATGCCACCCACAGTTTTACCTGTGTGCACTCAAGAACCAGTCAGTCCGCGAAAATTGTTTGAGTTCATATCCTTCCAACCTGTTCAGTTTTCTTTGTACCTGATAACTTGACTTATATCCATGATAAGTCAAGTATCCTGGTGAGACGGAGTTTGGCCAAAGATCTTCACACTCGTGCCCTGATCAATCGTTCATCTTTTTATCGCTCTTTAGGTTAAATTCTTTAAATGGACACGCGAATGTGCCAAAAGTTGCTGCAGCGTCTTGATTCATTTCATTTTAAAATTTCTTTTTTGAAAATTTTCTCTTCCTTTATGTGCGCAGCGCGCATCGACGTTTAAAGACTCGAGTGGCGTCCAAGGAGCAATACGCTTGAAAATGATACCCGGCTTTTAAATGATATAAACAAATAAGTATTGTACTCTTGTAACTTCGATTCTTATGACTTGTGGGGGAGAGGCAACCCGTTGTAGGAAAAACAATGGCAGAGCCTAGTATCGAATATATGCAATGCCAGCAAACTTGAGCCGGCATTCAGGGTGTCGATAACGGGCTCTGTCTCCGTCTCCCAGTGATTTGTTGCCACATATAAACTCCCATTCATTGCAGCACTTACTAGCAACTACCTGCGCCACCGCGCCAAACTGACGCCAATAGAAGACACATTCTTCTTTGTACAGTCTTCATAACGCTTGAAATTCCTCCTCGCCACGCCCGCGCGTGTACGTATACGCGTGGCATGTCTCAGCAGGGAACGCTTCTAGATCTCGCGCGCCCTGAACGGGAACAGCTGTCGAGTCATAACTGCGCGGACTGAGAATGCGCCCGCTCGTGTGTGTGTGTGTTTGTGTGTACACCTGTAAATCTCTCTCTTCTGCCTCTCCCACAGTTCCTCGACAGGCTTTTGTCCCTGCGACAACCGGCGCCCTGGGCGAGGCAGGGGCTTTGTCTCAGCCCCCAAACAATGACGGCACAGAGCCGTTAAAGTCAAGGCGCCGCGGGCCGAGACAAACAGGCGTTTAGGGAACGTGACGCCGCAAGTGTTTTCTCGTTAACGAGCCTTATCTGGTGCGCCATCGTCGTCGTTGAAGGAGCCGCAACGGGAGACATCGGGCTTTCTTCTTTTCGGGGTTTTTTTTTCGGGCAGGAGGAGGCCCCCCTGCGGTCGGGGGCGAGGTCACAATTTCGATTCTTGGCCGCTGCAGTTCGAATCTGCTTACGAACACGAACAACGCGTAACACACGGGATACGGAAATCTTGGTATGTCCCAGGAAGCTCTCTGCGGGAAGTCGGCCGTCCTTGAATAACGGTCTTTTTATCTTTGCCCACATACCCCGCTTCCTAAGCGTGCATTACCATTCAGACAATGGCTGAATATTATTCGGTATTCAGCTATTCGGAAATGCCGTCTCAATTGGTGAGAACAGAGCCTCGCCCATTAAGCCCTGCTATTGGAGAATAGACGAAGCGGCAGAGTAGCTTCTTAATAAATTATTGCAACGATTAAGAAAGACTGGAACGGCAACAGTGAAAATTTGTTTTTATCTTTCCTAAAGCCAGCTGTGCGATTCAGTGCACGTTAAAGATCCCTAGGTGGTAGAAATTATTCCGGAGCCCTCCACTACAGCACCTCTTTCTTCCTTTCTTCTTTCACTCCCTCCTTTATACCCGACCGCGGCGGCTGCGTTTTTATGGAGGAAAAACGCTAAGGCGCCCGTGTGCTGTGCGATGTCAGTGCACGTTAAAGATCCCCAGGTGGTCGAAATTATTCCGGAGCCCTCCACTACGGCACCTCTTCTTCCTTTCTTCTTTCACTCCCTCCTTTATCCCTTCCCTTACGGCGCGGTTCAGGTGTCCAACGATATATGAGACAGATACTGCGCCATTTCCTTTCCCCCGAAACCAATTATTATTATTATTATCATTACTCCTTTATCACTTCCCTTACTGCGCGGTTCAGGTGTCCAACGATATATGAGACAGATACTGCGCCATTTCCTTTCCCCAAAACCAATTATATATATATATATATATATATATATATATATATATATATATATATATATATATATATATATATATATATATATATATATATATATATATATATATATATATATATATATATATATCGAGCCAGCCGCGTGGCCCGATAATACGTATTGCCCCAATGGATAGATATGGCATTTTGTTAACACGAGAGTGTTAAGGGGGCCCGTTTCTTAAAGAAAAGCCGTCGTTGTCGTTGGTCCTGAGCGAAAAAACCAAGAAAATATCCCCAGAGAAGCAACCTAGGTGGGCTACGTAGGTCACGTGATCTTGTGACGTGGTCACGAACTGCCACAGTGGTAGGCGGCTGTTAAACAATGATTGGTCGGGAGAGGTTGCTCGCGAAGAGCAGCCGGCCGGGTCTCTCAAGTCCCACTGGTGGCACCACCTGCCTTCGTAGGGCAGCGGCGCATGACTTAACCGCTGCACCACTGCCCCGGGATTGGCATGAGGACTCCCAGGGATCTATGAATGCAAAGTAGCGAATGACCAATTCCTCATGTGTGGCCATTAACCAATTAAAGCTATCGTGTTTATGAGTTCCTTAAGGCGGAGCTTAAGTGTCCCCTCCAATTCGTTTTTATATATATATATATGGGCAGCAAGCTGCGTATGAAACGTAAGGCTTCTGGATAGTTTTGTTTCCACCAGCCGTAATTTTAGTGCCCTCTTCGTAATCATCGCTGAATATCTCTCCTCAATAATACGCGTTGAACTGACACCAGGGAAGAGATTTTATATTTGCAGCTAGATACAAGCGCATCAGTTTGAAACTGCTCGACTGACTGTGGTCAATGTAGAAAATACGCCCACTGCTAATTTCCCGAAATTCATTTTACCGCTTTTAATTCTGAGAAGCGTTGTATGTCGCGCGCGCGAAGGTTTTGTGAACGCACTTTGCCGTCCAAACTGCGGAGCTTGCGTACAGTGGGAAAGCCATGTTCACCCTCCATTAGATAGCAATAAAGCGCATCCATGTCTTTATAAGCGTAAACCGTACACATGGACACGTACAGCGTTTTGAAACCACGAAAGACTCGACAACTACAGCGTGAAGCCTTCCGCCTTTCCTCGGTCAGTGGTTAGCGGAGCAACCACTAGGGGCGATACGGTTTTGCAACGACGTGCCCGATGCGAAATGACACGCGTATGACGGTAAAATGCGAGACCGGCCAGTTTTTCACGTTAGTAAGGCTCTACGCAGTAGAGCGCGGCAAAGCGTGGAGAGTCAGCAGGATCCTTAAAACACGAGTTTTTGTTGTTGTTGAAAACTTTATTGTTCATAACTTCAAAGGGGAAGTGTGATGGGGTCAGGCGGACCAGAGCCCTTGTGCCCCGGCGGCCTGCGCATCCGATTCGCAGGCCGCCGCTTGGTCGACTGGATCTGAGTTGCACAGCAGTGCCTCCCACTGGTTTATATTTTCAATACTGCTACGCATGTAAGGGAGATCTTAGGAGCCCCACAATCATGTGGGTGAGGTTGGCTGGCTCAGGGCAGAATCTGGACAAATTTGGGAATGTATTGTTACTTTGGAAGTTGAACAAGACTCAGCGATAAAATTGCATGCTGTTTTGTTTTTGTTGACTTTGTCATACCGTTGCCATCTTCTTGCTTCAGTCACCGCATACTTATTCTGAGAAGGCTTACGATTATTTGTTTACTGAAAAAAAATTATTGCAAATGTCACAGTGCAGTTGTACTCATAAATGACTGGATCTATTCTCATAAGTAGAGAGGGCAGTGCATCATTCTCCCATTAGTGGATAGATAGCAGGTTGGAAGGACGGAAATCATAACACTGTGGGCCGCTTCCTGTGCTGGCCATGAGCGAAAACGGTGCTTGAAAACCTTCCAAGTGAACCTTGCAATTGTGCGTCAGCAATTCCCGTACTGTTCAGCGCAGTAGCGTTTCTTTCCGAGAGATGAATTAGCGACGCCATAACCCCCGTTGTACGGCATGCCAATTATTTCTCGGGCAACTCATGTGGGCATTAACCGGCAGGTGGTGTTGAGGTGATTGCTTTAATAGGGCTTCTTAGACACGTCTCCCCGTAATTACGCTATAAATTTGGAAGCTATATTGGTTCGCGGAGGGTTCTCGGCAGTGAACCAGCAGTAACAATTATACCTGCCAATTAAGCATAAATCAAACATGTTCCACACCTTTTCTTTTTTTTTAAGTCACTAAGTCTGTCTGCCTAAAGTTTCCTGGTGGGCAGTGGCGTCTATAGCTGTGTTGGCGGAAAAAAAAGAAATCTATAAGAAGCAACGCCTCTGTTTACTAGCGCAGTTGTTCCGTAAGGAACTTGAACGTGGCCGCATAAAAAAGTTGGCGCCAGTTCGCACATGTGCTCACAAACCTCTTTTTGATTGTTTCAGGGGCACTGGCTCTCTTCCCTTCTTTCTTTAGTATGGTTGTAAAACGCGTGCAGGCGAGCCTGATCTGCGTATAGCCTCGTGCAGTAATTTTTACACAACAAACAACAACAAAAAAAACTCTTACATCACTTCTTTCCCTCCCTTCGCGTGGCTCTCCGCAGACGGAATAGTAAGGGAAGCAGGTGCGTCCTTCCGAGGAAAGGAAACGCGCGCAAGTGGCGCGGAAAAATCGTCCGCAGAAAAGATGCGAAGCTAAAGAAATGGAAAGAAGCACCGAGGAATCAGCGTGCGTACCGAAATCACTCTCTCGCACGTGTCGTAGCGAGCAGACGTTTGGGGACGCGTGCGGCCATTGAAAAGCGATACCCGGCGTGTGTCGACCGACGCGTATCGTGCTCCAGCAGTCGTCTGTATGAATCGGTAACACGAAAGTGTCGCCTTTGCTCGTATCGCCTCTCCCGCGCGCGCGCGCACCACTTGTCCTTGTTTATTCGTTAAAAGTTTCATCGTTCCCGGAAAAAGTAAGACAGCAAGAACAACAGCGGAAGAGAAAAAAATTAACCGATTCGCCGCACGCGCCGGCAACCTGGATAGTTCCGTGCGACTTCCAACGAGGTCCCCATCGTGGCAGTCGGTTAGGCCCGGTTACGCTGCCGCGTTGTGCCGTTGCCACGGTTTTGGTGGTGCGCGTACTACGAGTGCGACGCTTGGAGCCCGACCATTGGATACGCCGACCTTCCACAGCGGCCATGGAGTGCCTAGCACCGCCCCACGCTGTGATTCCAGGCAAGTGATCCGGCAACGCGCGTTCGTTACCGGATCGCGCTTTATTTTCACTAGACGACAACGCGAAGAAAGGCTGGCGCCTCTGGGCCATCGTCTGCGGCTTCCCCCGTGAAATGGTGCATACGAGCGGGAGTAAATCAAAGTTGCAGACAAGATTCGACAGGTCCAAAGAACTGCGAGACTTGCGCCTGCGCTGTCTGTCGTCCTCGTGGCAAGGTTAAAAGAAAAATCCGTAAATTAATCTGGGGGGCCGCTGAGTCCACCATCCAGGCTTGACCCGCCGCTGAGGCTCAGTGGGTTTGGCATGCGGCTGTTGATCCCAGGTCGCTAGAGCGAATCCTGGTAGCGGCGGACACAGTTAAATGGTAGCGAAATGTGAAAACGTCCATGTGCTGTGAGCGCATGTTAAAAACCCCTATTAGTCTGTCTGCTCGTAATTAACCCGGAACCCTCCACTACGGCATTACCTAATAGCCCGCGTGTGTCGATCGCTCCGGGACGGTGAGCCCCGGAGCGATCTTAACGTCCGATTGGCGTCTATGCAGGCCGCGCTATTTTGTAGGAATCCGACTTGGGAATGCCGAAACGGGCCTGTAATGAAGACGAAAATAAGTGTCGCACGTTGTTGCGTGAGGTCTCTGGAGTGCTGTGTCGCTGGCGTTATAAGTCGAGACAACAACGCAAGTGAACTGCAGGCGCACGCGCTGGATGGGGGTCTGCTGTCTTATAACGGCGATGAATGCAGCCAGCGAAGGCTGCAAGGAAGGACGTTGCAGTGTCTGAAGATGTATTATGATGCCACCGGTGAGCAGTATCCAGCAAGCCCTAAACGGCGGCCATCACTGGCTGACATGACCTGTGAAGCCTTTGCTGGCCTGCAGCCTTCGTATCGCAGACATGTTGCTAGAGCTTAACTGATCCGTTCCCGACGCGATCCACTTTCTGTTGCGCATCGTTTTTTATCTCGGTTGACGATGAATCAGAGCGGTGGTTCGAATGTTGACACAGCGAACGGAGCAATATTTTTTGCGCGAGAATTAGTGCAGGCTTAACTAGGCCACGCAGAGAAACACTATTATTTTCACTTTGCCGGCTCTATACCTGCACATAAATTGGTGGGAGCAGTTGGTTTGCGCCATATATGCCGTCACAGATCCAATTCACTCGGCGTGCGCAACTAAACAGCTAAAATGCACGTCTAAACTTAAGTTATCTTTGACTGTGCGAAAGTGGAAGCAAGGTGCTACATGTCAAGAAATTCATTAGATTAAGCCAAGAACTGAAACCACACGAATTGGGCGCTCAGTCTAGTGTAAGCGCAGGTTCGTTTTCCTAATGCACACACCGCCTATTTGGCTGCATTCGTTCGTGTTACATCCGATTGTTGTCTGCTAATATATATATATATATATATATATATATATATATATATATATATATATATATATATATATATATATATATATATATATATATTAGCAGACAAGGCAAAGGAAATGAGGGGCTCGTTTGACCAACTTATGAAGGGAGCCAACAGTCACCGAAACCAATGTGCATAGGGGAATGTTTAATTTTTTTTTAATGTGTAGTGTGATAATAACACTTAGATTAACCTATCGGTTTAAGAAATTACTTATAAAGCAGGAGAAAGAACAACCATGCCGCCGGTGCGATCGGAACCCACGACCTCCGAATATCGCGTCCGGTGCTCTACCAACTGAGCTACGGCAACGGCTGTCCAATCTGCTGCTCTCGTGGGTTTTTATGTTTATTGAGTGTAAGAGAACCTTGAGAGTGTTCACCAGCGCCACCCTCGTCCATAGCGGCGGACGTAGCACGTCCTGTATTACCGCGGGTATATACATAATCAAGCTAAAACAGAAATCTTGGCACGGTCAGCAGTACTAGTAAGAACGTGTATGAACGTTTGAAACCATTTTTTAACGTTTAGACCGCGGAACGGCCTTCGTCAGAGTCTGACGTCCTAACGACAATGAATCGTTTCAAACTTGGGTCTACGTTCTATATATATATATATATATATATATATATATATATATATATATATATATATATATATATATATATATATATATATATATATATATATATATATATATATATATATATATTTCTCGAGTATGACTTTAGCTAAACGTAAAAGCGCAAAAAACAAGGACGTAGAATAAGACGCCCAACAAACAATGACTTTAGCCCCGTCAACAATACCCGTCAAGGTCTTCTCGGCTGGTAGCAAGTGCCTTGTACTTAGACTGCACGCAGTTTCCGACTGCTCGTACATTTTATACCCACCGTATCCGCCAAGAACCTCAACGACATGGATGTCTGTTGAGCTTGCACACTGCTTCTCTCGAATGTGCACGACCGGACCTGACGATTCCTTTCACTGGTCTCATGCTAAATCCGCGGTGTTAGCGGATAAATTAGAGAGCCACAGTTCGTCAAGGATGAACTTGCGCACTTAAACACCGGGAGCCGCTAATCGACCAGTATTTAAACGAGCCCCCCGGGGTTAACTTATTCCTTTGAGGATGAATATACTCGCCCTTGTCATCCCGCAACTGCTCATGCCGGCCGGGTCGCGGGTCAGTGTAGCGAGGAAACGAAGGCCGCCTACTTTAAGATTTCGCGTCGCTGTCGTCTCTGAAGGTGTGATCAAACAAGTTCAGCTTACAATAAAATAGAAAGGAGAGAAGCAAGAAAGAGATAGTGTAATTGAAGAAAAAAGCAAGTGAGACAAAGCAAGAAGGAAAGAACCGGAAGCCGATATAAAGTAATAACAAGAATAGAAGGGCAGAAAACCCCGCGGACGTCCTGAAAGAGGTCTTGCACAATCTTTGAAGACCCAGTGGTCTGTTCGTTGCCCTCCGGTTTTCTTTCCCCGCCCCGTATCCGTGAGGAAGGAGCCGTGGCTGCCCTCACAAGCGTGCATCGATGCGGGAAATGGAAGTTGCACAGGCGACACCCGCCTTTTTCCGCGGTCGACTGACGGAGACGTTCTGAGCGACAAAGAGGGGAACGGAGGCCAGCGCTATCTGGCGTGAGTTCGGGCGTAACCGCGTGACGTCATGGCGTTTATCGCCGCGAATGGCGAAACCGGCGCGAACTGGATGCGGGCAGAATAGAGAGAGAGCGAAAGCGTAACTGAAGCAATTTTCTTCTGACGCACACTTCTTTTTTTTTTTTCCTAGCGTCGACGATATACGCTTGTGCATGTGCGTGCTCGTCTATTATTTTCTTTTTCTTTGATAACTTCGGGACTTCGCAGATGTCTGGCTCGCGGTGAAAATGGAGCTGATTTTTAAACACCTGGTGCAAAAATTTTTTTCTTTTGCGCGTCTTTTACTGCATGATTCATGGCATTGCTGCGGTAAAGAATTAAGTGTCTTAAAAGAACATTGTAATGTTTGACTGCACAAGGCATGCAGGGGCATGGATATTATTGTTCATTTAATTGGATTTTTATAAGTCTTTGCTTAGGTAGCCGGAAAAGCTTCAACAGCGGACTACTTCCGTGTCGCGGAGAAGCAGTGCGCGTGCTGGTCATAAATGTGGGCGGAGATTCACTGCAGGTTTAACCTGCATCCTGGGTGTCCATTGCGCCTGGTATATTTTTCGTCATTGAATTAGTGAAATTACTCTCCAGTGCATCTTTGCTTTTTGCTTCAGCAGATCAACTGCGCTTATGACGTCACGCGTAAGGTTGAGGCCACGTGAGGTCGTACAGAAATTGTAGTGCAACAGTGTAACAACTCTGTGTTTATTCACTGTGTTTCGGGCACCTGTGCAAGGTATGAATTGATAAGCGTCAAAAGCGCGAAGCAGTTTTGTTGTCTTCACCTGATTTCAAACCTCATTTTTGAGGTCGTAGCTATGTCGTTCGTCTGCTGAATCTGAAGCTGCAAGTAGATGCGAATGGAAATTCTGTTATAAAATATATACCGCACCCAGGCGTAATTCCACGTGGTCATCCTTGTTTACTAACACCGTGCAAACCATTATAAACAAATAATACGCAAGAAAATATTGATTTATCCCCGTCATTAAGCTGGTGCAGTATGTAGATATAGACGTGGTGCCGGCGACTGCGCGAGCTGCACCATTCGATTGCCTGAGATTTTGGGCGATAACAGTCTGCTCCGCGGGAACACCATAAGAACACATACGAGACATACGCGAGGGCTGACATTCACCGCAGGCTGCTTAAAAATAAAATCAAGGTCATATTTGTAAGAGTCGGAATAAATCAGTACACGAGTCCTCTTTTCATCCTAAGAAGACGAAAATTGTTGGAGGTTTTTTTTTTTCTATCTTTGATTGCGGGTAACTGTAGTATTGAACGCTTTCCAGGCTTAGGAAGAACGTGGACCTGAAAGTAATTGTTTCCTATTATGCATTTGGATTTCTTTCCACCGTGTTGAAGTCGTCGCTCTTTCTTGGACTGACAATTCAGTGGAAAATAATAAGAAAAAAGACTGAAATTAAGACCACCACCTATGTGTTCAGATTTACATCTAATTGTTAAAAGTAAAGTGAGGACTACTAGAATGTTCTGCAGTGGGCGTAGTCGAGTTGATGATGATGATAATTAGATGGCTATTCATATATCAGGCGCAACTTTGTCCAATGTACGTAAGAAGTCCGAATGAAAAAGAAATAAACAGAGGCATAGTACTCAGCTGTTGTTCCGTGGCCGAGTGGTCTAAGGCACAACCTGTGAGAGATGACGACTTGAGGTGCGTAGGTTGAAATTAGTCTCGCGACAGGTTTAGTATAGCGCTTTGTTTGCTCACGGAATTTATTTCGCGACATTTTAATTGAGTCTTCTTTTCTTAAAATTAGTGGTGACTGCAGTCCGAGGAGCAGATCGACAGCGAAGATGGCGTCTGAACAAAACTTCATTTGGCTGACTTCCACCCACAATGGACTTAATCACTCGGCGGAGGCGTAGCAACAAACGTGCTCGGCGGTCGTCGGATAGAATGGCCCGCCGCTGTCGGCCGTGCTCAATTTAAAGCTGATAGCGAACTTTTGAGATTAAGCGTGCGAAGTTACTACAACATTCTGGAACAACGTAGAATCAGCTCTGCCTGGCTGCGATCAATCGAGGTAAATCTAGTCGCGTCTTGCATCGCAAACAAAGCGATAGAGCGGTGAGCTGGCATCTTTGAAGAATGAACAAACAAAGACTGCTAATATTCGCGGCATTATCGTTATGCCGAACTGAACTGCATGTATCAGTTCCTTTCGTGATCATTAATTGTGTTCACATGAGCTGCCCAAAACCCGCTGTTTAAATTCAGGCGCTGTGTGTGCCCTTTGGATTTTTTTTACGCTATTAAGGAAAATGGCGCAGTATCTGTCTCATATATCGTTGGACACGTGAACCGCGCCGTAAGGGAAGCAATAACGGTCGGAGTGAAAGAAGAAAGGAACAAAGAGGTGCCGCAGTGGAGGGCTCCTGAATAATTTTGACTACCTGGGGATCTTTTACGTGCACTGACATCGCACAGCACACGGGTGCCTTAGCGTTTTGCCTCCATAAAAACGCAGCCGCCGCGGTCGGGTTCGAACCCGGGAACTCCGGATCACTAGTCGAGCACCCTAACCACTGAGCCACCGCGGAGGGTCCTTACGCATCATTACAAACAAGAAAACACGCACCCAAAAGTTAGGTGTCTAGGCTCCTTTAAGCTTTGACAACGTTGCACCTGTTGTATGAAACTGAGTTTATGTGAAATTTCTGCTCTTAGCAAAAAGTCAACTCTGGAGCTCCTTCCGGCAATGTTTACGTTTGTTTAGCATCGTCGACAGAATTTGCTTTAAGCATGAAAAGTTTTTCTCCCACCACTATGTTCCAGCCTCTGACATCAATACCGAAGGGACCGAGAAGGGATCCGTGGATTAGAAAGATATATTTGACGTCACGTGTTACTTGCGAAAACTGTGGGCGATGACGGCAACTCTCTTTGATTTCTTGGTGCTCTCTAGCCTTTCGGTGAATGTCGCCACTTTGTGATCGATCTACCAGGGCTAACTAGAATATGTGCTCAGTGTCCCTGTAAGGGCATCTTCTGCTTGTGCATGTGTCATGAGTCATGCTTTCAGTTTTCCTTGTTAGCGCATTACAGTCACAGATATAAGAAAGCCAATGCGGCGGAAATAAAACACAAGGCTTTGTTAAGAGGCCTTCCAGGTGCATCAACGTTCCGCCTAAGATGTAGAGGGGTGGGGAAGCTGGCCAAATACCTTTTTCCCAAGCATTTTACCCCTTTAAGACCGAGCACCAGGCCGGGGGAACGCTTGTACCGATTGGAAAGTCGGTGGGTGCCAAACAGCCCTGGGGATCGAACCCAGCACCTCTCGCATGCTGGGCTGATGCCCAAACGAGTACGGGAGGTTGAAATTTCTCCTTCGTTCAAAAAGTACACCACATCAAATGAAAGGGCACCGAGTAGTTTGCTAAAGGGACAGCGCTCTAGATAGAAGTACGTGGCCATAGAAATGTGCGGTCGTTAGCCACCTCCTGGTTGTCCCCTACACAGTACGGAGCCTTCCGTCCAAGAGAGAAACGCTATTTCCTGTGCTTTCTGACAAAAAGAAAAAATCGACCGAGGCTTTTACTTCGTCCCATTTTGTGCGAACCGGTGATTTTGCGTAATAATTAGATTTCATTTCTTAAAAGAGTGAGCCCTGATTCTGTGCGATGCGACGCTTAAGTGATCGCCAAGATGACCGTCATGAACGAATGCCATTTTGTTGCAAAGCGAGTGGTTCATGCTTCAGCCGGCACTGCCATGCTCGCGGTCACAATAACTAGCCTGAAGACCACCAGAGGCAACTTCGCTGTCCTTGGCCGGATGTGTCTCTTTAACACTTCTCTGTCTGTCTGTAAAGCCTGTTATGCGCAGTGGCACAGGCAGGAGCTTATTGGTTTACGTTTTTTTTTTATGGCAGCTCCACCATACTTTTTGTCTATTGTTGCGAGGCCACAATCCCTGCCACGTGCTGATAGTAGGAGAGTTTGAAGATGGGATAGAAAGACAGGATAGAAAACACGCGCGGTATAATGACCCAGGCCGATCCCGGAGTCAGTGCAATACCAGGCCAACCGATGGCGGAAGTGAAGCAACCTTCAAGCACTCCGCCACATTTCCAAAAATAAGTCCAATATGTTGGGTTCAAATGATTAGAAAAAATTTTATTTACATATGTACACATGCCAAGGTTACCGGATACATTTGACATTCACAAGTTGACATGACGCTCAGCATGTAAGGCGAGCCAATTAGAGTGCCAAAACATCTTTGAATAACTAACAGGAATTTCTTGTGTGCGATTTAAAGCGGCGTGGCATGATTATTAACAGTGAGTGATACCGGAAAAATCTGACACGGAAAAAAAAAGGGGGGGAATAAAGAAGAAGACCCTAGCGCCAGTTTGGTCTAAAGACCAGAACAAGACGTTCATTGTTAACAGAAATGAATGGGCATGACCACTGCCGGAGAAACTCTTCCTCTCCCAAGAAAAAGAGCTCCTCTGACAAGAAACTGATCAGCTCCCTTCTAAGACGGCCAAGTATTGGCCACACAGCTCGGCGTCGAAAGCCACCAGCGACCGCGGTGCATCGATTGCGCCATAAACTAAAAAGACCTGCAACAATTAACAGGCGAGCAAAACGGCCGCTGGGGACCCGTATCAGATATGCTACGGGTATGCACGTATACCATATAGTTAAACCTTTCGTCTTTGTGCCACGTAGACGGATCGACGTTTCCCTGTTGTTTCTTCTGTGCCCGAGAACGCATATCATGCCCGTCCGCTCATGTCCTGAAACTTTCTGCGCGTGTGCGACTTAGTGCTGCGTGGACTGCTATTCCTCACTAGATATTTACTACATGAAGCCGGTAAACGTTTCGAACTGGAGAAAAGGAGCCGGGAAGTGCTGGGGTGGCCGAACACCTAGCGGCGGCGCTGGACTCGTGGTGTCCTGAACGACCGGCTGAAGACAAAGAAGTCTCTGGCAGGCGTGCGCTCGCGCAGTATTCTTTCGAGGCAAAAACATGACACGCGCGACCATCACCGCACAAGGCGCCGTTTGCAATGCGTTACGAAAATTTAAGCCCCTGTTTAGGGTTCGACTTGTCTAAAAGGCGCTGGAAGGCATCCCCTGTGTAAAGAGCCGCTCGCGCCTGCCAACCTGCCTTCCGGGGGAGCTCCAGCCAACTCTTTAAGGTGCTTCTCCGGGCCGTGTTCTCTGCTCTGGCCGAAGGGGCCACAGTGTCGTAGTGGGATACCCGATTTTCCTGGGTGCGTGTCGCGCCGTACATTCAGTCATACGTACCTGGTGTCGGGTCGTCGCTGATCAACGAGGGCGCGCCCCGAGATGAGGCCTCGCGCTGACTCTCGCCACTATCCCGAAGTGGGCTAGTGGGGCACGAAATTTTTGGTAGCGGGGGGAGGGACAAATCGGCGCACCCGATCCCCTCCCCCTACTTATCGAAATCCAAAGAAAGACTTCACACATAACACTGCAACACAAAAGGCCACTTGAGGGCAATCCCATCGCCTAGGTGCACCCCTAACGTCTGAATGAATGGGTTTGAATGGGTGTTCTTGTTTCCGTTACATTTATCTCGAACGTCCTGAGCCCCGGAGCTGAGTAACACGGCCTCCCACTCTTGGGGGTTCAAGAGCTGCAAGTCCTCCAGGGGTTTGTGTCGTGGACTTTCATACAGTACATATGCTAGGTTAGCTGGGAGAATTCTTCTGCGGTGTCGTGCATTTCTTAACGCTCGAAGCCTGCGTCAGATTATCCCTGAATTAATGGAAGCGGTATACCGCGGTAGCTAGCTTCGTCAATTACTTTCATAAGAAGATAGAAAATCAGGGTGCGGTAATGAAGGACGAGTCGCTTTCTTCAACAAGCTTGGCAGACAAACTGAGGGCACGACTTTTGCGGATGGAATGGAAGGAACAAGTGCAGAATAATGGCTCGATGTAATTTTCCTATATCGGGTGATCACAGCTCATTCAGTGCACAGCAATACTGTATGCAGCGTTTTGGAGAGTCTTTTACCACACGCCAAGTGATGCAAGATGGGTTACGCAACTTGTAAGCACGAATTCCTAGCTCCAGCGCAACTGGGCGATACCAAGAAATAGGCCAAGAGAGACGCGTGCCATCGACTCTAGCGAGGCGGCGTCGGGGCCCGCGGAGCTTCCGGCCGACGACAGCCACCGCTTCGGGCCAGGACGGAAGCTCGGCGCGCAACCCGAGATCTGTCCCAGCTGCGGCCAGGCGCAACCCGAGCGCGCATCGCGCGATCCTGCGAGTCGACCCGCGAAGGCTGGGAACGGAGAGCTTCCGTTCGCACTCCCTCGCCACGCAACGTCGATGTCGGGGAAGAGGGGTTGATGCGGCGTTGACGAGCCACGCGGAGAGTAGCGGAGAGGCCTGTGAACCTTTCCAGTCGCTACGAGACATGGGCTGGGTCTCTGCGTGGCTCCCTCCCTAGGTGGCTGCGAAGAATGTGGGCCACATGGAGAGAGAGACACATGCCGGGCATCTGTTCTAGCGGATAAGGATGATTAAAAGCCGAGAGCTGCAGATTATTTTTTTTGTGATTCTTATTATTAGTGTTTGTGTAGTTGTTGCTCCCTCTGCTGCTGTTATAGTTTTCAGACTTGTACAGGCTATAGACGACAAAATTTTGCAGCCTATCTCGTCGCAGAGGGTAGGTGCAGGTTTACAAGATGCATCGCAAGGCCACCGTAGCACGTCACATGCTAGGGCGACCTCTTGAAAGTTTCCCGGTCAGGTTCCTTGGCTTCCCTCATCTCGCTCGCTTCTGTTCTTCAAACTCGGCAGCGCGCTGTCTCCCTGGCTGCTTATGCGGCGTGACGAGGCGTTGTTGCCAGCTGGTTATTCGGCGTCCTTTGCCGCGTTGTTTGGAACGCTGTCTGTTAAGGTGAAGGTTCCCGGCAAACATGTAGCACTTTTCGTTATAATCCGGGCCAGTGGACATGGGAAACATTTATTTTGACATATTTAAGGTGCTGGCGGCCCTTCCGGGGCGCTTGGCATTGGGTCGACCCTTGGTCCAGGGTGCCGCACCTGGTTGCTGCCATCGTGGCTCGAGGTACGAGGAACCTCACTATGCACCTTCCTCGTTGGCCAGCAGGTGCACCCACTGTGTCGGACGCAGGTTTATTTTCGCATCCAAACCTGCCTGCTGGCAAGTCCATGCTACGTGTACGAGTGTCGCTTTCTCCTTGCACCCCGGACATTCGTCGGTGTATTGTGTGCGGTGCATCTTGTGCAGTTTATGCAAGTGTGGGTACGTCGCTCTTTCCAATGCACCGTCTCTTCTTAATAATAATAATAATTGGTTTTTGGGAAAAGGAAATGGCGCAGTATCTGTCTCATATATCGTTGGACACCTGAACCGCGCCGTAAGGGAAGGGATAAAGGAGGGAGTGAAAGAATAAAGGAAGAATAGGTGCCGTAGTGGAGGGCTCCGGAATAATTTCGACCACCTGGGGATCTTTAACGTGCACTGACATCTCACAGCACACGGGCGCCTTAGCGTTTTTCCTCCATAAAAACGCAGCCGCCGCGGTCAGGTTCGAACCCGGGAACTCCGGATCAGAGGTCGAGCGCCCTAACCACTGAGCCACCGCGGCGGGGCCACCGTCTCTTCTTTGGTTAGCTTTTTGTGCGGGGATGGGTAGCGCTTCCGTTGGCCTCTGTAATGATCTATATAGGATGTCTGAATATGGGGCAGTGACAGGGTCAAAATATTCATAGATGACGTCACTACCCTCAGACACAGTCGATGTCACGCGATAGCCTTGTCGTTACCAGATGGGGCGGGCGGACGCCACAGGACGGCTTCAAGTCGCTTTGAACGCCGCTGAATATAACATCCTGAAATTACTGGGGATCGGGTGGCTTCCTGGCCTCACGGATCTGGGGTCTAGCGGCTCTCACACATGTGGCGAGGGCTTCTAGTCATCTGGGGTATCTGCTGCTATACCGTCGTCTTCGCTTCAGATGACGCGGTTTTTGCTACGCGTGTCCTTTCTCTCAATATTTTTTCTCCCATCTCTTTCAACTCTCGTACTGTCTGCACGTGACAGCGATTGCGGCTCAACTTGAGCCAGTGGGCAGGCCCGTGCACTTTGCTTTTCATTCTTCCCGCAGTCTCAACGAACACAACACGCTGCTTCTGCTGAACGCAAAACGCAATTAAAAGGGTGTCCACCGAGACAAGTGAAACAATTACTGTGCCTTTTTACTTTCAACAGAAAAAAAATGACGTTCGTCTGCTTACCCTCGAAACCCGCCGCGGTGGCTCTGTGGTTAGGGCGATCGGCTACTGATCCGGAGTACCCGGGTTCGAACCCGACCGCGGCGGCTGCGTTTCGATGGAGGCTAAACGCGAATGCGCCCGTGTGCTGTGCAATGTCAGTGCACTTTAAAGAAACCCAGGGGGTCGAAATTATTCCGGAGCCATCCACTACGGCAGCTCTTTTTGCAGGAACGGCAAGACGAAGGGACTCTAGACCGGAGGAAACTTGGCCGACCGGAGCAGATTTCTGCCGTGAGAGGAGCGCAGATGGTGCACTTACGTAAACGTTCGCTTGCGTCAGCAAAAAAATGGGCACCAAGCTTCATTTGCGTGCGTCTCCTCGTTAGCGCTACTTTTCTAAAAAGAAGACACCGACGCTCGTGCTGTCTGTGCTGACACCGTTCCGTCACGCTGACGATAGGAAAAAATTGATTAGTTTGCACCCGCTTCTCCAAAGCAGGTCTTGTCTGAGGCGGCATGCTCTGACTCATCTGGGCGTCGTCCAGAAAGGCTGGCGCTGAAACGTGCTGATTCTGTTGTAGAAGTGATTTAGACAGAGGGAAACTGGTGGCCTGCGGTTTCTTTTAATGCAGAAATGAATTTTTGGGGGACACTCCTCGCTTTCGGCGTACTGTTCCTGCCGGCACCTCAGCTCGAAAAAGGAACTGTGGCTCGGGAATTTGGTCGGTGTCCTCCCTCTCCGCTTGTTATTTTTCTTTTCACACCGTTTCCTGCCGCCTTCTCGCTCGTTCCCTGCCATTCCTGGGTGGGTCCTCTTCTACTAGGCCGCATAGAGTCACTGGGTAACTTCTAGGGGGTTCGAACCCGACCGCGGCGCCCGCGTTTCGGTACAGGCGAAAAGCTCAAAGCGCCCTTGTGCTGTGCGTTGTCAGTGCACGTTAAAGATGTTAAGGTGGTCGAAATTTTTCCGGAGCTCACCACTACGGCACCTCTCTCTCCCGTTCATCTTTCACTGCGTCCTTTATCCCCTCCCTTACGGGGCGGTTCAAGAGCCCACCCAGACGTGGGACCGTTACGGTGTCACTTGTTTTCGTTTTCCTCAAAAGTATTTTTTTTTTGCTTCTTCATCTTCTTACAGTCTTGGCTGCTGCTCCACATGAGGTGGTATCGTTAGATTGTTTTGCCTATAGAATAAAGCCGTGTTCACAGACACGGGGCCGATAGTTGACGTTGGGCGCTGCCGAGAATATCGGCGGCTCCGGCGTCTGCTACGGCGCGTGCTTCACTTATCGCACCGGTTAAAAACTGCCTTCCATGCCGAGATCTCCAGCCTGTGTAGCTCCCACGACTGTATTTCTGAGGAAACGCACCGTGCCAGGCATCATATCGGACTGGAGGAGTATCTTGTCTAGAAAAACACTCTGCTGCCTGAGCTCCTAGATTTGGGTGGATGCTCGGCATCACAACATAAGTATATCGCGAGGTCTTAAACAGATGCGAGCTTCGAAATGCTGTTGCGAACTTCGTGCTCTTTTTTAAACGCACTCCCCAGCTGTCCACGAATTACCAGGTTCATAGGTGCACTGGAAAATTAGAAAAATATTTCGAAAGTTTTGTGCATATAGGCCGCGCATCTGCTTGTTACTACATACTGGTGTTTTAAGAATACGTCGGTTTTTTTCTGATCGTACTTTCACATTCTGTCCTAGGATGTGTTCAGCTTTCGTTAACAAAAGGCGACCACGTAAGTCCCCTGTGAAATCAGAACACTACTTTGAAATCCTGTGTTTACATGCATTCCTGTGTGCCCTACCCGCGCCTCCTATCCTCACGTGACGGAAACAGCGCCACCGCATATCGCTTGTGTCACTGATCGGTGTTTGTGTATAAAAAGGCCTGATTTGGTATTCAAACCTCATTTCATAGTCAGCGCTCATATAATGGCCACTTTTCGCACTCTCTCGTTTCCTTATGATCATGAAACAGCTTTACTATCGCGATGGAAAGAAACGCGAACAATGCGACGCATACACGCTTCGGTATTCCAATTTCTGTTCATCGCTGTTTTATCTAGGTTTTAGGAAAATTTTTTAACACCGAAGTAAAAGCGTCATCAAAAGAAATGCGAACAGCAGAATGCCTAGACTCCGACCTGTTCGCATTTCTTTCCATCGCGATAGTACCTCAAGGCACCGTGAAGCTCTTCAAGCGCCCTTAACAGTGGCGCCAACTGAAGCAGCTTGGCAAAAGGTTCCGGTATCTTGCTGAGCTGCGAAGTACAGGACACACGTAACGTCCTTCAGAGCCGCTCGTAAGCTGACCTTCGAATAACGGTTCCCGTGGAATGAACTTCTTCGCCAATGTACTGCTATTGTACAGAAGGAGAGGAATATCTCTGGGGTATTGCTTTTGGCCGTTTTTTATCTACTCTCTCTCTCATCTCCCTCTGCTGCCTCTTATTTGTGTGTTTTATGGAATCACAGGGATAGGAGGATAGTGGAGTTTAGTTGAGTGCTAAGTTCTCCGGTTTATAATTCGAATCTTTTTGAGTGACTCCTCTGAATCGGCCAGGTATGGCGCTTTAGGAGCACGTTGCTTCCGAAGCGGTTTGGGGAGAACCGTTTCTGCATCAAGTCCGCAGCTCACGAGCGAATTCCGCGTTAGCTTCTATTGAGCCTCTATGTGTTCCGGCATTATAACGCGTCTAGATTACTCCACTACGCTTGCTTTGCACAGCCGCATAAAAAGGCAAGCACAGGAAAAGGCCAACATAATTATAATTTCAATTCATTGCTATAATCGAAAATTTACAACCAGCTTTATTTCCCGGCCAGATAGATACTGTTGATAACACCCAGCAACCGCATTATACATCGCAAGGCCCTGGTAATTATTCGAAAAATATAGTCCGGCCTTCAGCCTGAGGTCGCATGGGCAGCCCCTTAGATAAGATTAGCCAAATAGAGAATAAGCGGGCCTGAGTGCTCTCAATTTGATAGAAGTGCTAACAAGTATCGAGTCTTGAGGACAGGTTATCTTCTTCTGTTTACACATTGTCGTCACACTTAGTGGTAATAGCTATGTAACGCCCTCGTATAAAGAGCCTGGAGGAGAAGTGGGGGTATTGTTTATTATAGGCAAATAAATGAATAATAAGCTTGTATAAGTAAAGCCCATGCATGGTTCAGTCCATGTGCGCAGAGGAAACCTAAATTGAACTAACGGTAAATTCGGGATTTACAATGGACTGTGTAATTTTCGTTGCTCAGAGGCAATTGGGCGCCAGAGAGTGCGAGCAGGCAAGGTACTTTGCTCGAAGCTGTTTAAGTAAAGATAGACGCAGTATTGAAAGTAAAAGAATAGCGGCCGTAGCGACTGGAGGCTGCGATGTGCTCGCAGAGTTTCGTGTTGAAAGGGAAGCAAACAAGCCTCAGGGAACAACTAGCTGTAGCAACGTCGCTCAACGTAGGGCGCTTTGCATGTAACCTCAGTTTTGCCCGATGGCGATTGGCGCAGGCTCTTTTGAAATAAAAAATCATACAGTACAAATACAGACCCATTAGTTTCTTAGGGACAGAAGTACAGTTGCTTAGCTGGTATACAAACTATTCCGCGCGGCACTTTCCCCCGTGCCTGCAATAATAATGGTATTGTTGACAAGTTGACGAGGACGCGCTGGACAACACATTGCGGTGTTACGTCGTGGACCTGTCGGCACAGCGTTTATGTCCAGAGTAGAGACATTCGTCTTTAGAACAAACTCTTGTAACAATCGTGTTTACTTGCCACGCCCTCTCTGTTTTCGAGCAGGTAGTTTGTCATTTGTCGTGCGCACGAAAACATTATGCAGTCGAGAGCCGGCGTTGATGTCTGAAACACTGCCGACGTATTTATTTTTGGCTCATACTCTTCTTCCTATGCACTTCCATAGGCAAGTTTGGATGAATTCTCTTGGCAACAAAATTGTCTAGACATGCGCGACAAGACAAGGCCACGTTGAATAGAATAACGTAGATTGCCAGGGGGGTCAGAGGGTGGGAGCCTGCAGCGATGACACAGCGACGCGCATTTTTCCCAAGGACAGCACACCTGACTCGCATCGTGCAAGCCTAGCGTTAAATGCTGATTCGTATGAAATGTATGGAGCTCTTTTATTATGCACATAACAGAGGAATAAACGCGCGCCTCGCTTTTACCTCGTGTGCCCCCCTCCCCCCTCCAGTATGCGGCTATACACAAACACCCACAACGTCATAGACTGTACGGTGCGCATACACACCGACAAGGTCTCTTCGGCGAGCGAGCGGAAAATGTGCTGAAATGTCTGCGACACTTCGTCCCGGGTGACCTTGACTCGTTAAGCAGGCGTAAGAGAGAGCCCTGTTGAGGGGAAGGGGGTGATATTCAAAGCACGTCGGCTTGGATACAGAGACGGCTGTTCTCCCCGTTAGGTAAGAGAACAAGCACTCGCAAACGCTCCGGGGCAGAATGCACAGCGCGCAACCGTCGTGCAACCGGCGGCAATGCCAGCAAGCGCGAGCGCACTGGTTGGGGCCCTCTTCCCAGAATGCGTATTTCGCCAAAACAGAAAACAAAAAAAGCATCGGTGCGCTCCTCATGCGTAACTAAAGCGTTCCTGTGCGCATTATGCGCGCACAGCGCGTTCCGAGATAGCTGGGTGCGACGGGTAGAGAATGTGACGTGACGGGAGCATAGGGCCCGTCGTGCCCTGCCCTGCCCTGCCCTGCCCTCCCTCCCTTCCTCCTCAAGTGGCGTGAACGCTTACGGTTATCCCCGTCTCCATTCTCGCCGCCGAGTGTCTGGAACTTCTTCATGTCTTGAGTCCTCTCCGCTTACTCCGCCCTCCTTCGGTGCTTTCACTTGCGCTGCTTGTAATTGACCACGGGAGTGGAGTTCCGTCGCCTCTTCACTCGACGTCTGCCTTCGTGCGGATCCGGTCATCGCCCGATCGCCACCGGCCCGAAGAGGAGAAACAAGATACGCAGAGGAGCAGCGGCCGAGGTATGGAGGTCATCGTTTCCTCCGGTCTGCGCGTCAAGCGGACATTGGCCGCCGGGGGTATTTCGGTCCTTCCAATGTTTCGTTTTTTTTTCTTACCCTGTCCGACCTTCTCCCAGCCGATGTCGCCACACGGCTTGGAGAAGGTCGGCATGCTCGCAGTCTTGCCTGTCTCACCGATGGAATGAAAACATACGGGGCACTGCTCCGCCGGGACGAAGTATTTGACTTGGGATTAACCTTTCAGTGCGGTTATTTAACTCTATGCGCGGTGAAATGAACGGCGTGCCACCATTTAATAAAAAAAAAAGCTCCCGTGCCTTTATTGGGTGTGGAAAAAAAAACGCTGCAGAGAACTGGTCTTGTTGCTTTGCGGTAACCTCTTACTCTGACGCGATAGGCTTCTGGCTTCTCTGCTCTGTTTTCTTCCCCTTGCCCTACTGTCTGCGTGCGGATTATTGGTCGAGATGAAACTTTTTCTTTCAGTCGATGTTTCTCGGGCGTCCCGGTTTTCTCATGAGGTGCATCGCCCGGATGGGGCTGATGGCGGTGGTTCCTGTTTTCTTGCTGTCTCCGCAAAAAAAACAAAAAGAACGAGTAATATATGTCTGCCCGATGCGAACTCTCCAGCTGAACTGGAAAGAACGAGCAAGACAGAATCAGACTCGTATGTTGCCCTTACCTGACTTCATGCAGTCCACCAGACGCCGGTGTATATCCCTTGTTTAAACCGGTGCAAGCGCAATCCGTATTGCGCAATGAGTGCATTCCGGCGTTAACGAGTAAAATAGTTATCGCAGGTGAAAGAAACATTCGCTACTTCACAAATTCTCCTGTTTAGTTGCGTATTTACGTACCCACGCAGCTGCTATCTTCGGAGTGATGAGCAACATGCACCTTTTGGCTGGGAAATTCTGTCTTGCCTGGTCATATCCTCGAGATCGTAGCCATTCTGTTCTTTGTGTATAGAATGGAATTTTGGCGAAGCACTTTAGGGCGCCACTGTGTTGGAAATATTTTATCACTGTGCAATCCTTTGGGAACTGTTGTTTGCAACCTCTGTGGCTGTTGTGGAGGTATAACACAGCTCCTTAATTTTATTACGAATCTAGTCCGTCCTTTTGGATTCTTTTAAACATTTAGATGAGCAGGCAGTCATTTATGACACTGATCCCGATTCTCTAGAAGCGGCCATCCGCTGAACTTGAGTAATCTTCCAGCAGAAGGTTTTGTAAAAAAAAAAAAAAAACTATACTCGAAATCTTTGCCATCACGCCTGAAAGTTACTGCCAAATATTTCTTTGCTAGTGAATTTCAGAAATAGTATGGGGTACAACGGTTTACATGGTAAGTGCGCGTAGTGCAGTAGCGGGTGCTTGGTTCCTGAAGTGGACGGAGGGTTCAGGCTTGATTCTGGGCCGGTCTGCGCGATATGGCGACCCTCTACTGTCGGCCTGCTTCCGTGAAGTGCGTGACACACTGTTCGTCAAGCGCCTTTCAAATAATACTTCGTGGCTACACGTTTTCGGCGTCACCGGTATCCTACGCTGAGTTTTTGACGCGCCCTAGTACACTTTTAATAAGGTGGATTGCTGAACTATGTGGTACATTATTAACTCCAGGGGAGAAGAAACAACGACAATAAAGGAGGACACAGACAAGTCCTTGTTTGTTCCCTCCTTCGTTGTGTTTGTTTCTTCTCTGCTGTCGTTTATTAACACTAGTGCACTTTGTTTTGGGATCTTAATGATAGGTGAAACGCCCGTCCCATGGGCTTGCGTCTCTTTAGCACTTCTGGAGAAGGGGCGGCGTCTCCGTTCCGACATCTCCGAACAATGCATCGTAAATGGGAGTCGCGAACTGCGGAGAACATCTGGAAGGAGCAGCTGCAACAGCTATCCCGGCGCATCACAAACACTGGCTCTCGGCCACACACTGTGTGAAGTCGGTTCCATACGCGTGATGCCACCTTCGCCGCTAACGTTGGTCGGTATTACACTTGCAAAGCAAGGCAGAATGCCTGCCACTCACTCTGTATATAGCCTGTAGGGCACGCACTGCACAACGATCGCCTGTTTTATCCCTTTCTCGCCCCTTGCCTTCGCAAAGCTGTACGAATACGCTGTTTCGGCCAATAAATGCTCGTTTTGCGCGCATAATTCCATGTTGGATGTCTCGAACCGCCATGTCGAGTTAGAAGTCTTAATTGGGAATTTTCCTAGGATGTTTAATGTCTCCCATTTCGCCGTGTACTACTGTGTCCTGAAACAAGAATAAAAAGTTGATTAGTTGATTAAAAGTTGATTAGTTGTTTAAAAGTGTATAGTTACCTAAGAGATATTGAACTAGTACCAGCACGGACATAATTTCCGCCATGGCACACAGTGCACCTGCAGATGCCGCAATGTCTTATCCGTGAAGGCTTTTATAAGAAAAATCTGTACAGATTAAAAAGAAAACATTCCGACAGTGCCTTTTTTTCATTTGTGGTATTTGAGGAATGGAAATGGCGTCTCAAATTCCGCCAATGAAACATAGCCACTGTCAGATTTTTTTCACCCATGCTTACGTTCCGACGGTACGCATAGCTTTGGCGGCGTTGTCTTGAACGTCACAGTTTAGGCTCTGGACACTTCGCGTAATGTAAATCGGCATACAGTAGGATGAAGGTCTCGAAGTACGTCTGATTGGTGCGATAGCCTACTTGATGGTCGCACATATTTCGAATTTTTTGGTGGAACAAAGCACACCACCATGTCTTGCTCATGGACACCGCACATCAGCAGGCTCTTGTGAACTTTCGTTAATGCAGTCCAGGTATCCCAAGGTGAATCAACAAATAATATCATCCCTCATATATTGTATGTTTTAGAGCAGCAGGGGAGCAGCGTCACCGCGCTCTTGCAAGGAGGCTAAAACTGCAATAATGATCAGCGCTTGACGGGAACGAGCGTGCCCTTACGCCTACTTCAATGTCCAATGATGAAGCCGCATTCATTTTACAGCGTTTTCTGAACTGTGTCACCTTTACTGCTTCGAGCGAAGGAAGATGGAACGTCTCGCCCATTCGATTCCTGCGGCCTCGGAGACTGAACTCGACCACTTTCTGTGCGTGTTCTGTTGTGTACCTCGCGCGAAGTGCGTCTGGTAGCGAATGCGCTGAATATGGCGGTTACCTCTGACAATGATGACGATTTGTTTTGACGTGCACCGGTGTACAGACAGCCCCTAAAAACGTATAGGTGGCCCATAAAATGCTCGCTTTCGACTGTGTTTAAAATAGCTATTCACATCCCTAGAACTTTTTTTTTTTCCTCGCGAAGCGAAAAGTCTGCGTTATGCGATGCATTCCGTCTGTTCTCGGCTTCGCTTGAAAGGACACGACGTGCACACTATCTCTTTTTATATATAGTCATGCCCCGTTAATACGACCCTCGTTATAAAGTGTGTTTCACCTAAGACTACGCAATTTTTAAATATAGGAGGTTTGAGTTAGAAGAGTGCTTTTTTTTTAGCGTAGCATTGTCAGTGGTGTAGTACACCTGAATACAGCTAAGACGTGCTAACTAGCAGGCTGGCTAAGTAAAATTGAATCGTTAACTTTTTAACTATTACTGTTTGACCCCTGAATTATTAAGGGCTGCGTAGCCCACCGTAGGTAATATCCATATCAGTTTTTAGAATTTCGAAAACTCGGTTACCCTAGGTGCTGCGACCCAACAAATTCTGGCTACATCGCGCCATAATGGATGCGCTTTCGAGAGCCTTGCAGGCAAAGGAAATTCTCCAGTGCACGTAAATCGTAGAAGTGGCCAAAATTTGTTGGCCACTGTGACGTAGTAACCGCACTTTCTAAATTCTAAAAGCCGATAGGGATGTTACTTACTGGATATTACGGAGCCTAGCTGGATATTAACCGTCCTGCTGGTTAGCACGACTCAGCTTTATTCTGACGCACTACACCGCTTACAGTGCTGTGCCGAGAAAAGCGGCCTTCTAACTCAAGAAGCCTAATATTAAATATTGTGTGAAGTCTTAGGTAAAACACCCTGTATACAGACGACTCAAATTATGGACAATTTTTTCTGAGACCGAACGTTTCCGATGTATTAACGCCTCGTCAATATGAAAACTCGCTTTCCCGACAATGGACACGGTACAGATATATAGGTCATTGGAGCCCATGTATTTTCGCCATGTTAATATGGACAGCAATGAGAGGAAAACGTCCGCTCCCCAAATTGTCTTTCCCCAATGGACGTATACAGGCCAATTGGTACATGATATACAAGGCTTTCTTTATTTGTATTTTACATAATGCTTCCTGCATCTATGGCGAGCAAATCAATAATTTCTTCACTTGTTGTCAGCTCTATGTCTCTGGCTTCTTGTCTGTGTCCTTTTACGCTGCGCCCTGTTTTGCAAGATATATCGTTCCTGTATTTTGAGACAAGAACGTCGGCAAGAGGCAGTGGAAAAGTGTAATTACCCGATTCATGCCCTTTTTTAATCTCTGTCTTCACGCTTTACAGTGCTAAGGGAGTGCTAGCAGTGTTTTACAGTGCAAAGTGTCTTACAGTGCAAAAACAAGTTGACGCGAATTGTGGTTTTCCGTACTGCAAAAACTCTTCTGGAGCTTGCGCTGCGTTGAAAGCTGTATTCAGCAGTCGTCGCCAGACTGAGCACAGCTATGTAGTGTCAGTTCATGGGATGTGAGCAGTAGTAGGAGGAGGTACGTCATCGCGCCATGAGGCGCCATCGTGCGTCTCATGGACCACATGAGTAAATAAAAATCCCCCCCCCCCTTCGTTAATTGCCTTTAAGTAATGGCGGCCAGATTAATTGAGCTTTAGCTCACAAGATTTTGTCTAAATTCAACTTCACTGCCCACCGCGTATGTACAAAAAGCAGACCTTGATCATAAGGTGTTTTTTCTTAAGACCTTTTTTTTTATATTCACGATTTACTACATCGGACGTCTGGCTTTATGGACAGTGTCCACATAAACGAGGCATAACAGTATTTGCGTACAATTTTGACTGCAACATAGTTCTAAAGTGAAATCTTTCAAATAATGTCACTCTGCTACAAACAGTCTTTTTGTTCTGCAGTTCTTTTGCAATGTAGGGAGCGAAAATCGGCACACTCTATTGAAGTCGTTTCAGCGTTTTGCGTTTTCCCTTTTTTCTGCACATACTTACTCGGATGAGGCCTGGCGGTTTTCGTGCTAGTGGTCTGTTTGAGCTTAGAGCGGACATCAGCTTTTTGCAGAGCTGGCCAGTTACATCTTTTGACATCTGCTGTCACACCTTTCCCTGGATACCCTACTAAACCGGCATATGTTAACGGCTGCATCGACGAATGTTTCGTGCGCGTTTTTTTTTGTCCGCGGTGCGGTAAATTACTGGGGTTCTTTGGTGTAGTTGAGCACCATGAGTGGGTGGGGGCTCTGTTTGTATCTCTAACAAACGAATACAGTCTCAAAACCCAAACAACGTGCAACACTTGTGTGGAAAATCATACAAAACGCTTTGCGCTCTCAGCGGGGCGGAGCGAAATTAGAAGTTTCCGTACCAACTGTTTGGAGCTGCATAACACACTCTAGACAGGAATAAGCCTACGATATTGGAGTAAAAAAAAAGGAGTTAGCTGTCCTCTAGCGCACTGCCTTTAAAGGTCAAGGCATTTATCCAAAGTACAACCGTAAGTATTCCGTGTGTTTAGTCAAATGCTTGTACGGCATACCCTACCCCTACAACGGCGTTCACTAGGGGATATCCTACTCGCTTTTTACTCCTACAGAGGCTAATTGATGTTCAGAGTGCAGCGCGTTGCACTACTACAAAGAATAACGTGCCCTGCGGTCAGCGTCACCCCTTCGCAGGTGGCATTCAGCACTGCTACACACACTCTTCAAGGCATGCACTCAGCATGCACGCCATAGCAGGGGCATAATATATAATTCACAAATAAATCACAGCATATTCATGGCTACTTAGACGTCCCCAAAGGCCTGGAATGAAAAGACGGACGGAGAAAGAAAGAGCGCTGCTTTTTTCCACCCAGCGTGGGTAATTTACACTTTGTCGAGGTGCTAACAAGCTCAGTTCGTTCTGGCAGTCCGGGAAATTATTCTATGCAGGAATTTGCCCACACATGCAACTTAAATAACAGGCATTACAGGCACATAGGAGATGCACGCTATATATAGCCAAGTGGGTCCAGGGCAAACAACTGCGAAGCGAAGTTGCTGTACAGCTATGAACTTCGCGTAGTAAAAAGAGTCCGCGCAGCAGCTTATGTGGCGGCATATGGTTATGCATCTCGTTTGCTGAAAAGAACACGGTTGAATTCACTTGGCTATTAGTCCATTTGTACCACGCGACCGGTACCTGCAGTTTTTTCGCTCGTAGCGACATCAAGCTTATGCCGCATTTTTTTTCGGTGCGTGGGAGTATGATAGCCAGTGCGACTTCAACTGATTTACCTGTCAGCGGCTCAGGCGTGGAGAACACATGTCGCGTTTTTACAGCCGGAATGACAGAAGCAAAAGTGAGGTTCGAGGCGTTCCATTCAGCGAAATGCCATCGCGCTACCACATACCCTGTGTCGCGTTCCTACAACTACTCATTTCGATTTTCTTAGAGCTGCCGTGAAGCGTTCCGCTGTTAATGTTTAGCCGCGGCGGCGTCTGGGATGCGTCGCTGGAAGAGAAATTTCTTGTCGCGTCTACCGCCAGTTGCCCGCTTAGCAAAGTTACGTACGGGCCCTTCATTTCCGGATAGCAATTCTTGCTTTTCGGGGCATTGTTCTTCGGTAGATTTGTCCTGTAGTTAATGTAATATGCATGTTGCTTTTCTTCCTTTCCACCCGATCGTCCCTCCCGCGGCCGCCGCTAGAAGGTTACTGCAGACTTTGTGAGTACCGCGCCATCTAACAGCTCCTTTTAGCAATCAGCGCCCTCGTTCGAATAGGTATACAGGCCCAGTTTGTGAGCGGTACACGCAAAGAAATGGAGACACGTGTTGTATATTGCACGAGCTTATCAGCCGTTCTTGGTATGCAATGGAAGTCAGTGCAGGGTTCTAACAAAGTCGCTGCCACCAGAACATATGAGTGCCAATAGCTTAGCTCTACATTTCATATCAGCTGTTCTTGTGGGTCTTTGGGCAGCGAGCCAACGCTACGGGATGGTTTAAACGCCAGTGCACAGCGACAAGGTAGTCAACATCACGGGGGCTTTCCGACGTTTTAGACCGCCTACGAATGTGACGACGCCCTGGCGGCAAATCTGACGTGCTGCCTTAAGCTTAATAACAAGCACCTCCGCTCCTTAGCCAGTGGTATGTATCATACCGAACAAACATTGTTATAAACAGCCCATAAGTAGCCCATAAGATGTGTAAACTGTGTAAAGAAATTTTCAAAGCGAGCGCTTCAGTGAATACTGTCCATCCTTGGTCCTCTTATGATTGTCGCTTGTGTTGATATAGTTGAATGGGGAACCCTGAACGTTTATGTGTGAGATTTGTATTGACACGCGCTTCCCTCTAACGTTAGCACATTGCTGCGTTCCGTGTTCACTGTTCCGATACCAGCCTGTGCCAGAATTTCTTTTTTTTTAAGCTGTCGTGACTTCCTGCCAAACCATGTGCCGTACGCCAACGCAAAATAGCGAGAACTGTGTTGCTCAGTGAAGTTGGTGGCTAACGCCGACGCCTGACCGCGGTAGCTGCTGCAGCGCCCAATTACCGACGTCATCAATCACTGCGCTGCCACAGGGCGTGCCCATTGCTGGAGGCACCTGCTTTCGAACCGTCATCACTCTTGCATGGCCCTGTCAAGAGGCGAAATCGATCGGCACATTGTTGCAGTGGTACAACACTGCCTCCAGTCTCAGTTTCCGGCGTTGTCACTCACGGAATATTGAGCCATAACCTCTTTAGTAACCGCAACCCTTTGACCTGCGCTGACCTGCCGATCGAACTTCCGGTTCTGCTGGGTGTGCGTGCGTGCTCAACGCGGCTATGCGTGGAAACCATGCGTGATGAAACGGAACCATCACTGAAATTCGTAGCATGGTGCCATCTTTAGGCAGAAGAGGAACCCTTTCTATAGGACCCCAGCCGAGTGTTGCGACACTGTAAACGACCATACTGAAGCCTTCCCAGTCAATATTAGTTTCGTGCCACTTTTTGCCTGTGGAAAGACAACTGGTTAATGCTGGGTGTTTCTTGCCGTCTTCGCTATATGGTTCTGTTCTCCTCTAACACAGCGGGCGTTGGTTGCCCTGTAGTGAATGTGGCTGTAAGAATGGCTGATGGACAAGATAGACGGACGTCAGAACAGTGCAAATGAAGCTTGAAAAATGCCCACAAACCCAGCGCTTGCCCGTATGAAGCGCTACCACAGCACTGCTTAGTGTAAAAGAGGGAAAGTGAGCGCTACGTTACACCATAAACACGTATGGGTGCATTGTAGAGCTAAATTGAGTACCTAAGGGTGCACCGGTGAACAGCAGAGGAAGTTTGAAGGAGTGAATTTACGGTTAGAACTGGGAGACTTTGACGCTGCACTTCATTCGTGATGCGTTCTTATTTTCTTGGCAGCACACAACACCGCTCCCTCGATTCCGAAATTGAGTATATAGCTGGTTTTGCCGTTCTCTACATCCGTTCTCTACACCTTTCTAGCTGCGGATTGGTTTCGCAATCTCAAAAATCGGTGATACTGTGTTCTCAGAATCCTATTTTCTACCACAGTTGCTTCATACAGTAAGGAGGAGGTATTGTACGTACTACGTCCGCATAGGTATGTGAGGAAGGTCCCCTCTATCAGTGGCGCCCCCGGCTAACGACATCAACAGAGGTGGCGGCCAGAGTAGGGTACAGTACAAACAGGAGGCATTAACGTTACATCAAGAGCGCCATTTTATGATACAGCCTGCAACTTCCGCGGTGGAAGCCGGAGCAGATGGCGGTAATCCGATTGACTATGCGCGCGGTTTTTCGCTGTGGTTTATGTACTACAGAATGGCGGGAATCAGTGCAAGCTTCCTACACCTATAGTGGCCGTGACCAGGAGCAGAGTACAGCACGCGAACAACTGGAGTCGAGTCTGACCAGACGTCTACGCTTAGCGCGCATTGTTCTGCAGACTGAACGTCTCTTGTATTAGTGCATTAGTGCAAGGACGCGAGTGAATCGTGTGACAAAGCAAATGTTCGCCGCCTGGACTTGCCTTAATCAAGCCTTCCATAATCTAGAAAAAAAAATCTATCTTCTCGTTGTAGTACTCCACATGACTTAGAATGCGACCAACTTTTTGACGCTTTCGAGAAGGGAAACACAAACGACCGCAAAAAAATTCTTAAAAATGTATGCTTCAGGCGAGTCAGTCACATGCTGCTAAGACTAATGAGGGGCTGTCTGATTTCTCTCGATAACCGCAGAGTGCCGAAACATGACTGCGTTCACTCGGAGAGTGCAAGCGATCGTCAAAATTCGCTTGACTAGCTCATTTTTTCCATTCGCACTTCATCACGAAATGGAAGGAGCCTGTCATTTATGTTTTATACGCTATAAATGGTCTCGACGCCGTTGTAATAAGCTAGGTCGGCGTCGGTGTCGCCTGTCCTCTGGGGCGAAGTTAAGTACGTAATGGCGTACGCCGTCGGCGCCAGAACGTTTTGCTGTGACCGGGTCGCGCCACTTCTACGTCAGGGCATCGTTAATGAAGGCGACAGACGTAGGGGAGAGAACACCTCTTAAAAAGGGCACGCTCTGCGAATACAGTAGGCCGCGGCGCGGTACTAAACTCTCACGTCTCGTTATACCCGCTGTGGCGTAAATTTCGAGGTGACGTGCAAAAACACTCCTGGTTGCAGCTCCCTCGTACGCTGCGGCGATATCGTGATGCTTCGTGTCTTTTTTATGACTTGGAAAAAGTAAGCGTGTGTGTACTCAATAGTACAGCGATTGCGTACGTAAATGGCTCCTGCTTTTCGCTTGATGTACCTTGTAGCTAAAATGGTTCGTTTACTGAAACTCTCGCATATCCTTAAGTTTTGCTTTGGTGGGTTCCGATCAGCGGTAAGTCCGCTTCACATGCTGAATAATCAAGGCTGACCGCAAGCTTTTATTTTGGAGCCCTGGAGACGGAGACTCGTTGCCTCCTCTGCTTTCCGTTACGCTGCGGATACCATTCCTCGCTTTGTCATTATCCAAGCACACAACTCGGGTTGACTACCTTTCTGACGGAACAGAGTTTTTTTTTATACGTCTTTATTTCTGCATAAAATAGGCCTAGCCTTGCGGCAGAAATGAGGGGCTTCATGGGGGTGGAGGTGGGGGAGGGCGAGGAGGGCCGGTCTCCACTTCTTCTTCGAAATGGGGTGGTCCTGTGGTCGGCTCTGCGAAGAAACGGCCAGGCCCTTCTTCTTCCTTGAAGTATAAGAGAAAAGCCCGCCAGAGCCGGAGTGCGTCCGATGATCCGATGTGTAATGGTGGATCGACCCATTCCTGCAAGGTGCCAGGTCGGTGCCCGCCCAGGGACTGAAGTGCTCGCTCCCGCACCACGTCAAAAGCAGGGCAGCGCCACAAAAGGTGTTCGGCCGTGCCTCTGGCCGGGCATGCCGGGCATTGAGGGGTCGGGTATGAGTGCGGGTTGATGAGGTTGAGCCCGGAACAGAGTTTGTGCGGGACTTCGACGAACTCTGGAAGACATGGCATGACGCCGCCCCCTTTCTGCCTTCCTTCGCGTCCTGCATGCTCAGTTAGGACACACGACGAACTCTCCCACCAGATTGTGCTGTGAGCGTTCTGTCGGCTAGATGCGCGCCAGACCGTTTCTCGAGTCGAAAATTCTGGGGCGGTGGCCTCGCTGATGAACTGCACAGAAATCCACTGGGGCTATTGCTGTTGTCTAGAGGCCTGCATAGCCTTCGCGTGTACGCTCGCGTATTGTCTCTTCTCATTGTCACTCCGTCTTTTTCTTCATTTATTCCTCATCTCATTGTGCTGACATGTTCCTGGTTAGTCTACCTGCCTTTTCACATTCCCGTCTTTCGCCCTCTGTCACTTCTAACGAATCGAAACAGCGACATTCGTTTCTTAGTTTCTACATACCACGCGAGATCAATATGCGATGTGACTTCTTGGCCAGGTCTGCACAGTTTTTTCTTTTCTTTTATGAGAAGGCCCCGCTGAAAGAACTGCGGCCGGTTCTGGGTCTGGTGCGCCAGCACGGGTTATTCAGAGCCCGGATTAATTTTCACGCGCGAAAAGAAAAGCTTATTCGCCAAGTGGCGCGCACAAATGCCATGTAGTATAAAAATCTGGCTTGACAAGGTGCGGTAAACTTGTAACATCTCTCAAGTGTACAGGCATGCAGAACCAAAGAACAGCTAAAAGAAAACTTTATGCAGCAGTGTCACGTGACATCTCGGCGGCCGTTGCTTGAGTGGCTGGGCTGATTTACAGTCGGCTTTTCCTCGGGATGTTTAGAAACGTTCTTGTTATGAGGAAACTGCGAACGGGTGGTAGAATTACTGTGGTCTGAACGATGGGCAGTAAATATTTACTGAAAAACACACAGTTGGAAAATTTGAATTTCAAACTGCGGTTACGGCAAACTTCTTTTTTTATTCTATTTTTCCTTCGCAGGTAGGGTGCTTGCAGCACAAGTTTTCTAGTCGTTTGCTCTGCTGACAATGCTATGCGGCATTTATAAAGCCACCTATGCTTTGAATAAGAAAAGTTTGTTAGGTACTGCAGCTTAGTTCGTTTTAGCCCGTGGAATCCCCTCTTGATAGTAGAGTGGACTATTGCATTAATGAAGGCTCGGTTCATACTGATCCCGCGCAGCTTCGTGTTTTGCAATTGAAATTACGCCGGCCGAACACTATGAATTCATAATATCATTGCATCTTTGTAACATCGTGTATGCCTTGGCTACATACGTTGGGCTCGGAATATCTCTGTAAGGCCCTTTATAAGAAAACAATGTTGTTAGCAACGTCTGTGCAAATTTCATTTCTTCGCGCTGGATTGCATTTCGAACTTGCCGTTGTATTATTTACTCCGCGCTGCTATCTCATGTGCTGTAACTCACTGAGGTGATTTTCTTTCCACTGGCAACTCGTAGTGCCCCTTATGCTCTACTCCTTTCGTTAGGAATATTCCTCTCTGCGTTATCAAACCGAAACCTCCGTTTCAAGAGTTAGAATCACAGGAGCGATGGCAGGCTGTTCTGCGCCGCTCACAACCGGAGCTATAGCTTCGCATCGTGGGCTGAGAGCCTAGATCTAGAGCGGCCCGAGGGCCGGTCGCAGTCCTGCTCATCCCTCTCTCCTTTCACCCACCCTCACCAGATCCACTGAAGTGGGTTCGATGAAGTTGTTTCAAACGATCAAAGCTTCTTTTCGGGCTGCGGCTACGTGGGCATATGGCCTCTTCACGACTTATCGCCGACACCAAGTGTCGTAAAGGTGGTTCCTGTTCACGCCCTAAATACACATTCACCTGGCCGTCATTTGAAACGCAGATGAATATCCTTTTTCTCTTTAATCTCGTTTCTCATACTGTTCGTCATTAACAGCGCATTCATTATGACTGTCGGCTGCACTGTGACGCAGCTAAGTAACGCTTGGGTTTTTTGTGATACCGAGAGCACTCTTCAAATTTTTCCTGATTTTTTTCTTTTTGCTGGCGCAGTTTTCAACATGACTACGGAAGCTAGTCTTTAGAGAAACGAGTAGCCTCTTTTAGAAATGCGACTTACTGAAAAGCGAAACCGACCCAGTAATTGCACAAGCACCGATTCCAGCTTTTATTTGCTTTGCCGTTCTCAAACGCCCTCCTAAGTAAGTCGCAACGGATGAGCAAGTTGAGAAACGCATTCAGAGGCTATGATTAGGAATGGCGCTTTCGAAACCTCGCCGGCCTGAACATCGTGTCTTCCGCTTCTTCTTATATGCGCCTTGACTTTTCTTTTCTTCCGCACTCGTCGTACCCGGCACCGGCTATCCAGTCCGCGGCGCGGTCGTGCAGTCGCGTCTACTTTTCACTGATGCCGATCACGCCTCGGGCAGCGGCGATCTGTACGGCACCGGTCAGCCGCCGTCCGTGCCGTGTTTGCCCACGCCCTGCTCCTTCCTGGTCCGTCGACGGCGGCAGCTGCTCTAACAAGGCTGGAACGCGACCGGGAGCGCAGATTAATGGATCGCGAAGGCGGCATGCTTCGCTGTCCTGCTCTGTTTGCTCCTTGATCTGCCGCTACCTGCTTTAGTGCTTTCCGGTCCTCTTTTTTGTTTATTTATTTTTCCCTCCCAACCGGTTCTGGTGCCAATTTCAGGAGCTGCCGCGTGGCAGGCAGGGAAATTCATTCGCCACCACCGCCCCTTCCGTCTTACGCAGTCTCGGCGCCACGTGTATGCGCGGAGCCTCGATTAACGAGAAGCACCCACGTGGCTCTCCTCTCCCTGCTTTCCAAGGTGAGAGGCAAAACGAAAAGCATACAAAAAAAATTCATGCACCGCTACGCCTAAACAGTTGGTGTCCGCGTCGACCTCAAGCGTGGAATGCGAGTAATTTGGGGCCATGCCGCGCGAAGTGTCGTTCAGTAGATATACCGCCTTCTCAAGGGCCGAAGGTGGGACGATCTCGGTTGCTGTCCCCCCTTATCCTGCCGAGTCGCCCGCCTTCGCCCGTTCTTTGGCATTTTCGATGAAACACTGATTGCGAATACAAGTATTCAAAGTCTTTTTAAGAAACGGCGCGCTATTGTCGAATGCCGTTGGGCAGGCGCGTAGTGAAATTGATTCTCTTTGTAAGGAATACTCGATTCAGCTTGACGCACTTTGAATAGGCCTTCTTTCAAGTTTCTTCACTAATTTCCATAGCAGTTTTACTTTTTTGTTGTTGTTCATTGCAAGGAGTGCCAACGCACGAGAGGTGGGGACTAACTGTCTTATATGTCGCAGCTAGTTTTTACTCTTAATTGCTACTTTCATTGATTGACAGTGGTCGATTTGAATGACACTCGAATGATGTGGCGCAATACAGAGGTGAATAATAGGCACTAGAAGCCGGCAGAGGTGGTACCCGGAGGGTCCAGCCCAGGAAGTCTGCCTCAGTAAGGGTGGTTACGGATGGCGTTAGAACAGAGTATATGAATCCATCAGACCTAGCTGATTTTGAGTACGCAGTTATCGTATTTTTCTCAATAATTTTACCACTTTTCTACATTTATGCAATGTACGACGCAGTAATCACAAAAATATGAAATTTTATAATGTATCTTAATCATAAACTAAGCTAGTTATGCGGACATAACGTAACCGATGATGATGATTGGTGATTTTATGTCATGACAGTAAACATCATCGAGATTTCAAGCACAACTGGTTTGAAGAGACGCCGGAGCTCCCGATCAAGTCTACGAGCTGAGATAAGTCGAAAAGGCTCGTATTGCTCTTACGTTAATGCGTCACGCTGCAGTAAAGCAGAACTCGCAAACCGATACCAAATCTTCTAAAAGCGAAGTATATACGAAGCTGTAGAAAATCTGCAGTTATCAAGTTAATGAAACACGTATTCTATTCCTTTAGCTGTGCTTGTATATAGCTTGGGAGAGAGTAACATGATTGGCCTCTGAATTTGGAATCAAAAAGTAAATACCTAAAAGCTGACACGGCTAAATATGCGGTACTTTAGACTTTAATTTTTGAATCTGCACATGGGCTACCAGGGGTGCCGTATTCGACGACCCCGCATCAATTTTGACCTCCCCCCCCCCCCCCCTTTAACGTGCACTGACATCGCACAGGAACGGACTCAAAAACTAGCCCCCACCAAAAGGTGGTCATCGAGGCCGAGATTAGCTCCCGTCACCTTGAGCTCTGCTATCGTACGCAAAAGCTGCATCGCTTCAGTTTGGGCCGAGGTTATACATGGCTGCGGTGCCAGCCATGGTCACCACGAAGTGAACGTCGTGTATGGGCGTGTGGTTAACACAAACGTTTGATACTGCGCTGTCATTCGCGACGGTGTAGCCGCTGTAAGGATGCAGAGCATTAAAAGCAGCTAGTTTCTTCAAAGTCGTTCAAAGCGCGCTTACCCGGAACGGATACCCGGAGTGTTGCTTGTTTCTTTGACAATACGGGGAAACCACTCTGGCCACTTGGATGTACTTGCTCTTAAATGGTTCGGCATGGCTTTAAATGTTTCCGTGCCATGTCACGGTTATCTGTCCCACTTATTCTGTGTCTTGTTTGTAAAACTTACGTTTACACTTCCGCAGTCAGACGGAAAGTAGGGTGCCTAACTTATGTCCTCACAACGCTCTTCCGAAGCTAGCGGCGTTTGAGAACACAGAAGAACAGACCTCTGAGTTTACTGTAGACTTCAGATTGAACGGAGTTCGAAAGTGGCACATATTCGTTATCCCCTTTTCAAGGAACATTGTATCGGGGCGATGTTTGAGGTAACGTCACTTAGTTTTCCATTACAGCTCGGTCTTAAGGGAAAACCTGGTGAGACGTTAGCTCTCCAGTCTCACATAGTTATCTTGGCAGCGATGAGAATGGAGCATATATTGGCGCGATTCTCAGCTTGCCTATGAATACGTGCCACGAGTATTGATAAGAGCCAGACACTTCGTCCGCAGTCCTGCCAGGGGTATTTTGCGGAGGGCAGGAGGAAGCGATACCGATATCGCTGTCGCGTGTTCGTCGCGGCGGAAGTCGGCGAATGCCGGAGCTTATTTTGAACTCTTAACGAAGAGTTGCAGATTTGCGCCGCTGGAGTTGCGGAGAGTTGCGGAGCGGAGTTGCGGAGCAAGTTGCGGAGCGGAGTTGGAGGTCTGCGCCTATACTCGTACGCTCCTGACAGGAAGCTTTCCGCTGGCAAGCTCCATCCAGCCTTCGGGCGACTCCGCCGACCATGGCGAAATGTATACAGCGCAGTTATACAAACCTCCACCTACGCGGCAACGTGTGCAGCTCAACCGGCAGGGAAAGTGAATGCGCAGCCCGCGGTCGCGACAGGAAACAGCCGCGGCGTTCTTACGGGCGTCGTCTCCCTTCTCGGAGCGGTAAACAAGGGACCGGCGCGTAGCGCTCTGGGGAACGACCGCTTGCTGGCTGCAGGGCCGGGCAAGAAGGACAGGCTTGCCGCTGTGAGGGAAGGCGCCCTGCATAAAAAGGAACCTGGCTGCGCTCCGAGTGCGCGCGCAGATGGTGGCGCGAGCGCTCTTTTTCGGGGCTGCTTTTGAGGGCGACAGGACCGCGGTCGCGGATTCAAAACGGGACCTCTTCTTGTTCGAGCGCCGTGACATGTTTCCACCCGTTTGTGCCGTTTTTGCCTCCCCGTCCTTTCTTCGACTTTTCTCTCTCTTTCTTTGGATTGTGGCTTGCTTAAGGCGCGTTTCAAGCTGGTCTTCTGTAACTTTCGCGTCGTGCTGTGAGCAGCCGGGATTTCGCCGGGTTTGTCGGCTCGGTATGCAGACCCGGAGCTCTGACTTTCTCTGTCCGCATCGCCGTTTTCCTAGCGTCCAACAGCTGCGCTAAGCTGCCGGTGTCTTCGCCTGTTTTTTACTAGTCGGAACCCCGATGAGAGCAACTAATTCGACCACGGAAGGTGAGCATCGGTTGTGGCGACGTCGCGCAGTCGCCGTCACACCTAACACGAGTGATTTGCGTTTTCTTCTGTGTTTACCTGTCGAGTATTGACACCTCTTTTCGTGCGCTCTCCTTGTGATTCCTATAGGCCTTCGCTCCGTCGCTTGAGTACGCCAAGCGCCCATGTTGAATGTTGTTGATGTCTACCTCCTGCATGTGGTTTGTTAAGCTTTATGTTTTCACCGCAGTGCCACGTACATGGAGGTAACCTATGCGGGTGAATTCCACCACTGAATTCCTCCGAAGGTAAATTAATGTTCAGCGTGCAGTAATGCAGGAAAATTGTTGTCGTGAAGGAACTACGAAGTGTGTGAGGCTCCTGTCAGGAATTGTTGTTGAACAGGCTATGAAAAAAAAGAAAAAAAAAGGAATAACTCTCCCCGTTTCGACACTTCCCTGAGTGACGACAATGACTGCGCCGTCAATCAACTAGGGGCAGTAGTGACTGTGCTCATGATAAGAGTATGTCTAGCAACACAGTTTAATCATACCACCACTCTGGATTATGTCATCTCCTTGAACCAAGATGGATTCACTGCTGTGTTGCCAATGCTGGGCGGTGATAATACGGCATTTGCACGCTATGTGGTCCAGATAGGCTTGTTGCCAAGGGTTCATTTTAGGCAGAGTAGCAGACATACACACGCGCACACAAATACACACGCACACGCCTGCCGTGTGCCTCTTCCGTAGGGGTATAGTTTATTTTTCTCTCTCCCTCTCTGTTGCAGTTAAAATGGGCTGATTCCGTGTGAATGTGGGCACAGTTGGCATGGGGTGGCGCTAGCTTTCTCCGGATTTGCCGAAGTGAACTTGAACCACGTGACTGAGGATGAGTGGTTTCATTAATGGCTTGATTACGTCACACCAGACCGACAACGGGTAACGCTATAAACATTCAAAATCTTTCCTCGTAATTAAAGCAGTTCATTACATCTATATTATTGATTTTTACCGGAATCATCCTCAAGCTTCTCTTGTAGCACTTTTCATGAAGGCGACGTGGCCCCGCCAGTTCCCTCACAAAAAATCCATATGCTTAAAATGAGCGCTTATTGAGTCCTTGTAGAGTACATAAAATTTCCATAAAAGCTCAGACTTTATTGAGCTCATTCGTTAAGCTGTCAAAAGCGTTCTCTACTGATATGAGTCAACAGGCAGCCAATTGCTTTCAGGACCGTTCAGTGTCATTTCAATTCGATTCTACAGGAAGGAAACTGCCTATGAGTCAGCTGAATGTCACTTGATTTCTTCGCTAATTATTTCCCTAGAGCTCTTTTTTTTCATACAATGCTCAATAACAAGCTGATAAGTAGTGTTTGAAGCTGAACGTGTCAGCAATATTTATGAAACGTTCACCTGAAGCATTGAAACATTGGTGCAAAGTAATAAAAAACGTTGCAGACATCTAGAAGTCTACGTCAAGCATGTATTTTAAGTACTGAATAATACTTTTTTTTTTCTGTGGCTGTTCGTGCACTAAGTATTCAACTAACATAAGTTTGAAAGTAAACGTCTCGGTTTGGGGGGGGGGGGGGGGGTACCACCCATGGCGCTGAACTTGTTGTCTACGGTTATTAACAACTATCATTAACACTAGATGAAACAGCCTTCATAGCGAATATATAAATAGGCATGAGCATACAGGTTTGAAGCAAGCGACTGTATGGGTGTAGCGAGCGAATGCTGTGTTCGAAAGCCGCCTCCACGAACTTGTTACCTGCTGGTTCCACAGTGATGGCAGAGGGTATTTGCCGTAAAATGTGGTGATTCGGGTTGTAAAATGTTGTTTTAGCGAAAGTCGCTCATGCGTAGTTGATTTCGTGGAAGCTTAAAAGCCTATCGTTGGAGTGCGTGCGTGCTGTTCCAGAAGGTTTAGAATATTTGGTGGACTTGATGTTTTATTACCTTTGCACAAAGAGATGATTTTATAACGTCTTGGTAACGTTTTAGTGCGGAATATAGGCTGCCACAACTTAACATAGTGAGTGAAGGGACTAAATAGACATTCAATTTACACTCAGTAGAAAGTCTCGAGGGAGCTCGAATGAGTCTAAATTGCCACTGTGTATTTTCTTTCAATTTGAACGCGGTGGCCAGTTCATTATGGTAACGGAGCAGAGAACCGCAAGAACGAGTCAGTTTATTATCAGAAGGTACTAATGAGCAGATGGAATTAAACGTCAATTTAAATTCTTAAGTATTTTTGTAAGGGAATGCCAAGACACCAATATGACAAAGAACTTGCTGCTTTATGTGCTAAAGCTTTTGTGTTTGCCCCCTCCACTTGCTCTCACCTACGCACAACTGAGAAGAAAGCCGCAAACAGGGGTGGGGGGGGGGAAGCTTTGTATTACTTTTTTAAGGGCCATGTGCGTTAAACAAACGGGTGATATTTGTGACACAGAAAGCGCACCTACAGAGTCCGCGATAGAAGCACGCAGGCGCCCTATTTTAACTTTAATTAGGGCACAAGGAAAACGTCGCAAAGCAGCACAACTTAAAGCAAATGATGATAATTATATGAGACAATTAAGAACATGAAACAACATTTTTTTTAACCCTGCTATAAATGACATTTAAAACGGCTTAACGTTATGAGCGCCTAGTATTCCATTATTATTAATGTACGGTTAGTGCATAAACAAGTAAACAAATTCTGCCGCCACCTTCTGAACGTCTAAACACGACCAAACTAGGCACGCATGCTCCCACCTGCGCAGTAAATTAACGGAATTCAAAATCATCCGACCACTTATCTGCGGAGCAGAAGGTCCGTTGAAATTTGAGCTTTTTCTCGAATGGGGAAAGACTGAAAATTAGTTTTTGATGAAAGGAAATGGCGCATTAACTGTCTGATATATCTCGGTGGACACCCGAACTGCGCCGTAAGGGAAGAGATAAAGGTGGTTTGGCTGCAGGCTTCGGACACAGACAGCGCCATTTTCGCCGAATCAGGGCTATACTGCTAACGCAATAAAAATAATAAGCAGAATAAAATCTGCAGCAGTACGCTACGTCACAAACAAAACTATAAAATTGACCTGGTCAGTTGAAAGTATCAGAGCTAAGCTCACCGGTCAGCTGCTTTTTTATTACGATCGGGAATCACTTAATCGGGAATGAAAGTCAATGACCTTTGCGGGTCTTTTTATGAAGGTTATTCCTGTGGTTACATTGAGTCTTCGGTCTAAAGCGACAGTTGCGTAGATATTGACAGTGCTTGTAACGATAACTATAGGAGTTGCAGCCTTGTCCATGCTTTTGGTTGCCCCTGACTGATTAAAACGGAGTATTAGAATTCATGCGTCAAAAAGAGACAGCTTTTTAATGACACTGTCAAGTGGAAGGTTGGGACAACTTTTCTAAAAGTTCCGCGGTTTACATTGACTGAGACACAGAAGCTGAAATAGTCATTTTAATGGTAATTCGCAGTACGTGTTGTCTCATGAGAGAAGGCTCCACTAGTTCCCCCCGCACGCCGTTTCTTTATCTGTAACCTTAAGACTCATCGTGTTTCAGCGCTTCCTGCAATGAACCCGTTAGGATGTGCTAAGGAAAGTTGTACTTTGTACCGCACTTGCTCATTCTATTGCCCTCTCAATAAAAGAGAACAAGTAGATAAAAATTTGAGACGAAGCTCGACCAGCAAATTATTGGAGGCTTACAATACCACTTGGAAAAAAAAGTGACGGTATAAAGAGCAACTAAATTTTTTTTTTTCTGACAAATTGTCTGTTGAAGAGAATATCTCCATTGACAGGCTGTGCTTCCGGACCTTTCTGCTCTTGAATGGTGTTTGCTGTTTTTGAGGTGACTATTTTGTGGAAAAGCCTCCAAGCTCGAAGCAAACGTTGGATGTTTTTGCAATAATCTAAATTAGTATCTAATGGTATTTGCTGTTTTTGATACGCCTAGTTTCTAAATAGCAGGCAGCGTCACATGAAACGCGAAATGTTCTTGCAATAATTAGCAGTGTCTTCTCGCGCGACGGGCGAAAAATGACAAAGAATCCGCCCCAAGTCTTCCTCACATACTTTTTAACGAATGGGAATTCACCTCCTGCAGTATTTTGTCTGATGAACGTGTCTCACAAATAGCTGAATGTGCGTCATACTGTTGCAGCATTTCTGAAAATACTCCTAATCCATTTTCCGCGCAAACACTAAAAGCAGCTTAAAACACTGGCCAAATAACGAACCTGTGGTCTCGCTCAAAGTTCATCAGCCAGCTACGTCCACTGAACTACAGAAGAGTCTCCCATAGGTTTACAGTACATGCCGTGTCCGAGCCAGTTGCTGCCGCTTTATCCCCACACTTTCGGATCTTATCGGCCTGTCTCATATTCTGCCGCTCTCTGCTACGTGAACCTTCTCTGGGAGTCCACTCCGATGCCATCAGGGACCATCGCTTACCTCCTGTCAGTATACATTCCTTGCCCATGTCAGTTTCAACTTTTTGGATACACCTATCGTATCATCAACGCCTGCTTGTTCCTCGCAGTTTTTGCTGTCTTCATGTTAGTCCCATCACTCTCCTGTCCTTATCTCGCCGCGCAGTCCTGAGCTTAGACTGACGCTAGAAAATTATATGAAATGTAATAAATCACGCACCTTTCTAAAGATTCAGCTCCAATCTTATACTTCAAAAGAAGTCAAACTATTTGAAACACGATATTAAGGTGCATGATATTACGCTGTCTTTAAGGTCGCGCCGCTTCTTGCCGCTGCAGCCGGTGAATCTCATTTATAGAATACTCATCAGCCAACGCGTAGTGCAAGAGCTTGGAGTCCTTTGTCTTTTTTAGGCTGTCTTCGCCAGGTGTATTCGACATTAGAGCGACAGAAAATGATGTAGCTGGCTCCATTTGTTGTTTTAAGCTTGGCAAGCAAAGTTGTCGACAGCGGAGTTGCATAAGACGACCGATTTCCGATGCAATCTGGGCTAACTGATAAGGAAGGCAAGCTGGTTTGTTTACTCCTCATGTCGCGTCGCACAAGTGATTTCCTTTCACTGATGCCATACAAGCGCGCTATCACCGCGCGCAGCAAGATCAATCAGGTTCGCCATTCGGGTGGGCCTTCATTCAGCCGCTACTTTTTTCTAATCGCGAGTTGCTGTAACTCTGCCGTAGATATGGCAATAACAGTACACAGTGTGCAGGCACTTGAGCAACGTCAATCTGCCCACGGCGCTTGTGGGAGTTGTGCCATTTGAGCCGCCCAAAAATCGCAATATTGCTAGACTTAGACGCTCATCTACAAGACCCGAGTTTACAGGTGCAAGCAAAGAAACGAGGCGAGCACAAGAGAAAATAGGTAAAGCTAACAGTCATCCCTGCCTACCACCAAAAACTTGAGGGGGAACTTAAGCTCCGCCTGAAGAGTGTGATGCGATGGCGTTAATGGTTTAATGCCCATGTATGCGGAGTTGGCCATTCTCTACTTTACATTAATAGATTCATGGGAGTCCTCGTACCACTCCTGGTGCAGTGGTGTGCAGGTTATGATCACGTAACAAGATCACATAACCAATAGGTGGCCAACTCTGGTTGATTCGCAGGGGATTTTTGGCTAACAACGAAGACGACGATGCCGGATTTTACGTGAAACGGGCGCGTTAACGCTATTGCGTTAAAAGGATTCATCCACACCATTTAGCTATCTTCACCCAGCGTCCCCTCATGGGCATCCGAAAGCGCCCCTCTCCTCCCTGCGAAGAGAAGCCAATCAAAACGAAGCATAAAAATCCCAGACACGCGAGCAGCCATGCTGACACCGCCACGCAGAGCATCTGTATCTTTAATAAATCTCTGGCACGAGTAAGCGCAGCTTTCCCGCCTGTTCTCACATCGCACGGAGCTGGATCTCTGGCGGTGATTTACGTAACGTCCTTCTGCATGAGATGGGATGGGAGAAATGCAACTGGGGAGATATCATGGCGCAGTGCTAACTACAACAATCTTCTGATCTGTTAAAGCTGGTTACGAAAACATTGTCGCAGCTTTGTCTATTAGTGCTACATCCTTGTAGGAGCCATCTCTGTTCCACTAAGACGACGACATTTTTGGTGAAGAATGATGGTAGCTGGGCGAGTTGGTAAATGTGGTGTCTCTTTCTTTTGTTCTTTCGTCTGTTTTCGCGCTGTACCACCCACAATTGACATTTATGGTGTTTGTAGTAACCTGAAGATGTTTGACGTAATGAACGCGATGAGTATGCGCAGGGGCCTTATCCGGCTGCGTACGTTACATCTCGCGTACCCGGAAGCCACCACTACCGCACATTTGTATGTATGCGCTCCTGTTTTGACAGCGCCGTTATCACCAGGTTAGAAACAGCAAGAGCCGGCTGGAACCAGCAGTCGAAGCCGCCCTTGTACCAATTTGCGGCAAGAGTTAGAAAGTCCGTAACAAACAGTGGCATCATCGGCGATACGAATACGCGTTGTAGAAGCGAAGACAAACAACTGTTCATTGTGCATCCGCTTTTACGGCAAGCCCATAGGTGTCATGAGGATCATATCTCATCACCGCACGTGAGGACCATATCTGTCGAATGGCCAGTCGCGAAGATATAGGGCGTGTTGTTTTCTTTTGTTTTTCTAGTGTTTATTTCAACGTCGCAAGGGGTGTGTAACACCTCGAACCCCTTTTCGTGTTGTACTGAGGGAACTCTGCTAATACGGCGCCATTGTGGGGTGGTACGGCGATCATTGCGTCACCACGGGAATTTCCCGCGCACTTGAACCTTGGCTTGGCGCGACGTAGCCGTTTACAGACTGGCCGCTTATAAAAGTGCGTTGCGTGGGCGTCTCTTGGCTGACTGTCGTAGTGTCCGTCAGTGACATAACTAAAGCCCCTGAGGTTCCTGCAACATCCTACAGAATCCTCCACCAGGAACAATCCGCGTCCTTTGTTATTCTCAGGAGTTTAACGCAGGATCTTCTAATGGCCGACCCTGGCTACGACCTTGATTCAATCCGCGACAGCGACCCTGGTCGTCCCTCAAGAAACTGCTGCCTTACATTGTTTGGCTTTTGTCGTATGACTCCAGAGTCTGCACCCGAAGATACTCAGTCGATATGCGCAGATGGGTGAGCGAATGTGCCATTTTTGGTGTACTCTGATCGGTTGCTTAGCTTGGGCCACTGTTATAACTGTACGTTCATGATATTCGTTCGGTTTGAAGCCAAGAGCAATGCTTAATTCGTCCTCTTGTACCGGCCTTAAAGAAAAAAAAAACAAGACATTCTTTTAACGGGTACGCTTTCCTCTGGCTTTTGCCCTGACCTGTTTTCATTAATTGCAGATTTTAATTTAGTTTCTTTCGATTAAGGCGATGATTTTGATGACGGTGTTCGAAAAAAACGGCAAAAGTTTGCTCGGTCACTTAAGCAACGAAATTTAATAGCGAGGACTTTTTTAAGTGCTAAAGTAAAGTGTCAGGTTGTGGAAGAGGCCATAAAAATAACAAGCGTATCGGGACCGCACCATCCACATATGAGCGCTTAACTTAACAACGCAAATATGCGAGGGTGCACGCGAGGATTTCCTAGAAACTTTGGTCGCTAATGCCGCAGGCGTTGTATTGTGGCAGATGATTTGAAGTCGGAACGATCACGTGATCATGTATTGAAAACTGTATATTATGTGTTGAACCCGAACGCTATTAAAGCACGAACCGCCCAAAAAGCCTAAATAATATGGGAAGCAGATTGAGAGCGTTTCCCGAGGTAGCGCATATGAGGCTAGTGTGGAGCATTTCACACTTTTTCTTCTTGTTGCTGTTGCTCATCGATGCTTACACCGCTATAACCGTACACTGGCTGCTCTCCCAACTCGAATCCTTGTGGTCGCACAGAAATGTATTAGAAGAACACTGAAAAATTGAAGGACATACATGATAGACGTTTTTGCTTCCGTAGAATTAAATAGATGATGAAGCAAGGACACCTAGCGTTCGGCTTTTTTTTTTTTCAGTTTCACTAGAAACGCGCGATTAATTGTATATGCCATTGCATCGGACAAGCCTCTGTCGCCCTCATAAGCAGCGAGAAAAAAGCATCTGCTTCGAAATGTAGAGGCGGATTGAGAGATCACTCTCAAAAGGTACATATACTTGTAGCTGATAACGCATGTACATACTACGTTTGCGTCACCCCGTTCACATCAGTGCGGATTGTGTTCAGACTGCGCATCACCTATAGGTGCTTGAAGACAGGCTGCATTCGAAGAAAAAGCTAGCGGAGTCTTGCTACTTCAAGCGAGCAGTACTCAGGCCGGTGATTCTGGACAGTTCTTGCAGTCTGCAGCGAAAGATTTGTACATTTTGCGTGTTTTATGTGTAGCAGAAGATAAGAGCAAGAAAAATAATTTTTACGACAGTAGCACTATAAACACAGGCTAGAGTTTGCATATCAACGAAGGAAATATATTAAAAAAAGCATAGATACTGTACAATGATGCTGCGAATTATTCACTGCATTTTGTAGCCAGGGCCGATGTGCAGGTCCTTGAAGTCAGCTGGGAGCGCGCCTCATGGGTTGCGTGCATATTAATCTCCGTTTGTACGGCTATTCGCAAGATGTAGCGGAGGTCAGTGCGCCCATATCATCGTCTGCAATAGGCATCGTAGTTTCGCGCCATGTGCTATGCCTTCCATCTGGCTGCTTTATTCATGGTACACAGCTAGACATCTCTTCCGCTACCAGCTTAATATTGAATGCAAGTTACACTGCGTTCCTTGTCCATGTGTGATTTGCGAGTAAGTACCTCCTCTGTGCGCAGCATGTACCCATGGCAACGTTCGACTTCAACACACAGCACCTTGTACGCGTTTAATGTTGAGCCTTTATTTGTGCGCCTAAACACTGCGTTGCCCTCTGTCGAAACACTGCTATGGTTAGTACTGTAGTTTCCGGTATACAGTCCGCACACAGTCCGAGGCGCTCAATTTTGGCTGGAAGATGGGAGAGCGATTTGACAGGCTAGTTGGTTTTGCATGGTCAATATACAGCTCAAAGTACAAGACACAAGGTGCCTTGCGCTGTATATTCACCATTAAAGCTGGGCACGTCACACGTGGCGATATTGGGCGATACTGAGAAAGAAAATACAGTATATTTAGCACCTGTAAGTTGTCCGCAAAGGCAAAAATTTTGAACTTTTGAACATGTATAGCTCGGAAGCTGTATTTGAGCATTTATGTTACTCGTGCGTTCGACTTTTAGAGCATCGGATGAGTTCGTCCACTGAGTGAACGCATGTGATGGGGTTGGTGACGTGCCAATACCAGAGAACCATTAAGCTACGCGATAGCTGTTGTGTTCAGACGCCCGTCTGACGACAAAAAAAAAAGTCCGCAGAGACTGATAGAAGCACTACAGAGCACATCCGACTTGACTCAGATGCTGTTCCGTTCTGTGGCTCTGCTTCCTGAAAGCAGGATATCCGTGTCGGCCGTTGTCTCAGTAGCGTCTCATTAGTGCTGCGCGTTCTCAATGTGCTGAGGTTTTTGCTGTGCTTTGCTGGGCTGGCAGCAGAAAGAGATGTTTAACAGCTGTCGAACTTTGGCGTGGCGACCAACGCGCTGGAGGGCTGCGTGGAGTTTGTAAGTCGCTTTTTTTTACATTTTTTTAAGGTGTTCTCCTGGCGATGCGTGCAGTGCGCGATATTGCCGTCTTGCGCTAGCGGAAAGATTTCCACGCACTTTTGGGTACTCTGTTGGCTAATAAACACATTCTAATTAGTTGTGCAGCCTTGGCGCGAGCTTCTTTCCAGCTCCTAAGTATTCGCATACTGGAATGACGCAGTTTAATGTTGCATTTGAGGCGCGCCATACACATGATCACGCTACGCTACGGTGATGAGTGTTTCATATATCCCTCGGCTCAAACGTACATCTTCCTTTTCGCACAGTGACACCGGTCAGTTTCGTGGCGTCGCGCACAGCATTGCGGTTGGCGCGTTTTTGCCGTACGTCAACCCCTTCTCTTGGAAGCAGAGAGAGCGATTCCTCATAGAACCAAATTGTACATCGAATCCCAGCCGCCACCGCAGCATTTCCGTGTAGGCGAAATGCGAAAATTTTCGTGTGCGATGCGATGTCAGTGCACGTTAAACAACCCCAAGAGGTCGAAATTCATCCGAAATTCATCCCGTCACCTACGGTCTCTCCCTCATACCATGTGGAGCTTTTTGTCGTTAAACCCCACGTAGCACACGAAGCAAGTTGTGGATTTTCGTGTTCAAATGCAGAATGACATCAGTACGCAGTTAAGAAAGCTTCTGCATTTATTTGCAACGCATGTTAATACAAACATCTCGACGACCGACCTATGACCGACATTTACGGGCAGCAGTGGAGTGACGTCACTTTGTGGACACTGTCCCAAGTCTGCGGTTGCGAAGTGACCACATCTCGCAGTCCACTCTCGTAAGGCCTAAGCGCCATTTACGGCAGTGCACATTCCCGTTCACGTCCAGCGACACACCAATTTTAAGCAATATACATCATTTTAAGCCATTCCACAAGATATTTAGGCACCCTCTTCAGACTCTATAATCATGCACATGCTCACCACTCTTAGGCCCTATAAACCTGGTTTTAATGCTATCATCTGTACACATTTTAGCCCGAGTCGACCAAGAACCTCGTGTTTGGCGCTCTTTGGCCTTAGTTGCTCTTGCGCCATAAAAACCTAGCATCATCATCATCCAGCGACACACTTTGCGGGCCCTACGTGTCAGCGCTAACCGTTGCCCAAAAGACTGCTTCGGGGCCCGTTTAGCACACGTACATTTTGAGAGCTATAGCGACAACTAAATGCGCGCCTCCTTTTATGAGGCTGGAAGAAGCGAAGTTAACGCGCGCCCCGTGTCCATGCATTCAGCGCGCCTTGGCAAAGGTTGGCGTGCTTCCCTCCCCCATAAGATGGAATCGCACGCAAAAGGGGAAAGTAGCTTTGACAAAAGTGCTCAGGTCCACGGAACACGCGTTAGACTCGTGGGCTGGGGTCTTTATCATCGAATAAAACACCAAGATTTATGCACAAGAAGGTCTCCATCATTCACCTTATGTGCAACTGTCTCGTACCCACACGAGCGAAAAGGTTTTTCTGCGGTTGTGAACAATCTTTTATCGCTCGATTTAGGACAGACAAACAGGACTAATATAAATTTAAAACGTTCCATATTTTGATCGTTCTACAGCTGCAGATGTTGCGCGGAGTATTCCTTGCCGGATGTTTCAACCAAGCAGTGATAGAAATTTAATGCTTTTCACAACAACCGGTTGCTACGCCTTAGCTCAGCGCTGTGCTGACTATATTCTCAGGTTGTGTTGCTCCTTGAATATAGACTGTTGCCTTTTATTACTGGCATCTATTGCAGTTTCTTGATGTAGTGAAGTGCAATAATTTGTGACATCGGAGAAGGCATTCGTTTCGCTGTATCAGCAAAAAAGAACAAAGTAACATGAGGTTCTGGGCAATACAGAAGTGGGCTGCTCGGAGCCATATCTTATAGGTAAAGATGGCCGGGCTTCTCAAGCGCTCATCAAGACAGTGAGTTGTACTTTTGCTGTTCCTAATTACTGAAATGGAAATAAATTCGTACAACGCAAATTCATTCCTTCTTAGATGCTCCACACAGTTAAGTTCCTACGCGCATGCTATAATTCAATGCTTTTACGAATAGAGCTGCGCGAAGTGGAAACTGTGTTTCGCTTCGAAAGTAGGTGAGCGCTTGTTGATGTGGACAACTCCAAGGCACTTGCGCAGTCCAGAAGAGATTGGTCATAATGTATGGCCTCTATTATTTGTTCAGCATTTTTGTTTACGTATCTATTTTTCGCAGACAAAACATGAATAAAGTAGGTCACAAATGAATCATTCCACCAAGCTAGATGAGAATAAAGGCGTTTGAATGCAGCCCGACAAAGCCTCTCTTCCTGGCGAGAAAAATTGCACTATATGTTATTTACTAGACCGTTGCAGAAGTATATAAGAAATTATATTGAGTATTTTACAGTGTACACAAATCGAAGTGGCGGGGTAATGTAATCAGTGCACTATATTAATCCACATGTCCCAGCTAAAGCTAACCAGGTTCTTAAAATAGACGGTGTCCTCAATACTCTTGAGAGTAGCGTGGCCTAGTCAGCAGTACTTTTTTTTCTTTTTGCAAAGTTAATAATAAGTAAAGCCTATCTAGCTAACTTCTGAAATATTGGCTGCGGGAAAAAAGTATAAACTCAAAAATTGTATATCAGTTTGAAAAACAGCCAGCTTAAAATGTTCGCGATAAGGTGCGGTTCATGTAGCGTTTTTTAATGGCTCTAAAATAAGCCGCGCGAAATTCAAAGTCCACCTCTTGATAGCAGTGCGTCTTGAACGCCCAAGACGCGATCTCAAAGAAACATCCGCTCCTCATGTACTATGCCCAGTGTAAACGCAAAGACCTGTCGGTGAGATCGTTCTGAAGATATGCGGATTTTTTCCTTTCACAGCCCGTCTTGGGGCTCTCAAGCAGCACTCCTGTAAAGTGGTAAATCTTGAATTACACACGTATTCTTTTAGGGTCGGAAAGGAGACGTACGTAAACGGTACCTTGTTGCAAAAGCTCAGCCGCCAGTTTTTAAACACGATCTACAACTTTCCTATTGACACTTTTCCCCGAAGCCAAAATCTAAAAAGTTACATAGCCTTGACTAACCTTGCAAAACGAAAAAAGCGTATACTGCAGACTAGGCCTCAGGACTCTCAACAGCACTGGGTTGGTCTCAATTGCGTAGGACCCTGTATTCCTTTAAAACTTGGTTACATTTAGCTTGGACACCCGGTGTACCCTCAAACGATAGACACTGTAGATTACACGAGAAGCTGTTCTCAAAACGAAAGTAACATTGAAGTTATTACGGCATCAAAAGGGCAAATACAAGAGGAATTTCCATAGACATATAACCATATGATGAGAAAAAACGCAGCAATATAAACAACTCAAGGGATGAATTAATGAGATAACTATGCAATAGCGAAGTCATTTTAATCACTTAAAAAAAAACCTTTAACTTGAACTGTATAATGAAAAAGTGACTCCACATCCAAAACAATGTCAGTCGGTAGAAGAAATAGGTTCAAAAGCTAAGCAATTTTATAGTCTGAATGTGGTATCTCATATGAACTTATATTCAAGTTATATTTACAATAGATCATAGTTTTGCCATTTGCAGTGGTTTTTGCTTGCATATATGTTGCTTGCGCACATCTGTAGTCCGTATTGTATGCGCCAGCTCGAATTTAAAATGAATCGCAATAATAATTCACCACGGCAACTTTTTTGAACAGACAACCAAAGGCCACTGCTATTGTACGTGATCCCCGCCAGTAAAGTACATTTGGGTTAGCGGGAAACCATCTGCGGGAGTGGAAGCGCCGAGACAGTGAATTGCGCCAAACGAGCCAAGTGCATCTCAGACCCTGCTTAATGAAGTGGACCAGTTTGCCTGCTAGCAAGTAGTAAGAGTTTACAGCTGTCTCCGTCATAGTATCTTCATTTCATCAGCCCGAAAAAAAGATCATTCGAAATATATCAGCTATAAGGTCTACAGAGGGTGCTGCGAGATCTCTAGTGTAGTCCCGAAGCGTGGGTAAGAATTCCACTGTCAGGCGCCTGGTCTCATCACTTGACGCTGTCCTCTTTTGAAAAGGGCACTGCTTCGGATCGGTCAATGCCCATAACACAGTTTTCGAAATTTGCCCACCTGTTGGTGTACTTTGCTCGAATGCATACTTTGATAGACATGAGAAAAGTTTGGATCCTCCTGTACGCATGAATCCCATCGCTGCATGCATTATAGTTTTTACTAGAACACCCTATTTTATGCCGAATACTTATGTCCCCTCGGTTATGGACAAAACACTATCTTATTTTCCTACCGCGAGCAGATTTTGGTTAAACCGAGTTTTATTATAGAAACCGTTTACGAAAATCTACCTTGTCGGCACAAAAAGTTGTAGAAACAGCAGGGAAAGTTTAATTTGATTAATAATGGATATAGCGCTAAGTGGTGGCTGCAGAGAAGTGTTTGCAATTTTAAAGCTGTTTAGGGCTCGTTAAGCGTGGCTTTTCATCAGGGTAATTTAGAAAAGTTCTGCTTAAAAGCGGGTCCTCAGAACATACATAGATGACCTGAAGTCTTAATATTAAAACCTAATTAATACGTACAAGTTTATAAGTTTCAAGCAGAGACGCTTATATGGAAACACCGTAATCCCGGGAAACTCGCGTTTCTTAAGCGAAACAATAGCTGTGAACATCAAGCGCTTGTACAGCCACCTGTCCTGGCGCGTATTCTGAGGTGACCTTTCATTTCCTCGGTATGAACTTGGCTCAATTTTCTCTCCCTTTTACGCTGCCACATAAGCAGGCAAGTGCTATGTATTTCGCTCCAAGAAAAGTAGGGCTCGAAAGGATATTCGCGGCTCATCATCCCAAGCTAAATTCTTGTGCCGGCCGCTTTGCGAATGCCTTTTCTCCTTCGTGGGCAGTCACTGGTTTATGTTTCTGCAATATTTTGCTATGTTTATTTTCTTCATTCTTTGAATACTGCGGTCGGTATGAGGTCTGATCGCTCCGTTTACCACGTGAGCCGATTTATCGCATGCTGTCTGTGCTCGATAAGATTGTTCTGGAGGGATCGCTATCGCCCGCGACCGCTGACTACGTTATTCAACACTTTTTCGCGGCAGTGTAGAGGTCCCTGCTGTCTGGAAAATGTCCGGTCACCTTTGAATACAACGCGGCCGAGAGCGGCGCTCAATTTGATGTCCACGATTGCCAAATGTACGTATCGATATCCCCGCCGCCTAGTGGCTATCTGTTCACTGTGGGCATAAGTTTCAACAATAAATATTTGGGTTGACTGCGACTGTGTTATGTCTGCGTGAAAATATTCTTCTCGTCTAGAGGCTCGTGCCTCACCCGTTGGGGTGAGGGGGAAAAAGGGTCTTTCATTCCTCAAACCGGTAAAAATGTCCTCACGCAAGACCACGGTCATATTACCTTAGACCTCTTTTTCAGAAACCTGCGCCATATCCTTTGTAAAAGGTGGCGCGTCCAACCAATAAATCACCGGTATCGCCTACTGCCCCTTCTAGTCTAGTGCTGGATGAGCGGTGGTAGACGCACTGAAGAAGTATACCGAGCTCTGCGCTCTGAATAAAAGTTCTCTATCTTTCCTGTGCAGCAGCGCCAGCAGCGAGCCGACGGCGGCGATGAGCTCCCGGTCATGGCGGCAGCTACCCTGGACCGTGGGCATCAACCTGGTTGCCTTTGGCGCCCACCTGTGCGCCTGCGGCTGCTTCGTCTACCTGCCGCCCATGCTGCGAAAGGCCGGCTTCTCCGAAAAGGTGGGCGGCGACCAGCCTCAAATGCCCCTATCATATAGATGCCGTAATGTGGAATTTGATGCCACCTGATAAGACGACGAGCTTTCACTCTGCCGCTGATAGCACGGATTGCGGCACGCTCGCTTGCCCTTAGGGCTGCGCGAGTAATGGGTGCGGGCTCTCTTTAAATGCAAAATTGAAAAGGAAAATACCCGCAACCGACAGTCTGCATGGTATCGTGCATCTTTGAGTGTAGAACTCGGGCAATGCAACAATAATGAGAGCAAAAATAATTTCAGAAAATGAGCTTGGGCAGGGCATGTAATGCGAAAGCAAGATAACTGCTGGTCCCTAAGGGTAACGGAGTGGATCCCAAGAGAAGGCAAGCGTAGCAGAGGGAGACAGAAAGATAGGTGGGCGGATGAGATTAATCGTGTCTTCGACTGGTCGCTTTAGATCGCTCTAGAGCGCTCTGAGAGGCGACCGCACATTCGGCTGGTGGAAACCGGCCGCTCTGACTACATTCGGCTGGTTCTTTCCGAGCGCTCGCCTCGCGCTCCGAGAAAAAAGTTGGAGCGGCTCCGAGATGTGTTTACGTGACAGAGCCACTTCCGCCATTTCGCGAAAGCGGGGCGAGGCCTCGGCGTTACCTACGCGTAGGCAGAAGCAAGTGTAGGCTTTTGACGCAGTCACGCTTGCTGCGTTGTGTTTTGCGGGTGCCGCGCTGTGTGAGGCAAAATGTTCAAGAAACGCCTGATAAGCATATACGCTAGTAACGCGGTCTGTGTTGCTGTCGCATGACAACAGCGATTGCAACAGCAGCTCAGACGAGGACGACAGTGGTATCCACAAGGCGATGTTCGAAAAATGAGCGTCCCGTGGGACGGAAAGCCGGGGTAGCGATCACTACAGGCTAAGAGGCGACCGCAATGCAAACTATGTGCGACCACGTGCGGCTAAATGTAATCAAGGGACCTTACGTGCGGCTACTGTTGACATCAGCAGCGCTGCCGCGTAGTGGTTCCGAAAGTTACGTCCCCCTTCTGCCTTCTGCGCTTCCGCTTTAAAAACTCACTGACCATTCGGCTTGACTAGTCTCGCTATGCGCTCAGAGCGAGAGCGGCTCCCACTCTGCCAGATCCGAACCGGATCGTGGCAGCGATCAGTCGAAAACACCATAAGAAGTTTGCGGGCATACCGTGGGCGCAGCTAGCAAAGGACAGGGTTAATTGTATAGACATGGGAGAGGCCTTTGCTAAGGTGCCTAGAGTGGGCAGTCTAGCCACTCTACCTTTGCCTTGCAGTGGGCGTTGTCAGGCTGATGATGATGATGAAAAAGTTTCGACACTGAAAGCAAATTTATTGCAAGGCTGAAACTTCCTGTGACCATGTCACAGACTATATAGAGAAGCGATTTCAGAGAGCGACAAAGCCCTTTTATCCCCTTTGCCTTTTCCTCGCATATCATATTCTCGGTGAAACGCTTTCACTTACGGACAGTATTCGGTAACGACCCAGCCCCCCCTCCCCCAATTCATAATTATGCCGTCATAATTGCAAATGATCGTCGCGTTTGATGAATGGCGACTGACATGTTGCTTGCTACAGTCACCAGCCACTGACGTCCTAAGCGATCGCTACCTATGCTAGATAGCTTAACAATGGATAAGGATGAAGAATTGCTGAAAAAGCCAGCCTCAGGTTGTATAATGGGTGCCAGCCTTGCGTAACCTCCTCGAGCGTCAGGAGAGAAATTTGACCACGTTTCAAATACTGTAGTGGTCGCAGCAGAAGTGACCTGGGGGATTTCGTAAGGCGCAGTAGAGATTTCTGTGCCAGTGAAATGTGCTTTTCTGGTGTGCTCACTGCCGAAAAAGTGCACGGCTAAGCGATAAAAGTAATGTTTCCATGATTAGAAACGCAGCTAGTACTTAAAGACGTGCTGTGTGGAGGCCACTGACAGGGAATTCAGTAGGGACCATTTCAGTTTTGTATGCATGCTTGACTGGCTGTCCAGTATCCACTTTCTTCGGGTATACACAGGCTTCATGAAGCTTTTTGTCCCCGAATGCACAATACAAAAGAAGTTGCGACACGCAGATAGCATACCGTGCTTGCCTCCATAGCCTCTCTGTATATGGGCCCTGCATGCGACGTACGACACATCAGCTTTGGATGCAGCGACCGCGGCTCTCTTTGCAGTCCCGTGGCGTGATCCTCGGCATGGGCCCTTTCCTGTGCATCCTTGGCGTGCCCGTGGTGGGCGCATGGAGTGACCGGTGCCGCTCCCGGCTGGGGCGCCGGCGGCCTTTCCTGCTAGGGCTAGGGGCGCTTCTGGCGCTGGCGCTGGGGGCAATCGCGTACGGTGACGTCATCTTCGGGCCGGCTGCCCACGGTCCCGTGCTGGCGGTGGCTACCGTGGTCCTTGACTTCGCCACGCAGGTGAGAATCCTCGTACTCCTTTCCGTGTACGTCGAGATTATGAGCAGAAGTTGGTCACTAAGCTGCACCACCAGTGCCTCTATTTCGATGGATGTCACATCACTGGCCTCGATCCCTATGGGGCACGTTTGGACGCGCAGTTTGTTCACTCGATCGCGCGATATTGCACCACTATAGTAATCATGAAAAGCAGTGGCCAAGGTCAAAGTGCTGCGTGCTGGTGGCTGACGAATGTCGTAAGCTCACTAGAATACTTTTATAAAGAGCCTGTACACGAAGTAAAAGGCCACGGAAATTTTTTCGCTCATTTCGCGTGGTATACCGCTAATTGGGTGCTCTCTGCTTATCACAGCACGAGATGAGCGGGCACGAACGCTGGCGCATGGGACGGATGAAGATAGGACGAAAATTATTGTGGGACTATAAAAAGAACGAAAAATAAAGTGTCCCTGCCCGTATAGGACATATATGACTTGATTGGCTCAAACAGGCTGATCTGCCTGACACTGGAATCAAGGAGGCGCTGGAAGCATGCTTCGCGGCTGCCGCTACACCTGCGTATCGCACAGCGCTAGCATTGTCTCGTTGTTTCCGCATGTAGATATCTGCACTTTCCGCTGCGGGCAGCTTTTCTAGCGACATGAAATGGCATGGCAGCAAAGAGAACGCAGCATGCAATGAAGCAGCATGAACGTTTCCATCTTGCTCCAAAGATACCTTCATGCTGCAGAGTTTATTTCTATCTGCAACCTTAGGATCCCCGGCGTTCATTGCGAATTCTCCGCGGCTCCTTTCAGAGATAATGATGGCTGTTCACCATGGTGCATGATCAACAATCACATGCGCTTGCGAGCCCTCAGACTTAGAGCCGGTTTTGCTGCTGCATGCGTCAGCATTCCCTACCCTGTTTTGATTTCCGCGATAGCGTGAGCGGCGATCTCAAAATGAAAGTGACGTTAGCCTCTCAGAAGTCATGTACACGACAGCTCCGCCTGTGGCTTCGTGGTTTGTGGCGAAAAATACAATTTCATTCCATAACTCTTCCTTTGAAGGCTCCTATTCTCTAAGAACTTCAGGAGCAGCTGGAAATTTGGACGCATCCTAGTTCTTAGCACCAGAGGTGCCACAACACAAATGACTTCGCCTAACGGCGCATCCCACCTGTTAGGATTGCAGGGAGGGGGGGGGGGGGGGCTTTTTGCTCCTCCTGAAAGCACGGGAAGTTGGTACTACCTGCAGGAAATTCTGCACAAGTCCCTCAACATCACCATTCGAGCATAAAGTTTTCAGGACATGTACAGTTAGCCTGGCGTAAAGGCAGAGTCGGCGCTCAATTCAACAAAGAAAACGGCTTCTACCAACAAAATTCTAGCTATAGTATGATTTAGAAGTGAAGACGGCAGAGATAATGAGAACTGGTATGCCGCAAGCTGCCTCGCAAACTCTGGTCACTTACGAAATGGCATTCTCGTGGGCAATTAAACATCAGCTAACGGGTATGCTGAAGCAGGCATTTAATAGAGCGTCACAGTGCATTGCATGATTGCACACGGTTTCGAATACTTATACTGTGCACTGGACCGCGCTTGTACAAGCCAGGAAAGAATCGCATTCATTCGAGTGGAATGGCCAGTTTAGGGAGGCCACTGGATGCTCCCTCCTGCAACGTATCATCGTGAGCGTGACCGTTCTCTTCATACAGCGTGTGCTTGACACTAGTGCAGGAGATGTGGTGGCTAATTAGCCATTCAGTAACATTCTTAGGATTTGGCACAATTGACCTAAGAGTTGTATATTGGTGATCATTCGCGGTTAGTCAGCGATAGGCAAAGTTTTGTAAACATCAAGAACTTCAAATTGGATGCATCGGAGTCTGTATAGTTTCATTGCCAGAAGCGAGGACATGATCGATATCTTTATAATAATATATGCAACCAGGAATAATTGAGCAATAATGACATTGCCGCTGTTGGATTAGCGCTGAAGGAAAGTTGTAACATTTTTATCATATCAATTCCTGCTCATGAAATTGTACAGTAGGAGGGCACCGTTTTTGCTGTTTGTTTTCTTCACGTCCGCCCGAACATTTAATTTGAGCATCTGAAGTTTTGTCTTAATCTCTTCGTGAAAGTGAAGAACAGGCCAGTGACTGCTTCGTAGAACCGGTCAAAGTACAATGTAACAACAATAAAGTTCTTATTAAAAAGTCTCAGCCGCCGCGGTGGCTGAGTGGTTATGGCGCTCGGCTGCTGACCCGAAAGACGCGGGTTCGAACCAGGCCCCGGCGGTCGATTCTAGAGGCCCGTGTACTGTGCAGTGTCAGTGCACGTTAAAGAACCCCAGGTGGTCAAAATTTCCAGAGCCCTTCACTACGTCGTCCCTCATAGCCTGAGCCGCTTTGGGACGTTAAACGCCTGTAAACCATAAACCTCAAAAAGTACTGCTCTGTGATAAGTGGCTGGAATAGGTTTTTGTGTAAAAAGAATACTTCAACATGAAAAATATGTGTTCTTTTTCTTTGAACCACACACCGGAAGTTTACAGCTGACAATGGCTATTTTCACCCACCTCCTATTTTGCCTCTTTCATGCCGCACTCAGGACAGCCTTCACGCCACGTACGTATGAAAGGAAACATAATAAAACTCATCTCAGTCATTTTTTTGGTATTTCGTCGTGTAGTATGCTCTAAGGCACCTTCATAGGCATGCACTTAAGGTAAGACGTTTTCTTGGTCTAGTTTGTTCACGTCGGAGGCTGAAATCAACCATAAGATGAAAGAGCGTCCAACATACACAGCTGATCGGAAGTTCAGCTGAAAATTTTTTGAAAATTTAGCAGTGTGTTCACCTATTTAACCCTTCATACAGCGTACAACCAATGCATACAGAATAGGACACAAATATGAACAGCACGAAATAACACAGTGCACCGTTTGCAGCGAAGTCGAAACGGCACGGTGTGACAAACACCATTCAACGCTTTTTACTGGCTGTCTCTCTAAAGTGTGTCCATTAAGTCTAGCTATGGATGCGCGTATAGAGAGCAGTCTCGTCGCTATTTCAGCGAGAGTGCTTGGTAGCTTGTGAGTAGGAAATAACCCAAGAAGGCATTTTGCCGAGCAGAGCAAGCGCTACGCTTGCCATCGAAAATACTTATTGCACGTTAGTTTCTAGATGAGCCTGATTATCAAGCTGGAATCCGATATGACGTAGGCTTTTCGTGCACGTGACGTTTCCACCCATCATCTGCAAAGTTTATTCCACCACAGGGCAGATGTACCCAGTTGCCCCCTATCACTGCGGTCTTGCGCCAGTTTAACCAAGTCATTTCCTCATATTTTCTCCGTGGTTATGATTTCGTTGGTTCTTTTCAGGTAACAAATTTAGCACAACACTAGAAAGACACAAAGGAGACACACGGGATAAAGCGCTTCCTTTCATTCGTCGGTGGTGCACTAGATTAAGTGTCGTTAGTGTAGCCTTGCTTAGATTTTTCGAATAAAATTCACACATCAGCACTTGTCCCGGTCATGTGTTTTCCTCCCCTATACGTTCACGAGACGTTTATTTGCACATTCTTCAGCAAACTATACACTCTCAATTGTTTTGCAACCACAATACGCTTATTATGGATAACATGGACGAGGACGTACGGAAAAAGACAACGGGTCGTGGCGGAGCTATAAACTAAATCATTATTTAACCAAGACGAGATTTTATGTAGAAACGGAACAGGGTGCCAGCGCAGGAAATGCGAATTCGTATAATTTTTATTTACTTATTTATAGGATACTGTACATCAATTGCCCCAGCAGGAGGTACATATGAAATATATATGAGAACAAAACTCTAGAAAACAGGAATAATAAAAGGAGATAAATGTCTATTTGTCGCCAACTGCTGCCTTCCTGTCAACCTATACATCAGGAATCGAAGCTACAGAAGGCTTGCTAACACAACTTTCTTGCATATTGCTAATAAAATGTTTCTTCTATCTTTTCCTCGCACCAGTACACGTGTTTTATGAAACTTCAGCTTGCAGACAGCTTGTGACAAAAAAATATAAAAATAAAAGAAAATTTGTCATGCATGCGCATTTGCATTGGTAGCGCCCACATAAAGATTCAGTCTGTAGTTGCGCTACGTCCCGTTACTGTGTTTTTCGTTTTCCTTACATGCTCGTCCATTATGTAGTACACACTGAACGCATTCAGGTTAAAAAGATATGCAGTACCAACTCCCGCCATTTCTCACATTTCTCATACATTCCCGCTTTTTGACTTCCAACAGTTCCGCTATTTTTAATCTGCCTCGTTTAATTAACCACAGAGCTGGCACAGTAAGGTAGCACTGGTCTCAAGCCTAGGGGTAGGTTACCACTGGCAGGAAAACCTTAGTAGCTGGGCAGTGACAAATATCTAATTTCATTAGCCCATCTTCAGTGACAACGAGTGACCTGAGCAGCTTCGTAAGTTCATCTACAAATGCTCTTAGAGAGGAGAAGGCGGGAGGCTGGTCGCTGGTGAGAGGTACTGATTCTCTTGACTGTAATGCTGAGGCTAATCTCGTTATTGTCTCTGCCATGCTAATTCGACCTATTCCGAGTGTCACAAAGCAGGAGCCGTTGCAAAATGTAATGCATACGCAAGCCGTTGCAGTTCTGCATTTCTTCACCATTCTTTAGTTGATGTGCAGTGTCAAGTTTAATAGTAAAATCAAACTTCACGCTCTGTTTGACCATTTTGACCAGTCTGTTGATAGCGACGTAGTAAATGTGCAAACACACACCAGGAGACAGCGACGTAGGAAAATGTCATTTACGACAAATACAAATCGACGGGGAAGTGCTCTGGTGCCATGTACCATTCGAGCTCTGCCGTTCACATTAAACTCGATGCGCATCGCCAAGCGTGCCAGCCAGTGCCCCTATAACGCGTACTGTGTTTTGGCAAGCCATCAACCCAACAAATTTGTTGTCGCCTTGAATCATTCAAACCAGTGGATACTGTACTTCGCTGAACAACTGTACTCTCAAAGTAGAAATAATTCCATGGAACTGCGCTTACCTTGGGGTCAAAACAAGAAATTTTCAGTAGGCACTTACAAACTGCAACTGGAGGCCAGCGACTGGCAACTGCTCATAAAAACTACCGCATGGCAACCCTGTGGGCGGTATAATGTATTTTTTCTCCCGTATTCCCCGTCCAGTCACACGTCTTTACAGCAGCTGTCAATATTATGGCGCGACTTGGTTCACCTCGTTTTGTGCACGTTCGTTGCTCTCTCTAGGCGCTGTTGAACCCTTCCCAGTCGCTGCTGTATGACCTTGTGGCTGATGTGGACTTCGGATTCTCCGTCTACTCGTTCACGCTGTCACTGGGAGGCCTCTTCGGTTACCTGCTCAGCGCGCTCGACTGGACTGGCACGGCCCTCGGCTACGCCGGACAGGTGAGCTGGCGAACGCTGGGCTCAGCGCTCAAACGTGCGGCCCTACATGGGAGGAACCAACCCGTTGGAACCGCACAGCATGTCCACGCCGTAGCGCATTTGCTCTCCGAGGTCCGCGTATTGATACGCGGTAAAGTGAAGGGAAACCACACGCAGCCGAAGGCGTATGTTTACCGGACTACTGAGGCAACTTGCCTGCACCAACAGGAGCGCATGTCACAGCCGGTTTCGAGGCCTCCATGTGCACTTTACGGGTATGGGAGATGCGGTGGGTTGTCGGGTGCCTCGATACAACGGCACCCTATAGCATTGTGCTGGGTCCTGTCGCGCGGCTTCCACGTTAAGCAGCACGTCAGGTTTCTTCGCCACTGCGCACAAATCACACGGCTGCACAAGAGTGGAAATGCAAAGGCCTTTGCCTGTCCTCTCGTTCTCCCTCCATGTTTCTTTATTTTTTAAAAATCTTTTATTATGTTACTTCGTTTTTATGCCTATTTTTATTTTTTTTCATATTTCTGTTTTTTTATTTCAATATGTATATAGTGCTTATTAGCTGCTGCTTAATCAACTTTTGCATTTTATTTTATTTACCATACCACTTACGATTGACAGTGCGTGCAGACAACTTACGTCCACAAACCTCCGTATGCAACTTCCGTCCTGGCCACTCATGAGCCAACAAAGGCTTACGCCTTAAAAATGGTTTTCGCTTCCAGCGTGGAGGTAGCTTGGAATAGGAGGCAGAAGGAAATCTAACAACACAACATTCGCACATAGTCAGAATGCTCGTGGCACATCCTAGCACTTATGTTTTTGCCGTCTGCGTGGCGATTAAGAATACGAAGTGGCAGTCCACAAGTACCTGAGAGTAAATATTATGCGAACGAGCTAAGAAACTTTTATACGATGAGGGGTGAGTTAAAAGAGTCTGCTTTTCTTTAAAACAAAAGGTAGTTTCAAAAGTAGTTGGCTATTCCTCTCACGTAGCTTTGACAGTCGAGTAGCTTTGCCCCAACCTGGAATAGCCGGACTACCTTTTTCGATAGTCAAATACATTTCAAGAATGAGGCGGCAGATAGCTCTCAGACGGGGCCGCCCAACAAATGGATTTGAATTGACTGTGGCCATCGGAAATAGCTTGGCTTTGAGGCGAAGTTTCTCAGCTGGTATGATGAGAGAACTCTCTCTAGCCAATAAAAATCACGTTCTGGCGGACCCTGACAATAAATGCCACGTGGGCTAGGGAATGGGCGCTCCCGAAGGCATGCTACCGGTAGTAACTTGACCCAGGTGGGCTTCGGAGTGGGTGTTCTTGATGAGAGGGAGGTATAGCTGTCATCACTCCGCAGGTGCCCCATGAAAGGACGTAAAGAGCATCGAGCTTTAATTATTGTCATTCCCTACATGTCAAATGCCTCGCCCAGTGAACTCTTGTCCTCTGTTAGCTGCAGCAACACTACCTCCCACAAATATCCTGAGCTCTCTTCAGACCTGACTGCACTGTCCTTTGCCGCGTTTACCTTCTTTTGGAATTCGCGGGACTGCCCTAAGAGACCAGTGGTTTTTATGCTTATAAGACTGTTCACTCTATGGATTAGCGTTAATGGAAGGTGGCAGAAAACCAAGTGCGGCCACTGCGATGTGCAAAGTAATGAAGAAAACATCAACATACTCCAATAACGTGTAGAAAAAAGTGGTGCGCACAAGGCATTCGTGGCTCATTTTCGGCCCTGTTACATAACGACGTGTGCATATCGGTGCTGATGGCACACTTTCTACCGTACAGGAACGTGCCGTGTTCCTGCTGATGCTGCTGGCGCTGGGCACTTGCATGACAGTCACGCTCGTCCTCGCCAAGGAGAAGCCCCTGCCTCCGCCTAAAAGCAATGGCAGCGTGGCCAACGGGGACCCGGTGCGCTCGCCGCCTCCGTGCGCGCTCGTGGTGCTTGACAAGGGACTCGCGGGAGGCGGCACCGGAGGCATTCCTGCAGTTGTTTGCAACGGCAATGGTCCGGTTGCGTGTGACCCCGGTAAGTAGCACTGCCAAAGAAGCGCCGCCAAGAGTGTCTAGAGAGAAGGGCTCATAAACATATATGGAGAACGCTCATACAGATTCGTCGCACTGCACTTGTGGCCCATAGTTCAAGCCATTGCTTAGGAGCTGCCATTTCTCAGGAATTTCTGCTTATAAGTAACGGCTTTGCTTAAGCGAATTTCGGCCTGTGGTGTAAGTGTGCCGAAATATTATTCGAAAGCACCAATCTGTGCATCGCCATCCCTAATATGCATGAACGGAAGCCAGCTTTCATATTTTGCAGCAGTAAATCGTAGCCGCTGTCTTATTTCAGAGGAGGTAATTCAAGAATGCGACCGACTTTGTGCTGTCAAAAAAGAAAAGATGAAAATCGTGTTATTCATTTTTTTTGCGTTTCCTTAGCATCAACCAAAGTACTCATCTCCCTTCCTGCTCGGACTCGCGTTGGTTACACTCTGTCCAAGCTATTTCGCCGCAGCAAAGAGCGCTAATACGCAGCCACCACAAACACAGTGTGGAAATTGTGGTCCACGTGGCCTCCTCATGCGTGTCAACGGCACAGCTTAACGATTCATCCTAATGTTCCCTGCTCTACCGCCATGCCGGTGCATTCTGGGTACCAAGATGCTGAAAATTTAAGCATATTTTTTTGGTCTCATGTAGAATATTCCTGCGAACTGGTTTGAGGTCCATTCTTTCGGTGCTCGGGACATCCCAACAGAAAAAGCATGCATGGCCCATCGATGGGCAGACGCCAGGCTATCCATGGCACGAACTCGGCAAACCAGCTCGGGCCGCAGTTGGGGATTGACATTGGCCTTGTACGAGCCGATCACCGCTTACCGACGTCGGACCATGTGCCGCCCAGCGACGAATTACCTTCATCTTTAGCTGTACAAAATACATGAAAAATATTTGCAAAGCCTAATTTGCATTTCCTGTATTATTTAGACACGAAATGAAAAAGAACGGTCTGCACTTATCGCAATGGCATAGTCGTTTGGCCGAAGGCCGACAAATTTACTGGTGTAATCTCAATAATTGGGAGGGTACGGGCGAAGAGATAGTTGTACGGAAATGAAAAATTATTTGCAATGGGAATCTCTTGCTTCTCGTTGAATGAAGTTAAGGCTAAAATTATTCTACTCAATATTTCGCGATAAAACCGGCATAAATCGGGAAATTTGTTTTAAACAGCCCTTTTACGTTTCAAAACGACTTGATCATTCTAGCAAAATTCGAGAGTACCGTGCCAGGGCAAACTTGCTTGCGAATTAATTTTTTGTCAAGACGGTGCAACAGTGGAATCGTTTATCGGAGGTGCAAGTGTGCTCTGTTAATGAAGATGTCCTTTTTGCAAATTTGTAACCCCCCTGCTGTAACGCCTTTGGGCAATGCGGGGTAATTATTGAATACAGAATAAAGAATATTATCACGCTTTCACAAAGACCAATGCTTAACGACAAGCAGATGCGACATGCAGATCAAGCTATAGAAACACTATACAAGCCAGCAAAAGTCATGTAGCACCAACATATGATGCATACATCCACAGGACGAAAAATTCACATGCGCTTATATACTCGAAATCTAAGACCCTGCTGTTGGAGCCGGAGGCTTTTGCACGTTAAGCAATATTTGTTCAGTTCTGGTTCTCTGACGACAAAAACGAGAAATGCATATGAGTGGACTGCGTTGTAAATACCTTCTATTAGAAAAGACATAATAGCCCACTCTGCAATCTTTTTTGCCAATATTATGCGGACATAATTGTAATGAGACTATATTTTCTCAGGCACTACGACTGACCGATGCGCGCTTCGTGAAAGTCTTACTTTTGTATATTTTGAAAACGTTCTGCCAGCTGTTACACGTAAGATCAAGACATGTAGTATTTTGACCAGCGGCTCTGCCCTATTTACGCACAATTCTCTCAAAATTTAGCCGAAGTACTTCGTGGACCGCTGTCGGCCTGTGTTTGCTTGTCTATGCGTCGGCGCCCCATATTTGCTTGCCTACGCGTCGGCGGCTTGTATTTGCGTGCCTACGTGTCGACGGCCAGCTGTTACCAGGCATTTGTCAGCGGTCGGTTGTTTGCCTTTTGCCAGTCATAGGCCGACACAACCGTTGCCCGATGCTGGCCCGAGGTAATTAAATCGACCGAGCACACCGGCTACCAACTCTAGGCCGGCGAGTTACTAGCCATCGGCCAATGGCCAATTTCTCTTCTGATATATGTTCCGCTGCCACGCTGAAGCTTTATGGTTAGGAAAAAGACCTTTAGCATCGTTTTAGCAATGTTCCAGTGCAAAAATATTTGGTATGTTATTCTGGCCTTTATAGAATATGACGATGACTATGCATCAAAAGACATTGTACTTCGCAGAAACAAATCCTGAGGCGGTTGCGAAGCGGAAGGTGCACCCCTTGTGATCTGCGAGAATCGCGAATCAGAGGTGCACTCTTGTTCCTACATGCGTCATTCTTCCATGGTTATAAAATCTCTCTTCGGTATCCTATAGGCACGCCATCGCACAATCACGGCCCGCCTCTCGGTGGCAGTGTCTTCGTCAGTTGGCACCAGAACAACACCAAGACCAAGGCCAGTCCGGCCAAGGTGCTGCGCACTCTGTCCTCGGCACTGCTGGTGATCGTGTGCGACGCCTTCTGCCGGGTGTTCGTTGTGCTTCCTGCGCGTGCGACTTCCTGCCTGGCCAGGGTTCCAAGCAGCCTGCGGCGGCTGTTCCTCTTCCAGCTGCTCGCCTGGATGGCACTGATGGCGCACTACGTCTACTTCACAGACTTCACGGGTGAGGTAATCCAATTGCACTTTATCCCAACCTTATTTCGCTCTTCATTCTCTGCGCAGCCTGACTGAAAAACGCCGGTACGGTTTCACACTCTGCTTAAGAATTCCCCATTTCCCACTAACGAGAAGAAGCCCTTGAGTCAGTTCCATTCCTCAAGTCAAATGCAACCTCTTTTTTACATGCTCACCTGATTAATGAGCATGGTTTTTACTTCCTGCTTTTTATCACAACACTTCATTTTAAGTTGAAGCATGCCACCTTTAGTGCGGTAACATTAGAAGGCCCATGGGGCCAAAATACATTGGCAGCCATAAAATTCGGTTATTGGCTGGAGGAAGGTGATGTCACTACGACAGCCCAGTCCCATTGACCGCAGGGAAGTGACATCACAAGACGAAAGCATTACTACTGGCTACAGTGAGTGACATCAGCAGACTGGAAGTGACGTCGCTTGCGGTAATTACATTAACAGCTGCTAATGCCATCACACTGCCAACACATAATGGCCCCATGAATTTTTTAACTGCGCTTCCTTTATAGTTGAAATATGTCAGACTGGCTAGCTGAAATTTTTAGTGCCCTTTACGCATTCACATAAACTAACTTAGAGGCTGTCTAGTGGCTTTTTGTGCATGTTTGTTTTAGTGTTCATATTTGTTTAATCTTGCAGGTTTTTAACACTTCAATTTGCTTCGAGCGGCTCTCTAAATTGCGTGGCTGTGTCCTACATGTGTTCTTTCATTGTTCAGTCTGTTACAAATATATTCAATCTAATAGTTTTTTAATGTGTAAGCAGATATACCAAATTAAATATTTTTTGCTAAAAGGACAATTGCAAAAATAGTTTTTACTATGCGGTGACCAGAATGCAAGGGAAATGTAAATGCAAGGACATGCGAGCATAATGCAAATGGCTATTGCTGCTTAGTTTAGGCTTCGCAGAAATATTCAGTCTTCATTCACGTGGTTGCCCGTTCTGGATGCCGCACATAACTATGCCCCGTGACCGGGAAATATATGGTCATCATTGTCAGGCAGCAATCAGCCTCACTACTTGATGCAATGCCATTTGTTTAGTCATTGCCACTATTAAGCATGTATAGGCTGCAATGTTTCTTAATGGTGCATAAAATAAGCAACAGGGGCTATCATGTGCCAAACTGGTGGTTAAAAATATGTGCCTTTGTTGGTTAAAGTGTGGAATATAGTTTAAAACATTAATTTTTAATTTTATGCATGTTAGAAAAGGCTAAGGAATGACAAAATAAATGAAGAATGATTTCTTTTAAAGTTTTCACATGTAAAAGAATGCACTGCACTGTAGTAAATTTCCTGAAATCTTGAAATGTAGGTTTTTGTTTTGCAAATCTGAATTTTCCTGTGGCATATGTGTGCCCAGTAAGAAGGTGGCTTAGAATCGCCTAAAAAAGTACGTGTTTACATTATTTATATCACATCTGCACCTTGACTGCTTTCATAGAACAAATTTTGTTGTTTAGCATTTTACTCTGTTATGTTTCTTTCCTTGTTTACAGTGCATGTAATGAATAAGATTTTGGTATGGTATGTTAATGTTTGCATTATTTCAGTATAATGAATGAGCATTGCAGATCTTTCCAATGTTTCAACTTGACACAAAGAAGCATATTTTTGTGTCCATGTATTGTAGCTTCTCTCATATTTTTTTATGTCACCTAGCGAAGGAATTAACTCCAAAAATAAGCTTAAGCAGTGTACATAAATGATACTGCATCTAATGTTCTGAAAGTACTTTTCAGCAGTAGAACAGATAGGAGACTCTAAAAGCAGATGTGAATCTCTACAATTTTTTTCCTTTCGATCGTTCCTGCTACACAAATCGTGTGTGTAACAGTCGATTTTTGCATTTTTCCTTCAAGGTTATACACTTTTAAACAGCAATAGTGAAGTAATCTCCTCTACTACTTGCTCACTAGCAGTAATCACAGCACACCAATAATTAATGATGTGGCTTTCACCCTGCCATGAACAAGGCTTTCTCCAAGCATTTCGTTTTCAGTACGATTTTAATCAGTGCTTCTCTTACATAAATGTCGGAGCAACAGCGCTATTTTACTGCATCGATGGAGTTCCCATATCATGATGTGGAGAATGTCTCTTGTGTCAGTAAATAGTAATCACGCACATTTACAATATGGCTTTTTCCTTTGGCTAGGTGGTTTACCATGGAAGACCTGAAGAGTCTGCCAGTAATGATGACCGCTCGCGCTACGACCATGGAGTTCGAGCTGGCTCCTGGGGGCTACTAGTCAACTGCATCGCTTGTGAGTATTTTGATTAAATACGAGGTCCTTCTCCCATTTTAGATTTAGGGGCATAATAGGCTGCTTCAGGAGTTGGCTTAACAAGGGCTTCGAAACTGCTTAATAATACAAAATAGTCTTGTATATCAGAAGCTAGACAACTCGAGAAATTCTCAGTGCTCATTAGTGCTTTTGGCTTGTTTGACTATTAGCAAGGAGGTTTGAGCACATGAAAATTTGGTCGAAGCTTTCAATGAAGACTCCATTCATTACATTGTCCGTTCTCTTCTCGGCAACAGTGCTGACTGTATGCCATATACAGGCATTCATTTTGCACATATGTAAAACCTCACCATGCACTGGTTAAAACTTCTAGTGCTGATTTGTTAGAAACCATGTTCTAGTGGAGCAGATAGGTTAACACCTTTGTGATTATTCCTGAACAAAAGTCGAGAGTCGAAACATTATTCAGCATTGCGTTTTCATTTGTGCTGTCAGTACATTAAAAATCCTGCAGCTTGGGATTGCAAATTCTCGCCCTCAGTGGTCACTGTAAGATGACAAACACAAAAATGCATTCAATATTCAGCAAGAAGACACGCAACTGAGAGTGCATTGTGGGGAGGGTGTTCTTTGCACAAGGATAGTTAAAAGAGAGAGAGAGAGAAACAACTTTATTGTAACACCAGTCAATGAACGCCAGGAGAGAAGTCCATCTCCCCTGTCGGCCCTAGCCGTCGGCCGGGATCCCTTGGGATACAGCAGCAGCAAGAGCTTGACCGATGATGTCTTGCTGGACGTTGGGGTCTGGGCTGCGGAGCAAAGCCTCCCAGGATTCTATAGTGCGTGAGGTATCATATTTAGCCGGGCACGTCCACACTATGTGGACCAAATTTGCTGGCTGATCGCAAAATTTGCACTTTGACCTGAATACTGTAGGATGCCACTTGCTGTAGAGTACTGGGTTGGGAAAAACCCCTGTCTGTAATTTCCTCCAAAGAACCTCCTCTTTTTTATTGAGCGTTTTGTCCGCTCCCGGATAAATCTGACGATTTAGTCTGTAGTATTGTGTGATTTCCTGGTATGCGCGCATATCCTCTGTGCTGTTTGTACTTCCAGAGATTTGGGAAATCCCAGGGGTCGACCGGTAAGTGAGACCTCGGGCGACCGAATGAGCCTCCTCGTTCCCTTCAAGTCCTTGGTGAGCTGGTGCCCAAACGAGCAGAACTAGTTCTCTGGGTCCTCCTTCCCTGCTTAATATACGGATGGCAGTACTTGCAACCAGTGGCGCTTGTCATACCATGGCAAGCAAGGTGTTATCGCTATAAGCACTCGGCCATTGTTCCTTGTCAGTATGATCATTTGTGGTTGGAACTGCTCACCTGCAATGCAGCTTCAGAGAACAAGAGCATTTACCATGGTTCTTGAAATTCAAAGCCTTCTTTGGTTTAGTCGGTTCCAGTATAAAAGTCGTGTGAGGTGGAACTGAATGCTGCAAAAATAAAGCCACTTTCGCTTTTCCATAAAGTTTAGACAGCTTACAGTGGACATGACCACACTGTTAAAGGGACTATGCAATAAATTAATTGAGATTACGTAAAACAGACAAGAGATAGGCATTCGATCACTCGTCACCCCAGTGCAAGAATTTTTGAGCTAGCATCAATAACAGCGAAGATATAGACGATTAAAAATTACGCTCCTCCTCTCCCCCCTCAACTCGTATACGAGGAGCACCAGAAAAAAATAAAGAGAACAGCTCTGGGACTGGGCACCGCCCATGAACACGCCATCCGCTGACGTTTGTTTTGCAACTTCCGGTTGTCGCTCCTAGCCCCCCAGTAGCAGCGTCGGCAGTGTGGCGGCATCTCTCTGGTCTCTTCTTCTTCCTGGATTGTGGCGCGCGTCGGGTTTCTTTGCTTGTCATGTGTGGTAATTAGCAGTAATAAACCTGGACCTCGAGGTGCGACTGCTCGCTTTTACGGCCGCGATGGGCATCGAGCCCTATGCGTGCCCACGAAGAGCCGTGCGAGTGGCTCCGGAACTCCTGACAGAAGGGGGCGGCAGAGGAAAATTGAAACCATATGCGCGAAGGCAATGCCCTGGCTCGCGCTTGCCCGAGAGGCTCGCGCGGCGGCACGAGCAGACGATTTTCACGGCTACCGGAAGTGTGTCCGTGACGTCGTGGCTGCCGTGGCTCCAGCGAATGAGAGCGTGAGGTGGCCTGGTGACGTCATGGTACAGTGATGTCTTTGTTCCATGATTTTAGTTCCAAAATTGGTCACTACGAGTACACCAATCGCCCCACGAATTTTGAAAAACACGGTTTTTAAAAGTTCATAATAAATTGCCGGCTCAGTTCTGAAGGCTCATACTTGGTGTGAATGCTTCTTAGCATCATTTCTAAGCATTGAAAACATTTACAAGTGACTTTTTATTCGTTGCATAGTACCTTTAACAGGGAAGGAATGTGCGAGCGCTTGCTGGAAAGGATTAAAAAGGAATGTGTATTTTTCTTCTTTCTATCATTTTCATTGGGTGAGCCTCTTGCGAATGAGGTCAGTTGTAGTTTAGATTAGGCCTCAGTGGGTTTGAGGATCATTGGCTTCCATTTCTAGAAAGATGCTCCGCAGCAAGAAGTGTGTGTGTTCACCACTGCCAAGATCGGCACTGTCACCATTTGAGGGATAATGCAGAACATGGATTGCAACATCAGTTTCCATGATGGAAACGAGAATTTCACAACGGAGTTTATATGACATTAGTGGCACAAGCAAAGCTTTAGCAAAGTGCATGGCTAATGTGTTTTTGGTCTGCATGAGGTGGGGAAAAAGACCCAGTTATCTCAAGCATTTCTCCTCAGAAAAGTCAAACCCGAGAAGAGGTGAAGGCTTTTAATTCTTTGTAGAAAAACGTGTAGAAAGGCGATGGAATTCTAGTGGCTGTTGGAATCAATCCTTGCACCTCAAGGTGGATGTTCGAACAGAAAAAAAAGAGGAAGGGATTAAACCTGCCCATTGTTGGATGTAAATTGATGCGTGAAGGTGGTGTTAGCTGCTCAACACATCGCCTTTAAGATTGTTCACTCGGACCTAATAGGGCAGCAAATACCAAGTGACTTCCAACGCTGCTTTTGTCTGGTGACGGCTGATGGACGGGGCTCTGCAACACTACAAGAACTTGGTTGGCGCCGTGTGTTGAGTGCTCAAAACCATGCTGCAAGAACAGCTTGCTGCAACAGTTTGTCAATGTGTGTTTAATTGTTTTTGAGTTGTTTATCTATTCTCTTTCGCAGCGTCGGTGTACTCGCTGTGTGTCCAGTGGCGAGTCACGAGTCGCTTTGGCCAGCGATTCGGCCTGCTGCTGGGCATGGGCACCTTCGCCATCGCCATGCCCGGACTGCTGATATTCACCGACGTGGCCAGCATGCTATCGCTATCGGCCATGACGGGCATCGCGGCAGCAGCCCTCGACTCCATTCCATACGCCCTTGCCTGCCTCTACTGTGAGAACAGCCAGGTAAGCCAACAAGTGTTTGTAAGGCTTACATTTTAAGTAGCGACCAAGTCTTATCTTGTTCTTGCTTACTGTACTGTCCAGAACTGAGCTATGAGCCGTTCGACAGTTCAAAGGTATGATTCCTTTGGACAAATCTCGCTCCATGAAGTTCATGTCGGCTAATCTTGCTATTTCCTGGAACAGTCACCAATGTGAACTATAACACCATTGTTCCTTATTATGGTTTAAAGGACAAAAAGCCTAAGCGTGATGTTTAATTAGAACATTTGGGCAAGACCACCCACAACCTGCATAGCCTACAGCATAAAATTCTACTGTCACCCCAAACCATCAGTATTCATTATTTTCACTTACAGTAAAAATCTTATTATATGAGATGCTCGGTTCATACGACGAGAATTCAATGGCTGGATTAAAAAATGTGGAGATTTAAAAGGGTGATTGATGCAGAATCGAGTTGTAATCACTTTGAACATTGTGTTAACGATGCTTCATAAAGATTAGCCTAAAATGCCAATCCGATTGGGCGTGCACTTTCTACTCAGTTTTCCTCGGGGCGTGGAGGCAGAGGAGATAGCAGTCACCCTAGCCATTACTTGGAAAACAGAAACCTCGATACAACAAATTATGACTGCTTTGCAAGAAGCGTACAGAACATACAGCAAGGGCAGAATCTCAACCATTGCATATAAAATTCTAAAAATGAGCAGGAAGAGCCTCAGGCACGTCACACTAATATGGAAGCCAGGTCACGAGTAAGCTCAGGGAAAGTTGTACATAAACAGCAGTGTTTGAGCGCATGTGAACTGAGTAGATCGAGTCCGAGACGACAGGGTGCTAACGGTATGGCATAATCATCGAACTCTACAGAGAGGCTAAATGAACTTATTCACTACCACACAAGAAAATTACCAAGGGACAATCTTTGACATAAAGACAGCTGCAGACTAGTACCTATTCATTTCTCGGTCTCCTAAACAAAATACACCCATTTGTATACATTAAAAAATGCCCACCATGCGGTGACTACCCCTTCACAGCATAAACATGCCCAAAAACAAGGGCTGGCCCAATTGACCGCAACCATACTTGATAAGTGGGAGGCTGCGCTGATCAGCATGAATCTTGAAAACCAGGCCCGGCTGATCGAAAGTGCAGAGTGGATCGACGGCTCAAGCTGTTGGCGCCCTGAACTGAGGGTCACTTCTATAGGAAGACAACCATATATTTTCTCAATAAAGTTCTTCTCTCACTCGCTTACTCGAGATGTGCTTTGACAGGCAGGATTATGGGCCATGCGGGCTTTGTATATCTAACAATTCCTGCGGCTAAGCTTCAGGATTTTTACCTTATGCTTCCCCATGGATTTTTTGCCTTAGTGTCCTAAACATTACCCTCCGTCATATGCCTGAGGAAGCCGATCCAGTAAGGTCATGTTATGCTTTAGCATGAGTTGTGCACTTGGTGGAAGCGGCTCAATATTTGGCACAAGGGGACCATGTACCGCAAGGCAGACTTTGTAGACAGTAATGTGTAGTGGAAACAGGCGGGCTTTGAATTAACTGTTGGAGGCTGATGTGATGTTACATATAAAAGCCAAATGTATTTTGTGCTTTAATCTGTCTTCAGAATCGCAGGAAGGTCTCGTAGGATATTTCAGACTCTTTTGATGCCAATTTATACCGACAGCTCAAAACGCCTATAATTCAACTCTTCTCTCGTGCGCCTCGCACAAAAGTCTATTCAGCCTTTAAGTGCTTACGTGCCGTGACAGCTGTATGCAAGTCTACAAATCATCAAAGGAAAGGCAGAGAATGAAAAAAGTTGTTTTAATAAAAATAGAGATTTTAGCAGCATGTAAAAACGGGTAATGTAGAGGCTTGGATGAGTTCATGGCAGATCATTCTTGAAACAGCACAAACAAGACAAGGATGCAAGAACAGATGTACACACGAACGTTGACTTAGAGCAAATTTTATTGGTTTATGGTTTATGGGCGTTTAACGTCCCTAAGCGACTCAAGCTATGAGAAATGCCGTAGTGAAGGGCTCCACAAATTTCGACCACCTGGGGTTCTTTAACGTGCACTGACATCGCACAGCACACGGGCCGCTAGAATTTCGCCTCCATCGAAATTTGACCACCGCGGCCGGGATCAAACCCGCGTCTTTCGGGCCAGCAGGCGAGTGCCATAACCACTCAGCCACCGCGGCGGCTACCAAAATTTTATTGCGCAGGGGCCAACTTACACAGGGGACTTGTGGCACAGCATTCGCCTTGCATTTGGGAGTAGCTGGGTTCAGTCCCCAGTGCCACCGGGTACTCACCGGTTTTCTAATGGGTATAAAATTTCCCTGGCCTGGTGCTCAACTTTTCTCTGATGAAATGCTGAGAAAAAGGTCTTAAAACTGTTTCGCTGAGGAGTCAGTGATCGTTTTGTCTTCAAACAACTTACAGCCACCTCGAGCAGTAAAGTTCACTTGTGGGCTTTTTTGGCAGCACGCCCCAACTGCCTGCTTGCTGAGCGTGCTGCAACTTTAGTGCCCGAGTGCATTGGAGTGTGATATTCTGCAATGTTCCGAGTACGATATTTTTAGTGCTTTGATTCTATGAGTGATGATTGCTGGGTTTGTGTTTTTTGTGCTGTTTGGGCATACTTTGCTCGAATAAACTTCTGATGAGAGTTAGCGCCTGTCCTTGGGTATCTCTTTTTCATCCACGTGTAACCATCGCACTTTTTCAGCAACAATGCAGCTGTTGCTCGGTTTTTAGAATTAATTCGAGGGCCATTTGCTCGTAGTCCTCCTGAAGCAAGCTTATTTGCTGTTGGTCGGCAGTAGCGGACGTTTCCCACTCATGACTGAGGTCCAGCACTGCCTTTGCTGATAAGCTGGTAACTGAAGCAGTGTGTCTTGTGAGCCAGACATTGACCATGGCTATCACGAATCAGCAAGACCATTTTATCAAAGAAAGGGCCACCTCTCTTTGCTGAAAAGTTCTTGCTGAAAATTATGCACGAATTACTCCAGTGTTACTCATGGATCATATTCTTGGCCTTTCAAGTGCACATGCCTCACACCATCTCTCTTTCTCAAGCATGACTCTTATGAAATACCGTATAAACGCGTGTAAGGGCCGCACCCATGTAAGGGCCGCACCCCGTATTCCCAAAGGAAATAGTTGAAAAAAAAAAAATCCGTGTAAGGGCCGCACCCAAACTTTCCAGGAAACACGCAAGAATAGCCTTCGAAATACATGCGCACAGGAGCTTCGAGGTGCACCCATGGATGGCGCCCGAGGCCGCGGGTCATCATCATCATCTTTTCTTCTGCCGCGAGCATCTGCTACTGTACTTCCGCTATCCGTATCGGCATCGGTATCGCCAGGTCTAACTTTGTTCTGTTCTGGCTGTCAAAGCATGCGTTTTTTGGTGGTTGTGTTAGCGTGGTCGCTCGGCATAGTTGTTGCTCTCGTGCGCTGTCGTTCTTCACTTTTTCATGAACTGCCTCCGAGCATTGTCACTGTTGCACGATGGGCAAGCACCTCAACAGCTACACGGCGGGCTTTAAACTGAAAGTAGTGGAGTTCGCTCTCGAACACGGCAAGCGTGCCGCGGGCAGAAAATTTGACATGGACGAGAAGTGTGTCCGACGGTGGTGCGGACAAAGGGATGCGTTGAAGAATACCAGCTCCAAAAAGCGCGCTTTCCGAGGCAAGCCATGCAAATTTCCTGAGCTAGAAGAAGAGCTGCTATGCTATTCAATGGAAGTGCGGAACAACGGCTACGCGTTGACAACGGACATGCTGCGCGTGAGGGCACAAGCCTTGGCGCGTGCTAAAAGCATACCGCACGAGGACTTCAAGGCTAGTGCCGGCTGGGTACGAAGATTTCTGAAGAGGAAGGGCCTATCATTTCGGCGAAGGACCACGCTGTGCCAGCGGCTGCCCCCCGACTACACCGACAAGGTGCTCAGCTTTCAGAAGTATGTCATCGGTCTGCGTCGTGAGCACAACTATATATTTTCGCGGATAGCGAACGCTGACCAGACCCCCGTGTGGTTCGACTGTCCCGAGAGCTGCACAGTTGAACTGAAAGGAAAGAAGAGTGTTTTCGTGCGGACAACCGGCGCGGAGCGCCAACGGTGTACCGTTATGCTGTGCGGCACCGCGGACGGGCGGAAGCTGCCCCCCTATGTCATCCTGAAAAGAAAAACGATTCCTAAAGGCGTTTTCCCTAAGGGAATTGTAGTTCGCGACCAAGAAAAGGGCTGGATGGACGATGAGCTTGTGCTCGACTGGGTAAAAAGCATTTGAGAGAAGCGCCCAGGCGCCATGCTGGCCCGACGATCGCTCCTCGTCTTGGACAGCTTCCGTGGTCACTTGACGGGTAGGGTTAAGGAACGCCTGCGCGGTATCCGCACAGACATGGCCGTGATACCGGGCGGCCTCACCGGCATGCTGCAAGCCCTGGATGTAAGCGTCAATCGGCCTTTTAAGGTTGAATTTCGAAGGCTGTATTCGGAATGGATGGCCAATGGCAATCACAACGAGACGCCGGCAGGGCTGCTTAAGAGGGCACCGCTCGTGACTGTGCTTGGATGGATTTTGTCCGCGTGGAATTCCGTGTCGACCGACATTGTAACCTGGAGTTTCAAAGTGACCGGAATTTCAAACAGTTTAGACGGGACCGAAGACGACTTTCTGTGGGCTGAACATTTACCTGAACACAGCACCAGCTCGGAGTCTGAAGACTCCGTGAGTGATGCCTGAACTGTAAATAAATGTCGCGCATTCCAGATTGGTTTGCTTTCACTTGAAAAAAAAAATTTTTTTCGAAAATCGCGTGTATGAACCGCACCCCGAAATTTGCCCCCCGAATCTGGGAAAAAAAGTGCGGCCCTTACACGCGTTTATACGGTACATACACCATAGTGACGCTGGGCAGAAGAAGGCATTACATGCTTCTAGTGCAGCGTACAAGTGAATTTAAACTTCACCCCTGTCTTTTCTATTAATTCGCAGGAGTACTTCAAGGGGTCCCGGTACATTCCAGGCGTGGGTCAATGCCTGGCGCTGCTGGCCACGGCCGAGTACTTGTCCCAAGTGCTCTTGACGCTCTTCATGGGTTACATCTTCTCGACCACACACACCGTTGCCTCGTACGTTGTTGTGGCCGTCGTGTGTGCCCTGGCTTCTTTCTACGCGGCCACTTTCGTTGTGTGCCCATCACCCAAGGACGCGTCGTGACACCACTAGCAGCATCTCGCTGCAGCACATGATTCAATCCGTTACGCAAGAGATGGCTCTGCAACGGTGGGAGTGCCTCAAGAAAAGAAAAAAACTATCCCCTCCGTTTCAGGTTTTGTGTTGACCAGCGTAACAGTGTGCATGGCTCGACGGACTATGCTGGAAGTGAAAGACTTGTTTTCCTCGTGCGGGGCTTGCCACCAACACCGCCACTCCATTCTCTGAACCGTCCAGCCTTCAGATCTCTGGCCATTCAAAATCGCAGCCGAGAATGGACATGAGTATCACGCTTCTTGATGATGATGGTCATGATAAACCTCATTGTCGCGCCTCTTTATATACATGGAAAAAGAATATGCAAGGAGGATTTGTAGAATAGTACATTTGCAGTTTAAATGTATATGCAAGAAAGGAAGCATTACAGCATTTTATAAGCGTTTTTGCTAAGTAGAAGGTGCCATTTTCAGAGGACATCTGGGAATATGGTCGGGATGGTTAATTGCATCTGTTCCCACTGGTGGCTGTGCCTCCAGCTATGAATTGCTGTTTATAAATGAACATGTGTATGTTGCAAAGCGCTGCTGCTTGGTGAACGTAAATGTTCAAATTTATGCTTTTGAGGCAATGCTATCAGTTTTAACTCGTGCACTGTGAGTCATTTTGCAGCATTGTAAGGTGGGAAAAAAAAAATCTGGGGCCTTCCTCAATCCTCAGATTTCCAACACACTAATTGTGCCCGTGCTACGTTACGCTAAGTTGAGGACTCCTGCTCTTGTTCCATGGATTGTGCAGTTCCAGTTCTCAAATAGTGTTGTGCTGGCATTAAATGCCAGATTTGTGTAAGCATGGTCTGAAGCACACAAAGATGCATGTGCCAAACATATGATGGCATATACCCCAAAGTCGTAGGGGAGACTTTCTTTATAACCACAGGCAGCTGTTATGTGGAACTCCTGAAAAATATCGGCTGCTACTAAGGCCTTATTATTTGAAGCATTGAGGTGGAAGATGCTCTCCACACTTTTAGCATATATGATCTGATAGTAACTTGTAGCAAATTATAACTGTTATATAACATTTTATTTAGGGATAAGATTCTACCACTCAAAGGCGGAGTGCGCTTCCGCAAGCTCGTGTTTTCAGAATAGTATGTGCTTGAAGTGTTCTACAGGCTTCCAGCAAAAAGATGTCTGTGATATAAGCGACAAGCTACCACCAACCCTGCTGCCCTCTTCTGCATAATGTTCTTACGTTTTGTTTACTCGTTATCATTGCAGAAGACTGAACTTTGGCGAGTTGCTCAACGTTGTTTTTATTTTTCCATGTTTTGCTGAGGGATTTGAAAGTATTTATGTGCATAATTTGAAATGCTCAAGTGTATTATTGGGGAAAATAAAATAAAAGAGCTCTCCTTTTAGTGGTTACAAAAAATAGCCTCTTGAAAAATCTCTAGCACTAAGCATGGGAGGCTAGTCTCCACACCATACGCGCCGTGTTTCGCAGCTGCCACGTACTGTCAAACTTTAGGGGGCTCATGGATGCGTTGAGCATGATTTGTGGTCGCGATTTAAAACAGCTGGTTTCCAGGTTTTCTTCACTGTGTAAGTATTGTCTTTTAAACTATCACTTCTGGCATATCTTAGATTGTAGCTGTCAACGCTCACACCGTTGACTGTAGCTACAACTTGTTAGCCACGTAAAATGTTTAACTGGAGCGGGAGGTACCGCATAAAAATATGGCTCTTCATTGTGAACTTAAAGACTAACGTTTCTGAAATACTGGGATGTTTAGAAAAAATTCCGTTTTGAGTTTTATTTTATGACAAGGCTGAATGAAGCTGTGGGTGTCAATTCAACTGTGGGTGTCGATTTTGAATTTTTTTTCTTTGGATACCATATCTCAAAAGTTCCACTATAATATGGGGAGTGAAAAACACGTGCTTTGTTCGAGTAGTGGTTTTTGAGAGGGAAAAATTAAAAAAGAAGAAAAGCAAGTGCACAGCCACAAATATAAACACTGCAGACATCGTCATGCTGACGACAAAAAAAGAAAAGAAAAATTAGAGATAGATTTCCTAAACCTAGTGTACTCGATCATCCTTGCTTTTTATACTGACCTAAAGAAGACAAATCTTTCCAAAACTGCTGACCGAGAGGACCCAGTTTCGATCCCGGCGGGGGCGGTCGCATCTCGACGGAGTTGAAACACTAGAAGCCTGTGTACTAATATGTGATGTCAGTCCATGTTACCACGGGATCAAAATTATCCGCAGCCCTCCACTACAGTGTCTTTCATACATCCTTCGTTGATTTTGGACGTTAAACCTCATAAAACGAAACCAAAATTGTGCCGCCATCACTAAAATAGCGCATCAATTTTCAGTGCTGCCAAGCTAATGGTCCACAGCTCATTTCTTGCGCAGTGCTCTCCATTTGAAATGACCAAGCTGTGCACCTAGTGCGGAGAAGTCCACGAAGTCATTTCGCGAAAATTCGAATTCACACGCGCTCTGGGCAGAGACAGTTGCGTCTTTGCCTTAAGAAATAATTCGACTGTCCTTACCGCTTCCATTCCAATCATCGATGCTTTTTATCATCCAGAGGAAGTTGGTGATGGCACAGGTTCATATCACTCACGCTTCTGCCTCCTTCAAGGTGCTTGCTTTTGGCAAGGACGGTACAATCACGAGTAAAAAAAATTAGTACAGTGACGTCACCGCAGTAATGAAAATCGCAGCGCGCTTCTGGCGCGGCGCCGGGCTTTGCCTACACACATGGCACTTCTGTTATCGACGGGCTCTTAACCGCAACGCCCAGCGTTGCTATCTGCTGTTCCTGTGGCATGTCACTAGTGCTAATCTATTTTGCTCGTGACTAGATTTCATGGCACGTCCACACTGGAGCACTCGGCTTCAGCAGCCAGCGAAATTTAAACTTCCCGCCGCTGCTAAATCGCCAGCAGAAAACACGGCAACCAGCGTGATCGGAGCGAAGCCGGCTTTTTCTGACGAAAAAAACGGTCGCTCGCATCTGGCCAGTCGAAATGCGAGAAGGAGTCTGCTTTCACTGATTCGTCCGTAAAGTCCGTACAGTCGTCAGCACGCTTGTCTAGCACTAAATGCCACAACGTTGTACAAAAGAAGTTTTCTAAGCACTGGCTCGCTTTTAAAAACAATAACAATTTGTCCGGGCCGCTGCATTGTATAAAAACTCAGTTATAATTGATCACCAAATGGTTTGCAACACAAATCTGGTAATGAGGATAGTTGTTACTTTAGAGCAGGAAGATTCTGATGCTAAGGCTGCTAGCCGAAATGTTCGTCGTCGTCGCCAAAAAGCATCTCCATTAACATGACCGCCCCATGAGCCTCTCGCGTTGTATGACGCTAACTTCATTGTAGCAAGTGGGGAGCTGCAACAATAAGGCGCTAAGCACACTGAAGCACCTCTCAAGAAAACGTCCTGAATTGACGGGTCTCTGAAGCAGGCAAGGCTTCCTTCGAACTCACAGAAATGTTTGAGGCAGAAACAACACGCCTAAGCCGCTCGTCTGAGACACCAGGATCCCGTATTCCCGGGCCACTTTCTGCGCGATTACGATGCCAAGGGAATAGGTAGAGCCCCAACAAGAAAAGAGCTAAGTCACGGGTGTCCCCTTCGCTTGACACCCGTCAAAGTGTCAAGCGAAGGCAGACACCACTCGCTTACGATGTAGTTTCTTTGGCCATGTTATGCAGGCTTGTCTCAAGCTCAGTAAGTCGCTTTCATTCCATGAAAAAAAAAGTCTCGCAAGCCTCAGCGATGGTAGCACCAGCTGCTATCGCCACTGCGCCAAGAGTGGTATATGAGGACTACAGAGTTGTACGTAATGCGTTACAAGTAATTGATTACTTTTGTAATTTACTTGTTCAAATGGTAACGTTCCGGGTTATTCAGTTACTTTTCCGTAATTAATTACTGGTAATCAGTTACTTTTTCCAAGTTTTAACCGACAATACAGCTTTGCGAACCTGAACCTCACTGCAAAAACTGGTGCTAGCTGAATGCTTTCTTTGTGACAGCGTGACAATGGAGCGGATGCATAGAAGCATTGCGCGTGATTATGTCCAGACCACAGCCGTCTTAATGGGAGTTCTCGTTCTGCGAATTATCACGTGGCCTGTCTATAGACCTTTTCACGACCCTCGGGAAAACTGGTTTTCTGGGCTGTGGGGAGAATGTGGAGGAGCTAAATCCTCACTCTTTCCTAGCCGCCGTTGTGGCTCAGTGGTTATGGCCCTCGGCTGCTGACCTGAAAGACGCAGGTTCGATCCCGGCGGCGGTATTCTAGAGGCCCGTGTACTGTGCGATGTCACTGCATGTTAAAGAGCCCCTGGTGGTAGAAATTTCCGGAGCCCTTCACTACGGCGTCCCTCATAGCCTCAGTCGTCTTGGGGCGCTCAACCCCATAAACCAGTCACTCTTTCCTGTACTACGAGCACAGTCCAGTGGCCAATATGGCGGCGCCCATGTACTTGTCTGTGAAAACCCCCTTCCCTGTCACACGATGCTGCATCTTACCTCCCACTACACATAACTCGAATGCTTCTATACAAAGCATGCACCCTTACAAAATTTTCTTTAGACAGTAGATAGACTGTATAGACTTTACTCTATGAAGTCTATAGACTTTGTGTGGACAAATTCTAGACTACTCTATAGACAATCTAAATTTATGGTCATACACGTTTGGTAGACTGTCTATAGACAATTCTCTACTGAAAGTCTAATAGACATAGGTCTATGAACACTCTTTAGACAATCTATAGACTCATGGCCAGACACTTTCTGTAGATTTTTGCTTATAGACAGGCTATAGACAAAAGTCTACAGATTATTGCTATAAAGGTAACAACTATGTGTTCCGCTTCATAAAGGATTTGGACACGATCACTGAAGCATTGCGCAAATAGGATCAGGTGCGCAAGGTGCCTTAATAATACTGTCCTTCCCTTCAGCGTATACATTCAGAGTGTTCATTGTAGCTTCAAGAGGAAATGTGGAAGAATTGGCGACCACACTTTTGAAAAAGAGCTCCTCTTCGAAATTAACAATGCTTAACAAAATATATCCTCCCCCTGTCCTCTATTCCTGTCCCCTCACCTCTTTCATTTCATTTCTCCATTCTGCCTGCTGTCCTTTATTTCCGCTGCCCCAGCTCAGGTGCTTCAGTATCGGATGGCAGATGCCGGGGCTAGCAAAAATCTTTTCCTTCCTTTTTACTATTATTTTTAATAAAACCACTACCACCACCAACAAAATATATCAAACAAGTCGCAATAATTCATTGCATTTTGATTAAATTTCTGTTATGGCATTAAAACTTAGTAGAAAATTAACGCAATAGTATTCGATTAATACTTTTCTAAAATTGCTCAGTTACTTTTCTGTGACTGTAACTGACCAGTGTAACCAGTTACGTTTCAGATAGAGTAATTGTAATTGGTTACTTATTTTCTGGAACGTGTACAAGACGAGCATTACCAGCGAATTATGAATGCTAAGCAGAGAATTGCCAATTCTGCATATATGGGTATTAACCCATTAAGGCTATCGCGGCATATTATAAGGCCGAGCTTGAGTCCGATTTCGCCGATCTTTGAAGCTTGCTTGACCTTCAAAACGAAGCCTCGTACCGCACCTAATGCGCATTTCACCAAACGATACTACACCCTCCGACATTTTTTTTCTTCATGTTTTTACACACTTCCGCTGGATGCCGTCTGTAGCTGTGAAGATAAGCATTTTTTTGTCTCTTCATTTGAAAGGAAAGAAACACTCGAAACCAACTGTGGTATATCACAAAGCAATTTGAAAAACATTCGCTTTTTCCCACATATAAGCGGCTTTATGTCAGCGCCTAAAAGTGCGTGACATTAGAAAACAGAAGAAAGAATTAGTGGGCGCTCAGCAGATTGTCGGCGAGGTGTTCATCTCTAAGGGGATCACAATAAAGGTTGTCCCTTAAGCGCTCAAAAGACCTTGACTTTGAAACTTCTGGTACGTCCGGTCACGCTGCTGCTGTCCACGCAATGTCTTCTTAGTAAATGATCTCCCCTGTCACCTGCGAACCACCGTAAGTGAAATGAGGGTTGCAGCTTGTATACTTCAAAGCAAAAGTTATCAAAATCAGGTCACAGTAGCGCCAAAGCTTTTTTCCTTCTCCTCCGAATGTAATCTGAATAGCCTCCCCTTCACTATTTTTGTTTTCTTCAAATACAACCTTTGTCCGTAAAGTTCCGAGACTGAGTCCATTAAAAAAATGCGTTTAACATTGAAATCATTTGTGCAGCACCCCTTCGAAATAGTGTCTCTTGCAGTCTATACACAGCTTCCAATGCTTCTTGAGGTCTCGGGAACAGTTGGAAAACGCTTATTTTGGCAGAAGTCAGCTCATTTGTCGTGGCGTCTTAATGGCCTCCACGCTCCCCATCCAGAGATCTTTTAGGTCTCTCTTCACACGAGAAAACAGGAAAAACCGCATGGGTAGAGGTCAGGCGAGTATGGCGGATGGGGAAGTAGAGTAATGCTGTGCTTGGCGAGAAATTTTGTCACACTGAGAGCAGTGTGCGGCCTTGCGTTATCGTGGAGAAGGCTCCATTGTCCACATGCCCATAAGTCAAGGCGACGGCGTCGCAGTGCATCACGCATGTGTTGCAACGCGTGGATATAAAACTCCTGAATCACCGTCTGCCCCTGTAGGACGAACTCGTGGTGTATGGGTCCTCTGGCACTGAAAAAAATCTGTCAGCATAGTCTTTGTTTTTGCCTTCTGTCGCCGCACCTTTCTCGACGCCGGAGAGCTTGTGGACCGCCAATCGGCGCTCTGCCTCTTTGTTTGAGGATCGTATTGAAAACACCATCTTTCGTCTTCAGTAATGATGCTGTCGACGAATGCAGCATCCTTCTCTGCCTCGGAGAGCAAATCAGCGCTCACCGATGCGCGCGTGCGTCCTTCTGGCCCTGTGTGAGGGAGTGCGGCAAAAGTCTGGCATTCAGCTTTTGTTTCCCAAAGTTCTCGGGTAAAATTTGGTGGCATGTTGTCTTACTAATGTGTAAAGCATCTGATAGCATGTGGACTGTAATGGTGCGGTCTTGCTGTAGGATTTCTCTGATCCGAGCCTCGTTGTTTTCATTCCGTGAGGTTGAAGGGCGCCCTTGCCTTGTGTCGTCTTCCACCGACGGCCTTCCCAAAACGAACATATTGTGCCTCTCGACAACTCGCGCCCGCGATAATGTCTGGTTGCCGTAGGCGTCACGAAGGAGCTCATACGTCTGTGTGGCTGTCTTGCCAAGCTTCACACAGAGTTTTATGTTCACAGGCTGTTCGAGGTGGACTTCCTTCTCTCCACATTCACGAACAGTAGAATGCGCAGACGACTATAATAGGATACAACTTAAAAAATACAGCAGTTGCTGACACTGGGCAACGGTCCGCGGCGTCTTGTATTTCTCTGCTGGTCCATCGTAATGGTAAACGAAATCAAATTTTTAATGTTTGACTATAATAAACAAGCTAGGTATCAAAATTCTAGTTCCTGTAATTTTTTCTTGTGATTAGTTTTTGTTTAGGTAACAAGAAAAGTTTTAACTATGGTCTGCTTTTTTGTCGCGGAGGAAATCTGTGCGGCGGTCGTGAATTTAGGCGGAGCTTCACTGCAGACTTAAGTTGTATCCGACTATAGTGACAACGCATTTTTCTACATGTAGTGCCATCTATAGCGGCTGCCACAGCAATTAACATAAATAGCTCAGGTTAGCCCGAAAAGATAGCGCTGCACATACGCACCAACATTTGTTTTGTGGAATCATTTTAGAGAAAAAATAAATCATTCTCGAAACTTTACGGACAAATGTTGTGCATAGACAGCACACGACTGGTAAATGCTAAATCAAGCGGTTGCTGGCGAGGACTGGTGTACTAGCGGGTACACTGCATGTTAATCACGCGTGGTTGCCAACCGGTTCAAGTAACACAGCTATCTGCCCATGGCTCGGGGCCACACTTGTGGACGTGACAGTCGGACGCACGGGGCATACGCTGAACTTGCTGTTGAATTAAATACAGTTTTATATATCACGAATGGTACATACAAATATCGCAAACAAAAACAAAATTAAAGAAAGTGAACACATCAAAGATAAAGTTGCACGCGGTATCAAGTCATCAGTTCTCTGCACAACGATATTTGGGCACAATTTAATCCAGAGAAACATCTATTACCAGCAACCTAATTCTGAAAATAAATCTTACCGCCTTGTACTCGAAGAAACGTTCCGGATTGGGTTTTATCACAAGCTCTGTTATCGGAATGCTTTTGAACGTGATTGAAACGTTCGGTGTGGTCGACGGGTCGTTAGCATTCTGGAACGAACAGCTGTTCTTGTAGAACTTGAGCAACGCCACGAGCTCCCCGGTGGAAGAGGCCTGTACTTCGCCGGCCAGTTTCGTTTCATTGCTGTCCATTGCTGAGACCCTGCACAAAAAGGCAGAGGCGACGCTCAGCGTTCCCCTTGACGCTGTGCAAGTGCGGAAAAAATATTATTTTTCAAATGGAACGCGCAGTAACTGTCACACTTCTCGGTGAACGCCTCAACAACGCCGTGAGAGTCGAGACGGAGGAGGAAGTAAAACAAAATCTTCCGGCGTGGCTGAGCTCCGTAAAACAGCTTTTCGCTGCAAGATCAAGCAACGAAGAGATGCCTTAGTGGTGGGCTTCGAAAAAAAATTCCGGCAACCAAGAGTTCTGTGACATCCACTGACATCGCATAGCACACGGGTCTCTTTTAAATTGGGACTCCATCAAAATGCAGACACTGCGGTGGGGATTGAACCCGGCCTGTGTCCTTGTGCTCAGCACTGCCGTTCCAAGCGGTGCGCAGCAGTAACATTCACCGGCTTTTTTCTGCACATGCAGTGTTCTTGTGCATGCGGTTATTTCGCTAACGATTATGCAAAGCTCGTCTGATTGATATCTTCGATTTAAATGTTATTTTTAGAGGTTATTGAACTACGACTGGAGTAATGGATCTTCCACTTAATGTTTCGCTTAGATAAATTTTAAAAGTGGTGGAAAATTTACATCTTGAAGAGGCGAACTCCCCGCTTTTGAGTGCACTGTTGCTTTTGCCATCAAAAGTAGTTAATAAGTGAATCTGTGTTTTGAGGAGATTCTGAAAATTTTTAAAGCCAATCTATGCACGCGGCACAAAAACCCCTACACACAGCTCAACCTTACGCCCTCAACCCCTTCCCCCAACCTGCCCCCGTAAACTGCAAAGCTGCCAATTTCGCACTGCCACACCCGCATTATATGGGCGGCTTATAGATAGTTTAGCGACTAACGGCCGGACACGAGCGCGCCGCCTCTCCTGTCCGGCCGTGAGTGACTCTACGTAACGCACTGTCGCAAATGTGATACACAGGTGACGCACGCCAACCGTAAGCCCTTACCCAGAGCTAATAAACGAGTGGCCTCAGCATTCCTATAAACCCAGCTCCATTCCATCTTCCTTTCTCCTGGTTACCCCTCGCTGCGACTGCCACGTCGGACGCTCACCTTGCATGAATGGATGACGTACGTGCGTCCTCCCTACCTTGCATAGTCTAGACCCCTCCACTTCCACTCCAGCCCCTGAAGCCCAATCATAACTATCATAAAGGCACTTAATCACAACGGCAGTTACCAGTTATATGAAAAAATGTCCAGTTCGAAGCTATTCCGACCTCGATATACTAATTGAGAAGTTGTGTGAGAGATACCTTCATTAAGGTGGATAATTTTCTTGGCTTCAATATGAATAGTTAACAGATTTGGAATTGCACGATAAGGGCTTCATTACAGTGAGGAATCCGTGCACTTCTTCCACCCAGACCCGACCGCATGTAGTGCTGCCACGTCGCCAGCTAAGGCTGTCAAAGGCTCAGGCAGCCGCCATGCATACCAGGACTCGATACCATAGAACACACGCGTTGTCAGCGCTTTCTTTTTTTTAAGCCACAGACGACAGCAACCGCATTTTGACCAAAAGAATATAGCGAAATTCTCCTACCAGCTGTGCGGATAAAGCCAATTCGATATTTTTATTTGCCTTAATTGCGTGCTGTGATCTCGTTCGGGCTCTGAATCACGGTTTGGTGCTTGACGAGTCCTCCAACTTGGTCACACGTACAGCTTCCAAGTTCAGTTGCGAAATATAGCAACTTTTGCTTAATAACCCCCGTGTGAGTTCCTACCAACAAGGCGGCCAGCTCCAGTGCCAAACCCCTCCCCCCCCCCCCCCCCCCCCCGAAAAAAGAAGGCTGGAATCGCTATCTAATACCAAGCGCACCAACTAAACGAGAGTGTTCCACGGTGAGAAATACTTGATGAGGCTCTTCAGTGCACCACATTGCATTGCAAGCCGAAGAAGGTAGTATACATTTAATGTAGGAGTGGAGGAACAACCGCTTGGTGGACTTGCGCGTGATCCATCAGGTATAGTAGCGGACTTCAGCCAGAAGCGGCCAGCGTGGAATGTGCACCTCAGCAAAGGTTCACACAATATTGCTGCCAGGCAGACATAGTGGCCGCAGAATTCCACACGCCGATGCCTGGCAAAGAGAGCTACACGAGCTTTCAAGAAGCATTGTGCGCGAAGAGCTGTAGAAACTCCGCTCTCCAGCTGAGCGGGTGAGCGCCATGGCCACCGGAGATTAAATGATCCTGCAGCCACAAACCAACTCCACAGTCAGACTCGTCATGACGCATAGTAAGGCTCTGAGCAGTCCGGTGACACGAGCATTCCCGCTTGATCTTGGAACACAATATCAGTGGTACTTGAACCTTGCAGTTACAAATAAGGAAGGTCTTACTTACCGTCAGTAAAGGGCACATGGCGCACTTCAAGGAGCAGTCCCCTAAGCACTCTTTGCGGGGAAGCAGGGAACAAGCTTTACGAGTGTCTGTACTGGTGATGGGGATTGAGAGGACGTTTACATGAGGAGATCGACCACGTCATGTTGAGAGACTACACGACAGTGAGCAGTACTTCGCTCCCCAGGTGCTACCGCCGTCCCCACGTTGACGCGAGCTCAAGCTGCCATTACCTCGACAATTATGTTCCCGCCAGCATTCACCGTTCACTAGCAGATTCAGAGGCACGTCCTAGTGCCTACACCGGGAAAAGTGAGGACAGCGTCCTACGGACAGCAAAGTCGCAGGTAGGCAACTGTTTCAGCATCTCCCGAATGACGACTGTACTCTACGACTTAACGACGACCTTCCCAGACGGCCTAACCACCTGCTGTGAGGGCATACCACCCGATTTCAAACATCAGGCGACAAATAAAGCGCGATTGCTTTTGTTAGTACCGGTGAGGATTCTCGCACTATCAGTAGTCGGCTAGCGACGATAGCCGTGCGACAGGCGACAGGCCCACATAATGCGAGCTGCACTGCGAATGCAGATTCACGCTGTCAGTCCCCCTGGCTGGTTCTCTGTTGAGCGGGAGTGTTTCGAAAACTGGTTTACAGGTCAGGTTTCTTTCGGGAGTATGAAGCGGTTATGGACCTTCAAAGGTTGTTCGTAACGTTCTCTAACTGGCCAGCCGTTAACAACCGAGCTACGCAGTAGAGCTAGTAGAGCGCTGCGCGTTTGTCATTATAACAATGCCCTAGCGCGGAGAGCAAGCATGTTTGCCTGAGTAGGGTGCAACAATAGCAACAGCGCCGACAGCACTGCCGAAAAAAAAAACGTGTACCTGCTGTTTGGGGGACATCTTTGTCACCCTAGGTCTTCCAACTGAACAAGAGGCTGATCTAACTCTTTATAACAAACTACGTGTGAACAGCAGTGTACCTCAATTCGCACTTTTTAAGTTTTCAAAAAATTGAAGTGTTTATTGTGCAATTTACTTATGTGAACTATGTTCGCAATCAGGACAGTTACCGTCGGACTAGAAGGTGGGTAAGGTGATACCAATATTCAAGTATGGTGACGCTCATTACGCCCATAATTACAGATCCACATCGCTAACGGGTCTCCAGTGTAAAATGCTTTAGCATGTGGTGTAATCTAATTTGGTCGGATTGATTAAACATAATTTTTTTTCTCTCTCTCTTATCAGCATGGCTTTCGTACATCATTATATTGTGAAACAGAACCGATTTCTTTCATGCACGACTTATTTGGCGCATAATAAGGATAAAGAACTTTTATTGACCACATATTTTTAGATTTTGAGAAAGCATTTGATCTTGTTAATTACCAACAGAGCAAGTTCAGCTAACTGAATAGTGGCTGTGATATTCTTTCATGGTTCGTTTATTACGCAACCGAACTCAATTCGTTATAGCCAATAACGCCTATTTTTCATCATGCTTTGTTACCTTAGACATGCTGCAAGGTTCAGTGCTGCGCCATTATTGTTCCTATTATATATTAATGATTTACCGAACTCAAATAACACCACTGTGCTAGGTTTTTGTAGATGATTGCGCTATTTACAGAATAATAAATTCTATTTCAAGCCCATCCATAGTCTGATGTGACTTAAATAAGGTCTCTAGTTGGAGTGACACCTGGCTCATGAGACTGAATACTAGCAAATGTAGGGTTATGAATGTTTCACACCGGTCTGCTAATGGGAAATTTAGTCCGGATACTGTATCTTACAGGCTGTGTACTTGAACAAGTGACAACGTATAAGGATATAGGAGTGCATATAACAGTAATCTTGTCATGCACTAGCATATCGATAACATTGTAAGTAGTTCAAACCGAATGCTCGGTTACCTGTGGAGTAACCTTTTTATGGCTCCGTCTTATTGAAGCTACTACTCTACAGAAACTTAGTGCGACCAAAATTAGAAAACGCGTGCTCTGTATGGGACCCGGATTTTGAAACTCTTTCTAAACAGTGAGAATCGGTACAGAATCGAAGCGCACGTTTTATATTGTCTAACGTTTGTTGTATTGCTAGCATAACAGCAGTGAAAAGTACCTTAAGCCTTCCTAGCCTTTCCTTGCGTACAAAACGTTCCTGAATGGCACCTTTTCAAAGCATTTATTGCCAGGGTCAGCGTGACATAAAGCACACAGTCCATACTGTTGGATCAATGCTTATTTGAACTAATTTGTTACAGAGGCGGCCAGCGGCTGGAACCACCTGCCCACATCGGCGGCCGATGTACCTGACACGAGTGTATTTAAAATCGCCTCTGAAAACATGTACTTGACTAATCTACCTCGTCATTTCATCTGATCTTGGATTTTGTGTCAGCTTAAGCATTCTTTTTTGCTATACTACATTTTCTGTCTTTTTTTCCTGCATTATGACTACGTTTTTCCCCTTCCTTATGTAACGTCCGCTATGGTCTCGAAGGTGCTCTAGTAAATAAGTACATGAATCTGACTAAGAACACTTCGAATTCCTATGCTGAAAAAAATTGTGACATATAGTGCGCATTATCGAAACGTCGTCCAGTCAAAACGGCACTGTTATTGCAACTGAGGCCGGCCTGGATGCGAACCTCCTGTTAGAAAGGCTGCAGACAATGTATTATCGGCTACTTTCCGTGACCCACCTCGGCTTCGGGAGGGTGTGGGTTCGGCTCGCACTGCCGGCCCACACCCTCTGGCCCACTGGAATTTTTCAAAAGTGTACAAAACTATCCCCCGGCCTGGTGATCAGCTTTCCAAGAGCGTGCGCTTTAAAATCTCGACACTCTGAACTTGAAAAGGGCAACAATTGGCTTTGCAAAAAACTTGAGGATTGTTTTTGAGGAAAGGAAATGGCACAGTAACTGTCTCACATATCTCGATGGACACCCCAACCGCGCCGTAAGGAAGGGATAAATGAAGGAGTTAAAGAAGAAAGGAAGAAGGATGCGCCTAGTGGAGGGCCCGGAATAATTTAGACCCCCTGGGGATTTTTAACGTGCACTGACATCGCACAGCACACGGGCGCCTCCATCGAAACGTGGCCGCACAAGACGGATTTTGGTCCACCGCAGATAGCTTTTCCGTTGTTTGAGCGTGAATAAGTTTTCGGCCTGCCACAAGCTTCTCCCGGCCGGTCACGGAGTGGGCCAATGCCAGACCACTTCCCAAGAACGAGTCTCATACAAAGGCGGACTACCACGCCAAGAGTGTTCTTGTGCCTTTTATGTCAGGTCCTCTTCGGACCCGAAAGCCCTCCCAGGGAGCCTGGCGGATTGGTCCACTGCTACCACCTCGTTGGTCCTGTATGGATCCAACCTACGAGCTTCGAAAAGGTGGGGACGCTACCCCCTGTCGTGCGCTTCCATGCTGAGTATGCCTGCAGACGCCGCAGCACTCTCTACTTCAGGTAATGCACGAAGTCAATTTTTACTAAGCGTCATGATTTTGACGCCGGCCCTTGTTGCTCAAGCCAGGACCTGCCGCCAACGTACCGGAAGCGCGAGTGTCGGCTTCATTCCACACCCCTCAGGCATCCCGGCGGTACTACAAACAGACGCACAAAGGGTGCGAGCAAAAGTTCTTCTTTCGCTTTTTCCTCACTCTCTTAGCCTACTGAGACGTACGAAGGCCTCAGCGTTTCCCGGAGATGGCCCTGCCCCCCCCCCCCCCCCCCCCCCTCGAGAGAGAGAGAGTGAGGGCAGACCCAAGCAGCGCTCCTGTATGACCGAAGGGCTCGGGTTGCACAGGGGCGCCCCTATCCCTGATGACTTAGTCAGCGGGGATTTTCCAGCATCAAATATGCTTGATATTAAGCCGCAGCAGCCCATTCCTAGGCTGCCAAGGCCTAGAAACTGTCGTGCGTAATGTCCAAATTGAATGGTTTTCCTATGAGCTCGCCCAAAGTCGTCATTAGCCTCGCCTCCAATCCACCGGATTACAGGAGGGCGCAACTTCTCCCAGCCTTGCACCTAGGGTCCTCATCGCCAATGCCAGCACCCCGACCGGTAGCAGGAGGACGCTACTTCCCCCAGTATTAACCGGCCTGAATGGGGATCTGACTGCTCCCAGCCCTGGACAGACCTGCCCAGTTGATCAACCATCCGGTTGATGGCTGGCAAAAGTCAATTCAGCCCATTATCGGTGAGACTGCTAATGTGCTGGTTGAGGCCGCGGTCCACCACAACCCAGACGGCTAAGCCCCGAGTCGCCGTAGCCCCTTTAGGGGGCACAGATCTCACCCTAATTTCAGTTAGGGTCGCGTCGGGTGAGAGCTCACCCATGTTCTTCACAACCCAACCATATCTCAGCAATCGTTCGACTTGCTTTAGAGGCTCACGCAAATCGAGCCTGGCTTAAGAGACGAACAACTTATGCAACACACTATTCCATATCCAATTCTCTCTCCAGCTCCAGCTCTCTCTTGTTCCTGTGGGTGATTTCTGTGAATGTGTCGCTTTTTCCTCAATAGTAAAAGAAGCTCAGGTCGCGAAGCACCGCTTTTTTTATGTTTTACCGGAACCAAGCGCCCCTATGTCAAAAGTTTTACCGAATACCTTTGAAAGATCGTAAGGCAACTTGTCTCAATGTTGAAGAAAGGCTCGAGGAGAGTCGCACAGCGATCAACGAGCACATAGCCACTACTTGTTGTTATTGGCGAAAAAAAGGCCCTCTAAGTTTTTGCGTACATCGCTGACGACCAAACAAATTCAAGAAGAAAGATGTTTACTCTTTCGCGTGGACATATGCTTCCTCGACCGTCGGTACAACACCGCATGCTCTTCATAAATAGGATTACGCTGCAATTACTAGCAAATCGAAATCGACTAACGTGATCACGAGAAAACTTTTATCACCTACACCAGACGGTACTTTAATACTTGGCAGTTTCCTGTTGCTTCGATCGACGTTGTTTGGATAGACTTATATGCATGCTTAGCTAGGTACTTTTCTTCGCTCCTGGTCACCACTAGGTAGAACTCACTGCTTTATATTCACTGCTTTATATTCACTGCTTGATACTTACATAGCGCCTGGTTGCCACGTTCCGTTCCATAATACGTAGCCTCCGACACGGATGTAAACGTTGCTGCTCCAAAAAGCGTAGTTAGAGTCTATGTTGTAGTATGTGGGCGTCTGGAAAATGGCACGGGTTCACGATTGTCAGACGCTAAGGGCCGATTAGGCATTGTAGTTAATTTTCTTTTATGCTTATTTTCGTCATTAAATATTCGTTTCTTTTGAATGAATTGAGCAGAGGAAAGAGTGTGAGACGCTTGAAAGTCGTATCACAAGTTACTGGAGCAATTGTTCCAGCATTATATACACCGCACCGAAATATTCTTTTGTCAAATCATGTGTGCAAGATATCACACGTGATGTCTACGAGCTATTGTACTATTCCTTAGCAGTTCTCTGAAGTTTCTTGCTGGACCGCATTATATTTTTGAAATAAAGGAGCAAAATTGCCGAGACAGGAAATGGATCAGTTGGCCGAAGACAGCTTTGTTAATAGTGGTGGTGGTGGTAAAACTTTATATCCCACAGCAGGGGTCCTGAAGGACACTGGGCTAGGCGCCAGGTGTAGAAGGCAGTATGCCACTTTATTACTGAAAACATTTATTGAAGTGGATCTGCAATCAAGAATCTTGCTGTACGATTTTTTTTTTTTGACGGGAACACTGATGCACGCGATACAATGCCAACCTTGTCAAGCTGGTTACGATTCACTGCAAAGGATCAGCGCGCAGTGACGGCGCCCAGAGAAAGGCGCATACAATAAAGCGCTATCAATTCAATTTTGTTAAGAAAAACCAGCGCTTTTTAAAAAGGCATTATTTTTTAATGCCTCGTGGGTTAAATACGGAAGTGGCAAAGGTTAATCAGTTGAAGGCATTATAAATGCGAATTCCTTTTCATGCAGGGATGGGGTCAAGCTGCTAAATCGTTGGTGTTTTTTTTTTCGATGTGGTACGCTTCCTCAAGCTCCCGTGTTGCTGTGTCTTGCACTGAAGGAGGACTGAAGAAAATAAATCTTTGCCGGCGAAACTGAACGAATGGATATTGTCAAATTCTACTATGGTCCTGCGTTTAACCTATCACAAGAAATGCTGTTCACAGAAAAATATTTCAAGAGGGTATTGTGGCAGGCTAGTTTGTGCATTGGGTTAATGGAGGGAAACAGCACTCAGAAGAAGGACGTGACGAGACTGCACAGGCGCTGACTATCGACTGACTGCTGTTTGTTGTTAAAATGGGGGCTATAGGCCATACAAACAAAACAAAGAGCACGAGTAGAGCTATACTTTTAATCTAATAAAAGGCAAGAATGAAATTTTGGCATTGAGTGGAATGACCGTAAAGAGCTGAAGACGGCAGTAATCTCTTACACACATAACATTTTGTGTGGCTTAAAGGTCATTTGGTTTATGGTTTATAGTGGTTGAACGTCCCAAAGCGACTCAGACAATGAAGGACGGCGTAGTGGAGGGCTCCGGGTAATACCGACCACTTAAGGTTCTTTAACATGCAATGACATCGCACAGTACACGTGTCTCTAGCATTTCGTCCCCTCCAAAATTCGACTACCTCAGCCGGGATCGAACCCGCGTTTTTCGGGTCAGCGGACGAGTGCCGTAACCATTGAGCCACCGCCGCGGCTTTTAAAGAAAATTGTCGGTAAAGCAGGAGTGCGGCTCGTATTTTGTACCCCGAACCAATTTGCTCAAATCGACCGCAGTGGTTCAGAGGTTATGGCGCTCGGCTGCTGACCCGAAAGAGGCGGGTTCGGTTCCGGCCGCGGCGGTCGAATTTTGATGGAGGCGACATCCTAGAGGACATGTACTGCGCGATGTCGGGGCACGTTAAAGAACCCCAGGTGGTCGAAATTTCCGGAGCCCTTCACTACGGCTGGTGTCCCTCATAACCTGAGTCGTTTTGAGACGTCAAAACACCATAAACCATAAACTTGCTCAACACAGCCGTAAGGGCGACGAAGCGGAGAAAAAATTAGGCCACACCAAAGTAAGCATAAGAATCCTTCTGTCGCCTCCAAGACGGGAGACGGGAGACGGGCTGTTGGCATCGCTCCAAACGGCGCATTTGACCTTGACCTTTGGCGGCGGATTTGTGTGTTGATATTTTATACTTCTGACGAGTGTCACATTGGATTAAATAAAAAGTAACAAAATGCATATTCTGTAATGCCGATATTGCATTGGTGCGGAAATTTGGCTGACAAGAATAAATTTGCTCCAAAGTGCAGGTATGAAAACAATTAGTAAGCAACTCATGCACGTGCTAAACCACATATGCACCTTTCAAATGGTCGCTGAGACTTACAGCTACATTGTAACAGAGTTTATTTTAAAATGCATGCTTCTTCAGCAGCACATTTATAAACATACCATCATGAAAATCTAACTGGGGGCCCACAGGTCCGGTAACTATCAGCTAATCAAGTGCATTTGTTCCCATAAAATCTCTAAGCACAATGTGCACGTGCGACCTTAGCAGAACACGGCGTCTTTCCAAGCATTGTTTAATGAATGACGTCTTGGGATAGCGCTGTTGAACCCATATATGCGCTATATGACACATGCATCTTGATCACTTGATGGGTACATCTAACGTAGCTTATTTTCCCCCTTGTTCCAAGCGTGGAGACCTATTTTCTGTTTACCTAATGAGTGCGGTCAACATAACGCGTAAGTTCTTGGCGTTTCCATTGCATTGGTTGGTTAATATCTTCAGTTGTCAAAAATAATGCATTAACAACACAAATGCATTTTGGTCAAAGACATTTATTAAGGCTATCTCGACCAACATTAGCAGCCACTGAACACATGTCGATGTATTGCTATATCAGCAGTATGTCACTTAACACTGGCACCACACACTGAAAGCTGAACAAATGTTCCGAGTAATAAAGTGCTTAGTGTAAATGTTAATTCTTGGCTGTCATCTGCAGATATTCCAGTCCTACAGCAAAGTAGGCTCATAAGAGTGGCTTGCACACATTACACAATTTGGAGAACAGAACTTCATACAAACAAGCAGAGAATGACCTGCTGCTAACGCCACTTAAAATCTAGGCCATATATATCATGCAGACAGGAAATAAGTTAACGCTAAACCTAAATGCGCAGTCTGAAATCATGATATGAAAATGCAAAAGTGACCATGTTCAGAGTGATGGTGTTAAATACCCCACATGGGTGATGTCAGTCTGTGACAGGTCTTCAGTGTGCGGCAACTATTGCAGCTGCAACAAAGCTTCAGGACTGGAATTCTGTAAAAAGAAGACTGATCCTTAAAATAATATCAGGTTACAGATCTGCGCATAGATCAATATATGCGTTACCACAATAATTCCTGTTACAGAGGGGGCAGGTAAATGGGTTTCTTGACACCAAAAAGTGAACAAGGCAAAGGGAGCCTTAGGAGCTTGACAGCGTTTCGACAAAATGACTTGTCTTCGTAGAGGACTTGTCTGCGCCCAGACGACGACAAGTTCTCTAAACTTTGGCAAGAACACTGAGGCTCTTTCCTGCTTTGTTCACTTCGTGATGATCACAATAAGTAAGCCATGCCATGCTAGCTGAAAAGAATGTAATACTGTTTTTCAAGCGCTCTCTAGCACAAAATGTGGAATACACATGCAGACATATGAAGAAAACAATGCATCTGAAATGTAATAGCAACATGTGCAAATTACATACGATGTCCATCTTCACATTTCTATGAAGAACCTGAATAATTTCGAGATAGTCAGGTGAAGAATTTATCCGAAAAACTTACTGTGGAATCAACCTCGATATTTATTCAAAATATAAATATACGATTGTTTAACTGAGTAAGCTTCATGAAAATTGTCGACAAACAATTGCTATCCAGTTTTTACTATCGAGTATGTACTCATCGAGCGGCCTCAATCGTTTCTGCTACATCTGCCATTGCTCAGTTAATATCTGGTGCGAGCAAAGCAGGGCATTATACGAGGTATGATACACGTATACTTGCATCACTATCGATGTCCCGCACTGCACTATTACCACATAGATTTCACACTAAGAGCCTTCTTAATACTGCGCTTAATGACACAGTTTGCACATGCAAGTCTGCAAGTCGATGCCATCTTGTCCCTCAACAAGAGCGTAAAGATTGCACCACTGGTAAGTCGGTCTGGCTGCGACGATGCGCAGAGTGTATGGCGTTGGCTCGGTTCTTGCGACGGAGCCTATTCTTGAAGATAGCGCGCAAGTTAACGCTGCACAGCACGTTTCGCTTGGCGTGAGAGGATGAATCGATAAATGCTCACATCAGAAACCAAAATTGCGAAGACGACTTGCACCGTGAAACACAACAGCTGGCTTATGACACTTCACTGCCAAGTCATGGCCATCTCAAAACCAAGCTGACGACTTAAGTGCGCACTACACTTTCAGAAACTCCGCTCTCAAGGGACACGGTTCTACCCGAGCCGCGCGCGATTTGCGCCCCACCCCTCGGCGGAGGACGGAGGCGAGGAGAGAGAAACAACGCAGGGAGAGAGGCGAGCCAACTTCCGGTTGCGAGGCGGCTTTGCAAAAGTGACGTCATGACCTCTCCTTAGTCGCCCTCGGTCAACACCTCCCTTGGCCGCCCTACCGACTACTTCTTTACTGCCTCCATAGTCAAGGAGTCACCAGCGATTTAGACATCCTAAGCCTAAGTATTCCTGTTGGCATGGTAATGGCACGGTGCAAGTTATAGTGCGTTGTCCTAGCTCTTACGGTCGAAAGCATGCGAGACTGATTCATTAAGATATGTAGCGTCACACGCATGAAGCGCGTAACAAATATTGAGTAAGGTAAAAGAACGAATCTGGCACCTGGCTGATTTTCTTCCGATACCGCCTTGAGACGAGACGCCGGCCCAAGACCGAAAATACAGCCCATGCTATTTAGCGGTGAGATGCGCTTCTGTGATTTACAAAGGTGATTTTTGTGTCTTTGTGGACCACGTCAGCACCACATGCGCTGCCATGCGCACCCCTAAGTCTCGCTAAGCCTTCCGTCGCGTTGCACCAGATCGAATGCAACTATCATGATTAAACTATTTAACCTCAAGGTGTTATCGCGCGTGTTGGTTTGACCTCTTAAAATATTTTGTTTTGTTTCAGTGCGCAAGCTCTACAGCCTCCTGCACATTCGCCATCACACAACACTCGTGGATGAGCGCGCACGTGTCCCTGAGATTTGGAGACTCGCCCTGAACGTGCGACCTCTCCCGGCCAAAATGTCAAAGGAAGACCATAGTGGCCGACGCCTCGCGCGGGCGGAATCTCTAGCCTACCACTACGGTGACAAACACGGGGTCTTTTACGTGGACGCCTCCGGCACCCACCGTGGGGGCGGGGGTGGGGGGGGGGGGGGTACACGGCCGCAGTCGTACACAAGAAAGCTACGGTGAACGGACTTACGTTCCGAGCTCAAAACATAACTCATGCGGAGGAGGTCGCTATCGCGCTAGCCGCCGCAGACCGGGACTCGCGGGTCATCATTACTGACTCGAGAGGGGCCTGTAGAGACATTGAACAGGGATACATTCATTTCCTAGCTTACCGCATTCTGCAAAACAGTGACTATCCCGGGGCCCCCGCTCCCCGAACGATAGTATGGGCTCCCGCTCATCTAGGACTCGAAGGCAATGAAATGGCAGATGCCTCCGCCCGCGCGCTCACTCTCCGGGTAACAACACCTTCTAACCCTACCGCAGCGGATCCCGATCCCAAGCCCGTCATTATCTTTAAGGAAATAACACAACTTTACCAATCTGAACATTCAGTCTTTCCCAAGCCATGCAAGGACCTCACTAAGACGGAGGAACAAATTCTCCTCCGTCTCTTCACCAAAACTCTGCTGTGTCCGGCAGTTCTGAAATTCTTTGATCCCGCTTGCACAGGAAAATGCCCACACTGTGAGGAGAAGTCCTCGGATATCTACCACATGGTGTGGGCATGCCAGTCAACCCCGAACCTAGACCCCAAACCCAACCCCACCCCGGAGGACTGGGAGGCAGCCCTGCTCAACTGCTCCGACCTAACGAGCCAAAAGGCCCTAGTCGTCCGAGCCCGAGCAGCCATGGAGGCCTATGGGCTCCTGTAACGAGGAGCCCACCTAGTGTTTGTAAGGGAGGGTCCCTTCAGGGCCCTCTCATACTTCCTCCATATATATTCCCAATAAATTTTTCTCTCTCTCTCTCCAGTCGCCGATTTCCCTGTCGCTTGTCTGTCCAGTCCCACCATGACCACCGTGGCAGGTGCCAAATCAATTAATGATTGGTCGCGAGAGGTTGTCTACGAAGAGTAACTTGGGCCTCGCACAACCTACCAGTGGCAGCACCTGCCATCGCAGGTTAGTGGAGTGTCATTTAATCGCTGCACCATTGAGTCCGGAATGCTATGAGGACTGCCAGTGACCTATGAATATAGAGAATAATCTATTCCACATTGCAAGGAATCGGTGGCTGCACGCGGCTTTGTTGCAACCGTCCGTCCTTTTGTTGCTGCTCCGGCGAGTGAAGCGGCGACTTCCTTGATAATCCCCGCCAGTGTGTCAGCAAGAATCGTGCAAGGCGAGCCAGACGGACGTTGAACACCTAGGCCGGGACAGAGCTAGAGGGAAGGGGGGGGGGGGGGGGGAAGGTGCGTTTTTTCCGGAACTCCCAGAGGTCCCCGTTTTCCGGCGTCGATGCGGCTTCGCGCGGAGACACGAGCAGTGACCCTGTCGAAGTCGGCCGCCCCCCTCGTTGTGCAAATACCGCCGCGGTGACTCCCACGTGCAAGGAGGGGAACGGGCCGGCTTAACGAAACGTAGCTGGGCAAAAGAGATCCCGCCGCACGTTCAGAGCCAACAACGACATGGTTGGCGCCGCTTTCGAGATTTTGTGGGGACGCCTGTCGACAGTCGTCGCGAACACGAGTATTTTCTTACTCGCGGCGGTAGAGAGAGAGATAAAACATTTATTGTTTCATTGATGTGTTCTACGAATCAGGTAGGCGGACTCCTCAGTTCAGGACTCCGGTGGCTTGGGCGGATGCCTGGACCAGTCTGATGATGCGACACTGGCCCTCCAGACCATTTCAGGTCAGGGCTGCCTCCCACTGCTCGTATGATGTCTGTAATGTTTTTAGATGAGGTGGTTTTTGGGGACAGTTCCAGGAAATGTGAAACAGCGTAGGCTTATCGCCGCACCAAGGACAGAAGGGGCTGTATTTGGAAGGGTGAATGAAGCTGTACAAGTACAGGTTAGCGGCTTGGTTGAGATCGATAATTGGCGTAGTGCTGGGAGCCGCCAGGGTCACGAGTTCTCAGGGAGCCTGCGACATGTGAGACTGTTTTGGTGTAGCTCCATTTGTTTCTATTCTTACTTTGTAAGGGAGAGATTTTGAGTAATACTGTGGAAGTATGAGGCGTGGCATGTAAACATAGTGGGCCAATCATTTTGAGCGCCCATTCCCGGAATGCCATTTTCTTAAAGCAATTTTCATGATCTTTTCGTGCTCTGTATTTTAGGGAGAGGGTTTTGAACCTTGCCGAAATTGGATGGCGTGCCGTGTAGTTTAAAACCAACCATGTGTTGGTTTGTTGCGATTCGGTGATGCAAGGGGTGGGCCAGGCATCTAGGTCTTTAAAACTGGGCCCCGGAGCCTGAAAAATTGTTGTGAACTAGATTTAGATCCCTTGCATCCTCGGCAATGCCAAGGAGGGAAGATTTTCCCTTAGCCAGTTCTATGTCATCATGCTCGCCGCTTATTAATAATAATTGTTTTTTTTGGCGAAAGGAAATGGCGCAGTATCTGTCTCATATATCTTTGGACACCTGAACCGCGCCGTAAGGGAAGGGATAAAGGAGGGAGTGAAAGAAGAAAGGAAGAATAGGTGCCGTAGTGGAGGGCTCCGGAATAATTTCGACCAAATGGGGATCTTTAACGTGCTCTGACATCGCATAGCACACGGGCGCCTTAGCGTTTTTCCTCCATAAAAACGCAGCCGCTTATTCTGTTGTAAATATGTGAATTCTTGTATAAAGCTTCAGTTTGCCTTCCTTCAGTCAAGTGTTGCCTGATCTCGTCTGTTATACCGTCTCGGATGGTGGAGCAACTGTTGTGGCGCCCGAAAAACAAAGAACTCACATATATGGTCATTAACATATGAACACTACTAAACTCCGATTTTGCCGATCTTTGTTTGAAGCCTGCGTGACCTTGAAACTGAGCCTCGATCGAAAACCGAAGTACTTGAGCACCCAACTCGCATTTGGCCTCACCATGCTAAAACGTCCGACATTTTTTTTCTTGTTTTTCATGATTTCTGCGCCTGCGCTTTTATAGGTGTGAATCTTTCCGAATAAAATATCAGTTTATAGTCAGCACTGTGTGTGTGTGTGTGTGTGTGTGTGTGTGTGTGTGTGTGTGTGTGTGTGTGTGTGTGTGTGTGTGTGTGTGTGTGTGTGTGTGTGTGTGTGTGTGTGTGTGTGCGCGTGCGTGCGTGCGTGCGTGCGTGTGTGTGTGTGTGTGTGTGTGTGTGTGTGTGTGTGTGTGTGTGTGTGTGTGTGTGTGTGTGTGTGTGTGTGTGTGTGTGTGTGTGTGTGTGTGTGTGTGTGTGTGTGTGTGTGTGTGTGTGTGTTTGCTCGTGCTGGTCCTTCTGCGTTTTTCAATGATGCAAAACCTGCACTAACCCGCCCAGCTTTCTTTTATGCGCGTGTTCTCTTCGCCTGAGCAGTACCCTTTGCTACCGTCGTCTTCTTTAACAGTAGTTGTCTGTGCGCAGACACAGCAGCCGGTATCCACACACTAAATGACATGCGTGAATTTTAGCGGGAATCGAAGGAAAGGAAGCTTTTTGTCAGAGAGACAGATGGCGTGCTCAATCAAGCAATTCGTCATCTAGCTATTTTCTCATTCTTGGTAATATCATGTGTGTGTGCCTGTCTGTTTTTTCCTACCAACAAATTCCCCGGACATAATCATACTACGTCAGGGGTAAACGTTATTATTATTGTTAATAATAATAACAATCGTTTTTTGGGGAAAGGAAATGGTGCAGTATCTGTCTCATATATCGTTGGACACTGAACCGCGCCGTAAGGGAAGGGATAAAGGAGAGAGTGAAAAAAGGAAGGAAGGAAGAGGTGCCGTAGTGGAGGGCTCCGGATTGATTTCGACCACCTGGGAATCTTTAACGTGCACTGACATCGCACAGCACACGGGCGCCTTAGCGTTTTTCCACCGCAGCAGCTGCGTTTTTATGGAGGAAAAACGCTAAGGCGCCCGTGTGCTGTGCGATGTCAGTGCACGTTAAAGATTCCCAGGTGGTCGAAATCACTCCGTGGTCGAAATCATTGTACACTGATGGTCATCATCATTATCATCTTATTATCATTATTATCATCATTATCATCATCATTATCAGCTTTGCTACACCCATTGCAGGGCAAAGGCCTCTCCCATGTCGCTCCAATTAACCCAATTAACACTCCAATTAACACTGATGGTACAGTGAGTTAAATAAAAAACTAGTACATATGCTTAGCTGGACCTATTTTGCTTGGCCACGCTTTATTTTTGGCTGGTCTGGTTAAAAGAATGCTGACTTCAACTTAGGCTGAAACTGTAGCCGTTTAAGTGCTATTTGCACGGCTCTTCTGCGATCTACAAGCGATTGAGAGCTATGATTATGGTCCCAGGTCAAGCTACAGAACGCCTCCAACGCAGGGCTATCTTGGCCAAATGTTGCCTCCGATAACTAACCTGGTAGAGAAAACTTCAGCACCAAGGACTTACGGCGCGCTTCCTGTTGTTCCACTCAAACAAAAGAGTCGCTGGTAAGACCGCTGCGGGTCTTCTAACGGAACAGGCTAGGTCGCGTCCAACAGTATTGATCGTACGAAGACCCGAATTTTGTAAGGGGCGCTCCTCGTTTCTTCGGCGCGGCCGTCTCTGTAAGCTCTTCTTTTGCAAGGCTCTGTCCTAAGAGAAATGCACTCGCTTATATCGTCTACTCACCGTCTCGGCCTACAGGCCGGTGTGATGCAAAGGAGAATGTTCCTTGTGTTGAAGTGTCACTGAAGAAAAAGAAGTGTGCGTGAAGGTTGAAACGGTGGGAAGAAAAGGAGGAGGTTGAAACGGAAGTTGTGAGGCGGTGCGCATTCCTGCTAAGAAGACGTGTATGAGGTCCAACCTCGGAGACGGAGGCCCGATACGGTGATGTACCCGCGACGGCCGGTCATTCATGAGGATGAAACTAGTGGGTGGTGAGATGGACCACAGAGGGCAGTTGGTGTTTAATGTGGTGTAATGGACACGCTGTACGGACTACACGGCGGACGTTCCCGGTGTTTCTGACTTTACTAACGCGAGTGATCACGGTGAACCGTACGCGAGGGCTTCAGACTACATTTCGTGTGAGGAGATTAAATGAGCTGTGTGAGAACTTCGATCGCTATTCGACATCGCGGACATGTGTATAACGTCTCGTATAGGATTGTCGGGTTATTCTTTAGCGTTTTCTATCCCATCTTGTTTCTCTGTACGAATTTTCCTACCCATCTTATTGCGTGTCATTTCGCTTTCACCACTGTCAGTGGAGAACCACCTTTCAGCTCATGACGGTAACGTCACACCGGTATAGCAAACAAGAACTTACTTTTCACAAGCTCTTAATTTTTCTGTTGTTTCGTGTGGGCAGCATTCTCATTTAGTGTGCTATATGTTTTTGTTTGAGATATTACTGTGCAATCGTGAGAGGTTGAATGAGCCATTGGACAACGTCGCAAGCACAGTGTTCCCTCCCAGTCGAAAAACACAACACAAAAGTTTCTGTCGTCACAGTAGATTTTCTGTAATGTTCTTGACCAAAAACTTGTAGTAAAACAAATTTCTGTAGTAACAAAGGCAGTTTGCGTAATTACTGCAGATAAGTACTGCAGAAAGCTTCTACGGAAAATACTACAAAAAGCAAAAAAAATGTGTCGTTAAACAACTACGCAATATTTTGTCGTATTTTTGACACGGTCCAGTAGAGTAGAGAGCTTTCCGAGTCCGTGCATGATTGTAGTCAGACAGACTGAGGGGGTACTCAGTCAAGCGATATTGACCACGAACCGTATGACAAAGGTGCTCTGGTATGTTGGTGATTTTTTAGTACCTTTAAATGTTTTACCTAATGACAATCTGCAGGATGTGGCGGCTAGCGTTTTAGATTGTTTTATTTCGTGCTCTAGCTCATTGACTTTTACTCATGAATTACCGGACGACAATCTTATTAGATTTTTAGAAATTTTTTTCACTTTTATTTGCAACGGACACCTTTGCTTGGCCCACGCCACACGAACCATGAAAGTCTTACTTCCATACAGTTCCTGCCACTCCAAACTTACCAAAAGGGCTATTGCACCTTATGCCTAAGTAACGTACTAGACAAAAGGTCCTTCCATACTGTGCAAGAAAGCTTTCTGCAGCAAGAGCAAAGACTAATGAAAGCAGACTTTCCTACGCATGTTATCAAAGGTGTTTCTGAAAAGCTTCTCAAGAAAATGAAAGCCAACTCTAAAGACCGACGAAAAAAAAGGACAAAAGAAAGTGTGAAGTCATGCCTTACTTGTACACACTTTCACACAACATAAAGAAGGTCGCGAGTAGGCAAGGGTGTATGTAGTCTTCTCAGCCTCGCGTAAATTGGCCAGTCTGTGCAGAATTATTGACGATAGGAAGAATATTTCAAACTGCAGGATCAATCAGGAGTTCAAATACGTCACGTGTGCCACCCAGATTGTGCACTGCACACCTTCATCCGGGGGGACTATGTATACATCGGGCAAACTGGCCGCTGTCTTAACCCCCGGCTCTAGAGAACATGCAAAGCCGCTTTCCACAGATGACGGGGCGAAGTTACATAAACACTGCAGGAAGAACAAGAGCACTCCGCTCTTTAAGAAGACTACAATTTTTGGACGCGGTAAAGCCCAGAGCAAACGCGAAACTCTAGAGGCATACCATATCGTTATAAAAGCAGATCGATGTGTAAGTGACACGACGGTGAGCCTATTTGATAACGAAATTAGATTTTTTAACTCTTTAACCTAACCGTGTTGCACATTGCTGTCCTGATGGTTTTCTGTGCATGATGCTGCAATCTACCTTGTAAATTTGTCGTGTGTGCGCAAGTGTGGTTCCGATACTGAAGGGTATAAATGTGACCGTTACTGAAATAAAAGCAGTCGATAGTCCAGCATCGTCCTGTGTTCCTTTTCTGTGTCTCCGTCCTTTGCGCCGGTTTTCTTTCTTTTTGACACGGTTCTGTCGTTTTTTATCGACTGGGTTTAGAGCTCGCAAACTGAGCAGTGCGCGGTAGCAAGAGTACTGGAAGTTGTCAGCGTACACTGGTCCTGTGGGCTACTGCCAGGTGATATTTTCCCCGACAGAAGCGCTCAGCAGTTGACGACACATTAGGCTTATCTAGCCTGCACCTTCCAACCACCACCATCCACCGGGAACTATGAGGACTACACGAAATACATGCTTAAAAAGTAAATGCTTCCAAAGCACTTCATGCCAAGCATGAAGACTTCTTCCGTTCGAAATAGCAGCCTAGGAAGTCTTTAACGATAGGGAAGCTGAAATGCACCCTTCCCCACTGCGCGAACAGACGGAGCCTGGTCATGGCCGGCAAGTTGTCAAGAGGTCAGAAAGGTTGGCTTACTTCAAGTACAGATGCTACGTCGTCCATGGTGTAATGTACCTCAGTGATAGCGTACGGAGAGTTATCAGGTTGAAGGTCTGTGTAGAACACCACCCACTCATCTACTTCGGCGCCGCCTTGCACAGTGTGCTCGGGGATCAGCAGTTCGCCATCCATGAACATCTGTGACAGATAGAAGCAAGCTGTCAGAAATAGACGCGTATGCAAATTAAGCAGAAGTGTAATCTGAACCTGATACAAGCATATAATCCGATGGCTGTAACTGCAGGTTATCTGGTGTTGTGCGTGCAAGGAGCAAGCGAAGAATGACCAGTGAAGTTCCTTACTGCCGAGACGAGATTACTGAAGTTTTTTATTATCATTTTCTATAATTTTATCCCGTGCTTGTAATAAAGATTCTTTTGCAACTGGACATCGAGCAATTCGCGAGAGAATTTGGGCACTCCACACAAAAAGCGAAGTAACTTTCATTTCTCGAACCGAGTGCAAACTGCGCCACTGTTTCCGCAGCGCTTAAAAGATAAAACTAACCCTGACCATTGTGACTTTTTGCGAAATTATACTGGATAAAAAGTGCTTACATTACTAAATTGAGAATTAATTAGCTGTATTTAGAATATACCATTTTTGTTCTAGCATCCCTACAGTGGAGCCCTTACTGCAGGCCTTACTGCTTAGTTTAGTTATAACATGATTCAGTTCAGAAGAACAAGGGTGGGTGGGTGGGCGGGTGGGTGGGTGGATGGATGGATGGATGGATGGATGGATGGATGGATGGATGGATGGATGAATGGATCGATGGACGGACGGACGGACGGACGTATGGATGGATGGATGGATGTATGATTGGATGAAATTATTTATTTATTTATTTGAGTGTGCCTCAGCAACCAGTTGCCCTAACCGAGCGCATGCACTAGATGAAGTACAAACATGCTGACATAAACACCATACATTATAAAGACATTTAAAAAAAATAATTTAAAATAATGTATCAATAACAGAAATTAAGGCAAATAAGTCTGTGGTTAGAAAAGTCGAATTATATGTGATCTGCAATCGAATCATAGGGCAAATGACATGTATACCTCAGGATAAAAATGTGTCAGAGCATTTGGGGGCCTTTGCACGAGGCACAGGACATCTCAGTGACATCAATAACTTTTAAGTCAATGGTGCCACGCAAAACTTTTTGCAGAAACTGCATGTCACGCATGAGTCGCCTACCATGAAGAGTAGACATACTGAGGTATGCTAAGAGAGAATCATAATCATAGAAACGACGGCTAGCATTATATTTATCATAAAGGACGTGTATATGAGCTTACGCTGAACATTTTAGATTTTCTTGCAGTAGTTAACAGAGACGCTGTTCCAGGCTACTGACACGAACTCAAGACATGATCTCATGAGAGCACAGTGAAGAGTGCGCAGACACTCGTAACGAAGAAACGTTTTTGTTATCAAAGAAATAAGACCGATATGTCTCAACGCGCTCAAGACAGTTGATGCATGCAGTCGGAAATCAAGCCTTCAGCCAAAAATGACACCAAAGTCTCGTACATGGTGAGCACAAGATATTTGTCTGGTAAGAAGTGTATAATCAAACAGAACTGCGTTGCGTTTTCTAGTTAGAGGCAAAACGGAAGTTCTCTTAATATTCAGTTTAAGGCGATTCATCAAGCACCCCTTCTCGATGTTAATGTTGTCAATTTGTTCAGATCAGTGGTGGGTCAATCCGTTTCCAAATTACTTAAAGTTACTCAGCAGATTCAGTGCTGATATTCAGCAGGTGACGAACAGAATAAAGAGGAACGCAAGGATGTCGGTGCCATGACCAATGCCGTGGGAGGTGAATAGGTGTACACGATGTAGAGCGATACCTTCAACTTCTTTCCCTTTCGCCCTCTCCCTCTCCCTTCCGGCCCACAGTAGAACAAAAATAGCCTTTTGTCCTGTCTAAAGAAAGCAATATCATAGGTTACTTTGAGATCAAAAACCACTGAGCGGTATTTCAACTCGGTAGCTGACAAGTTAGCAAAAGTTCTTAAGAAGGGTAAAGAGCCAACATACATTTTTCAGGCAGGAATTTTTTTTTGTGAAATTTCGAATTGCAAGCAATAAATCGCTTTTGATACTAACAGGCAATATCCATCTGCCATCGATAAAGCATGCTACTCATCCAATTGATTTCGAGGAAAATGTAGTGCATAATATCTGCCGCAGGACTGCACATAAAGCGTAGAACATGGTGCGATGGAATAGTGAGATTATGCCTGTGCATAAGTGACTCCTGGGCAGAAGCACACTCTGACAGTTTTAGACTTCATTAGGAGTGGGAAATACCTCCTAACATTACGGCCTCATGCATGTCCTATACTTGCAGGCTCGCTTGGACTACGCGAGCACAGGTGACACACAATGGGAGGCGCATTCTCCTCTCTAGCATCCTCATCTCCCCTCCCCCTTTTTTCAGTCTTGAGCATATATTTGGGATCTGAGCAGGATTTGGGTTTTGATCAGGCAGTGTCACGCACTTCCTTTGGAACAACACGGACAATTGAGCTAGTTGGTACATCTTTGAAAACTTTCGAAAGCGCTGCGACAGGGGACACAATTAAAGAGAAAAACACGAAGGACAAGCGCTACTATCAACCGAAGTTTATTGGAAAACGCACAATGTTAAATAGCACACACAAGGCAGCCAGCAGCGCATGCGCCTACCCCCAAAATGACAAAAATGAATCACTGTGTGGAACCAAGATAGCGAATTTCACAATAATGGATTACATGATTCGTTTTCTCATTCTGGTGGTAGGCGAATGCACTGCTGGCTGCCTTGTGTGAGCTATTTAACCTTGTGTGTTTTCCAATAAACTTCAGTTGATAGTAGCGCTTGTGCTTCGTGTCTTTCTCTTTGTGTCCCATGTCGCAGCGCTTTCGAAAGTTTCCTTTGGAACCAACCCTTTTCGCATAAGTCAAGTTTCTACCTCCGAGATGATTATTCTGAGCAGCTGCTCAGAAGTAGAACCATCACTTGTGCGACATGGGTTGATGCCATCACGGCTGGTTTCTTGTCTGCTTTGCTTTTCTGCTGATTTATTTTTTGTGCCTCTTGTATGTTATCGGTTTCTCATGATTATATGCGCATAAAAATGTCCCCCTTAAAAAATAGAGTCGGTTGAAAGTCTGTGCCTGTCTGTGCCTGCGTCTCGTGGTGTATTCTTTGTGTTGTCTGTTTCGAAGTTAGCGCACTCCTATGTCATTATGAACGACTAACTGGCCTCCTTTAAAGCATTGCTGGACTTTCTACCATGAAACCTTCGCCTAACTGTGCTCACCACGGACACCGTACTGTGTTCTCCATAGTTTTGAGAGCTGATGTGCTTTGTAGAAACTGCGCAGGTGCGCTGCGGCGGTAGCCGGGCTGTTTAAAGCGCCGCACTCTACGAAGCCAGTTGGGAGCTATAGAGCTTACTTCCTATTCCAATACTATTTTCGGGAAATTTCTAATTGTGTGGAGGGACGGAGAATACTTCGCGGGAACGATGACACAGAGATGTAGGGTTTAAATGCAATCTTGCCATAACAATCTTCATGCATGATCTACAGGTAAATACGGTATTGCTGTCGGCCTATATAGGTTTGACGCACCTCGGAAGTTAAAAATACAGTAAGGCTTACAAAAGTCTGAAGATGCCTACTTTCGTAGTTATTTCAACTACAGTGCAGTTAATGTCCATAAGTTCGTGCTTAATCTAATTTGGCATAAGGTCATTCAAAATTAAACATCGTACGTACATTTAGGTTGTCGTTTTCTCTGACGAACTGTAGAACATGGAATCCGTATAAATCCTGATTTTCCCGTCGAAGCAGCTCAGTGACAATATTATCTTGAAAATTCTTAACAACCAGTACGTTTCTTTTATGGAGAAGTAACTGCAAAAAGTACTGCTGATGCGCGTCAAACTGGCCAAACCCAAGCGGGTAGAAATTCCTGGAAAAAAGGCAGTAATGGAATGCTTAAGAAAAAAAAACGCAAAAAACGCACGTCCAGATACCTACCTTTACGCCTTAGAATACTGAAACATTTGTTGTAATTCTGATGAGAAGCAATGTTTGCTGGCTTATGTCGCAACACAGCATACTTCGGAGCACTAGGTTGAAGAGGGTGCTCACAATGTCCTCGCAATTGTTTTACAGTGTCTCCGGTGGTGCCTGCATATTCACCGTCATCTCATGTTCCTGGAGTGCTAACGAAGTCCTTAACGACCAAAAGTACGTATACTTAACCCTTAACAAACGAATTTAACGAGTCGATACTAATCGCATATGCAACTCCTCAACTCCAAATCTGCTCATGAAATGATTTTTTTTTACTTTTCGACTCACAAATTTTTACTTGTTAATTTTTTTTCAATCCTAGCCACGCGCGCTAGCGTTATATACCCGTGTGTTCTTCGAAACTTGTCTTTAAGACTAACTGATATTTTATAGTGGTCGTTTCTTTCTGTTTGTTCTGTCTCTTGAATTGGTTTTTCACAATTAAAAAATCATCTTGACTATAACGTTGTCGCGAAGAATTGCAGCGCAACACAAAAAAATAACAAACAGGCGTGTCGTTTCTGTGTGTTCGCTGCATTTCCCAGTCATGGGTGGTGACCAACTAGCCCAAAGCCTTACCTTAGCGCATAATATTGTGGTATTGCACTTAACTCAGTTGTGCTGGTCACAACTAACCAGCAATAATGCACACGTAATAAGGAAGCCAGCAGTCACCGAAATGAAGGAAAATATGGCGGAAGGCGCCTAATACCTCTATCACACGTGCATTTATAATGCCCTCCAACCGATAGTCTAACGAGTCAGAGGCCACTGAGCGCTGCTAAACTGGCAGTTTCAATGGCCATCGAGTCAACGGAGCAGCGCAGAACTAGCGGAACTCGAAATTTCGTGGACCTTCGAGTGTTTCTCAAAGCAGCTGGTGCTGCTTTGAGTGGCACCAACGCGTACCTTCGTGCACGTTATATTCACGGTGCAAAGTCATGAACTTTAATGCAAGCAGTTAAATATTAGTCGGCGCAATAATTAAAAAACTGTGTCGGTCTGGTTTAAAGCGCATTAAGTTTGCACACGTTATCCCGGAAGAAGGAAACGCCAGAAAACTGCGGCAGCAAATCATACAAAAGGCAGCGTCTTTTGAGAAAACGCAACTGGTATTTAATAAATAAAAACCTCTTATGGCTCCAAAAAAAGGTGCATTTCAACATTTAGCTTAGATTTATAATATTATTTTAGTTATTTGCGCCAAATCTAAACCAGGTATTGCGGCGCCACACAAGCTTGACGTAAGAAATGAGAACTATTACAATGGCCATTGAGATTTGCCGTGTAGCAGCGACACGACTCCTTCGAGTTCGATAGCGATTGAGAATGTCGAAGGCTCTCGACTCGATGGCCATTGAGACTGGCCTGGTGACAGGGGTATTAGTTTTCTTTCACTTTGTGGTGTTGAGCAATGGTAAATTAGTAGTGTAATCTTTTTATGGCTCAAAGATGAGTGATTAAAAATATAAGAGAAACAACCACGGGCCATAGTTAACAGGAATGCAAGTATATGAGTAAAGTGGTTTTTTTCAAACGTAATGGCAAGAGAAATCTGAATTTATTGATAAACTTGGCTGAGCGTGAAGCAGCTAATATGGTAGTGCACGATAATAGTTATAAGCAAGGAACCAATAAAAGAAAGATTGTTCGGGAGCTGTATGAAGTTTTCACGACAGCTGACAGCAAGCAACATGATTACTTCTATATTTCAGGTTTAAGGATAATACATTTTCTTTTACTCATAAGTTAAAGTTAAATTGCTTACGGGTGTAATAGATATGTCCTGCCAGTACTAGCCAACACAACCAAAACTTGAAAGTTACCGAAATAGGTCTAGAACAAGACACCAAAATCATTTCTTAAGCAGTTGCGGTGAGCAATGCCAGTTGTTACGCGAGCGACAGAAATAGATTAGAGTGGAGTAGAGGAGAAGTACGAATAGATGAAATTCTAACTGCAATTCGTAAAAGGAACGAAACTGCGCAAGCCATTCAGTGCAGAGAGCGCTTGGTCAGACCGACAATGCTGACAACGGAGAACGAGCATGTGGTGGTTAAATAAAATCGGGAAAATTGTTTGCCTAAATCTGCTGAAAGTCCCTTGTGGTACACACGCCTGGTGGTCACGTGGATTGGCGTTAGTCCCTAGACGATGATGGTTTGTACTTATCAATTATTTGTCGGCCTGGAAGTTCATTGCAAGGTGATTGCTGCCAGAGTGCAGTGGCTGAGGATTTGCGTTTCCAAACGTACAACCAAGCTTCTGTTCATAACTAGTGAGTCCTAAATGTTGTCCATAACATTGTTACTCTTTAGTGCTCTTACGATTCTTTCATCTAGCATCTGGTTATAAGTCTGGTGCGCTCTTAAAGCCGTCCTTAGCCCAAACACAGCGTTGATATCTGTATCCGTGCGGTGTTATGCGGTTGCTGCTTGAGTGCACAGTAATCAAAGGTACACTTAGCTCAACGCAGTGAGGCAACGCGGACGAGGACAAAGAAACTATCGGCAGGATGGGCACTGAAAATTGACGCTGTTCTTTCAATGTGTGTCCCGGTCTGTTCACGCTGCCTCCCTCCGGTGTCGATCACCAACAAGGGCAAGCCCGAAATTCAATCTTGGGGCACTGCCACTTTGCAGCACCTATTTTCAAACCATGCGGCTGCCTTCCTGCTAAAATTCGAGTTTCAGCTATCCCTAGCGTTGTCCAAGTAGAATCTACCGTTATGAGAAGGCCGTACTCACTCATCTCCGCCTTGGAGGTCGCTCTGACCAGGGTACTTGAACACTGCTGTGAAGACGCATCCGTTCTGCATGTATCCAGGGGTGGTGGAAAGGAACTGCTTCTTGCTAGCATCGAAGCCACCCTAGGGACATGACACGAAGGACGGACATCACTAACCGTTCGTCATCAATGAGACCGCGCCCTTTGGGCGGCGAGGATGTAGCCTTTCATCGGAGTGAAATGTAGTCGTCGAAGGTAAGTAGCAAATCAAGTCTATCACGACCTCATAACTTGAGGTGAAATTGGAGAGTAATGGCGATTTTTTGAGGTAACGTAAGGGAAAGGGAACGTTTTAACTTCAACGTCATGCGCGGGCCTTCACCTTTTTGCGTCCAGCTTTGCATTATCTGCGTACATGCTGTGCCGGCGTCTATCGTTCGCAATGTATATTTAACGAAGCCTTGACGTCCCTTGCCTGCTTACAGAACTTCGACTCAGACTTCGCAAAAAAAAAAAAAACAGGGCAGGAGCCACCAGGGGTAAACCGAGAGATCGGTCGTACGTCCCTGCAAAGTGTACCGCCTGCAAGTTTTTACCGATTCGTCGCACTGTATGCCCGCGAATGTAGTTTGGCCACGATTGAAGGTCAGCCCCTTGAAAGGTACGCCTAATTGAATTTAACTTATTACTGTATGTTGATGTTGCCAGCATTGTTCACTATGCGATGTTTCATGCGAACGCCAAAATGTAGATTTATAAAACGCAGTAATAAAGAAGACACCTGCGACACAACTCAGTCATCCAGTGAACATGTGACGAGATGGACATCTCGCATGTCACTGTTTCGTAGCCATCCGGCTTCTTGCATGCTCATTTATCAGCAATATTTTAAGCAGTAAACGCCGATTGCCTGAAGCGCGTGGTTCTCCAACATAATTCAGTACGTCACGAAGATCTTGCATGCAATTTCGATGGATCAGGGTGGAAAAAACTGAAGGTGTTTTACATCTTCCCTACTGCGTACCATCCGCGTTGCACATTTTTTTCAGATCTCGCCCAGCGCCTACCGGTGGCCATTAGGTTTCACATGAGGAACGTATAAGACAAATCTTTTGGAAGCTTCAGGGTGATATATAGAAGGATGCTAGCTGCAGGGATGCCCAAAAAGTACATCTCAGTGTCCCCTGTAGAGCTGATAAGTTTGATAAGGGGCCAGTACATATCAAAGGCGTTTAATAGATCACATGAAAATTATTGTTACATGACCAAAAAGTCATGTGACCGGTGAGAATTGGTTTTGCGACCTCACTACGTGATGACGTCATTTCTTTTTAACGAGGTCCACGAAAGTACCGGACTCTGGCTACAACTGTCGACGTTGTAAAAGCTCCCAGACTAAGTTATCGCTTTCTACATGAAAAAAAATGCATTGATAACTGCCTCGCACCCCATTTCAAGCCGCTATAGTTTCATTGAGAAGCCAAACTTAAAAGGCCCGCCTGGGTCATGTAATTACATGAAAGATACTCTCCACACCGTCCATATTTCGGTCTTTGAACATGTCCTTTTGGCTCAGACTCATCTCGCCAATGAGTCCCTAAGCAGAATACGGAACTTTTTTTCTATCACTCCCTCCTTTATCCCTTCCCTTACGGCGCGGTTCAGGTGTCCAACGGTATATGAGACAGATACTGCGCCATTTTCTTTCTCCAAAAACCAATTATTATTATTATTATTATTTTTGCTTACGACATACTACGTCACTGACGGTGACATACTACGTCACTTACTCTGGGGTTAAGTCCCAAAGAAATTTTTAAAGTGCAAAAATATTACATCAAAAGATTTTCTCCCAGTCGAGGAAACTGTGGTCAAAGATTGGTCAGAGCAGTTTGGCTAAAGCCCGTCCGGGTCAGTTCGGTCACCTATCATGGCTGAGCTTAGGGATAGACATTTGGCTCAGGCCGTTTATTATTGGCAAGCGAACTCAGGCCGACGTGTACAGCCAGCGCATCGCCGACTTGGTCAAGATTTCACCGTAGCCTGCCGATGCATCGCGTGGGAAACGTCTCCACAATGAGCACTGTGCCAGTAACCGGATGAAGAAGATCAGGAAAGTGCACAGGCCTTTCCACAGGCAGCAACTATAGCCATTATGACAGCTGCGCGCATATGTATGAAAAACCATAAAAAAAACGAAGCCACACGTCACAGCTATCGCGTCCGCCAGTAAAAGACATGGGCTGAATCTTGGAAAAGACACCCATAGCAATCCACATTTTCGATCGCATGGGCTTGTATTCATTGCGCAAATGCCTGAGAGCTCAGCTATCATATCTAGTAATAATGTGCCCAAAATTCAAGAGGTAGGCTTCTGCCCTGCCAGTAGTGAGTCTTTCTAAAAGCGCTGAACCAAACTGTTTACCGAACTGAAGAGTACCGTCTTACCCAAAGGTAACTAGGCTGGATGGTTTGCTCCCATGTCCTGTAATGGAGCACTTACTTCTCTCTTGAGGCTTTAAAACTCGGGGAGGGGTAAGAACAAGCATTCTCCTCACCGTTCAAGACCTTTTGATCTTGAGCGGAGCTTGAAGGGCTTGACTATGTGAATGAAACGAAAATTATGCAGCATGGTTACTTCTGGCAAGGGCAGCACATACTAAATGTAAATCTTTCTGATTGACGACGGTTACTAAACTTGTGCACAGAGCTCAGTTGACCTCCAGTGCCTTTGAGGCGGGCCTAACGTCGCACCTACCCTTTTCCGATGCCGTCATACAGATATAGCGGCATTCAGTCCGGAGCACGTGCTTCGGCCGGCTGAGTGCGCTGGCAGGTATTCCTCCAACTCGGTGCGCGTCCTACCCTGGGCCGCCAATGAGCCGAGCGCGATTCGTCGGCGCGGTTTTCATTTGGTCATTGCTCGCCAGTAGGGCAATGCCGTTTGGGTTGCCATATGGTCTGAACAAGAATTATTAGGACCGTATTATATAAGGTTCCAATGTCCATTTTGCATCAATTTGGTCATCTGGAATCCGTGACTGTTGTTCAGTGACAGCCGCTGCTTTACAGCGTCTGTGGGAAGGGACACAATTGGGTCATCGGCGACCGGACCTGCACCGTTCGCTGCATATCGCAGCCAATGGTGCGGCGGTGCTTGGGGCCAGTAGCGAAGGCTATCTTCTGCGTGGGGATCCACTACTTGGTGATTTCTGCGATTGATCGTATGCTGATTTCGATTGATGCTGTTGTCACGCCCGATGAAATGCAAACTGGACTCTTATAGAACAGGGCCCCTGTTAACATTCATTTTTCATTTTATGGTTCAAAATTTTGCGCAGTAGCACTGGCCTTTTCTTTTTATCTTGCGAAATGTTGTTTGTTGTTTATTACGCCATTTTCCTGTAAGTCGGGAGCTCTACAGCCTGTACCTTTAGGGTTTTTAGTCGGCCGCCTAAACGAATTACTGCAATGTTTCCATATGGGTCGCGACGCGAGCCACCGGGGAAAAATTGAAGGAAGCCTTTCATGCGGTCTCGAGCGTCAGAAAAGAAAGAACATGGAGGATAAAGTTGATGCACGTCACAGCCACCAGCCGCCCCCCCCCCCCCCCCCCCCCGAGTATCACTGCATGCAAGCCACCGTACTCAAAACCCCATCCGACAGCCAAAGTGCTCGAAAGGATGTGTCCTGCCGTTTGCAAGATACAATGATGCGGACGTTGCTGCTCAGGGGAACCAGCATAGTTTTCTGCTTCGACTCTTTCGTCTATGAACATCGTTGCGGTTTTAGCAAGCCAATCAAAGCCCCTCACTGTGACGTGATGTGTGCCTTCCGAAGTTGAAAGGGGGACTATGCAAGAAACAAAGGCGCTGGACTTTGTCGGAACGAGCGGGAATGAGAAGTTTAAAAAATTATTCGTAAATTATCCGCTCAGGTTTTGAAGACTTGTACGTGACATGAACGCTAAATAGCTTTTACTCTAAGTAATGCAAGCATTTTACAGCCACCTTGAAAAAAATTGCATGGACACTAGAACATGTGCTCAATAACGCAGGAGAACAGTTCAATCATAGAAGCGTGCTGCGCGTTATTTTCACCGCGAATGTACATCAAAACTTCCATATTTTCCATTTAAAATGTATACGTGTATAAACACGTAGTTGGTTTTGTTTAAGATGTTTGTCGCCCTAAATTACTCAGGCTATGAGGGACGTCGTAGTGGACGGCTCCGGATAATTTCGACCACATGGGATTCTTGTGCAGTGATATCACAGTACACGGGCCGCTAGCATTTAGCCTCGATCTAAGTGCAACTACCGCGGCCGGAATCGAACCCGCGTCTTTCGGGCCAGCAGCCGATCACCATAACCACTGAGCCATCGCAGCGGCAAACAAGAGGTCGGTTTGGTTACCGCTACCGGGTACTGATAGGCAATAAAGGAGTACAACAAATATTGATCATACCGTGTAGTATACGTGAAATCCGTTTCTGTATCTTTGCGGAGCGAGGGCCTTAACCTGAGCGACGCTGAGCCGTTCCAATGGCAGCAGGGGAAAGGCCATTCTTTGGAACTTTGCTTACAAGATCAGCCCAGAAGCCACAGAGCCTCGTTATTGGGATATGAACAGATACCGGGAAGCGCGTGCTCTTTCGACGTGCCCCGGTTCTCTGAATCAGTGCACCCGCTGCCAAAGGCACTCTTGAATTTGGTACGAACAATCGCCTGCCAGTCTGACGCATGGAAGCGCGGCAGCCTTTTCGAAGGGCTCGTCTTTCACCGGAGGAGCGCGCGTGCCGTATCTTGCAGTTGAAAAAGAAAGTAGTTCATCTGTCTGGAATAAGGTAGACGAAAGGAGAGTGGTTGGTAGAAGAGGATACAAAAAGCCTTCACGTAAGGTGACTTTTGCTTGCAGAAGGCTCCTGTTTGGCTTCGATGTGGAAGCAGGTAACCTTACAAAGCAGCCACTGGCTACGACGTACTCCAGTTCAAAAGTCCGAAATGATTGCAAGCGCAGTTACCAGGTTTCAGCCGGGCCTCGTGTAGCGTGTGCGCTGGTTCTGCACTAGTCGCTGCCTAAAGTAGAAGAACTGGCTACAGTATGGCAGTTTAACGTCCCGGAGCAGCACATGCCCTCTTAGGTATGCCGTAGTGATTTGCTCCGTAATAATTTCTACCACCTGCAGCTCTTTGACGTTCTGTGGTTTTTTCCGTGGTTTATTTTCTAATGCTATTTCGCTTGCGGGTAGCATTCGATCATATGGTCTTGCGCTTAACAATCGAATTCCAAAGCTAATAAGCCACCACGGTGGGTATCTCGCCACAGAGAAGCCAAAATTTGAGCATTGTTTGGTCAACCGATCGACCTCCCTTGTTTCTGCATCGGTACACAATAGATAGAAACAGATCATTTTGTGTTATGCTCATCCGCAAATCGCTTTATGAACATGAGCTTGCAGGTTGCAGGGGGTGACAGAGAGTCATCGGGCAAGTGTGATTAAGAAGTTTACGGGGAAAAGGGGCAGCATCCGGCGAAGAACAGAGTTATTTGAAGGTAAATGGGCGAGGCATCCGCCATGCAGTGAACGTTGCTGCTGGTGGCGCTGTAATGAACATAATGAAGATGGTATGAATCTGAGCTGAACAGCTGCATATTTTCTGGCCACTGTTTTTCGCTTTCTGCCAGCGTCATTCATAGTTCAGGCCGCTGTATAATTCGTGCAGCCAGCCCACAAAAGCAGAATATTTCGTTTTGTAACCTGGCATAGGCGCTTCCACTAGCTAGAAAACAAACACTGCGTTAGAAACCGAAAAGCAGATAAACTATCAAAATTTGTGAAGCACCCCAGAACAAGCCGGCAGCTAACACCAGCCTCGGTAACCACGGTAATGCCTCAATTATGTCTTCCCGCCCGTTCCTACTCCGGATGTTTCCAATCGGGCGAGAGAGAAAGATGAAAGGCCAGGAGGTTAGGTAGAATGGTGTTTCAGTTGGCTGCCCAGCTCTGGGGTAAAAGAAAAGGGGACGCAAAAAGGAAGACGCACGAAGAGCATGGGGTTAGCAGCAATGATATCAGACAAAGACATACTTGCTGCGAAGCTGTCACGGCTGAGGAAACTTAAACGACGGAAACCATCGACAACACACACTGAACATATTCGCAAACTCTCAAATGATCTGAAGCAAGCAATTAGGACTTCAAAACAAAAATATACAAAAGTTACTCTTAGCAACTTTATCAAAACTGCTCCCCAAAAATTTGCAGATATCTGAGCTCTCGAAAGCACAAACAAAGCCATGCACCTCCGAATGAAGCATTAAGGATAGCTAATGACTTCAATCTGTGTTTTCAACCGGTTTTCACGCTTGATGACAATTCTGTGCCTCACGTAGATTCTCAAATAAGTGACTGTAGCCTAGACCTTTCCGAACTAACACTAAACGAATAAGGAATTTTTGCTCTTTTACTTAATCTTGACGAGAAGAAATCGACTGGCCCAGATAATATTCCGAATACGTTCCTCAAAAGATACGCAGTGTGGGCATCGAAATATTTGCTCCTTGTCTATAAGAAATTCCTAGAAACTGAAGAAGTCCCGAAAGATTCGAAAATCGCTAAGGTTGTTCCTGTTCACAAATCTGGTGACACTACAAATGTGTCTAACTATCGCCCTGTTTCAGTCACGTGTGTTACATCCAAGATATTTGAACAATACATTCTTAAGCACATCGTAAAATTTCTTGAAGAAAATAATCTACTTAGTCCTAACCAACACGGCTTTAGGAAAGGGCTATCAACTACAACTCAACTGCTGGAAACGATCCACGATCTCGCGTCCGCACTGGACAAACGCAGCCAAGTTGATGTCTTTTTTTTAGATTTCTCGAAAGCGTTCGATCGTGTATCACACCCAAAATTAATGTTTAACCTTAAACACTTTCTTGTCTGTAATAAAATAACAAACTGGATACAAAATTATCTTTCAGACAGCTGCCAGTATGTGCAATATGACGGCCACGCATCACACCATGTCAAAGTAATGTCTGGCGTACCTCAAGGAACAATATTAGCACCCATATTGTTTCTACTTTACATAAACAATCTAGCGTTCAATCACAACGCAACAAAGACAAAGAGTATGGTGGAGCTGCCATAAAAAAACGTAAACCAATGAGCTCCTGCCTGTACCACTAAAGTATCACAGGCTTAACCCAATCGTAATATAAATGAAAAGGCCCGAAGGCAATGTTGTACTTTTGCCACCCGAAGGTGGGAAAATAAAAAAATGGGGTAATGCTACTAAGCGACCCACAGCCGGGGGAGCGGGCCCGGGGAGACTCCCCTGATCTCCCCTGGGACGTAGCGGAGGGGGTGGGACATAGGTTGTGGGAATGGGACTGAGGGAAGGGTTATGGGTACTGTGATGGGAATGGGGACAGCGAGATATTGACCCTCATTTTATCATCGCTCGACTCCTGTCTGGCCAGGACAGGGAGGGCGTCGATGTTCTCCAATGGTGCGGCTCCACTCACGGGATGCCCGACCATCCAACGACGCAATAGCTCCGACTCGGAGACAGGGAATCCTAACCCGGGGCAGCTGCCTCGGGCTCCTCCACGACTTTCAGGGGTCCGGTTCGGACTTGCATTACGCTCCCAGCTACTAACCGTCGAGTGTTTTTCGCGGCTTTTCAGACTCCGGAAGTATGTGTGGTGGATCCAGCCAATGGAATTAGACTCCCAGGGACCCACCTGTGCTTCCAACCAACCAACCTTGCACTTATTTCCTCCCCTGGCTTGCTCCACACCTACTGAGGAGGGAGTGTTCAGGGCCGGGCTGACCGGGCCACAAACCAAGAACCTGGCCGAGGGTGAGATAACCCGGGCCTACTCCACCGCTACTCCGCAACATCGACGGTTTTTGCATCGGTCCTACTAAGGTCCCCCTTACCTCGGCGTCCCGCGCTCTAGCCTCACGGCCCCGCGGTCAGCCATCCCTGGCTGCTTCCCCGAGGACATCGCTCCCAAGGAGCCCTTCTGCTGGAAACCCCCGCGCGGACCTGGCCTCTCCGTGGCCAGAAACCGACGCGCCAGCCGGTAGCCACGCACGCCCCCGCGTGCAGAGGCTTTTTGATTTCCGAGCGCTTTTTGAGCCCAATTCCGTGAGTCCAACCTGATTGTGAAACCAGGCCTGCCTCCGCACAGGCATCGGACCTCACGTGCGCGACTGGCCCACTCAGTCGCTTGGGAGTCGCTGCCACTCCCATGGGGTTTTGCATCCCCAGAGGACGGGCCCCGGCCAGCCCATCCCCACCGCTGTGCGTTGCACCGGAACAAAGCCTAGTAGCCGAAACCACACCGGCCCGTATCCGGTGGCAGGGGGGGCCACGAGCAGGCCGCACAGTCGGATTTCCCCCCCAATCACAACGCAACAGTCCGAATGGTCGCAAGCACATTTACTGTTTCTACTTTACATAAACAATCTAGCGTTCAATCTCAACGCAACAGTCCGAATGGTCGCAGACGATTGCATTATTTATAAAGAAATTAAGTAACACGATGATCAAGTCTCATTAAACAATGCAATTGGTCGAATTGCAAAATGGTGTCGAGAGCGGCAGATGACCCTGAATCCGAGAAATCAGCGTGCATGACTGTATCAAGAAAAAAGAATCCGCTCGGTTACTCGTATGAAGTCGAAAATAAACATTTAAAATCAGTCCAAAAATACAAATACCTATGTGTTGTCATCGCCTCTGACCTGAAATGGGATAATCATGTAGAATATATATCGTCAAAAGCACTTTCCGCACTCTTTTCTCTTAAGCAATCTATACTCTTTGCATCTCCCGACACCAAGCTGCTGGCATACCGTTCTTTCGTCCTTCCTGTGCTTGAGTACAACATCCTGTGTTGGTCTCCGCACACACAGAAATGCATAAATAAGGTAGAAAGCGTGCAGCGGAAAGCAGTAAGGTTTATTTTTAACAAATATTAACGTAACGACTCCCCAACTGAACTCTTAAACAAGGCAAATCTCTCCACTATTAGTAACCGTGCCCGAATCTCACGCCTTAAATTCATCTTTCTCCTCTTAAACGGTGCCCTAAAAATATATTCTGACCTCTACGTAGTTCCTTCACCAAAACGCAACACCAGAACGAAACATTCACTGTACTTAACAGAGTATAAGTTTAATACTGACACCTTTCGTTATTCATTTTTTCCTCAAGCGGTCAGGGAATGGAATATGCTACCTGGAAATGTTGTTAACTCTGAATCTTTGTGCAGTTTTTTTTGTCACCTGTCATAATGAATTATTTGAACTTTTTAGTGAAGCATTGCACGTACTTTTGTGTTGCTTAATATTGCGTCATGTATTTTGAAACTGTCTCCCATGATTATCCATTTTACAATGTTATGTCAGTTGTATGAACCTTCTTTGTGATTTTTTCTTTTGTGACGTACCTAAAAAGAAAACCAACCTGTTCCCATTCCTGCAACAGCCTCGAAAGAAGCTAGCAGTATGTTCCAAATAAAATAAAAAGGACAATCATTCGCACAAGCAAGACACACTCATGTATCGAAACACTGCTTTACACAGCTTGAGGGAGACTGATCGGGTGAGAGACGATAACCAAGACTTGGGGGGGGGGGGGGGGGGGTAAACCAGGATTCCCTTTAGTCATTGTAACAGAACCTAAGCAAAACATTTTCCCGAGATTTGGGAACGCGATGATCATTTGCGCGGAGAGCATACTATGATATTTTTAAACAAAGCAAACATGCCTACGCTGATTTGCACGAACCATAAATTTCTGCACGGTCCCGGAACAAGTTTCCCGATCCCATCGACCTTTTTGCTGCTGCGCAGTGTGCAACAGTACAGTCTAGCCCTGTTTTAATGTTATCGCGTTCGTTTCCGCTGGAACGGACCAACAAAATTTTCCTCGCGTGACGGTCACCTATACCGGAGCAAGAATGACGATGCACAATAGAGGACACATTTGGCTAGCTATGCTTATGTAATCGTGGCAGCCTTCTTGCGAAAATGAACCGTTATAGATCAGTTTAACGCGAGTAGGTTAACCCTGAAGTAATCACCTTCAAATCGCGTTAGACTGTACATGCGTTGCAATTCTCCTTGCAAGTCAGCGTTGGCAACATTCACCGATAACCATTTCAAAAGCAAGTGACGAATTATAGCGCGCCACCTGTAGACATCCGTTTTCTGAAGGACATTCACGGCTGCCAATAGAGGACAGCAGTTGACTGCCAGCTGAAACTTACGAAAAGAAATCGCACCTCTTTGGGGAAAAATTCGCTGTTGCGTATGTTTTTGTGGCATAGCTTAAGCGTTAGATGCAGTGTATTACCGGTTAATGCTTGCTCTCATTGCAAGGGCTGATGTTTGGCGGAAGAGGGTACTGCACGCATGGACAACGAAAAAATGGTATGCTGTTAATTCTTTCTCATCATCTCCGCTGCCAAGCGAGCGAAGAAGAGGAATACCGCCGTGAGGGTGCACCGGAGAACACGTGCTGTGCTTGGCCGATCCTCCTGTGTGGGAACGTGTCATTATATGAGGATAACAACAACAACACGTGCTGGGATGTTCTGGACACCATCTTGGGTTAGGACAACCACCCAAGAGTTCACTCTTTGGGTGCGCCTGATGGTGGCTCAACCTAAACAATGACATGCAGTGTTTATCGCGCACTAACGCCTCACAGCACACAGCCGTTTTGCATTCCACCCCCGTCGAAGTACGACCCCAATTACCACGTGACAACAAAATGACTGAGGCTTATTAATTGGGAAAACTAAAGTCCCGTTGATCGTTTGGGGGAATTCCAAAAGGCATAAGTATAGCTACTGGCGTGTTCGAGGATGCATTTTTTGCGGCCATTAAATTGAGTATCCGCCGATATCTTCATGTAACTAGTAAGGCAACCAATACAGCGCTAATGATTTGCGAGCCAAATCTATCACTGAAATAGTCGCCAATAGTCATGGCCACCGCGTTCTATAACTGTAACCGACATCTGTCTTCTATTGAAACAAAAAAATTATTTGGGCCGCTTTTTGTCATGGTAGCAGTACAACGGTTTGAAATCTGCAGCTGTGGAAAAAAGTACGTGGACCACATTTTGCCATTAAGAGCCTCCTGTCGCGTTATGTAACGAAAATATAAATGCGAATTCCTTTATGTGCAACCGCAAAAGTAAGTTTGACTCATATATGCAAGAAGCATCCATAAGTTTTGATTGATAGCGCGGCAACACACTTATAGACAAAGTGTGATCTATATTTTTCTTTCGGCGAATTAAAATTCCGCAGCGCCACCGTGAGCCAAGATGTAGGGTCCAGACAAGCGAATTACTAATATTTTGAAAAACTTAGTTTATTCACACCGTGGTTTATTCCTGTTCAAGAGCATGAGAAATTAGGGCACCACCACACTCTTACAGAGAACTGGAGTATTGCGCACTTCTTACGGCTTCTCTGCAAACTCTTTGGAAACATTCCTTCTACGCTCTCACATGCGTCCAACGATTACAAATACAAAAAATATCTGTATCAGGTTTGCAGGCACCTCTAGAACATCGCACGCCTTCATGACTGATGAACAGTTGAGTTAAGCGAGTCACAGCAGCGATGCATCGCAGTCTTCGTCTCTCTCTGGTACTGGGCCGCCTGAACGGCGTCGAAAACTGACGGGAAGAATGAACTGGAGCCTACAGCGTCGACGACTTCCGCTCTGCGAAGGAGTTCGAAGACGGAACCTGCGCAAAGAGGAAAGGAGTCAACAGTGTCGTTCTCTTTCCTGGTGCACTAGTCCAGATGACGCATATACGTTCGTAAGGCCAAGGAAGAGAAAACGCCCATTTTGAACGTACGAAATTTCTTTGTTGAACGTGTTAGTCAGGAATCGACTTAAATCACGGTGAATATATCACATGGCAAACTCTACTGCTCAAAACGTGACAAGGATTCGGAATGGGAGGGGCGGGATGTTTGATATTATTCTACGCGTTTGCCTTTTCCAATTCCAAACGAACATGTGATCTATTGCTCTGCTTCCCTCGTTTGCTGAATTTAATGCGCGAAGTATTTCGCTAATGCAATATGCGTAACTGCTCATATATCTTATTCGCTGTTCTTGTTCTCCAGAACCTGATCGCATGAAAATGGCGATTACGGGAGAAGTATGGTAAGGATGGGAATTGATTGTAATGCACACTATATTTTTATTTTAGTGAAAAGAGTATGTGGCCCTCATAATCACACTTGTAAATCACTGCACATGCAGTAACAATTATTCATTAATGTATCCTTAAAGCGAGAATGATATCTCAATGGACGTTTCTGCAGAGTTTTTTAGATAACCTACAAAGATTTTTTTTTTTCACAAGAAACCACGACGGATTTCTGTACCGTACCAACGGAATGTGTACGAGTGATATTCGTAAAGGGTCGTTTGGTTATAAAAAAGTTTTATTTCTTGGTAAAAGTTTTTATTGCCGTATTTGGTTTCCAACAGACCTACTCCATTTGTCTACATAATGGCTGTTCACTTTTAAACACTTTTCGTAACGCTGCGTCAGGTTTCTAGGTCCCTCTGCATAGAAGTTCGCCGCCTTAGAATTGAACTAGTTGACTGTAGTGATCTTGAGTTCCTCGTCGTCCTGAAACCATTCTCCGCCTAGACACTGTTTCAATTGCAAGGAGGAGTAATAGTCGCTAGGTGCAAGGTTGAGTCTATAAGGAGTGTGATAAAAAAGTTAACCAAAACCTTCAATCTTCTCCTTGGTTCGTGCCGCGGTGTGAGAACGCGCGTGGTAACAGATGAGGACAATTCCGGAATGCAGTTTACTGCGTCAAAGTATTTTTATCGTAAGTCTGTTTGGAGAGCGTGTCGCAGCACACGCCAGCTGTAATTTCTGTCCCTTGTTTCATTAAATCAACAAAAAAAACGCCCTTTTCGTCCGAGAAACGGTAGCTATCGTTTTCAACTGGAATAAACACACTGCTTGATTTATTTCGGTTTCGGTAAAGCTGAATGGGGCCACTGCCTTCAGAGTTGTTTGGTTACTGCGTTGATGCAGTATGTCCATGTCTCGTCACCCGTTACAATATTCTAGGCAAATCTCTTGACGAATTTGGGTAGCTGATGGCCCTTTTACACTGAAAAATCTAATCACAGCATGCACTTCGCAAAGGGCTTGAACAACTATTTTCGCGGACATTGCTGTCTTCATTCACCGACAGGAAAACGACTACAGACTCAAAACATTAACTTCAGTGGCTTCGGAAACCATCAATCGGTGGCCCTGCATGCGTACAACCTTGTTCTGTACCGCCAATATTTAAATATAAACAAACGGTCCTTGCTTTTCGAATACGACAAACGGCTTAAAGCAGTTAGTTCAATTTATCTAACACATAAACGTTCAACCTCGAACAATGCCATGCTTGTATGCAACAAGTTGGAAGACACAAGTGAATGGAGCATTGCTCATTTGAATGATATTTATCGACGCTTTTCAGTGAAAACTGCAAAACCAGAAGCAAAATAATAGCCAGTGGTGCCACGTGAAGGTCTCAGAGATGTTCCCGGCGTTAGGCGCCTGATATTCTGATATAAATTGAACTTTTCTATGCGTTTTCTATGCGTCGCGAGCTCTCAAATCTCGGAGAATCCGCACCCTTGGCTGAAAAAGCAACCCTATCTATTCAAGAACCTCCCGACTATAGCTTAACATTATATTTTAGAACACGTGGGAAACCTACAGAAGCTTTTTCCCGTTCCCGAGGTGCGCAGTAATATATAGCATACTGACTGCAATTCAAGTTTCAACATGCGCACTTAAGGCAAAGCCCAAGTATCATTATCGGGCCATTAAAGTGCGTCAGGCCAGGCGATTCCTTCATTTTTCAATGGAGAGTTTTTACATACGCTGGCTAATGTTAAAAGAGAATGAACAATAAAAATTTCAATCAATGACCTTGACACATATACATGGTTTGGAAAAATGAACCCTCAGTGCTGCTTATGCGGCAAGGCTCATTTATGTAAGTAGGGACTAGTTGTTTGGACGCCTGTTTGGGCTATGGTGGTTGTTTCAAAGCCCACCGCCAAGACCCGCCAGTAAAAAAGGGTGCAAATATCCGCCGGCTACTACACTGGTGTGCTCTTGGAAAAGAATCAACAAACCCAGCTGCACATCTAACGTGCAAACCCAGATTCGGAATCCTCAGCCTGCAAACGTGATTCCTGATTCATGTCGAGATCTCAAAGGAGTTCCGAGACTTCAGTGGAGTTCACATGAGTTCGTTCGATGAAAGTTCAGCATATGCGAGTGTTAACTGTTAAAGCTAGATTCAAGAGCTAATCATTGTGTAAACGAAATAAGAAGCGGGTAGAATTGAGCTTCCGGCACAGTGCGCAACTCGGTCCTTATTCCAAGGATGAACGATACTGCGATGGGGGGGGGGGGGGGGGGGTGCGTTTTTTCAAGATTATTTTAGCAAATATTTCACCCCTGAAAAGACGACTACCAGGATAAGGGAAAGTCTGTAACCATAGGAGAACCTTGGGAGGCCACCGCTTCGGTAGTTCTTTTGAGCATTATTTCAACATGTACATCGATTTCGCTGTGTAAAAGGTTATAAACACCGCACGGCGCGCACTGCTTGGTGCTCACCTTTCGGTTCAAGCGTGCGGCCTAGTCACCTCACAGGAACGTTGATAAAAGCTTTGTCGAAACGTGCAGTAAGAACCAGGAAATCGGGGTCTAAATATGGCTTTTCATCGCATACTTACTGGAACAAGCTGCGATAAACAGCTTGACATCAATCGAGTCGTATTCTGTCTTCAGCTGCAGTAAAGAAGAGACAGAAAACAATTACAGATCACTCATATCCAACAATTCTGGTCATAAGCATCTTTGAGCAGAAAATTGGTTATGAATGCAGTTTTTTCATATGATATAATGTTTCACTATAACTATAAATATATCCGCAGATCAGCCGACGGCACTTGTTGCATTTTTTTTCTATTAACGTTTTTGGTATCGTAAAAACCGTTCCCCATTGGTTTTCTATGACAGTCTTAACTGTTCGATGCGCTCAATGGGAACACTTTGAAAAATATATTCTGCTACATATCGGAAGAACTGACCATGACAGTATTTTACAGTTATTCATTTTCAATTTTTTTTCGGAGAATGTTGCACTTTATTTGACATGAACGCAGGCAGGCGTCAGAAGATGCGACCTCCTAGCAAGCCTCTGGCGCCAACCTCTAAAAAAGAACAACGATACAAGTTGCACAATACTGAAATAACGTAGCCACTTACTTCTTCAGACAGCAAAATGTGTAATGGCCGAGATACATAACAAGACGTGACCAGCGTTCACGTTGGCACCATGAAACCATTGGGCAAGTTCTGTCTTTTGAGCGGCCCTATAACACTCGACATCGGTCCTGCTTACATTGCATGCTTATACCCACTCTACATGACGAAACAGCGTTACCGTATAAGCTCGACTGCTGCATTCGTGTATGGGCCACTCCCCAAAATTTGGGAATGTTTTAGCAAAAAAAATCAAACAAACAGCAACCGTGTTTTATCTGTGGAAATTTTTTTCCCACAACATGCTCGTCGCGGAGCTGCCAGAGGACAACAGTTATCATTATTATCCTCCAGCATGCTCCGTTGTACTGCTGCGTGACATTTAAAGGACAATTGAGACGCCTGTACTCGGAGTGCATGGAAACGGCCAACCACGAAGTGACGCCGACTGGACGCCTAAATAGATCACGGCTGCAGTTGGTCTGCTCCTCAATTTTTAATTCGTGGAATTAAGTGTTCCCTAACACTGTAAAATTATTTTAAATTACAGGAGTTAAGAATAAAATGGATAGAATTGAAGATGACATGACCTACGAGGGTGGCCAGAAGTTAATGCAACAGCGAAGACGAAACTTAAATGTATCTGCAACTAGGCGACAGATCTGGCGTAAGACTGCACGCTACAGTTAAGTAGTTCCTGCAAAAACAGTTGGAAAAATTAACTGAAAGATGCTGTTTTCGTGTAAAAGTCGAATCCTGCCAAAATCGACGAAAAAAAGTGCGCCGCTTAGCCTGGTGGATATGAGATTTTATGTGTGGGCCATTCCCAACCAAGACAAGCTTTCTATGTATTAAATCGACTGTTGCACGATGTCAATTCTGCTTTCATAAACTGCTGTCAATAGGAACCCCATGCACAGCGTTTATTTTTTATTTGCACTTCGATTTCCCTATAGTAAATATAAAAAATGATGTTAAAGGCGTGAAGAGTCGCTAATTTGTGAAGACATGCAATTCATGATTACCTTTTAAACGAATTGCTGTCTTCACGCGCTCGCTGATGTAAGCGGTGGTAACATAACGCATTTCCCGTAATTTTCTTCATTTTAAACCAGTCAACCAACGTTGGCCTCTAGTGTGTGCCTGCGTATACAGGCGTATGCGCGCATAAGCCAAAGCCAATTTAATATAAATAAAGAAGCAACAACACAACTATATGGTGTCGCAGTCTTCGCACCATAATTATTATAACCATGTTTAAATGAAATAAAGTATTCCTTTAGACATGGATGAAGGGCAGATATCACTGAACGGCACAGGTCAGGGATATTTGCCCATTGCTTTTCAAACTGTGGTCCCTTGCCAATATGTCATCGATTGCCACCTAAATTCGCCCACGACCCACGCTAAAAGTTCGGCCTCATCTGCCACTGCGGTCAGCAGCAGCGTTAATTAGCAATCTGAAAGGCAGGCTGCATGTGGGTGTACATACACATGCACGCAGGTAAAGGAGCCGACAATCGTCGCCACACCTCAAATGCAGCTGACAAGCACTTACACGTACCTGATGCACCAGCGTCCAGCCTTAGCAGACCGATTCTCAAGTCTCTACTCCTCAATGAATGACACAGAAGCACATGTTTGTCATGGTATACACTATTTTGATCACGCTTAGTGGGAACACGGGAGCACGCGGACTCGAGTAATAGCAGCGCATTCTAATGTTATCACGATGATAGTAGGCGACGCCACATGCTCCCACTAAGCGTATTTAAGGATTACCAAGTGAATTCATTTTTGAAGCTTACGTCATGGGGCACGCTACTTTGGGATTGGCCGCCTCATGAACTCTGAATCCACAATCATTATTATGTTGGATTTCTGTATACACACGTAAAAAAATAAGCACGCAGATATCGCTAATCGAAAACATGCAGCCAATATTTCAGTGCAGTGTTCAGGTAGACAGTACATCTGGTAACTCGAAGGCATGCCTATCACTCTCAGCAACAACATAATTGATTGGCACGTTAAAGCTGCCCTTGCGCAAAAAAAAAGAACTTCAAGCAGCAATGTAGCCTTCACTGCTTGATCATTCCGTACTCTCAACTGAAGTTAATCTTCCATTTGCACTGAGCTCTGAAGGATATGGGACAGCATTGACGAACGCCACTTTAACGTTTCCCCACGTTCCGTCTCACCTGTTTAATAAGAGCGGTGCTGGTTCCGTCCATGAAAGACACACGCGAGAAGTCCAGGATAATGTGAGTTGGCAGGGAGAGTGTCTCAGTGATAGAGTGCTCCAGCGAATACCCATCAGCTATTGAGCAGCATTTGATAGAAGTCTCGGACTCTTCACTTATTTTCAGACTGTCCTGAAACAGAGAAATAACGCGAATCAGTGAGGCTCGGCGCCATAAGCAAAGTTAGCGTATCAGCGACACGTTAACGCACGCGACTCGATAGTCTCATTGGACAGTCCAGCATTCTCAAGTTGTACAGGACTCGTTGAAAACAATTGTTTCTGCATCTAGGCTCCTCAAGTGGCGATTAATGTGCTAACGCACCTGAACCTGAAGTCATAAACATAAAAAGAGTGTTTCTTGCCGTAAAAGCAGAAACGCAACACTGTAAAGTTATGCGCACTTATGGCTCTCAGTTAGGCGAAAAGAAACTATCACATCCACTTACTTCGGGGAATTATTCAGTTTACGCTGAAGATGCTCCTTTCTCACATCAAAATTAAGGGGCCTGATCTGGATAGTAACATTGGCAAACAACACGGGCAAACACTGATCACGGAGGACCGGCACAACAAGCGCTCGGAACTTAATATTGTTTTCAATGGAGAACATCTGAAATAATTAACAAGAAAACATGTCCACGTAGAATACGGAGAACGCATCTTTAACAATTAATTTAGGAACACAAATTTTCCGGTTATCCAAGGTAAAGTTACTCTTCTTTCAGTTTGCAAGTACGTTTTGATCTAGCCTGCCGACTGCTTAAGTCGAGCCAGCATTGATGTCTTTTTGAAACTGCCTTTATGTTTAGTCTCCTCTTTATTATCAACTTTTTATTCGGGTGACTACGTTCACTTGTTCTGCTTTTACTGTTTATTATAATGTGCCGCGCCTCATTTTTAAGGGTGATTTTTTTTAACCTTTAAAGATTTTACTTTAAAAACTGTGAGAGATACGTCAGTGCGGTCTGTTGAGCTGTTGTGCGGTCTGTCTGTCGAACGGTCTGTAACGCATTGCCGCATCGCGGTACGGCGCAGCTTAACAGTCCGCACCGATGTATTAATGAGTTTTCAAACAAAAATTTAGAGAGGTTAAAAATATCACCCTGTATGCAGAGAGCTCTGCAAAAAACTAGTCATCAAACTCAAAACATACCCACCTTGATTCCATTTTTCAGCCCGTGTGCACACACCTTCTCAGCTTTTCTGCGGGCTTTTGCTACGTTCCTACCGCCATCAGTAACATGAAAAAAAAGAAAAAGTGACAACATTGGACAATCGCTTTATAGACTCACCCTGCTGATTTGTAGTGAAAGTCGCCGGCATTCCTTTCAAGAATTTGGTGGTGGTTGCTGTAATGGCGACAGCGGGTTCATGGTTAACTAATACATAATGAGAATTCGTGATATTGAACATGACCGCAGTGTTTATGTGCTGCACACCATTTCCGGTTCTTTTAGTTTGATTATGCCTGCTCTGAGGTCAAGGAAATTCTTGCATATATGGCCTTAATCCATTTTACATTGCACTGTCTCCTCAATTTCACATCGACGCAGGTGTTCCTTGATGTTGTAAACTGCTACCGATTGGTTGCAAGAGTGGCTATGTCGACGACTAACCGTTAGTATTTATCAACGTCGACTCTGAAGTCCCCAGCATGCACAGACAATTGGCGAAGTGCGATCTGAACCGGCGAAGGAGGACTTCACCAATTGCAGAATGCTTTCCTGAGAGGAGTTTCGAGGCATATTGTTGCGACCGTGTGCCCCAATCGATGACGGCGAAGGTATGAAGAGGCGCGAGGACGAACTGCGTCAACGGAACTGCCATGTGATCGCAGGTGAATCTCACCACTACCACCAACATCTACCTGAAACCTGAGAAGTGAAACTGAAAGAGCTAGTGATGCAAAAAAGAGGGAGTTCTACGCTTCGAAGAAAAAACACGAAAAACCGGAGCGGAAGAAAAGACTGACCCACCGCGGTGGCTCAGTGGTTAGGGCGCTCGACTACTGATCCGGAGTTCCCGGGTTCGAACCCGACCGCGGCGGCTGCGTTTTTATGGAGGAAAAACGCTAAGGCGCCCGTGTGCTGTGCGATGCCAGTGCACGCTAAAGATCCCCAGGTGGTCGAAATTATTCCGGAGTCCTCCAATACGGCACCTCTTTCTTCCTTTCTTCTTTCAATCCCTCCTTTATCCCTTTCCTTACGGCGCGGTTCAGGTGTCCAACGGGATCTGCGGCCACTGGTGGCACGTGTTAAGTTGCTCCTGCTTTGTTGTAGGTATCCAGCTCCTGCCGAGTACGTCATCGCCTTTGCCGCTGCCAGTCAGCAGCACATCAGTTCAGCAATCTGCGCCTTATCGACCTGCAAACTAGCCCTTGGTGGTGACAGCGGCGCTGCCGTCGTCTCCGTGACGTCACCACTGCTGACCGCGCCACCTGGATACATAAAAGGAACGGACAGCCCCCGGACCCTTGGGATCTGCGGCCACTGGTGGCACGTGTTAAGTTGCTCCTGCTTTGTTGTAGGTATCCAGCTCCTGCCGAGTACGTCATCACCTTTGCCGCTGCCAGTCAGCAGCACATCAGTTCAGCAATCTGCGCCTTATCGACCTGCAAACTAGCCCTTGGTGGTGACAGCGGCGCTGCCGTCGTCTCCGTGACGTCATCACTGCTGACCGCGCCACCTGGATAAATAAAAGGAACGGACAGCCCCCGTACCCTACCCTTTCCTTTCAATCTTTTTTCCCCTCCCCTCCTCTTTCTACGACACGCCGGCAGTGGGCGTGGAGGCTAGTCCTCCAGTAGGCAAGCCCGTGTCTCCCTCCTTTTCATCCTTCCCAACAATCACTGAAGAAGAAGAAGAAGACCCTTGGGATCTGCGGCCACTGGTGGCACGTGTTAAGTTGCTCCTGCTTTGTTGTAGGTAGGGTTCTGTCTTTTTCTTTGTAGCTATATTTGTCAGTACATTGTGGCCGCTGATCCCGTTCTGGTCTGTTGGATGTTTGCAAATTGTAAACGCACCTTGCAAAATGGGCACTGATGTGAACACGTACCGCGCTCGCATTGGCACCTTTCTACCATCTTCACATCGCTGCCGTACATTAACCGTCCAAAGAAATACCGTTTCCGCGCTACTTCAAGCTCTTTTACCACGACCTTCTTATGTACTAGCATCTGTATGCTTAGCGCTGCTCCTCCTTTCTGCTGGAGACATTGAGGCCAATCCTGGACCTGGAAAGGAAGAGGACGTTCTTAACTTGCTGAAAGACTTCATTGCTGAAAACGACCAAAATTTCAAGGCTACGACAGCCATGTTGGAAGAAATCAAGCGCGATGTTGTTGACATTAAATCACGGATTGATTTCATTGAGCAGAATATGGGTGGCGTGTCCGGCATTAAGGAAAATGTCTGTTCTGTTCATGGGGCGATTACTGAAGTCAAATCTGTAGTTGCAAGCACAAGCAATGATCTTGGAAATGTAGTTGACGATCTTAACAATAGAATGAGGCGAAACAACCTTTTGGTAAAAGGCATGCCTGAAACAGAAGGCGAAGAGTATGAAAATACCGAAAGCAAAATATTCATTTCCACCCACCTAAAAGTTAAACTGGATGCAAACGACATTGAACGAGCCCACCGCATCGGCCGGCGTCGCGATGATTACAAGCGTCCAATCATCATCAAGTTCCTAAATTTCAAGGTAGATAAAGAAGTACCACGGAATGCATTCAACCTAAAAGATGTCGTGCCCAAAATGTGGTTGGAAGAAGACTTTTCACCCAAAATCCAACTACAACGAAAAAAACTGAGGGATTATGCAAAAAGTATTCGGGAGGAAAATGAGCGATTTACTATTCGGTTTAACAAGCTGCAGTTGCGTGGTGCAACCTACAAATATGACCCCGCTTTGGAACAAGTTGTGAAGGTACTCGAACAAGAAGCGCGCAGTCCTAAATGACCGGAAACTCAAAGCAAGTGGTCATCCGGCAAGCTTCGAGAAATTTCTGTGCTTCTTGCAAACTTCCGCAGTATTGTTCCCAAACTTGACACCGTGAAAAGCATAATTTTTACGTGCTCTCCAGACATCATTCTTGGCACCGAGACATGGCTAACGCCCGACGTTTCCAACAGCAAACTATCACTTCCTGTGGACCTAACTGTTTTTCGAAAAGACAGGAAAGAGGGTAGGGGAGGAGGCGTAATGATCGCCATACGGAGCGATTATCAGCCATGTCCCGTCACCTTTGAAACGTGTCTTGAGCTGCTGTGGGTCATGGTTCGGCTCAAAGGTGTCACATATGTCATAGGTGCATGCTACCGGCCTCCAAACAGTCTTCCCGATTTTGTCGATCACCTGCAGGATGCACTAGAATACATTTTCGCTACATACCCCCAAAGCATTGTACTGTTAGGAGGCGACTTCAATTATTCCGCTATTAACTGGAAAACGTCATCTGTCACTTCCGGATCGAATCGCCATGAATGTTCCCGCCTGCTTGATACAATGACAGCGTTTCATTTAACTCAGCTGGTACAGGAGCCTACCCGAGGTGATCACGTTCTAGATCTGTTATTTACAAACCTTCCTACTCATTCCCGCACCTACGTACTCGAAGAGATAAGCGATCACAGATTCGTCCACAGTTTAGTACCCATGTACGTTCCTGCCAAGCATAGTACGACCAAATGCATCCTAAACTACCCGAAATGCGATCATGAAAAAATAAACCGCATGCTAAAAGACTGCGCATATTTTTTAAACCACCTTTGTAACTCGCACGGCAAACGAAAATTGGTTGGTATTTCGCGATAAGTTGAAGGAAATCGAGCATGCCTGCGTCCCAAAATTAGACGTCAAAACAAGAACTGACTCCCCCTGGTTCACAAAAGATGTTAAGAAGTGTCTAAACAAAAAGAAAAAAGTGTACCGCAGAGCTAAGGAAGTTAACTCTGACAGCGCCTGGCAACAGTACAAAGACGTATCTGCTACGACCAAAATCGCCATAAAGAAGGCTAAAAACAAATTTTTTAACCACACTTTACCCGACTTGCTAAGAACCAACCCTGCAAAATTCTGGCAAGTGATAAACCCTAACGGCAGCCATGAGATACCAGTATTGAAAGATGCGGACGGACGTATGGCACCTCCAGAGGCAATGCCTGACCTATTCAACAAGCATTTTACAGACACCTTTACAACCGAATCAGTGCCTTTTAATTACCGTGAACCTCAACAACCGTTAGTGCTTCATCCATCAGAACCAATCATCATTAGCGCAGCTGGTGTTGCCCGAGCTATTGAGCGACTTCCACTTAATTGTAGCCCCGGTCCAGACGGTATCAATACCAAACTTCTTAAACTTACCGCGCACGTGTCGGCTGCCTTACTAACTTTAATATTTCAGCAGTCTTTAGATACAGGATGCATTCCCGATGACTGGAAAACCGCAAACGTCAGCCCAGTTCTTAAATCCGGTGATAGCCCGTCACCGGAAAATTATCGCCCCATATCACTAACATTGATTTGTTGCAAGTTGCTTGAACATATCCTCTACTCAAACATAATGACCCACCTGAACGCCAATAACTTGCTTATTGCTAACCAGCATGGCTTTAGGCAAAAAAAGTCCTGTCAAACACAGCTATTTGAGCTCTTAACAGATCTTCATGAATCGGTACACGAATTAATATATACTGATGCCATATTTATAGATTTTTCAAAAGCTTTCGATCGCGTTCCCCACATAAGACTAATGAAGAAAATTAACAACCTACAACTGCACCGCGATATCACCCGTTGGATCGGAGAATTCCTAAGTAATCGCTCCCAAAGCGTCAAAATTAGGGTATTCATCGAGCAGTTCACGAGTCATATCGGGAGTCCCACAGGGATCCGTTTTAGGGCCATTACTATTTTTAATTTACATTAATGACATAGCATCTAACATATCATCTAACGTGCGACTGTTCGCTGACGACTGCGTAATCTATAGAAGGATGGTCACCCCCCTTGATGCAGTTATTCTACAGACCGACTTAGTGCGCCTAAATGAATGGTGCCAGCTATGACAGATGGAAATTAATATAAAAAAAACAATGTTGATGACCTTTTCCTCGCGCACTAATATACCTTCTAATGTCTACACAATTAATGAGAATACAGTTGAAAGAACGGATTGTTTTAAGTACCTAGGTGTTTATCTCAGTGCTGATTTAAGCTGGAACACCCACATAAATCACATCACAAACAAAGCATTTAAGAAACTGGGACTCATCAAACGTCGTCTATATCTTGCCAACCCCGAGACAAAGCTTCGCGCGTATACTACACTCATAAGGTCAGCTTTAGAATATGCATCTTTAATATGAAGTCCAAGTAGCGTTTCATTAATTAACCGTCTTGAGTCTGTGCAAAATAAAGCTGTGAGGTTCATCCTTTCTTCATACTCACCGTATGAAAGTGTGTCATTATTGAAGCAAACTATCAGTATTCCCGACCTTATCACTCGACGCAAGTTCTCTCGTTTATCGTTTTTTCATTCCTTGTACTACGATGGCTCCCCGTTCACAGCTGATCGCATCGCCCCTGCCCATCATGTTTCATCCCGGTCGGATCATTCCCACAAAGTGCAACCCATCTTCGCACGAACACTGAAATATCAAACATCACCCTTACTATTATCTATGGCAGAGTGGAACTCGTTACCGGCTGACATAGTTTCTGAAACTGAGTTATCACATTTCCAAACAAAACTTTCATCGCACCTCGGCCTGCAAAATTCACCGTGATATTTTCAGTATTGTTGAAGCATTATGTCTTATACGCTCCACCTATGTATCTTTCAGCGACTGCAGTGATGTGTACTTGCAATTTGTATATATAGTTATTCTTTGTATTTGTTAACTACTGTGTGCCAATAATCTGTATTGTGTTGTTTTCATGCCCTCCCCCCCCCCCCCCATCTATGTAATGCCCACTTGGGCCTTTAGGGTATTTAAATAAATAAATAAATATGAGACAGATACTGCGCCATTTCCCTTCCCCAAAAACAATTTATTATTATAATTAAGAAAAGACTGAGACAACTAGAGCCTGCTGATAAGAGAGAACTTCACTTTGCCACGTCAAAGATAAGCACCAGGACGCTGCCGGGCGCCCAGTGTTCTCAAAAACGCCCCCACTCCGGGAACGTCACATGTCGCATTCCCTGTTGATAGCGCAAAAACACTACTGCGTTCAAAGTGCGTTGTAAGAATTCTAGGATTTTTGCTTGCGTATGATTCTCTACAAGGTAAATGTGAATCGTACTGTTCTGAACTCAAATACTTTTTGAATTGATTATAATTTAACTCCACGACTCCATTTCTACTCTACAGACCACGTTTGAATAACTCATAATGTCTCTTATACCAAGTGGTTTAAATTTTATTAATTGCGAAGAATAAATATTCATAATTTTGAAACCGTCGCTCTCCGTCCAAAGTACCACCAACAACGCTGCTTGAGTTTCACTTTCGTAACAAACGCACGTTTATATGTAACCATTGATTCATGAGCTGTGCATCCTAGCTGATACCCCCGTTCCAGCTCGAGAACACACCAAGCGGATGCTCGGATGCTCTGAATGCTCACCTCACTGTGAATCCAACCTTCTCGCTGAGCTGGCTCTTGAAGTACTCGGCGTTGGCGAAGTGAATAGGCCCACCAAAGTGAAATATCTTGATCTTGGGAACCTCACTGATCTGCTCACAGAATTAGAACAGGTGGTAGCTAAAACACTCTCGATAAAAAGTTCCTGGTACTTAATGTCAGTGATGAAAAGGCTGTTTATGTCGCCAGCTTGAAGCAGTAAGTAAATGTGATATACCCCGATTTATTCTATACACATTATATAAGAAACATAAAGGCGCATAAGATTTCACCCATCGGGGCATGCAATAAAAAAAATGTCGGCTTACATTCTAAAGAAATCGATCATCCTTTGTAGGAGTCACAGTTATCCCCCCTTTTGATCCCCCCTTTTATTTCATTACAGTGAATTTATAGTGCACCTACTTTTTAGTCTATAACAGCTGTGGATATTTTAAACACTAAAGTCTCACCATTTGATACTTCTTTACGGGAACGAAGAATTCGGTGTCAGCCACAGGACCAAGCAGGTACGTTTTTGGCCTGCGTAAATAAAAAGAATGTGAGATTTCGAAGCAGTTCGCCAGCTCAGCCCTAAGCGGTATCATTGTCAACACATCGTGCGTGAACCGATCAATTACTAGAACATCTTATGGAGTTCTTCTGGTATACGTTTTTTCATGTTACTTACAGTAACAAAACTCGAATCAGCAGTGGCGCAACGCATTTCGTCCTTGCTGACCAAAAAAAGAAAAAAATGCGCTGCGAGCAGTCGCTACTGTCGGAAAGAAATGTACATAACTCATGTCTTTCACCATGATTAACCAACAGTTCTCCTTCGAGCGAAATGTACCATTCCCCTGCTTCCCTTCGTCATAACCTGTGCTCGCAGCATACACAGATGGCTGAGTGTTGCACCCAAAGAAACACTCTCTGCCGTATGTTTTTTACATTTCTGACGCAGTGGATACAGTTGTATTTATAAGAGGCAATGCATGCCATTGGCGGAATCGTTGCATTTCGCTGCAGTAACATGTAAAACGAAATAGGATCAAGCCTCGTGCAGCCTAGTTGGCCATAGTGGTCCTGATTTTACTTGTGTATATGTGATCGTGCATAGGACTGTGCACCGGCTACGTAAGCTTTCTAAGCAGTATGCACGAAGCCGCTGAACGTTTTTGGACACGCGAAGGCCGACAGGTGACGAGACCTCCAAAGTTTCTGAAGTGGAGAGTGAGAAAGCGCGCTCCGGAGGGCTCGCTCTTTGAGCAGGCGGCGTGCTTCCACCTGTACAGAAATTTGCAGAGGAATGGTGTTTCTGTCATATTTCTAAATCATGCTTGACGCTGAGACGGAGCCTTCTTAAGCTTGAGTCTTTTTGAACATGCAACACAAGAACAAGAGGGATGCCATGTTGTCACCTGCGGCCCCCATTAGATGGCTGCAGCAATGAGCCTGGGAACCTCTCCGAACAGGGCGCAGCTATTTAAAGATACTCACCGCTGAATTTTGTAGATCAGTGTGAGCAGAGAAAACCCAACACCACAAGCCAAGCCGGTGATGATGTCGAACACAACGGTGGTGCTGAAGGACACAATCCACACTTGCTGCACGGAATAGATTGGTTTCAGACGCTTCGGCTGTCGCTACCTAGTAAGCGCGCCGTTGCGTACCACAAGTTTACTTAAGTGCATCTTTGCTCGGTATCTCCCGACCGGCTATTTGTTGTTCCCAGCTTTCATGCAACACGTGGCTCATAAAATCATGAAACACAAAAAGATGTCTTTAGAAATAAATCAAACGAAACAGCTCTCTTCGTCGCAGTTAAAATGTCCTTATACCAGTCTGTTTTATTTCGCATTTTTAATATTAAATTGTGGCGAAAAATTAAGGCCAATTGTACATTTCAGAAGTCCTCTTTTCAGTAATCGAACAATATACGTTAATCTACACGACGCACCGGGGAAAAGAGCAAGCTCTAAGAAAGCTGAAAAATCTAGTTTACTGTGTTCTGATATCTTGTTCAGGACGACCTGTTTTTTTATCGAAAACAATAGTGCCGTCAAAAAAAAAAGAGAAAAATCTTACTCCATCGATCTTGGAAATGTCCCAATATCGCTTGAAGTTGCGGACCTGCATAACTATGCTCTTTAATGAAGTCACGATGATTGCTGCCAGGACGCACTGGAATCAGAAAGAGGGGGCTCAAAGCGCTGACAAAGAT